>NC_088791.1:144146015-144827778 GCF_011386835.1 Chrysemys picta bellii | reverse complement strand
CCGGTTCATGCTACTTCCCTGTAAACTAACCACCCTCCCCACCCCCCTTCGAGCACCGCTCGCAGAGGCAATAAAGTCATTGTTACTTCACATTCATGCATTCTTTATTAATTCATCACACAACTAGGGGGATAACTGCTGAGGTAGACCAGGAGGGGTGGGGGAGGAGAGAAGGAAAAGAACACACTGCAGTTTAACACTTATTGAAGGCCAGCCTTCTGATGCTTGGGCAATCATCTGGGGTGGAGTGGCTGGAGGCCCCCCCACCACGTTCTTGGGCATCTGGGTGAGGAGCCTATGGAACTTGGGGAGGAGGGCTGTTGATTACACAGGGGCTGTAGCGGCGGTCTCTGCTCCTGCTGCCTTTCCTGCAGCTCAACCATACGCTGGAGCATATCAGTTTGATGCTCCAGCAGCCGGAGCATTGGCTCTTGCCTTCTGTCAGCAACCTGACGCCACCTATCCTCTTCAGCCCGCCACTTGCTCTCTTCAGCCTGCGACTCAGCCAGCAACATCTCCTCTCATTCATATTGTGCTTTTTTGCACTCTGACACTGACTACCATGGCGGACGGGATAAGACAGCCCTCCCCAGAAACCTTTTGCAAAGGCTTTGGGAGTACATGAAGGAGAGCTTTCTGGAGATGTGCCTGGAGGATTACCGCTCCATCCCCCATACACGTTGACAGACTTTTCCAGTAGCTGTACTGGCCGCGATTGCCAGGACAAATTAATCATGAAACACGCTTGCTTTTAAACCATGTGTAATATGTACAAAGGTACACTCACCAGAGGTCCCTTGTGTGCCCTCAGGGTCTGGGAGCACGCCTTGGGTGAGTTCGGGGGTTACTGGTTCCAGATCCAGGATGATAAACATATCCTGGCTGTTGGGGAAACCGGTTTCTCCACTTCCTTGCTGTGAGCTATCTTCCTCGTACCCCGAACCCACTTCCCTGTTGCGTGATTCTCCATTGATGGAGTCAAAGCACACAGTTGGGGTAGTGGTGGCTGCACCCCCTACCATGGCATGCAGCTCCGCGTAGAAGTGGCATGTTTGCGGCTCTGCCCCGGACCTTCCGTTTGCCTCTCTGGCTTTGTGGTAGACTTGCCTTAGCTCCTTAATTTTCACACGGCACTGCTGTGCGTCCCTGTTATGGCCTCTGTCCTTCATGGCCTTTGAGACTTTTTCTAATATTTTGCCATTTCATTTACTGCTACGGAGTTCAGCTAGCACTGATTCGTCTCCCCATATGGCGAGCAGATCCCATACCTCCCGTTTGGTCTGAGCTCTTTTGCGATCCTGGGACTCCATCATGGTTACCTGTGCTGATGAGCTCTGTGTGGTCACATGTGCTCTCCACGCTGGGCAAACAGGAAATGAAATTCAAAAGTTCGCGGGGCTTTTCCTGTCTACCTGGTCAGTGCATCTGAGTTGAAAGTGCTGTCGGAAGCGGTCACAATGAAGCACTGTGGGATAGCTCCCGGAGGCCAATAACATTGAATTCCGTCCACACTACCCCAAATCCGACCCGCAAAGGCTGATTTCAGCGCTAATCCCCTCATCGGAGGTGGAGTAAAGAAACTGGTTTAAAGGGCCCTTTAAGTCGAAATAAAGGGCTTCGTCGTGTGGACGTGTCCAGGCTTAATTCGATTTAACGCTGCTAAATTCGACCTAAACTCGTAGTGTAGACCAGGCCTCAGACTTATTGAAAATCAACATTAACAGTCCAGTGAACTCCTCAGCCAGCTCTTTTAAAACTCTTGGATGCACATTATCTGATACTGCTAATTGGAAAATGTCTAACTTAAGTAGCTTCTCTGTAACATCCTCCAAAGATATTAGTGGAATAGAAAGAGTGTTATAATCACCATAGGTAGAGATTATATCTGTTTTCCCCCAAATACAGAACACACATATTTATTGAACACTTCTGCCTTTTCTAGGCTGTGACTCCTAAGCAGAGACAGGTACCTCAAAGTAGCACCCTGGAACACCCATATTTATCTCTGTCATATAATTATGATATATTTCATACAAAGCATGCTATGTAGGATATCATATGAACGGTCATGGTCTGCTGAAACCCATTGTTCTGTTAAAATATGTATATCAGTGTGTATGAGGTTATAAGATTTTGCTGTATGGTTGTTAATGAAATAGTTGTGAGTTTGGAAGTCACCCAATGCTAGTTCTCCAGGGACCACAACAAAGGAGGTTACCAACATCTGGGCAGGTGTTGAATGATCATCACCTGCAATTGACCAGCAGGGGAATAGTATACAGGGGATTTACAATTCAATGACAGTTTCGCAAGCACCACACATTGGGGACTGCTCAACATTATGACTCAGTTGCACAAGACCGCAACAGGGGTTTGCTCAACTCTGTGACTCAGCAAGGCCCACCAGGCATGCCTGGACTAGAGTCTTCCAGGCACATGGACTGAGGAGACAAAATAGGGGACAGTGGCATCATGCTTTGGCCTTTCTCCTCCCCCACCTATGCTGGAAGCAACAAGAACACTGGGAAGACAAAGCCTTGAACTGAGGAGACTGGTCCCAGGCTTAAAGGGGAAGCCTGTGTATTAAGAACTTAACATCTAGTTTGGTGAGAAAACTGCTTGGTCCAAATACTGCCTAGTCTAATAAAAGATTTACACTGTGTGATTACCTTTTATTTTCTTTGGTAACTATCTCTGACCTTTTATGCCTACCACTTATAATCACTTAAAATCTATCTTTCTGTAGTTAATAAATCTGTTTTATATTTTACCTAAAGCAGTGTGTTTTGGTTGAAGTGCTTGGGAAATCTCAGCTCAGTTTACAAAGGCCAGTGTGTGTCCTCTCCACATCGAAAGAGAGGCAGACTGGGTAATAAACTTAAACTGATCAGTTTTCTGACCAGGACAAGACGGTATAGTTCCAGGCTGCAAGGCTCAGGGCTTGGGAGATTTGCTGGTGCCTTTCTCTGTATGATTTGTGAGTGGCGCAAGGAGCATTCATGCAACTTAGCTGGGTGTGGGGTTCCATGTGCTGTTGTGCTGAGTGATAACAGTGTCTGGAGGGGTTTACTGCTTGTCAGTACCAAAGCATTGTAAGAGACAGCCCAGGCTAGAGAGTTAAGAGGGCACAGTGATACCCCAGTTCCAGGTTGTACTCGGGGGATCCCATCACAGTGCCTAACTCCAGATTGGAGTTAGATACCAAAGTTCCTTTGAGTGGAAGTACTCAGGACAGACACCGCGCTCCTCAGTATTTCCTATTGGCTAGCTTAAGCATCTCCTCATTCAGTGTTCATGCTTTTGTGGATCCTGTTCTTAGGCTCCAAACTTTCCCCATCCATTCTGTAGGGAGCCTGAACACCTAATTCAGGGTTTGTGAATTCCAGTGGGTGACTAAGCACCTAGAAGTTAGGGGCTGCAATGGCCACCTACCTTAGAAACCCTCTCTATTCATGTCCCTCAGAAAGCTGCTCTCACTGGCAATCCATTGGGAAAATGTCAGGTGCAGGAGGCAGAACGTTCCTAACAGATGGTCCTAAATGACTGAACTCATTGCCCCAGGAGATCAGAATGAGACCTGGTCTGGGAGTGTGCAGAGCACAATGAAAACCCAACTCCTTTGACAAGGCTTCTCACAATAACAGAGCTAAAAAAACCCACCATTTCTCCGAGAGAAGGAGCAGACTGGGCCTTTGGGTCCCAGGCATCTTATGACCACAGAACCCCCTGTTTTGAGGAAATATTAGGGAAGGGGGACATTTCCGCTATCATTAAAAAAAAGTTTCTAGCCCTGTCCCTTAAGAAAGAGCCTTGGAAAATGTATGCGGATCAAAGGAACACGGGGCTGGACTGTACTTCTGTGGGGACATAAAACCTACCCCTCCCAAACACACACACATACTGTATTTAAAATTGCTCAGAGGAGTTTGAGGTGTGTACCTCTCAGTAACACTTCCCAAAATCCCCAGGCCGGCCCTGTGCCTAGTGGGCTGATCATGGTGAACAGGATTCTATTTCCTCTCAGGGCACAGAGACGGGAGGAAGGAAAAGCCATTGTTTTGCCAGCCTGCCCAAACAACAGCTAAGGCCAGCTCTGAGGATGAGAGTTAAGAAAGCAGTTGGAGAGTCCTGAATGGAGATCACCCTCTTGGCAATCCTAAAATTTTACAATATACAGCTGTAGGAGTGTGACTCATGCTTTAAAAATACTGAGATAAGTTTTAAATGAGATTCACAAGACAAGTTGTTTATCTTTTCCAGGGCTGCCCGGGGGGTGGGGGCAAGTGGGGTAATTTGCCCCAGGCCCCAGGGGCCCCCACAAGTATGTCGGAGGCTCCCCCCGCCTCTGTCTTCCCCCATCCCCGGTGTCTCAGCAGGTAAGGGGGCTCAGAGCTGCAGCCGAGCGGCGGGAGCTCAGGCCCCACTGGAAACACTACGCCGCTGCAGCACTGGACGTGGCGCACTGAGGCTCCGGGAGAGAAGGGTAAGCAGCATGGTAAGGGGCTGGAGCCGGGCACCCCCCCAACCTCATCCCCCACAGCCCTGACTCCCAGCTCCGAGCCCAGCCCTTCTGAGCTGGACACCCTCCTGACCCCATCTCCCCACAGCCCTGAGCCCAGCCCCTGTGAGCCGAACACCCCCCTGACCCCATCCCCCCACAGCCCTGACCCCCAGCTCTGAACCCAGCCCCTCTGAGCCGGACACCCCCCCCCCCCGACCCCATCTCCCCACAGCCTTGAGTCCAGCCCCTGTGAGCCGGGCACCACCCAACCCAGAGCCCAGCTCCCCACCCAGCCCTGGGCAACAGCAGCACCACCCCCAGGCAGCAACAGCCCATTGGCATCAACCATCATGATCACCCAGCAACAGCCCATTATGTAATTGCAAGTGTATACATACCATTAAAGCATTTAATGTTTTTAAATAATGTATTTAGTGTATTTTCAAATTAATTTTTGAATGTATTTCACTAGTTATTTTTTACATTTCCAAATACATGTTATTATAGTATTACAACTTTCTTTTATGGAAGGGGCCCCCGAAATTGCTTTTCCCCAGGCCCCCTGAATCCTCTGGGCGGCCCTGATCTTTTCTATTTTTGTATCGAAATAGCACCCAACAGGTTCTGGCTGGGCACTGCAGAAGCAGATGAGAGATAGTCCCTACCTTGATTAAAAGTCATATTGGGACCTTTTCCTGCAATGTTTGCTCACTATTTGAACATCTTGCTTTAAGGCACTCAAACATATACCTACATTCTTCTTCAACTAGAACACTTAAGCAATGAGGGAAGAAGAGGGGGATTTTTGTTGACTACTGACCTGAATGAAGTAGTTTATTCCAGCAACCACCTGAGTTTTATATTTCAGGGCTACAAAGAATGGATACATCTTGTTCTCTTTCCCTTCCAGCTGTGGCTTCACCTGTAGGGGGGAAAAAAAAGAGGGTTAGTTGGTGTAATGGGGTTAGCACACTCCCTTCTCATCTGTCTATTGCCTCGGTTTCTTCTTCTCAACTTCTCAAAGAATGCACACAGGGTGACATGCAGCACATAACATTTCCCTTCTTTGGGCCTTGCTTATTAACAAACAATTCAACTCAACTCAGATCTTCCAGCCTTATTCCCTAGGCTCCACAGTTCCTTGCAGCCAGGCTTCACAGCCCTGTGAAAACTAGGATTGCTGTGTGGCCTTTCCTGAAATACCTCTCGCCTGAAGCTCCTGCTTTCTGCAAACATCTCCCCCAAAACCCCTGTCCATCCACTGAGCTCAGTGTCTGTCTGGCCCAGCTCCCTCTTAAAGGAGGCACCACCTCCAGTTTGCCATCACATGACACTTGGTCACTGTTATACAGAGGCCTATTGCTGCCAACTGGCAAAAACCTTCACTGTTCTCTACAAGCAACTCCTGTCTAGACCTGACAAACTCACTACACCTAACACACTGTTTTCATGGTATTCACCCACGATGGACAGCATGTGAGGTCTCTGTTGAAAAATTGTAACTTATCAATACCCATAATCAGTGTGAAATGTGTGTACGAGTGATATATAAGGAATAATGTAACGGTATTGAAAATTATGCCTTTATGGTCTTGGAGGGAAAGTGAGTGATTAGGGAATAATGTCTCGGTGACGGACAATTCAAGCAGGAGGGAGTTGTCGCCTATCCTGGGCTAGCCGATTATGTATTGCAATACTCATTGTCTGCCTTGGCACCAACCCAGAAAAAAAAAAATCAATGGGAAAACCATCGAAGACAAATTAAGCATCAAAAGCACTTGAATATGAAAAGGAATGATAGGACATTGAGTGGATCCCCCTGTTTGGTGAATAAAGACAAAAGACTGATTTGGTATATCACAGGGTGGAGAAAGACGCTCTGTATACATTGACTAAGGAGGCACCTTGATGAGCAGGGGTGCTTCATGAAAGATTGGGTCCTGGGTTACCATACGTCCGGTTTTTCCCGGACATGTCCGGCTTTTCGGCAATCAAACCCCCATCCGGGGGGAATTGCCAAAAAGCCGAACATGTCCGGGAAAATGCCGGCCGGGCACTTCCCCTCCTGTGGCTGCTCTGCTCCTCCCCTGACTCTTCGGCTCTGTTTAAGAGCCGAGCTGCCCGAGCACTATGGGCTTCAGGCAGCCCCCTTGCCTCCGGACCCCAGCCGCCGGCCGGGCACTTCCCCTCCCAGGCTCCAGCGGCGCAGGGTCCGGAAGCACGGGGGCTGCCCGAAGCCGGTAGCGCTGGGGCAGCTCGGCTCTTAAACAGAGCCGAAGAGTCAGGGGAGGAGCAGAGCCTCCGGCCGCGGCGGCTCTGCTCCTCCCTGACTCTTCAGCTCTGTTTAAGAGCCGAGCGCTACGGGCTTTGGGCAGCCCCCATGCCTCCGGACCCTGCACCGCCGGAGCCCGGGAGGGGAAGTGCCCGGCTGGGGGCGCAGGGTCCGGAGGCAAGGGGGCTGCCCGAAGCCCAAGCGCTACCGGCTTCACGGTTTGCCGGGCAGCCTCCAGACCCTGCGCCCCCGGCTGGGCGCTTCCCCTCCCGGGCTCCAGCTGCACTGGGGAAGCGCCAGCCAGGGGCGCAGGGTCTGGGGGCTGCCCGGCAAACTGTGAAGCCGGTAGCGCTCGGGCAGCCCTTTCCGTGTGGCTGGGAGTGGGAGGGAGGGGGGGCGGTGTTAGGGCGGGGTTGGGGTGGGGCTGGGGTGGGAAATGGGCGGGGCCAGGACCTCATGGAGGGTCCTCTTTTTTTATTTGTTAAGTATGGTAACCCTAGTACTGGCATTTTAAATTGTTAGTTCTCCTTTATTGGGGTAGATAGCAGAGCAGTACCATGAGAGGAGTAGAACAAGAAAAGGGCAGAATCGAGACCTCTCAAAGTTTTGCCCTTAAGCGAAGGGGCGGTGGGAGTCATTTGAGCTCCCCGCCTTAGATGCCAAAATGTTGTGGGCCGGCCCTGTTCCCCTCCCCCATGGAATTATGTACAATCCCTCAATCATACATACATTTTTGCATTTTTAATTCAATTAACTCCTATAATACTAATTTAATTCAATATGGTTTGTCCAGGATATTGCAGGTTAGTGTCATATCTGTCACAATCAAGTGACTTTTTAAAATTTTCCCTAAGACAATTGTGATTACACTCACCTGATGGGGTCATTGGAGTGCTATGGTACATCAGTTCTTCTCAGATACAGATGTACTGTGTCTCAGAGGAAAGCATTAAAGAAACTTCAGCTGTGAGGCACATGGACTGCAACAGCTAGTGGGTCCCAAAAGCTCTGACACGCAGCGCAAATGAAATACTAATTTACTAAGGCTGACAGAAAAGGACAAATTCTCTAGGCTCACTAAACAGTTCAGAGTAGTTCTCAGTTTAACCTTTGGGGGACAATTCAAAAGAAGGTTGGGGTCCTCAGGCATCACTATCTTAATATTGTAATCCATTCATGCAGTAGAGGTAATTGGTCAGAGTTCAGTTCCGCGGTATGACTCATTGGGGGCCCCTCTGCATTCCTCTTCCACACTGATGCAGCATCTTCTGCTTGAGTGTCAACTCTGGAGCAGCTGTTCCAGTGCTTCACATGCTGCCACCCTCACCCCCAATGCTGCAATCACTACACTGCTCCCACAATCCCAATACACCCACTTTTGACTAACTATTCTTGCAGTTCCCATGGAACCTTTCCTTTCTGCTGCTTTCAGCAGATTCACCACACCACACCCAGGCTTTCCACTTCTTTGGAAGTGTTGAATTGTGTCCCCTCAGCACCAGCTGTCCTTGTCTCAGACAAATAAACTGTCGTCCCCCACCCCTGCCATTCATGACCTTCCCAACCTCCAAGCACTATTTACCCATCAGTTAGTTATTGAAAGGGCCCATCCCTTTGAGGGAGGTCAAGCAGCCAGCTGCCTAGTCCCCAAATGGACAGTTTGAAGCCCTTGGCTCATGCCTAACAGATGTAGGACAAGGAGATTTAATAAGTAATACATTCCTGATCAAATGTATTGTTGGTTGTTGTTTCTGGACTCAGCTAGGATAAGGGCAGAAATGAAGGTAACGCTCAGGGGTCAACAATGGTACAAGAAAACCTCCCCAAAATTGATAGGGCTGCTGGGGCTAGATTTCACCAGGGATCTTAGGCTCCCTGCTGACTAGTGGAATTCTTAGCCCTGAGTTAGGCACCCAAGTTCCCCCAGTATTGTATGGGGAGACTTAATAGCCTAAGAAAGGGATTCCCAGAAGCCAGCAGGCAGAGTGGGGAGCCATCTAATCTAGCCAGGAGTAAAATGGAGAGAAGAGGGGCAGGGCATAGGGCCCAGATCTACAAAGGTACTTTGGCACCTGACTGACAGGCCAGAGAGAGGCAACCATGTCTGCTTGGGATTCATGCTTTCAGATTGCCAGATGAAAAGTGCCTTGTACCTGCTGAGGAAATCAGGGTTAAAATCCTTTCCTCTCAGAAGAGCTTTTGACAAAACATCATTTCAATTTGCTGTGATTTTAATTGTCTGCTTTGGAGCTTCTTTTAGGAACATTTGGATACTACAATGAAATCCAACATAATGACAGCATTATAGATGGGGAAACTGAGGGAGAGAGCGCTGAAGTGACTTACCCAAAGTCAGGCCACACAATGAGTCTGTGGCTGACACGGGAATCACATCTGTCTCATGACTACCAGTCCCAGTGCACTAACCACTAATCCATTGTGCTTCATTCATTAGCTAACTGGGAACTTTGACCATTTCTTTAAAAGCATGTAGTCAATAAAGGCAATTCATGTATTTAAGCCAATCAACAATGACATTTTTCTCTGGCAGCCACTTTCCCAGAGTCAAGGAAAAGGGGTTGGGATGGCTTTGTGGCCCGCATCATGCGGGAGGTCAGACTAGATGATCATAATGGTCCCTTCTGACCTTAAAGTCTGAGTCTATGAGTCTGAGTCCCTTCCATGAAGGGTGGGGTGAGAGTAACCACGAGTCTTCTAGTCATCAGTCTGGTAGTCAGATGCTCTTTGTTGCTAAAGAATACCACGGAGTTCCCAGTTGACTCACAAATGCCAGATACTATTTAAAATCTACCTCTCCAAGGCACACACAGCTCTAAGCACAAGACAGAAGTTTCACCTTTTAGAAAATAAAGAGCAATGAATCATTTTGTTTACATTTTTTAAAGATCACTGAACAGGTGAGTGCTTTAAATGAGGGGTTCGCAACCTTTTTCTTTCTGAGGACCGCCCCCCCCCCCAACATGCAATAAAAAATTTCACAGCCCACGGGTGCCACAACTGTTTTTCTGCATATCCAGCAGATTAAGAGCCAGGACCGGCAGTAGGGGGTGGCAACTAGGGCCAATTGCCTCGGACCTCAGGCCACAGGGGACCCTGCAAAGCTAAGGTGCTCAGGCTTCAGCTTCAGCCCCGGGTGGCAGGGCTTGGCTTTGGCTTTCTGTTCTGGGCCCCAGCAAGTTTAATGCTGGCCCTGCTCTCTGGTTTATTTAGGCAGACCCCCTGAAAACCTGCTTGCAAGCCCCATAGGGGGCCCCAGACCTTGGTTGAGAACTGCTGCTTTAAATCATTCCAAGTACATGACACTTTCCTGAAAATAGTTCAGGTATCGTAGATATCTGCCCTCCAGAGGCTATATTCTGCTCTCACTTAACAGGGGAGTAAATTTAAAAACCTCAATTGACCCCTGGGTGAATGAAAGCAGAATCTGACTTGAAGATTCACCTTTTGCACCCTATTTGGGTCCACTGAAAACTAAGAATTGTGGCCTCATTTCTGACATATGCTGGGTGCACATTTAAACTTGGATTCTCAGATTTTTTGGACAGAGGACCATCTGTTACCTTCTACAGTGAGCATACACACAACAGCAGTAATATTTTGTAGGTCTATAGTGCCTTTCGAGGAAGAATCTCAATGTGCCTTATATAATATGAATTAAACAGTCCCCATGTGAGGAAGGGAAGTGTTATCCCCCACTCCCACCCCCCCCACCCCTTCATTTTACATCTGAGGAAATTGAAGCCAAAGAGGTGAAGTGATTTGACCAGGGTCACAGCACAAGTGCACAGCAGAGCCAGGCAGGCCCAGGACATTTCCCCCTCACCCCCCAGCCCAAATAACCTTCAAGGGGCCCAAAATCATTGTCAGAAAGGCCAAAGTTATAAGTCACAGGAAAATACCGACAAAGTAGCTAATTTCTACTTTCTTAATCTCTTAAAATCCAAGATTTTCCAGGGATCCAACTAGCCCTGGACTCCTAGAAGGTTATTTGTTTTAGAGAACCCTGAAATACCCACTCCCCTCTGCCCCCCAGTAATGAGACACTAGAACCAGCCCTGGCACCAGGAACAAAAGCCTGACTCCCTGGCTTGCTCTGCATTAGCAAATGGGACCTCCACTTCACCGCCGGTGCAGCTCCACTAGCCCAACTACACAAGTATCAGTGTAGGCAGAACACTGATATTTTTACTACCCTGTCAGCCAGTTCTGTACAGATCAGGGTGCGATGGCACACCTAAAACCTTGTAGACAGAGGTGCTTCTACCACTGCTACTGGAACTGCACTGGTAGTTAATTAGGCAGTGTAGACTCAGCTTCAGATGCCTGTACTGATCATTAGCGCTTTCTGTCTTTCCTATATTTCTAGCTGTGCCACAGAGATCTCTGAATGTCTCTAGAGCTCCAGAAGACAGAAAGCAGAGGGTCAGAAGACTGGAAGAAAAAGTAATGTGCCAATATTTAAAAAGGATAAATGGGATAACCCAGCAATTATAGGCCTGCCAGTCTGACATCGATCTTGGGCAAGATATTGGAGCAGCTTATATGGGACTCGATTAATAAAGAATTAAAGGATACTTCATGCCAATCAATGAGGCTTTATGGAAAATAGATCCTGTCATACTAACTTGATATCTTTTTTTTTATGAGATTATAAATTTGGTTGATAAAGGTAATAGCATTGATGTAATAAACCTAGACTTCTATATGACACTTGATATCGCATGACATTTTTAATTAAAAAACCATTACGATATAAAATTAACATGGCCACTTAAATGATTAAAAGATTGAAAAAGTTCTATGCCTGTGCTATACAGGATGTCAAATTAGAATAGTCCCTTCTGCCTTAGCAGATATAAATCTACAGAATTTCCTGGACTGGAGTCAGTGCAGTCACTTCTTAAGCAATTTTTCCATGCCATATACACTACATGCTTCTAATCCAACTAGTTTCTGTTTTGCATCTTTTATTGGATGCAACTCACCTGGTCAGCAATCTCTTGGATTTCTGAAGTCGCGGCTTGGTCTCGGTTAAGCCTCCAGCAATCATAGTGGCAAATAACTTCTTAGGATGTTTGGAAACTCTGACAAACAAAATCTAGAGCACATGTGACCAAGAACAGTCAGACATCTGATATTATATACTCACACAGTCATGTGATTTGTATAATGTGGAGTTTACCATTGTCAGGCTTGTGGGGGGAGAGGAGGGAAGAAAGGAACAAAACAAAATAAAACAATGTAATATTGTCAGTAGTAAGAAAAAGAGTACTTTAAAATATCATTATGTGTATAGTGCTCTGTGGACACCAGAAAAGCAGAAAACAAATAACTCCCCAACCCTATTAATTATGGTAATTGGTTCCTGCTGGTCTGGCAATTTCTTGATTCATCACCAGTTTCAACATCTCTAATAGGGGTGTGACTCTCTTCGTGCTTAGGGAAGGGATTGTAAACACTGAGCTACAAATATTTCCCAATATCTGCCTTAAAATTACCACACATTCTCCCCTGGTTTCATTGCATCAATTCCTGTTTAACTTGAAATGTGGTTCTCTCATTATCCCTAAGAATGCAAAGGCAGCAGGTCTTTTATTTTTAATTATTTTATTTCTCTATTATTTATTACAAATCTGAAAGGTTTTCTAACTGTTGAAAGGACAGAGATAAGAATAGCAATTAGTCTTGTTTTTAATTTTGCACCAGGAATAAAATTTCCAGGGGGTTGGACTAGATGACCTCTTGAGGTCCCTTCCAACTCTGATATTCTATGATTCTATAAGAATGTTGGCACATGCTGCCACCTTAACCCCTTCTTTTCCTTGTGTTTTAGCTTTTATTTGAAGAAATATGACCCACCCTCCAAAAGGAGCATGCATGTAGATTTCTTTATCAAACTTTTTACAAAACCTATGAACATTTAGCAATTAGTCTTGTTTTTAATTTTGCACCAGGAATAAAATTTCCTTTTTCTACATTATTCCTTTAGCATTTGTCTTTAAAAACTGGCAGATAGACCCAATGAAAGATGTACCTAATCTTTAGAACAATTTCACTTATTCCTACTTAAAGTAATGTAGTTCTTCACAGCCTTTTGTATTTCATAGAATCATAGAATCATAGAATATCAGAGTTGGAAGGGACCTCAAGAGGTCATCTAGTCCAACCCCCTGCTCAAAGCAGGACCAATTCCCAGCTAAATCATCCCAGCCAGGGCTTTGTCAAGCCGGGCCTTAAAAACCTCCAAGGAAGGAGACTCCACCACCTCCCTAGGTAACGCATTCCAGTGTTTCACCACCCTCCTAGTGAAATAGTTTTTCCTGATATCCAACCTGGACCTCCCCCACCGCAACTTGAGACCATTGCTCCTTGTTCTGTCCTCTGCCACCACTGAGAACAGCCGAGCTCCATCCTCTTTGGAACTCCCCTTCAGGTAGTTGAAGGCTGCTATCAAATCCCCCCTCATTCTTCTCTTCTGGAGACTAAACAATCCCAGTTCTCTCAGCCTCTCCTCATAAGTCATGTGCTCCAGACCCCTAATCATTTTTGTTGCCCTCCGCTGGACTCTTTCCAATTTTTCCACATCCTTCTTGTAGTGTGGGGCCCAAAACTGGACACAGTATTCCAGATGAGGCCTCACCAATGTCGAATAAAGGGGAACGATCACGTTCCTTGATCTGCTGGCAATGCCCCTACTTATACAGCCCAAAATGCCGTTAGCCTTCTTGGCAACAAGAGCACACTGTTGACTCATATCCAGCTTCTCGTCCACTGTGACCCCTAGGTCCTTTTCAGCAGAACTGCTACCTAGCCATTCGGTCCCTAGTCTGTAGCAGTGCATGGGATTCTTCCGTCCTAAGTGCAAGACTCTGCACTTGTCCTTGTTGAACCTCATCAGGTTTTTTTCTGCCCAATCCTCTAATTTGTCTAGGTCCCTCTGTATTCGATCCCTACCCTCTAGTGTATCTACCACGCCTCCTAGTTTAGTGTCATCTGCAAACTTGCTGAGAGTGCAGTCCACACCATCCTCCAGATCATTAATAAAGATATTAAACAAAACCGGCCCCAGGACCGACCCTTGGGGCACTCCACTTGAAACCGGCTGCCAACTAGACATGGAGCCATTGATCACTACCCGTTGAGCCCGACGATCTAGCCAGCTTTCTATCCACCTTACAGTCCATTCATCCAGCCCATACTTCTTTAACTTGGTGGCAAGAATACTGTGGGAGACAGTATCAAAAGCTTTGCTAAAGTCAAGAAATAACACATCCACTGCTTTCCCCTCATCCACAGAGCCAGTTATCTCATCATAGAAGGCAATTAGGTTGGTCAGGCACGACTTCCCCTTCGTGAATCCATGCTGACTGTTCCTGATCACTTTCCTTTCCTCTAAATGTTTCATAATTGATTCCTTGAGGACCTGCTCCATAATTTTTCCAGGGACTGAGGTGAGGCTGACTGGCCTGTAGTTCCCCGGATCCTCCTTCTTCCCTTTTTTAAAGATGGGCACTACATTTATTGGAAATTAACACCTATTGGCTTAAATTGCATTAGAGCCTCTTAATTTTAGTAAAGTTTTTGAAAGACAGATAAATTTAAAAGATTTCAGCAAAACATACAACACCTAAACAAGTTTCAGAGTAACAGCCGTGTTAGTCTGTATCCGCAAAAAGAAGAACAGGAGTACTTGTGGCACCTTAGAGACTAAACACCTAAACAGCGGTGGGAGGGATAGCTCAGTGGTTTGAGCATTGGCCTCCTCAACCCAGGGTTGTGAATTCAATCCTTGAGGGGGCTACTTAGGGATCTGGGGTAAAATCAGTACCTGGTCCTGCTAGTGAAGGCAGGGGGCTAGATTGATAACCTTTCAGTTCTATGAGATAGATACATCTCTCTATCTATCTATATATTACACAGCACCACTCATGCCTCCCCCCCCACCCTGCTCTATTTCCTAAAGCAATTAAGGATACATTCAAGCCAACTTGTATACTATTTTATAGATAAACCATTGTAAGGATACATTCAAAATAGTTCTATATTGTTATATAGATAAGTCACCCTTGCACACACGTTCATACTTGTTTTTCAGCATCACTTTATATCAAACACGCACGTATACACAGCCTAACTTAAAAGAAATCTAACAATGTAAAATTGATTAATACACCCGACTGTAGACAAGATGACTATTTAGTTTGAACTATTTTATGTAAAACAGTTGATTACTTTTGAGATAAGGATGCTGCTAATTCCCTTCAACACATAACACCAACATCCACCCATCCCTCCTCCTTCCCAAGACAATGAAGCATACATTCAAGCCATCTTGTATAGATAAACTGCTATAAGCATACACTCAAACTAGTTTTTTAGATAAGGTACACATACATTTATACTTGTTTTTCAGCATTCACACACACACACACACCTCTGTAACTTACAGTGCATGAATACCTACATGAGGAACAAATAGTTGACAATTGGCTCTTCAGCATACCAGAGAAAAGGATAAAATGATCCAATGGTTGGAAATTGAAGTTAGATAAATTCAGGCCGGAAATAAGGCATCCATTTTTAACAACGAGTAATTTGCCATTGCAACAGTTTACCAAGGGTTGTGGTGGATTCTCCATCACTGGCAATTTTTAAATCAAGATTGGATATTTTCCTAAGAGATCTGTTCTAGGAATTATTTTGAGGAAGTTTATGGCCTATGTTACATAGGAGATCAGACTAGATTATCACAGTGGTCCCTTCTAGCCTTGGTATTTATGAATGTAAAGGAAATCTAACAGTGTAAACTTGGTTAATGCACCCATTGTAGCTAATCTATAGATTATGTATTCATTAGGGCTGTCAGTCAATTAAAAAAATTAATCATGAGTAATCGCACTGTTAAACAATAATAGAATATCATTTATTTAAATAGTTTGGGATATTTTCTACATTGTCAAATATAGTGATTTCAGTTACCACACAGAATACAAAGTGTACAGTGCTCACTTTATATTTATTTTTATTACAAATATTTGCACTGTAAAAAACAAAAGAAATAGTATTTTTCAATTAAAACTTTAGAGCCTACAAGTCCACTCTGTCCTATTTCTTATTCAGCCAATTGCTCAGACAAACAAGTTTATTTACATTTGCAGGAGATAATGCTTCCCAATAATGGAAGCATTTCCTCTGGAATGGTGGTAGAAGCATGAAGAAGCATACGAATGTTTAGCATAACTGGTACGTAAATACCGTGCAATGCCGACTAAAAAAGTGCCATGCAAATACCTATTCTCACTTTCAGGTGACATTGTTAATAAGAAGAGGGCAGCATTATCTCCCGTAAATGTAAAGAGTCTTCTTTGTCTTAACAATTGGCTGAACAAGAAGTAGGACCAAGTGGACTTGTAGGCTCTAAAGTTTTACATGTGTATTTTTTTTAAGTGCAGTTATGTAACAAAAAAAAAATCTACATTTGTAAGTTGCTTACAAGAGTAAGAGATTGCATTACAGTAGTTGTATGAGGTGAATTGAAAAATACTATTTCTTTTGTTTGCCATTTTTACAGTGCAAATATTTGTAATAAATAATAATATAAAGTGAGCAGTGTCGACTTTGTATTTTGTGTTGTAATTGAAATCAGTATATTTAAAAATGTAGTAAAACATCCAGAAATATTTAATACTTTTCAATTGGTATTCTATTGTTTAACAGTGCGATTAAAACTGTGATTAATTGTGATTTATTATTTTAATCGTGATTAATGTTTTTTAGTTAATCGTGTGAGTTAACTGCGATTAGTCGACAGTACTAGTGGTTGATTACTTAAGAATTCCCAGTTGGCACTTTGATGGTAGGCAGATCCTTGTCTCAAGATTAGGCCCAGTATTATTAAAATTACTATATAGTTGTGAACCCCAGTGTGCAGAGTTGCAACACTCACACTGTAGGAACTCTTCTATATTTACAAACAGTTTATTAATACATTTTGCAAAGTCACAAACACTCTACCCCATCAAGGTAGATAGAGAGACTACAGAATGTACATTTGAACATCTGTCTACTCACACCATCCCTTGCAGGACAACCTGAAATGTGAGCTATCATCCTCCTCATCACCATCACCTTCCCCCTCATCATCAGCGGCCATCATTCTGGCACCTCCCAAGGGCTACATCTCTCTCTCCTCCTGCCCACAGGCTTGGATGTAACTTTTATAATCTGTTATGCTGACACCACTATGTCTAATGCATATTCAGTAGCCTTCTTGTATTTCCTCATCTGACTAATGTTGAGGTGTCCTATATGTTACTATATTAATACATGTAACTACCATTTCAGCTCATGATCATACCCATCACCCTTTGTTTAAGTGGATTTGTGGTTATTATATCCAAGTTCCTTGCAGTAGCACTTACTGGAACATCCTAACTCCTACTATTGAGCAGCTCTTCTTAGGCTTTGTCTACACGGCCACTTAACAGCGCTGCAACTTTCTCGCTCAGGGTTGTGAAAAAACACACCCCTGAGCGATGCAAGTTTCAGCACTGTAAAGTGGCAATGTAGACAGTGTACCAGCACTGGTAGCTACTCCCCTCGTAGAGGTGGGGTTTTTTCCCCTCTTGGAGGTTCCACAACTATAACATTGCTAGTGAAGACACGCCCTCAGTTCCCAAAATCTAAAGGTAATTGTTAATCTATGCCAAGGGTTCTAGTCTATTTAACCACACTTATGCTTCAGCTAATGTCTTGTAGGATATAGGCCTGTAGGTTTCTTGCATTACAGCTGAATATAATGAAAGCAGCTAAATATAATGAAGGCAAGACAGTGAATATAGCAAAGACAAGCTAGCCCCATGGGCTACACCATGTACAAGACTAAATGCAGGCCTAGTTTAAACTAAAAAGAGCTAACAACACTTTTACTTTATTCCCCACAAACTATTCCCTTGTTGTTCAGGTAAAATGTAACTCTTTCAAAATTTAAAGTATGAAATGTAGATTAATTAAAATGAGTAATTTGGGTTTAATTAATAACATAAAAACAGCAGTGGAGAGAAACCTCTAATTTAGTATTTGAAAAGCAGTAGATATAAACAAAATGTTCTTAAAATTCAGTGTGCCTTAAATGCAAAATATTTACTAAAGCATGAGTAACTTATTTGGCACATTTAGCAAAATATAAAAAAGAAATTAAAAATCATGAAATACACATACACAGTAGCCCAGAATTTTAAAGGTAACATGGGGAAAAAAAAGAGTACAAGGTTAAGAGTCGGAGCAGGTTGCGCAGAGGGGACTGAGGGACGGTGAAGAAAATTGGCAGCATGTGACCTCCAGAAGAAGAAAGAGGAGCATCCATGCACCAGCAATGGAGATACAGGTGAGCAATCGTTTCCATGTTCTCTCTACAGGTACTAATGCGGAGAGTGGACTAGATGACCCATCTGAGGGAAGGGAGCAGGAGACTCCACCGATTGGAAGGCAAAAGATGCACTGTCCTAGGGATGGGGGTTCCACGACCACCACTCCCAAGAGGAGGAGGAGGATGGTGGTGGTCGGGGACTCCCTCCTCAGAGGGACTGAGTCATCTATCTGCCGCCCCGACCGGGAAAACCGAGAGGTCTGCTGCTTGCCAGGAGCTAGGATACACGATGTGACGGAGAGACTGCCGAGACTCATCAAGCCTTCGGATCGCTACCCCTTCCTGCTTCTCCACGTGGGCACCAATGATACTGCCAAGAATGACCTTGAGCGGATCACTGCAGACTACGTGGCTCTGGGAAGAAGGATAAAGGAGTTTGAGGCGCAAGTGGTGTTCTCGTCCATCCTCCCTGTGCAAGGAAAAGGCCTGGGTAGAGACCGTCGAATCGTGGAAGTCAACGAATGGCTACACAGGTGGTGTCGGAGAGAAGGCTTTGGATTCTTCGACCATCGGATGGTGTTCCAAGAAGGAGGAGTGCTAGGCAGAGATGGGTTCCACCTAACGAAGAGAGGGAAGAGCATCTTCGCCAGCAGGCTGGCTAACCTAGTGAGGAGGGCTTTAAACTAGGTTCACTGGGGGAAGGAGACCAAAGCCCTGAGGTAAGTGGGGAAATGGGATCCTGGGAGGAAGCACAAGCAGGAGAGCGCAAGAGGGAAGGACTCCTGTCTCAGACTGAGAAAGAGGGACGATCGATGAGTTATCTTAAGTGCCTATACACAAATGCAAGAAGCCTGGGAAACAAGCAGGGAGAACTGGAAGTCCTGGCACAGTCAGGGAACTATGATGCAATTGGAATAACAGAGACTTGGTGGAATAACTCACATGACTGGAGTACTGTCATGGGTGGATATAAACTGTTCAGGAAGGACAGACAGGGCAGAAAAGGTGGGGGAGTTGCGTTGTATGTAAGAGAGGAGTATGACTGCTCAGAGCTCCGGTATGAAACTGCAGAAAAACCTGAGAGTCTCTGGATAAAGTTAAGAAGTGTGAGCAACAAGGGGGATGTCATGGTGGGAGTCTGCTATAGACCGCCAGACCAGGGGAATGAGGTGGACGAGGCTTTCTTCTGGCAACTAACAGAAGTTACTAGATCGCAGGCCCTGGTTCTCATGGGAGACTTTAATCACCCTGATATCTGCTGGGAGAGCAATACAGCGGTTTTTTGGATAGTGTAGGGGACAATTTCCTGGTGCAAGTGCTGGAGGAACCAACTAGGGGCAGAGCTCTTCTAGACCTGCTGCTCACAAACCGGGAAGAATTAGTAGGGGAAGCAAAAGTGGATGGGAACCTGGGAGGCAGTGACCATGAGATGGTCGAGTTCAGGATCCTGACACAAGGAAGAAAGGAGAGCAGCAGAATACAGACCCTGGACTTCAGAAAAGCAGACTTTGACTCCCTCAGGGAACAGATGGGCAGGATCCCCTGGGAGAATAACATGAGGGAGAAAGGAGTCCAGGAGAGCTGGCTGTATTTTAAAGAATCCTTATTGAGGTTGCAGGAACAAACCATCCCGATGTGTAGAAAGAATAGTAAATATGGCAGGCGACCAGCTTGGCTAAACAGTGAAATCCTTGCTGACCTTAAACGCAAAAAAGAAGCTTACAAGAAGTGGAAGATTGGACAAATGACCAGGGAGGAGTATAAAAATATTGCTCAGGCATTCAGGAGTGAAATCAGGAAGGCCAAATCACACTTGGAGTTGCAGCTAGCAAGAGATGTTAAAAGTAACAAGAAGGGTTTCTTCAGGTATGTTAGCAACAAGAAGAAAGTCAAGGAAAGTGTGGGCCCCTTACTGAATGAGGAAAGCAACCTAGTGACTGAGGATGTGGAAAAAGCTAATGTACTCAATGATTTTTTTGCCTCTGTCTTCACGAACAAGGTCAGCTCCCAGACTGCTGCCCACTGCAGAGGGCTGTGGAGAAAGAAGTGGTTCGGGACTATTTAGAAAAACTGGACGTGCACAAGTCCATGGGGCCAAATGCGCTGCATCCGAGGGTGCTAAAGGAGTTGGAGGGTGAGATTGCAGAGCCATTAGCCATTATTTTTGAAAACTCATGGCGATCGGGGGAGGTCCCGGATGACTGGAAAAAGGCTAATGTAGTGCCCATCTTTAAAAAAGGGAAGAAGGAGGATCCGGGGAACTACAGGCCAGTCAGCCTCACCTCAGTCCCTGGAAAAATCATGGAGCAAGTCCTCAAGGAATCAGTTCTGAAGCATTTAGAGGAGAGGAAAGTGATCAGGAATACTCAGCATGGATTCACCAAGGGCAAGTCATGCCTGACTAACCTAATTGCCTTCTATGAGGCGATAACTGGGTCTGTGGATGAGGGGAAAGCAGTGGATGTGTTATTCCTTGACTTTAGCAAAGCTTTTGATACGGTCTCCCACAGTATTCTTGCCAGCAAGTTAAAGAAGTATGGGCTGGATGAATGGACTGTAAGGTGGATAGAAAGCTGGCTAGATCGTCGGGCTCAACGGGTATTGATCAATGGCTCCATGTCTAGTTGGCAGCCGGTTTCAAGCGGAGTGCCCCAAGGGTCGGTCCTGGGGCCGGTTTTGTTTAATATCTTTATTAATGATCTGGAGGATGGTGTGGACTGCACTCTCAGCAAGTTTGCAGATGACACTAAACTAGGGGGCGTGGTAGATAAACTAGAGGGTAGGGATCGGATACAGAGGGACCTACCCAAATTAGAGGATTGGGCCAAAAAAAACCTGATGAGGTTCAACAAGGACAAGTGCAGAGTCCTGCACTTAGGACGGAAGAATCCCATGCACTGCTACAGACTAGGGACCGAATGGCTAGGTAGCAGTTCTGCAGAAAAGGACCTAGGGGGTCACAGTGGACGAGAAGCTGGATATGAGTCAACAGTGTGCTCTTGTTGCCAAGAAGGCTAATGGCATTTTGGGCTGTATAAGTAGGGGCATTGCCAACAGATCGAGGAACGTGATCGTTCCCCTTTATTCGACATTGGTGAGGCCTCATCTGGAATACAGTGTCCAGTTTTGGGCCCCACACTACAAGAAGGATGTGGAAAAATTAGAAAGAGTCTAACGGAGGGCAACAAAAATGATTAGGGATCTGGAGCACATGACTTATGAGGAAAGGCTGAGGGAACTGGGATTGTTTAGTCTCCAGAAGAGAAGAATGAGGGGGGATTTGATAGCAGCCTTCAACTACCTGAAGGGGGGTTCCAAAGAGGATGGAGCTCGGCTGTTCTCAGTGGTGGCAGATGACAGAACAAGGAGCAATGGTCTCAAGTTGCAGTGGGGGAGGTCCAGGTTGGATATTAGGAAACACTATTTCACCAAGAGGGTGGTGAAGCACTGGAATGCGTTACCTAGGGAGCTGGTGGAGTCTCCTTCCTTGGAGGTTTTTAAGGCCCGGCTTGACAAAGCCCTGGCTGGGATGATTTAGCTGGGAATTGGTCCTGCTTTGAGCAGGGGGTTGGACTAGATGACCTCTTGAGGTCCCTTCCAACCCTGATATTCTATGATTCTATGATTCTTCCCCTTCTAGGGCTGCTGGGATTGGGGCACTCAAGAAAGTGGTAGTATCTCATTCCATCGGACATTTTTTTAATTGTTATAAAATGTATTCATTTTTCACATTTTGTACAAAATAGGAGTTGGTTTCTCTTAATTAGGAGAATCAGCTGAACGTGAGATTTTAACTAGGGGAGTCTGAAAACAAAATGAGACTGGGTTCTCCTGGTTCTGGAAAGGTCCCTCACAGCTTGCCCCATGTCTCTTCAGCTCTGCTCTCATGATTGTAGAACAACTTCAGGGGAAGCATCCTTGCATCATTGGCTCTTTGGAGGCTTGTAGTAAATTCTGCAGCGCTCATTAAATACCTAGGAGACCAAAATAAAAAGGGAGTCATTCCTTGTAATAAACATCCTCCACACAATGGTAATGACACATACAACAGGTGGTATGTGGGCAATGGTAAATCAGACCACAGGTCACAAATATAGAGCAATCAGCACCATTTAGTAATCTGGGCATAATCAAACAAAATGTGTTTCAGTAGGTCCAAATGTGAAGTCATATCTAGAAACAATGAATGCTGGCAATACTTACAGGATGGAGAACTCTTATCATGGGAAACAGGGAGTCTAAGAAGGATTTGGAGGTCATGGTGGATAGCCAGAAGAACATGAGCTCCAGTTTGCTGTGGCTAAGATGGCTAAAGTAATCCTTGGATGTATAAAACGGAGGAATCTTGAGAAGAAGGAGTAGGGAGATTACATTATCTCTATTATTTTGCATTGCCGCAACTGCTAATGGAATAGTGTGTCCACACTTCAAGAAGGATTTTGAAAACTTGTAGGTGATTGAGAAAAGAGCCATGAGAATGATCTAAGGATTGAAAAACATGTCTCAAGTAGCTCAATCTATTTAGCTTATCAAAGAGAAAGTTAAGGAATAACTTGATCAATCTACAAGTAGCGACATGATAAAAGGGCTCTTCAATCCAGCAGACAAAGATAAAACAAGATCCAGTGGTTTGAAATTGAAGCTAGATAAATTCAGATTTGAAGTAAGGCACACATTTTTAGGATAACTAAGCACTGGAACAACTTAACAAGGGCTGTGGTGGATTCTACATTACTGGAAGTATTTTAAATCAAGATTGGATTCTAAGAGACATGATCTAGTTCAACCACTAGATTATCTAAAGAGTACGATGCACGGCAGGTCCAACCAACAAAACAGCATTCATGCGGGAGCTTCCTAAAAGGGAGGGAGAAAGGCTGCAGCAAAATTTTATGTACAAGCAGTATTTCAAAATTCAGATTGGTTCGAACTGGCCCCACTGGGTCCTAGAGTAGACTTTTGTGGTGAAAATTTGGGATGATTTGGTCAAAGTATTTCTGACATATGCATACCCCTAAAAAGCTGCTTTTAACATTTATAAATTCCTATAACTTTGGTTTTTTCCCCCCCACACAGCCAGGGAAAACGTTATGGCTGTGATCCTCATTAAGACACATCACTGGACAGTTCCTCAGATCAACTATTCAATGATAACCAGTTTTGAAAACCAGTATTTCAAAAAAAGTTATATTCTCATTCTCGTTTTCCAGGTGGGTACACCAGGTTCTGGCAAGCATCTTTTGGAAATAGTATCTGCCATAGAGACAAAGGTTTACAGACAATTCACCCCTCTTCAAGCTATTGTTTACTAGGGAACACCTTTGTCAGTGACACACCGAGTAACATTTGGTTGCTTCTTAAACAGATGCTGGCCCTTTAACCCAAGGACCATGAATTCAAATCCTCTCCTCACAAGATTTGTGAGCAGTGACAATTAACACTTCCCTTCTTGCTGTCTGGGGCCACAACAGGACTTCTTCTGGAAGTGTGAGTGGTGTATGAATTTTGAAGAAGTGCAACACCACAGAAGTGTATCTCTAGCACTATCTACACATCAGCCCAAGTCCTGCCCTAGAATAGTTTGGCAGGCTGTGGCAGTACTGTGCTGGGATATGAAACCCAGTATGGCTGATACAGGAGGAACTTGCTGTCACATTGATAAGGACACCAGAGAGGTCAATGTAAGAGTCCTGGCTAAGACCAATCAGTTATGGGCCAAACAAGGCTCAGTGAACTCCTACCGGGCACCAGTAGGAACAACAGATCCAGCCTGCATCAGGAACTAATAGGTACACTCAGTGCATGCCACAAGCACACTGTGCTGAAAAGGGAGTAGGGAATTGAGAAAGGTAGGCTCTCGTGCAGGGTACAGGTACATAGCACTGAGATGGGTCAAGTTAGGAAGAGAACACCCATTGAGATCAAAAGGGCACTTCACTCCTCTGCAAGCCTCAAATGCTGTAGAGATGTATGCAAAACCTGTTCCCCCCATGCTAGTCTCTGAAATGGAGTAGGGCCTCAGGAGGTCCCCTTCTCTTCCCATGATACCTCCAAGTTGGTGTATGTGTTCCTCACAGTTGATCAGCTACAACCTTCTCTCTCTGTGGCCCCTCCAGTACTACTGGTTGTATGAGGTGCCTGAAGGAAGCACAGATGGTACCTGAGAGGTGGTGACATGTAGCCCCAAAGCCTTCCCATCATGCCCCTACCACTACCCTACCTCCTCACAAAACCAGGAACATTAATAAAAATTTGGTTAAAGGGGAGTTACAATTGCCTGGCAGCGCCCCAGACCCTTCAAACTGACACCTCCAAAATTCAGGAAGTGTTATTTTGTTTGGAGTACATTAGAAAAGAAGGAATTGTACAGTTATAGTAATACTTTCCATACCACACACAACCTTAACTCTGCCCCTTGGGTGATAGCAATAGGAATATAACATTACTTTGCCCAGTCTAATGAAAACTGCCAGTTTCTCAGCACCTCACACAAACCCCAGTATCAGCACTCCTGTTTATACACTTCCATCCTCACTATATTTTTGCATCACCATGTGGAGGTGACACATACAACAGGTTCGACTCCTACCAGCATCTATCGACCGTGAGAGTTAGAAATCTATATGCCTCCCAGCCATGTTGCTGTGACGAACTGGGCCTGTTCTTGCTGGGGTGTGTGAATGCTGATAGGCGAGTGTGGCTAGGATGGTCTGCATCGGGGGATGGGAGTCTGCCCGAGGGAACATACCTGAGCTTGTAACATGAGAACCCAGGAAGGGGTTGGAGGCCAGGTGACTCCGGGGCCCGGGAAACTGAACAAAGGCTGTGGGAGGGGTCGCTGAAGGGAGAGTGTGGGCAGCGAGCTGGAGAGATGGCTGGGAGGCAGAGATGGCTTTGACCCCCCAAAGGGGGGTGGGCTGGGATGCCCTGGGACCCCAAGCTGGACCTAACTGAGAGGTATCCTGTTGTCTGTGCCTGCAAGACCTGTCTTGGACTGTATTCCTGTCATCCAAATAAACCTTCTGCTTTACTGGCTGGCTGAGAGTCATGGTGAATCGCAGGAAGCCGGGGGTGCAGGGCCCTGAGTCCCCCAATACTCCGTGACAACTGGTGGCAGCGGCGGGATCTACTGCACCCCGTGGACGGCGCTTCCTGCAGTAAGTGACTGGGGAGCAGTAAAACGAAGGGGGATTGACGGGGACCAGGCGTGCTGAAGAGTGAGAGAGAGATGGTTATTACCCCTGGGAGTGTGTGACCAGCGAGAAGGACTTTTGCAGTAACAGGGTCCCCCGGGGGGATCCCAGCAAGTGGTCCCAGGGGCGGAGGAGTCTGCAGCTCGACCCTGGCAGAGAGGCGGTGACCTCGAGAAGGGCTGGCACACTAGGGGTCTCCCTGGGAACTGTGGGGAGCTGTGAGCACACAGGCCAGTGAGTGGCAGCAGGAAGATGTATGCCAAGCGGCTTAAGAGCGACCTGGTGGAGCTGTGCAAGCAGAGGGGGCTGCGCATTGGGAGGCTCACCAAAGAACAGCTCATTGCCCAGCTGGAGGCGGAAGATCACGCGAATGAACTGATCCCTGTGTCTCAGGGAAGCAGCCGGGCAAATGCAGCGCAGGCACCAGAGTCTGTCCCAGCTGGGAGTGGTCAGCCGGCTGCTGAGGGCTTCCCGAGACCCCTCCTTCCTATGCCTAGGGGAAGGGTGGGGAGGAGCCCAGCAAATACCGAGGGCGTGCATTGAAATAAAGGATAGAGAGAATAAACAGAAAGGAGATTTATTAAGGGATAGATACAACTGGGGGAAGACTCACTATGGGGAACACTACAATACCCACGAATAGATTCCAGCAAGACAGCATAAAGCGCAGACCTTTAAACTGTCCCTTGGTTGAACTAATAAATGCCCAAAAATCATTACTGTCTCTCCTCTAGCTGCAGATGGAGGACACCGGCAACGGATGGTCTGTATCAGGATCTCTGGAACGTTGGAGGATCTGGCTCTCTACTGCCAAAGCAGGAGATCAACAAATCTGGGCTGATAGCAAAGTCTTCACTGGATTCTTTGGTGGATTACAGGAGTCAGGTAAGTATCAGAGGCCTTAACAAATGTTAATAACCGATGTCTTGATCCGATGCCGTGCCAAGAACCTGGACGTGGCTGCCTTGATGGTGGTCAGCGCCTGCGTCACCCCTGACAGTCCCTTATATGCTCTCTGTGGCGCACATTCCTGAGGCACACACTGACAGGCACTGCCCCCAACCGGTTCCAGACAGTTCTGAGTCCCTCAAGTTCTGGCAGGAAAATGCCATGAAAAAGGATACCAAGATGGAGTTCAAACCCTTCCTATCATATGTGCCATCTTGAATTTCTAAACTCCATTTTGAATTGCAGCAACATTCATAACAGAATATAACCATGTACCAAAAACACCTTGCACAGCCAAGGCTGAGATGGCCTGGTCCACCCTACTTTTAATGCAATTGCTCATGTGGGCCTTGCTATTCGATCCATGTGCCCCAACACACTTGTGAGGCCTCTTGCATGCTTCCATTTGAACCCAGTATTTCCCACACCATGGCCTTGTTCTGGTTGACAAGAAGCATAAAGCCATGCTGGGGTTCTGGTCAAGCGCCACCTCATCAACAGAATTAGGCCTGGGGTGAGATCCCTTGGCATCCTGGCTCCATCAGTAGAGTGGGGAGGGACAGGCATGGATGGTGCTAGGGGAGGGAGACTGTCAGTGGAATACCATGCTGGTGATTGTTGTTACCAGCCATGGGAAGGGCACAGAGCAGGGTGCTGGCCTGTGGGAGATAGTTAAAGGCAAGCTTGCAGGGTGATGGTGGATGATGATGAAGTGGAGATAGATATCGACTGTGAAGATGATGGTGGCACAGATCAGATTCTGTTGTGCTGGGGGCAAAGGGAGGTGTCAGTCGATGTACTAGGAGAGAGTGCGACAGGGTGACATGCTGCTTTTCAGTGATGCAGACCCTGACCAGAAACCTCGTGTGCACAACTTGAGGACGCGCACCTGACTGATATGTGAATTCCAGACAGCAGGAACAACCCTCACCCCGCTCTTCTGGGATAGGGATGGAGAGTCGGGGTGGCTGTGACCTGGGCTGCTCCATATTGGCCTTTCTTGGTTATAGCTGGGGCAGCTGCTCACTGGACCGTGCTTCTCTTTGCTGGCATGGGTTCATTTGTTCCCCATCCCACAATTCTGAGACAGGTTTAATATGAGTGGTATCCAAGAGAAAAAGAGTCAAGACCACATTATCTAAAATTCTACCAACTCAATGTCTAGTGCCCAGATCCTCAAAGATATCCAGGCCCCAAACTCCCACTGACTTCCTAAGTACCTCTGAGGATCTGGGCCTGGGGTCCTAACACCAGTGCCTCCCTGAGCAATGGCAAATGGGCCACCACTCAAATCAACACTTTGTTTCACTCTATTCCACCAGTGTCTCTCTCAAACCCCACCAACCTGCAGCTCTCCTAACAGGCCCACCCTCTACTCCGGGTTCCAGCCCAGGGCCCTGTGGACTGCAGCTATCTATAGTGCCTCCTGTAACAGTTGCATGATAGCTACAACTCCCTGGGCTACTTCCCCATAGCTTCCTCCAAACACCTTCCTTATTCTCACCACAGGACATTCCTCCTGGTGTCTGACAATGCTTGTGTTCAGAGTAGCAGCCGTGTTAGTCTGTATCCGCAAAAAGAAGAACAGGAGGACTTGTGGCACCTTAGATTTGTTAGTCTCTAAGGTGCCACAAGTCCTCCAATGCTTGTGTTCTTCAGTCCTCCAGCAGCATACCCTCTCACTCTCAGCTCCTTACACCTCTTGCTCCCAGCTCCTCACACTCACTTCCTGTCCTCTGGCTCCCCCTAGCTTGACTGGAGTGAGCCCTTTTATAGCATCAGAGGGGCCTTAATTAGAGTCAGGTGCTTAACTGCCTCACCTGACTCTTAGCAGGCTAATTGGAGTCAGGTGGTCTATTAGCCTGGAGCAGCCCCTGCTCTGGTCACTCAGAGAACAGAAAACTGCTTATCCAGTGGCCAGTATATCTCCCTTCTGCTACTCTGCTGTTCCCAACTGGTCTGGGTCTATCACACAGCATTATAAATTTAAGTTTCCAGGCTCATTATTTGAAAGTGTTGTCAGGGCCGGCTCTGGCTTTTTTGCCGGCCCCCTGCCCCCCGGCGGGGAGCGCGGCAGGGGAGGGCGCTGAGCCCGGCCACGGCCTCGCTCTTCCCGGCTGGCAGGAGTGCCGGGGGAGGGCAGCCCCACTCTTCCCGGCCGGAGCGCCGGGGGGAGGGCAGCGAACCTGGCCGCGGCCCCACTCTCCCAGGCCAGCCAGAGCACCGGGGGAGGGCGGCGAGCCCGGCCAGGGCCCCGCTCTCCCCGGCGGCCAGAGCGCCGGGAGGAGGGTGGCGAGCCCGGCCAGGGCCCCGCTCTCCCCGACCGGCCGGAATGCCGGGGGGAGGGTGGCGAGCCCGGCCGCGGCCCCGCTCTCCTCGGGTGAGCGCCGCCCCCCTCCAGGTGCCGCCTCAAGCACATGCTTGGAGGGCTGGTGCCTGGAGCCGGCCCTGAGTGTTGTGCAGGTTTCCTTTGAGAACAAGTTTTGAAAGATCAGATACGGAGTGATCGCTTTGTGAAAAAGTGTTCGCCTAGAGGTGATATGGTGGCTTCGTCTATTATATTCCTGGTGGTATTCTGTGCCAGAGAATTAAAAATTCTGCCACACAGCATTTTAAAATTCTGCATATATTATTTGTTAAAATATCACAATATAATCATGCCAGTTTCAATTGTTTTGGAAGTTTATGTCAAAATACCTGTCAGTGAGTATGTCTGTAACAATACAGACAAATAAAAAGATTCAGGAAAATTTTTTTGACAAATAGAATCCTTACTAAGCATATTAATACAGAACTTTAAGTAATTCATTAAAACTACAGAAACATATTTCCTGCACCCCTCAGAAGCAGTGCAAAGGTTTGGGGGATTCAGGGGTAATGGACAAGCTGAGAGCGGGACGGAGCCTGGGAGTGAACCTGGAGGGCTTTTAGGTGTGGATGGGAGAAGTACGGAATAGTTTCTTTTGGGGGAGGATTGTTACAGAGTTGGGGAGCTTCCCCCATGCAGACCCTGAGTGACCCCAAGCCTCTCCCATTCAGTCAGGCACATCTGCCGCTGTCCCTGTGTGTCCCTGTACTCCACCTCCCCCCATTATTTGTTAAAAGAGTTATTTGGGAAAAGATTTGATAGTTTCTTTAAGTTCCTGTGTGAGTTATGGTGTGGGGTCTTTTTCTAGTTCTTTATAGTAGATGGTGTCAGAGACTTGTCTGTTGATCTCGTTGACACAGTTATCATGATTAGGGACTACAATAGTGCCCCCTTGAGACTGCAGTGGATGTAATGCAGGGCTTGTGAGTCACATGTGGCTCTTTTACTGTTAAAGTGCAGCTCACAGAGCCCCCCATGGCGCCCCCTCCCCCATTCTCCACCTACCAGACTAGGTGCGGGGGGAGCTCGGGACCTCTGCCTTGTCACTGGGGGGGGTCTTGGGGCTTCAGCAGGAGTGGGGCTGAAACACTGGGCCCTGGCAGGTGCCTCCTGTGGGGCTGAAGACTGTTATATGTGGCTTGGAGGGTCAGTAAGGTCGGCCATCCCTGATATAATGAATGTCTGAGGATTTCACAGCTGATTTTTTTTTCCCTGAAGCAATTGATGTAATGATCCACTGTGTGCTTTTCTCCACTGTCGGGTGTCCCATCAGATGACTTTTTCTTGTGACTGTCAGTGGGGATGTGGTAGTCTTTATTGTGAAAGATTTACTTGAGGTGGAATTGGCAGAAGAATTCTTCTAGTTCTGTACATCAGTAGTATTATTAGCAGAAAGCAGCAAACCAGGAGAAATGGCACAGTCAAACTCATGGACTAAGCAGATTCTAATGGAAGCATGTTTTGGGGAGATGCAGTGCTGAACTTTTGGTATTTGGGTAGATCCAGCACATTTCCTTGGAGGCCTGTCATAAGTTAGCAGCAGTTACTTACTGCTGGAATGAAGACAGATCTTCTGTTATATGCAAAACAGAAACACAAACAGTTATCAAAATCAGATTCCTTTTATTTTCACTAATGTATTGGCACAGGCGGTATGAGCTGGGAGTCTGCAGAAAGAGCAACAGAAGAGCTCATCCCAAGAATCTCATTAAAAATAGCCCAGTGGATCATTTTTGGTTTTGCCAGTCTCATAGTTGATAAGAATTAGGCCCTTGTTCTCATGAGGAAGGCTTCGGAACACCTTCAAGTGTACACACTCATCATTGCTGTTGCTGATGGAGACCTGAAAGACAAGGAGAATGGGACAGCCGTGGACTAAGCAGATTCTAATGAAAGGATGTTTTGGGGAGATGCAGTGCTGAACCTTTGAATAGCTACAAAAAAAAAAAGTTAAATCACACACGGTACCATTCAATACCCTAAACCTGGTCTGTAGAGACTGTCCCATTTCATATCACATGTGTGAGCAGAAACAGGCTTTTGTGTCCAAATTAGGGTTCCTGATGATCAGCAAAAATAGAAATTTTATCTCTGCACTCAAGGCCAAATTCAACCCTGCCTTAAGAAAGTGTCACGTCCATTGGTTTCTCCAGGAGTTGCACCTATTTATGCCTGGGCTGAATTTAGGTCATATTCTTCATCCCCCAAAATTATCCTTCCCACTCAACCCCTTCATCTTCTGCTTTTGCACATGATCTTGGGAATCTGAGAATTTGCTTTACAAAAAATCTGATAGTTAAACCCAAAAGTTTTTAATCAGTTTTTCCTAAGGCAAAGTCTCTAACTTCACTCAGATTCCAGGCCTAAACTGGCAGTGAAAGAGTTAACCCATTTTTCCCTAGGAAGGCCAAAGCTGTATGCGAAGACACGGGGGCAGGAGGCAAAGAAAGCTGAATGCTGGGGTGAAGTAAGCCAACACCCTCACAGGGGCTGGGTGAAGAATTTTCAGACAAATATTTTATTCACCAAAAAAAATGCAGTTTCAAATCTACCAAAACTAGTTGTAAGTTTTTGTGAATTTTGACTGTCTCTCAAATCAAAAAATATTTTTTGGGAAATGCTGACAACCTGTTTCAATATTTCCAAATTGATTTTTTGATTTTGAGGCGGGGGGAAATAGATTTACAAAATGGCGAGAGGAGGACATGGTGTCCCATCGTATAACTTTTAGTCCAAGTGGTTGGGGATGCTCAGGTGGGATATGGAAGAGCTGGGTTCAGGGCCATCCTTACCCATACTCAAAGTACACAGCTGCGTAGGGAACCAGGCCCCTGCCCCACCTCTTCCCCACAGCCCATGGCCCTGCTCCACCCCAGCCCCGCCTCTTCCCGCCCCTGCTCCACCCCAGCCCCACACCGACTCCAGCCCTTCCCCAAAGCCCCCGCCCCTTCCCCCCCATCCCCTGCCCAGCCCTTTCCTTGCCCCAGCCCTGCCTCTTCCTCACCCTGCTCCCTCTTCCACCCCTTCCTGCCCCGAGGACTGCAGCAGGGCCAGGCCTGCACTCACCGGCGGCAGGAAGTGCAGCAACCCTAGGGTTACCATATTTAAAAAATTTAAAAAAAGAGGACACTCCACGGGGCCAGAGCCCCACCCCTTTCCCATCCCGGCCCCACCCCAACTCCACCCCTTCCCCACCCCCAAAGTCCGCCCCCTCCCAGCCACATGAAAAGGGCTGCCCGAGCGCTACTGGCTTCACAGTTTGCCGGGCAGCCCCCAGACCCTGCACCCCCGGCCGGTACTTCCCCAGCGCAGCTGGAGCCCGGGAGGGGAAGCGCCCAGCCAGGGGTGCAGGGTCTGGAGGCTGCCCAGCAAACCGTGAAGCCGGTAGCACTCGGGCTTCGGGCAGCCCCCATGCCTCCTGACCCTGCGCCCCTGGCTGGGCACTTCCCCTCCCAGGCTCCGGCGGCTGCTGTGCTCCCTGAACTCCTGGGCTCTGTAAGCGCCAAGCTGCCCGAGCATTACCGGCTTTGGGCAGCCCCCATGCCTCTGGACCCTGCACCCCCGGAGCGGAAGTGCCCGGCCAGGGACGCAGGGTCCAGAGGCATGGGGGCTGCCCGAAGCCGGTAGCGCTCGGGCAGTTCGGCGCTTACAGAGCCCAGGAGTCAGGGAGCACAGCAGCCCCCGGCGCCCACTCTAAGGTAATCCAGGGAGTATTTTTCCAGGACATGTTTGGCTTTTTGGAAATTCCCCCCGGACGGGGGTTTGATTACCAAAAAGCCAGACATGTGCAGGAAAAAACAGATGTATGCTAACCCTAAGCAACCCGGCTCCAGCCGCATCGCTGGTGATTGCTGGGGGGTGGTTCCCCCCGTCCCCTAAGCCAGCCCACCTCCACAGAGGCCTGGGGCCAGCCCTCCCCCCCCCCCCCCAAGGCCTGCCCCCCACCCTCGCAGAGGGGGCTGCATAGTGCCCCAGAATAGCTAGGGACGGCCCTGCCTGGGTTCAATATCTTCCTCATTTGATGTGTAGAAGGGAGTTGATGTCCTGAAGGGGTCTCCTTCCCAGGAGAGTGCTCTAACCAGTAGGGTATGAGGTATTCAAGAGGAGGTTTCTGTGTCTCGCCTATTGAAGCTGTTCCATGGGGCATAAATAATCAGTGGGCCAGGAACAAAGAGATTGACTCCATTGCCTGCTGCTTAGGACACTTAGCTGGGAGATAAGAAAGACAAATTCAGATCCCATCCCCTGAAAGTTGTCTCCTGTTGTAAAAAAATCCTGTTTTTTACAGTCTCTCTTTTATGGAACCACCTAACATTTAAGCACGACTGATATTCACAAACTCCCCACTCAGCTGCCACGTAACTCTGGAAGTGCCTATATAACCTCAGCATCTAAATTTTTGCTGTAAAAGTCCCCTAATTGCCTACGTTTCTGCCACTGGACATGTGCACTAGTGTCTGAAGCAGGTGCCTAGACATCTAACTCACATCTAACCCCCAGCGGGATTCTCATATGAGGCTTTGTCCTGCCTAGTTTACCTGCAGGGTCTGATCCAGTAGGTGTGCTCAGAGCACACCTGATGCCACAAAATATGGAGGAGAACAACCTGCCTTATGACCTTTAGCCCAGTGGTGTCACCTGGGCCATGTGAGACCCATTCAATTCCCCCTTCTGCATGACAATACAAAGGGAGTTGGGCATGGGTCTTCTACCTGTCAAAGGAATGTTCTAACCACTGGGCTATAGGATAATCTGAGGCGGCGTGCTCTCTGAGGCCTGGTCTACACTACGAGTTTAGGTCGAATTTACCAGCGTTAAATCGAATTAAGCCTGGACACGTCCACACGACGAAGCCCTTTTTTTCCAACTTAAAGGACCCTTTAAACCGGTTTCTTTACTCCACCTCCGACGAGGGAATTAGCGCTGAAATCAGCCTTTCCGGGTTGGATTTGGGGTAGTGTGGATGGAATTCAACGTTATTGGCCTCTGGGAGCTATCCCACAGTGCTTCATTGTGACCGCTCCCGACAGCACTCTCAACTCAGATGCACTGACCAGGTAGTCAGGAAAAGCCCCGCGAACTTTTGAATTTCATTTCCTGTTTGTCCAGCGTGGAGAGCACAGATGAGCACACAGAGCTCATCAGCACAGGTAACCATGGTCACAAAAGAGCTCCAGCATGGACCAAACGGGAGGTATGGGATCTGCTCGCCATATGGGGAGACGAATCAGTGCTAGCTGAACTCTGTTGCAGTAAACGAAATGGCAAAATATTAGAAAAAGTCTCAAAGGCCATAAAAGGACAGAGGCCATAACAGGGACACACAGCAGTGCCGCATGAAAATTAAGGAGCTAAGGCAAGCCTACCACAAATCCAGAGAGGCAAATGGAAGGTCTGAGGCAGAGCCGCAGACATGCCGCTTCTACGCGGAGCTGCATGCCATGCTAGGGGGTGCAGCCACCGCTACCCCAACCCTGTGCTTTGGAGCATCATGCAACACGGAAGCAGGTTTGGGGGATGAGGAAGATAGCTTACAGCAAGGAAGCGGAAAAACCGCTTTCCCCAACAGCCAGGATACGTTTATCACCCTGGACCTGGAACCAGTAACCCCCGAACTCACCCAAGGCGTGCTCCCAGACCCTGAGGGCACACAAGGGACCTCTGGTGAGTGTACCTTTGTAAATATTACACATGGTTTAAAAGCAAGTGTAATTAATGATTAATTTGCCCTGGCAATCGCGGCCAGTACAGCTACTGGAAAACTCGGTCAACGTGTATGGGGATGGAGTGGAAATCCTCCAGGGACATCTCCAGAAAGCTCTCCTTCATGTACTCCCAAAGCCTTTGCAAAAGGTTTCTGGGGAGGGCTGCCTTATCCCGTCCGCCATGGTAAGACACTTTACCACGCCAGGCCAGTAGCACTTAGTCTAGAATCATTGCACAACAAAGCATGGCAGCGTATGGTCCCGGTGTTTGCTGGCATACAGACAACATCCATTCCTTATCTCTCTATTATCCTCAGGAGAGTGAGATCATTCACGGTCACCTGGTTGAAATGGGGTGATTTTATTAAGGGGACATTCAGAGGTGCCTGTTCCTGCTCGGCTGAACAGAAATGTTCCCCGCTGTTAGCCACGCCTTGGCAGGGAGGGGTGAAGTGATCATCCCAGAGAATTGGGGGGGGGGGTAGTTGGGTTTGTGCTGCATGTTAACCCAGAAACTGCAGCCCCTCCTTTTACATTGCAAACCCATTTTAAATGGCCAACCCAACGGGTCCTTGGTATGGGAAATGAGGGCACTGCTGTTTGAAACCATTCCCACATGTTATGAGGGGAATTGAACCAGCATCTCCTGCCTCCAAAGCAAGTACCTTGAACTGAGGAGACTGGTCCCAGGCTTAAAGGGGAAGCCTGTGTATTAAGAACTTAACATCTAGTTTGGTGAGAAAACTGCTTGGTCCAAATACTGCCTAGTCTAATAAAAGATTTAGACTGTGTGATTACCTTTTATTTTCTTTTATGCCTACCACTTATAATCACTTAAAATCTATCCTTCTGTAGTTAATAAATCTGTTTTATATTTTACCTAAAGCGGTATGTTTTGGTTGAAGTGCTTGGGAAATCTCAGCTCAGTTTACAAAGGCTAGTGTGTGTCCTCTCCACATCGAGGGAGTGGCAGACTGGATAATAAACTTACACTGATCAGGTTTCTGACCAGAACAAGACGGTATAGTTCCAAGGTGCAAGGCTGGGGGCTTGGGAGATTTGCTGGTGCCTTTCTCTGTGTGATTCATAAGTGGCTCAGGGAGCATTCATGCAGTTTAGCTGGGTGTAGGGCTCCATGTGCTGAGTGATAACAATGCCTAGAGGGGTTTGTGGCTTGTCAGTACCAAAGCATTGTGAGAGACAGCTCAGGCTAGAGAGTTAAGAGGGTACAGTGGTACCTCAGTTCCAGGTTGTACTCTGGGGATCCCATCACAGTGCTTAACTCCAGACTAGAGTTAGATACCCAAGTTCCTTGGGGGGGGGCGGGAAGCACTCAGGACAGACTGTACTCCTCAGTGTTTTCTATTGGCTAGCTTAAGCATCTCCTCATTCAGTGTGCATGCTTTTGTGGATTCCGTTCTTAGGCTCCAAACTTTCCCCATCCATTGTGTAGGGAGCCTGAACATCTAATTCAGGGTTTTTGAATTCCAGTGGATGACTAAGCACCTCAAAGTTAGGGGCTGCAATGCCCACCTACCTTAGAAAACCTCTTTATCCATGTCCCTCAGACAGCTGCTCTCACTGGCAAGCCATTGGGAAAATTTCAGGGGCAGGAGACAGAAGTTCCTAAATGACTGAACTTATTGCCACAGAAGATCAGAATGAAACCTGGGCTGGGACTGTGCAGAGCACAATGAAAACCCAACTCCTTTGACAAGGAGTTTCACAATAACAGAGCTAAAAAGACCCACCATTTCTCCGAGAGAAGGAGCAGACTGGGCCTATGACCACAGAACCCCCTGTTTTGAGGAAACATTAGGGAAGGGGGAAATTTAAAAAAGTTTCTAGCCCTTTCCCTTAATAAAGGGCCTTGGAAAATGTAAGCAGATCACAGGAACGAGGGTCTGGACTGTACTTCTGCAGCAGAAGGTTGTGAGGACCTAAAGACATATCCCTCCCAAACATACACACATACTGTATTTAAAATTGCTCAAAGGAGTTTGTGGTGTGTACCACACAATCCTTTCAGTAAAATCCCCAAAATCCCCAGGCTGGCCGTGTGCCTAGTGGGCTGATTGTGGTGAACAGAATTCTATTTTCTCTCAGGGCACAGAGACGGCAGGAAGGAAAAGCCATTGTTTTGCCAGCCTGCCCAAACAGCTAAAGCCAGCTCTGAGGATGAGAGTTGAGAAAGCAGTTGGAGAGTCTTGAATGGAGATTGCCCTCTCAGCAATCCTAAAATTTCACAATATACAGCTGAAAGAGTGACTTGTGCTTTATAAATATTGAGATAAGATTTAAATGAGGTTCACAAAACAAGCTGTATATATCTTTTCTATTTTTGCAGGGAAATAGCACCCAACAGGTACTGGCTGGGTACTGCAGAAGCAGACGAGAGATAGTCCCTACCTTGATTAAAAGTCATACTGGGACCTTTTCCTGCAATGTTTGCTCACTATTTGAACATCTTGATTTAAGGCACTCAAAATTATACCTACTTTAACTAGAGCACTTAAGCAATGATGGAAGAAGTGGGGGGATTTGTTGAGTACTGACCTTAATGAAATAGTTTATTCCAGCAACCACCTGAGTGTTATATATTATAGCTACAAAGACTGAATAAGTCTTGTTCTCTTTCCCTTCTAGCTGTGGCTTCACCTGTAGGGGGAAGAAAAAAAAAAAAAAAAAAGAGGGTTAGGTGGTGTAATGGGGTCAGCACACCCCCTTCTCAACATGCCTCAGTTTCTTCTTCTGAGCTTCCCAAAGAATGCACATAGACTGACATGCAGCATATAATCATCGCAAAGAAGGGAAATGTTAACAAACAATTCAGTTCAACTCTTATCCCAGCCTTATTCCCTAGGCTCCACAGTTCCTTGTTGCCAAGAAGGCAAATGGCATTTTGGGCTGTATAAGTAGGAGCATTGCCAGCAGATTGAGGGACATGATCATTCTCCTCTATTCGGCATCGGTGAGGCCTCATCTGGAGTACTGCGTCCAGTTTTGGGCCCCACACTACAAGAAGGATGTAGAAAAATTGGAAAGAGTCCAGTGGAGGGCAACAAAAATGATTAGGGGGCTGGAGCACATGACTTATGAGGAGAGGCTGAGGGAACTGGGATTGTTTAGTCTCCAGAAGAGAAGAATGAGGGGGGATTTGATGGCTGCTTTCAACTACCTGAAAGGGGGTTCCAAAGAGGATGGTCTAGAATGTTCAGTGGTACCTGATGACAGAATAAGGAGTAATGGTCTCAAGTTGCAGTGGGGGAGGTTTAGGTTGGAGATTAGGAAAAACTTTTTCACTAGGAGGGTGGTGAAGCACTAGAATGGGTTACCCAGGGTGTTGGTGGAATCTCCTTCCTTGGGAGTTTTTAAGGTCAGGCTTGACAAAGCCTTGGCTGGGATGATTTAGTTGGTGTTGGTCCTGCTTTGAGCAGGGGGTTGGACTAGATGACCTCCTGAGGTCTCTTCCAACCCTGATATTCTAGGATTCTTGCAGCCAGGCTTCACAGCCCTGTGAAAAAGTAGGATTCCTGCCTGGCCTTTCCTGCAATACCTCTCACCTGAAGCTGCTGCTTTCTGCGAACATCTCCCCCAAAACCCCTGTCCATCCACTGACCTCAGAGTCTGTCTGGCCCAGCTCCCTCTTAAAGGAGGCACCACCTCCAGTCTGCCATCACATGACACTTGGCCTCTGTGTTACAGTGACCCATTGATGCCAACTGGAAAAGGGGTTTGCTGTTCTCTACAAGCAATTACTGTCTAGACCTGACAAACTCACTACACCGAACACACTACTTCCATGGTATTCACCCATGAAGGGTAGCATGTGAGATTTCTTTTGAAAACTTGTAACTTATCAATACCCATAATCCTTGTGAGATGTGTGTACGGGTGATATTTATGGAATAATATAACTATATTGAAAATGGTCTTGGAGGGAAAGTGATGACTAGGGAACAATGTGTCTCGGCGACAGACAATTCAAGCAGGAGGGAGTGGTCACCCATCCTGGGCTAGCCGATTATTATATTACTCATTGTCTGCCTTGGCACCAACCCAGAAAAATCAGTAGAATAACCATTGAAGACAAGTTAAGCATCAAAACCACTTGAATGTGAAAAGGAATGATAGGACATTGAGTGGATCACCCTGTTTGGTGAATAAAGACAAAAGACTGATTTGGTATATCACAGGGTGGAGAAAGACACTCTGTATACATTGACTAAGGAGGCACCTTGATGAGCAAGGGTGCTGCATGAAAGATTGGGTCCTGGCTCCTTGGGGCTAGCAAATGCAGCAAAAGACTGAACTGAATCTACATTATTAGATAGGAAAGGTAACTTAAGTGTAGGCACTAGTTTGTGGTTAATATGAAACCATTTGTTTCCATCACTCACACGTGTTTCTATTTAATCTGTTCTTTTTTACAGTAAAACAAATGAAAATTTATGTAAGTGAACTGAAGTGCTGGATGTTCTACAGGAATGGTGATCTAAGGTAAACCCGGGGTCCACTGTTCCTTTGGGATCGGAGGAACTGGGATTTCTGTGGTGTCCAGGCATCAGGGGCTGGATACCACAGAGGGACACTTCAAAGAGACTCTGAGGCTGGGGTGCACCTATGTTCAATCTGCAGGGCAAAGGCAGGGCTGGTACAGCCCAGAGGAGAGTGCCTGAGTGGCTGACAGGCTGGTTGTGTTAGGGAGCTAACACCCAGCTGGCAAAGGTTTGTGTAAATGTGTTTATGCAGGGAAACAACTTTAAACACTGTGGATTTTTAAAATTTGTTCAGTGCCAGAACTTCAAAAATATGAAGTGGAACAAGGAGTGTTTCCCATGATAACATACATCTGAAGGAAGGGAAGTTTAGGGCTCATCAATGAATTGACAGTGACATTATCAATGACCTTTTCAAAGGCTAAGTTCCCCCTGTCACAGTTCAGGGCAACTGCACCTGCAGTCCCCCCTTATGGCCACCAAGGGGAGGCCCTCAGCTTTTCAGCCATCAGCTGTCTTGAGCAGAAGTCCATGTCTCTCTCCCTCCTGACCAGGGAGTTCAGGCTGCACAGCTTCCTAATCTACACTGTGATATCTCCAGCAAGCCAGACTGCCTAAACAGGCCAGCGTCTGTGCTGCTTTCTCTCCACAGGCTCTGAACATGGAGTTCCAGCAGTGACAGGTTATCACACAGATCTTTCTAAGCAAGCACATTTATTCTTAAGGTAAAAACATTACACAGGAAATATTAACACAATAAAAACCCTACACATGCTAGAAAACTTGCCAGAGGTCACCTCAGCTCCACACTAGGGATTTGGTAGGTTAAGTCCTTCCACCCTTTCCACAAGGATTGGGCAGAATGTCCTGTCCATTTGCTGGATCAGATAAAAAGGTCTCAAGTCAGTTTAAGCTATTTATCTAAAACTCCTTTGAACCAGTAAATGCAAGTATCTCTTCAGGTGGTGGTATGTCTCCGAAGGTGTTAGAATCTGAATGGATTTGCCTCACCTCCCTCAATCATAAATAAATTTTTGCATTTTTAATTCACTGAACTCCTATAATACTAATTTAATTCAACATGGTTTGTCCAGGATATTGCAAGTTAGAGTCATACTTGTCACAATCAAGTGACTTTTTAAAATTTTCCCTAAGACTATTGTGATTACACTCACATGATGGGGTCATTGGAGTACTATGGTACATCAGTCCTTCTCAGATACAGATGTACTGTGTCTCAGAGGAAAGCATTAAAGAAACTTCAGATGTGAGGCACTCATGGACTGCACAGCTAATGGGTCCCAAAAAGCTGACATGCAGTGCAAATGAAATACTAATTTACTAAGGCTGCCAGAAAAGAACAAATTCCCTAGGCTCACTAAACAGCTCAGTAGTTCTCAGTTTAACCTTTTGGACAATTCAAAAGAAGGTTGGGGTCCTCAGGCCTCGCTATCGTAATCCATTCATGCAGTAGAGGTAATTGCTCAGCATTCAGTTCCATGGTATGACTCATTGGGGGTCCCTCCGCATTGCTCTTCCACACTGATGCAGCATCTTCTGCTTGAGTGTCAACTCTGGAGCAGCTGTTCCAGTGCTTCACATGCTGCCATCCTCACCCCAAATGTTGCAATCACTACGCTGCTGCCACAATCCCAATACACCCACTCTTGACTAACTATTCTCCCAGTTCCCATGGAACCTTTCCTTTCTGCTGCTCTCAGCAGATTCACCACACCCAGACTTTCCACTTCTTTGGAAGTGTTGAATTAAGTGTTCCCTCAGCGCCAGCTGTCCTTGTCTCAGACAAATAAACTGTCGTTCCCCACCCCCACCATTCATGACCTTCCCAACCTCCAAGCACTATTTACCCAGCAGTTATTTATTGAGAGGGCCCATCCCTTCAAGGGAGGTCAAGCAGCCAGCTGTCTGGTTCTGAAATGGACAGTTTGAAGCCCCTGGCTCATGCCTAACAGATGTAGGACAAGGAGATTTAATAAGTAATACATTCCTGATCAAATGTATTGTTGGTTGTTGTTTCTGGACTCAGCTAGGATAAGGGCAGAAATGAAGGTAACTCTCAGGGGTCAACCATGGTACAAGAAAACCTCCCCAAAATTGATAGGGCTGCTGGGTCTAGATTTCACCAACGATCTTAGTTAAGCACCCAGGTTCCCCCTGTATTGTATGGGGAGACTTAATTGCCTAAGAAAGGAATTCCCAGAAGCCAGCAGGCAGAGTGGGGAAGCTATCTAATCTAGCCAGAACTAAAAGGCACAGGCCCAGATCTACAAAGGTACTTAGGCACCTGACTGATAGCCAGAGAGAGGTGCCCCTCTCTGCTTGGGATTTGTGCTTTCAGATTGCCAGATGAAAAGTGCCTTGTACTTAATGAGGACATCAGGGTTAAAATCCTTTCCTCTCAAAAGAGCTTTTGGCAAAGCATCATTTCCATTTGCTGCGATTTAAATTGTCTGCTTTGGAGTGTCTTTTAGAGGTATGTGGCTACTACAATGAAATCCAACGTAATGACAGCATTATATATGGGGAAACTGAGGCAGAGAATGCCAAAGTGACTTCCCCAAAAATCAGGCCACACAATGAGGCTGTGGCTGACACAGGAATCAAATCTGTCTCATGGCTAGCAGTCCCACTGCACCAACCACAATCCATTGTGCTTTATTCATTAGCTAACTGGGAATTTTGATCATTCTTTAAAAGCATGTCGTCAATAAAGGCAATTCATATATTTAAGCCAATCAACAATGACATTTTTCTCTGGCAGCCACTTTCCCTTTGAAGGTGCATGAAGAGTGGGGTGAGAGCCATCACAAGTCTTCTAGTCAGCAGTCTGGTAGTCAGATGCTCTTTGTTGCGAAAGGATACCACGGAGTTCACAACTGACTCACAAATGCCAGATACTATTTAAAAATCTACCTCTCCAAGGAACACACAGCTCTAAGCACAAGACAAAAAAGTTTCCCCTTTTAGAAAATAAAGAGCAATGAATGATTTTGTTTACATTTTTTAAAGATCACTGAACAGGCGAGTGCTTTAAAATGAGGGGTTCTCAACCTTTCTTTGAGCCCCCCCTCCACATATGCTATAATAATTCCACAGCCCACAGGTGCCACAACTGTTTTTCTGCATATCCAGGAGATTAAGAGCCAGGGCCGGCGGTAGGTGGTAGCAAGCAGGGCAATTGCCTGGGACCCCAGACCCACAGGGGATCTGCAAAGCTAAGGTGCTCAGGCTTCGGCTTCAGCCCCGGGTGGCAGGGCTTGGGCTTTCTGCCCTGGGCCCCAGCAAGTCTAATGCCGGCCCTGCTCTCTGGTTTATTTAGGCAGACCCCCTAAAACCTGCTTGCAGCACCACAGGGGGCCCCAGACCCTTGGTTGAGAACTGCTGCTTTAGATCATTTCAAGTACATGACACTTTCCTGAAAGTATTCAGGTATTGGACATACCTGCCCTCCAGAGGCTATATTCTGCTCACTTAACAGGGGAGTAAATTTAAAAATCTCAATTGACCTCTGGGTGAATGAAAGCAGAATCGGACTTGAAGATTCACCTTTTGTGCCATGTTTGTATCCACTGAAAACTAAGTATTGTGACCTCATTTCTGAGACATGCTGGGTGCACATTTAAACTTGGATTCTCAGATTTTTTGGACAGAGACCATCTGTTACCTTTCTACAGTGAGCATACACACAACAGCAGTAATATTTTGTAGGTCTATAGGGTCTTTTGTGGAAGAATCTCAACATGCCTTACAAATGTGAATTAAATAGTCCCCATGTCAGGAAGGGAAGTGTTATCCCCTGCTCTCCCCCCCCCCCCCCTTCATTTTACAGCTGAGGAAATTGAAACGCGAAGAGGTAATGTGATTTGACTAGGATCACACAGTGAATCCACAGCAGAGCCAGGCAGGCCCAGGACATTTCCCCCTCACCAGCTCACTTTGAAGGGGCCCTAAATCATTTTCAGAAAGGCCAAAGTTATAAATCCCAGGAAAATACTGACAATGTAGCTAATTTCTATTTTCTTAAACTCTTAAAATCTAAGATTTTTCAGAGATCCAACTAGCTCCAGGATTCCTAGAAGGTTATTTGTTTACAGGATCCCTGAAACATCCACTCCCCTCCTCTGCCCCCCAGTAATGGGATCCTAGAACCAGCCCTGGCACCAGGAACAAATGCCTGACCCCCTGGCTTGCTCTGCATTAGCAAATGGGACCTCTGATTCACTGCCAGTGCTGCTCCACTACCCAAGTAGCAGTGTAGGCAGAACACTGATATTTTTACTGCCGTCAGCCAGTTTTGAACAGATCAGGGTTTGATGACAGTTATCAAAAACCCCTAAAACCCTGTCTGCACAGGTACTTCTACCACTGCTACTGTCAGTGGAACTGCACTGGTAGTTAATTAGGCAGTGGAGACTCAGCTTCAGGTGCCTGTACTGACCACTAGACCTTGCTTACTTCCATATATTTCTACCTGCACCACAGCTGTGAATGTCTCTACAGCTCCCAGAAGACTGAAAAGTAGAAGGTCAGAAGACTGGAAGAAAGCTAATGTGCTACTATTTAAAAGGATAAATGGGATAACCCAGGTAATTATAGGACTGCCAGTCTGACACTGATCTCAGGTAAGAAGTTGGAGCACCTGATACAGGTCTTGATTAATAAAGAATTAAAGGAAATTATTATACTTAATGCCAATCAATGTGGATGTATGAAAAATAGATCCTTTCAAACAGATTTGATATCTCTTTTGATGATATTATAGTTGTGGTCGATAAAAGGTAACACCATTGATGTAATAGATTACTGTATGGCATTATACATGGTGCCATGTGAAATTTTGATTAAAAAAAACTAGAATACAAAATTAACATGGCCACATTAAATGGCTTAAAAGAATGAAAAGTTGTATGCCTATGCTATACAGGAGGTCCCTTCTGGCATTGGCAGATATGAATCTAAGCATTTTCTGGACTGGAATCAGTGCAATCACTTCTTAAGCAGTTTTTCTATGCCACATACTACATGCTTCTAATCAATCAAGAGGGCTTCTATTTACAATGCTTCTTGTTAAATTTATTTTAAAAATCAGCTTCATTCCATAATCTCTGGAATTTGCTTTTGTGCTATTAGTTTCTGTTTTGCATCTTTCATTGGATGCAACTCACCTGGTCAGCAATCTCTTGGATTTCTGGAGTCGCGGGCTTGGTCGTGCTTAAGCCTCCAACAAGCATAGTGGCAAATAACTTCTTAGGATGTTTGGACAAGCGAAATCTAGAGCAAGTGTGACCAAGTCTAGTCAGACATCTGATATTACATAGTCTCACAGTCATTCAAATCATATGTGGAGTTTACCATTGTCAGGCTTGTGAGGGGAGAGGAGGGAAGAAAGGAACAAAACAAAATTTAAAAAATGTAATATTGTCAAGAGAAAGAGTACTTTAAATATCATTAGGTGTATAGTGCTCTGTGGACACCAGAAAAGCAGAAAACAAATAACTCCCCAACCCCTTTTAATTATGGTAATTGGTTCCGGCTGGTCTGGCAATTTCTTGATTCATCACCAGTTTCAACATCTCTAATCAGGTGTGACTCTTTGCTGAGGGAAGTGATTCTAAACACTGAGCTACACCCAAGTATTTCCCAATGTCTGCCTTAAAGTTACCACACATTCTCCCCTGATTTCATTGCATCAATTCCTGTTTAACTTGAAATGTTGTTTTCTCATTATCCCTAAGAGTGCAAAGGCAGCAGGCCTTTTATTTTTTTTAAAAAAATTCTCTATTGTTTATTACAAAACTGAAAGATTTTCTAACTGTTGAAAGGACAGAGATAAGAACGTTGGCACATGCTGCCACCTTCACCCCTTCTTTTCCTTGTGTTTTAGCTTTTATTTGAAGAAATATGACCCCACCCTCCAAAAGGAGCATGCATGTAGATTTCTTTATCAAACTTTTTACAAAACCTATGAACATTTAGCAATTAGTCTGGTTTTTAATTTTGCACCAGAAATAAAATTTCTTTTTTCTACGTTATTCCTTTAGCATTTGTCTTTAAAAACTGGTAGATTGACCCCAATGAAAGATGTACCTAATCTTTAGAACAATTTCACTTATTCCTACTTAAAGTCATTAGTTCTTCACAGCCTTTTGTATTTATTGGAAATTAGCACCTATTGGCTTAAAATTTACTAGAGGCTCTTAATTTTAGTAAAGTTTTTGAAGGACAGATAAATTTTAAAGTTTTCAGCAAAACAAACATACACAGCATCACTCACGCCTCCACACCCCCCCCCCTCTATTCTATTTCCCAAAGCAATTAAGGATACATTCAAGCCAACTTGTATACTATTTTATAGATAAACCATTGTAAGGATACATTCAAAATAGTTCTATATAACAACATAGAACACACACACACACACACACACCCCTCTCTGCAACTTACAGTGCAGGAGTACCTACATGGGGAACAAATGGTTAACAATTGACTCTTCAGCCTACCAGAGAAAAGGATAAAATGATCCAATAGCTGGAAATTGAAGCTAGATAAATTCAGATTGGAAATAAGGCATCCATTTTTAACAATGAGTAATTTGCCATTGCAACAGTTTACCAAGGGTTCTGATGGATTCTCCATCACTGGCAATTTTTAAATCAAGATTGGATATTTTCCTAAGAGATCTGTTCTAGGAATTATTTTGAGGAAGTTTATGGCTTGCATTACATAGGGGGTCAGACTAGATTATCACAGTGTTCCCTTCTAGCCTTGGAATTTATGAATTTAAAGGAAATCTAACAGTGTAAACTTGGTTAATGCACCCATTGTAACTGATCTATTAATTAGGGCTGTCAAGTGATTAAATAAATGGTGTTCTATTATTAAGTGTGATGGATCATGATTAATTTTTTTTAAATAGTTTTGGATATTGTCTACATTTTTAAATATACTGATTTCAATTACCACACAGAATACAAAGTGTACAGAGCTCAATTTATTTTATTGAAAAGATTTGCACTGTAAAAAATAGTATTTTTCAATTCACCTAATACAAGCCCTGTAGTGCAGTCTCTATCATAAAAGTTGAACTTACGATGTTGAATTATGTACAAAAAAATAACTGCATTCAAAAATAAAGCCTACAAGTCCACTCCATCCTATTTCTTGTTCAGCTAATTGCTCAGACAAACAAGTTTGTTTACATTTCCAGGATATAATGCTGCTCGCTTCATGTTTACAATATCACCTGAAAGTGATGGCACTGATGTGGCTGGCAATGCAAGATATTTATGTGCCAGGTGCACTAAAGATTCACATGCCCCTTCATGCTTCAACCACCATTCCAGAGGACATGTATCCTTGCTGATAATGGATTCTGCTCAATAACCATCCAAAGCAGTGTAGACCAACACATGTTCATTTTCATCATCTATGTCAGATTCCACCAGCAGAAAGGTATCATTGGAAAGGTTATGATTTACTGGATGGGATTATCCTATTTGAATGCATGTATCATTTCTGTATTTGAAATTGGACTATGTATCAATTACAAAAGTGCTTGCATCTGGGGAACACCCACCAGACAATAGGCAATCAGCCTGGATAGGCCATTAGGAAGGACAATAGAACTTACATAAGAACAGCCGTACCAGGTCAGACCAAATGTCCATCTAGCCCAGTATCCTGTCTACAGACAGTGGCCAGTACCAGGTGCCCCAGAGGGAGTGAACTTAACAGCCAATGATCAAGTGATCTCTCTCCTGCCATCCATCTCCACCCTCTGACAAACAGAGGCTAGGGACACCATTCCTTACCCGTCCTGGCTAATAGCCATTAATGGACTTAACCACCATGAATTTATCCAGTTCCCTTTTAAACACTGTTATAGTCCTAGCCTTCACAACCTCCTCAGGTAAGGAGTTCCACAAGTTGACTGTGCGCTGCGTGAAGAAGAACTTCCTTTTGTTTGTTTTAAACCCTTTCAGCAGACAGGGGGCTGCAGACAGGAGTTTGAGAGGGAGTTTGACAGAGGGAGACTTACGATGGTTAGGAAGACCCACAACACCTGTGCCAGCACTGCTTCCGTCTCCTCCACCTGCACCTGTAGCCAGACAGAGTGCCTGAGCATGGATGCTTCTACCCAGATCCTGGTGTGGTTTTGCAGAGACTGTAACTTGCAATTTCCACTTACTGATATCCAGGCTAATGGGGGGGGGAGAATCATCCAATGTGAAAGGTGCCTGCTGGTGGAATCTCTCAGGCAGCAGGTGGGAGAGCTACAGGAGGAGGTAGCTTGATGAGCATCCAAATCCATGAGCAATTCCTGGACAGTGTCCATGTGGAGACAGCTGAGGTAGCTGTCCCAGTACACAGGACTGCTGATACACCACTGGTGGAGGAGGAGGCAGCAGCTCAGGGTGGACACTGGCAGCTGGTTACTTCTGGCAGCAGGCAGTGCTCCACCCCTACTCCGAACCCTCCCGCCATGGTAATAGGTAACAGTTATGCTCTTCTTGATACAGGAGAGCAGGAATCACCCCCTGCAGTAAAGGAGGAGAAGCCTCGTACCTCTAAGGCTGGGAGGTCTGCTGCCACCACTGTTAATAGGAAATGTAGGGTAGTGGTGGTTGGAGACTCTCTGCTGAGAGGGACGGAGGTGCCCATCTGTCGCCCTGACATTTCATCTCGAGAGGTATGCTGCCTGCCGGGAGCCTGTATCTGAAATGTTACGGAGGCATTGTCGAGGATTATCCAGCCCTCTGACTACTACCCCATGCTACTCATCCATGTGGGCACGAATGATACTGCGCAGTGTGACACTGAGCGGATCAAGAGTGACTACAGGGCTCTTGGAGTACGGGTGAAGGAGTTTGAAGTGCAGGTGGTATTCTTTGATTCTTCACGTCAAAAGGTAGGGGCAGAGACAGATGCATCATGGAGGTGAATGCCTGACTGCAAAGATGGTGTCGCCAGGAGGGCTTTGGCTTCCTCAACCATGGGATGCTATTTGAGGAAGGACTGCTAGGCAGAGATGGCGTTCACCTTTCGAGGAGGGGAAAGACCCTATTTGGGCACAGACTGGCTAACCTAGTGAGGAGGGCTTTAAACTAGGTTCGACGGGGACAGGTGAGCAAAGCCCACAGGTAAGTGGGGAACATGGAGACCTGGGAGATGGGTCGGAAACGAGAGGGAGTGTGGGCTCTATTGGCAGAGAGAAAGGAGGGTCAGGACAAAAACTGGGAGGCAAGATCAAACCAGTATCAGATGCCTATATACAAATGCAAGAAGTATGGGTAATAAGCAGGAAGAACTGGAAGTGCTAATAAATAAATACAACTGACATTATTGGCATCACTGAAACTTGGTGGGATAATACACAGGATTGGAATGTTGGTGTGGATGGGTACAGCTTGCTCAGGAAGGATAGACAGGGGGAAAAGGTAGGAAGTGTACATTTTTAATATATAAGGCAACACACTTGGACTGAGGTGGAGATGGACACAGGAGATGGAAGTGTTCAGAGTCTCTGGGTTAGGCTAAAAGGGGTAAAAAACAAGGGAGATGTCATGCTAGGAGTCTACTACAGGTCACCTAACCAGGTGGAAGAGGCTGTTTTAAAAACAAAATCCAGAGCCCAAGATTTGGTGGTGATGGGGGACTTCAACTATCCAGATACATGTTGGGAAAATAACACAGCAGGGCACAGACAATCCAACAAATTCTTGGACTGCATTGCAGACAACTTTTTATTTCAGAAGGTTGGAAAAGCTACTAGGGGGGAAGCTGTTCTAGATTTTAAACAAATAGGAAGGAACTTGTTGAGAATTTGAAAGTTGAAGGCAGCTTGGGTGAAAGTGATCATGAAATCATAGAGTTTGCAATTCTAAGGAAGGGTAGAAGGGAGAACAGCAAAATAGAGACAATGGATTTCAGGAAGGTGGATTTTGGTAAGCTCAGAGAGCTGATAGGTAAGGTCCCAGGGGAAACAAGACTGAGGGGAAAAACAACTGAGGAGAGTTGGCAGTTTTTCAAAGGGACACTATTAAGGGCCCAAAAGCAAGCTATTCTGCTGGTTAGGAAAGCTAGAAAATGTGGCAAAAGACCACCTTGGCTTAACCACAAGATCTTGCATGATCTAAAAAATAAAAGGTTTCAGAGTAGCAGCCGTGTTAGTCTGTATCCACAAAAAGAAGAACAGGAGTACTTGTGGCACCTTAGAGACTAAAATTTATTAGAGCATAAGCTTTCGTGGACTACAGCCCACTTCTTCGGATGCATATAGAATGGAACATATATTGAGGAGATATATATACACACATACAGAGAGCATGAATGTTCCATTCTATATGCATCCGAAGAGGTGGGCTGTAGTCCACGAAAGCTTATGCTCTAATAAATTGGTTAGTCTCTAAGGTGCCACAAGTACTCCTGTTCTTTTTAAAAAATAAAAAGGACTCAAAAAATGGAAACTAGGACAGATTACAAAGGATGAATATAGACAACCAACACAGAAATGCAGGGGCAAGATTAGAAAGGCAAAGGCACAAAATGAGCTCAAACTAGCTACAGGAATAAAGGGAAACAAGAAGACATTTATCAATACATTAGAAGCAAGAGGAAGACCAAAGACAGTGTAGGCCCACTGCTCAGTGAAGTGGGAGAAACGGTAACAGGAAACTTGGAAATGGCAGAGATGCTTAATGACTTTTGTTTCGGTCTTCACCGAGAAGTCTGAAGGAATGCCTAACATAGTGAATGCTAATGGAAAGGGGGTAGGTTTAGCAGATAAAATAAAAAAACAACAAGTTAAAAATCACTGAGAAAAATTAGATACCTGCAAGTCACCAGGGCCTGATGAAATGCATCCTAGAATACTCAAGGAGCTAACAGCGGAGGTATCTGAGCCTCTAGCTATTATCTTTGGAAAATCATGGGAGACGGGAGAGATTCCAGAAGACTGGAAAAGGGCAAATATAGTGCCTATCTATAAAGGGAAATAAAAACAACCCAGGAAACTACAGACCAGTTAGTTTAACTTCTGTGCCAGGGAAGATAATGGAGGAAGTAATTAAGGAAATCTGCAAACACTTGGAAGGTGGTAAGGTGATAGGGAATAGCCAGCATGGATTTGTAAAGAACAAATCATGTCAAACCAATCTGATAGCTTTCTTTGATAGGATAACTAGTCTTGTGGATAAGGGAAAAGCTGTGGATGTGATATACCTAGACTTTAGTAAGGCATTTGATATGGTCTCGCATGATATTCTTATCGATAAACTAGGCAAACACGTCAATGAAGCTACTATAAGGTGGGTGCATAACTGGCTGGATAACCGTACTCAGAGAGTTATTAATGGTTCCCAATCCTGCTGGAAAGGCATAACAAGTGGGATTCCGCAGGGGTCTGTTTTGGGACCAGCTCTGTTCAATATCCTCATTAACGACTTAGATATTGGCATAGAAAGTACGCTTATTAAGTTTGCGGATGATACCAAAGTGGGAGGGATTGCAACTGCTTTGGAGGACAGGGTCATAATTCAAAATGATCTGGACAAATTGGAGAAATGGTCTGAGGTAAACAGGATGAAGTTTAACAAAGACCAATGCAAAGTGCTCCACTTAGGAAGAAAAAAAAAAAATCAGTTTCATGCATACAGAATGGGAAGAGACGGTCTAGGAAGGAGTACGGCAGAAAGGGATCTAGGGGTTATAGTGGACCACAAGCTAAATATGAGTCAGTGTGATGCTGTTGCAAAAAAAAAAGCAAATGTGATTTTGGGATGTATTAACAGGTGTGTTGTGAGCAAGACACAAGAAGTCATTCTTCCGCTCTACTCTGTACTGGTTAGGCCTCAGCTGGAGTATTGTGTCCAGTTCTGGGCACTGCATTTCAAGAAAGATGGAGAAATTGGAAAGGGTCCAGAGAAGAGCAACAAGAATGATTAAAGGTCTTGAGAACATGACCTATGAAGGAAGGCTGAAAGAATTGGGTTTGTTTAGTTTGGAAAAGAGAAGACTGAGAGGGGACATGATAGCAGTTTTCAGGTATCTAAAAGGGTGTCATAAGGAGGAGGGAGAAAACTTGTTCATCTTAGCCTCTAAGGATAGAACAAGAAGCAATGGGCTTAAACTGCAGCCAGGGAGGTCTAGGTTGGACATTAGGGAAAAGTTCCTGACTGTCAGGGTGGTTAAACACTGGAATAAATTGCCTAGGGAGGTTGTGGAATCTCCATCTCTGGAGTCAAGTATCAGAGGGGTAGCAGTGTTAGTCTGAATCTGTAAAAAGCAACAGAGGGTCCTGTGGCACCTTTGAGACTAACAGAAGTACTGGGAGCATAAGCTTTCGTGGGTAAGAACCTCACTTCTTGCATCTGAAGAAGTGAGGTTCTTACCCACGAAAGCTTATGCTCCCAGTACTTCTGTTAGTCTCAAAGGTGCCACAGGACCCTCTGTTGCTTTTTCCATCTCTGGAGATATTTAAGAGTAGATTAGATAAATGTCCATCAGGGATGGTCTAGACAGTATTTGGTCCTGCCATGCGGGCAGGGGACTGGACTCGATGACCTCTCGAGGTCCCTTCCAGTCCTAGAATCTATGAATAAACCTGCTGCCTATTAATTTCATTTGGTGACACTAAGTTCTTGTATTATGGGAATAAGTAAATAACTTTTCCTTATCCACTTTCTCCACATCACTCATGATTTTATATACCTCTGTCATAGCCCCCCTTAGTCTCCTCTTTTCCAAGCTGAAGAGTCCTAGCCTCTTTAATCTCTCCTCTTAATCTCACCCGTTCCAAACCCCGAATCATTTTAGTTGCCCTTTTCTGAACCTTTTCTAGTGCCAGTATATCTTTGAGATGAGGAGACCACATCTGTACGTAGTATTTGAGATGTGGGCGTACCATCAATTTATACAAGGGTAATAATACATTCTCAGTCTTATTCTCTAGCCCCTTTTTAATGATTCCCAACATCCTGTTTGCTTTTTTGACCGCCTCTGCACACTGCATGGACATCTTCAGAGAACTATCCACGATGACTCCAAGATTGTTTTCCTTACTTGTTGTAGCTAAATTAGCCCCCCATCATATTGTATGTATAGTTGGGGTTATTTTTTCCCAGTGTGCATTACTTTACATTTATCCACATGAAATTTCATTTGCCATTTTGTTGCCCAATCACTTAGTTTTGTGATCTCTATTTGAAGTTCTTCAGAGTCTGCTTTGGTCTCAACTATCTTGAGCAGTTTAGTATCATCTGCAAATTTTGCCACCTCACTGTTTACCCCTTTCTCCAGATCATTTATGAATAAGTTGAATAGGATCGGTCCAAGGACTGACCCTTGGGGAACACCACTAGTTACCCCTCTCCATTCTGAGAATTTACCATTAATTCCTACCCATTGTTCCCTGTCTTTTAACCAGTTCTTAGTACATGAAAGGACCTTCCCTTTTATCCCATGACCGCTTAATTTACGTAAGAGCCTTTGGTGAGGGACCTTGTCAAAGGCTTTCTGGAAATCTAAGTACACTATGTCCACTGGATCCCCCTTGTCCACATGTTTGTTAACCCCTTCAAAGAACTCTAATAGATTAGTAAGACACGATTTCCCTTTACAGAAACCAAGTTGACTATTGCTCAACAGTTTATGTTTTTCTATGTGTCGGACAATTTTATTTTTAACTATTGTTTCGACTAATTTGCCCGGTACTGACGTTAGACTTACCGGTCTGTAATTGCCGGGATCACCTCTAGAGCCCTTTTTAAATATTGGCATTACATTAGCTAACTTCCAGTCATTGGGTACAGAAGCGGATTTAAAGGACAGGTTACAAATCTTAGTTAATAGTTCTGCAACTTCACATTTGAGTTCTTTCAGAACTCTTGGGTGAATGCTATCTGGTCCCGGTGACTTGTTAATGTTAAGTTTATCAATTAATTACAAAACCTCCTCTAGTGACACTTCAATCTGTGACAAGTCCTCAGATTTGTCACCTACAAAAGCCAGCTCAGGTTTTGGAATCTCCCTAACATCCTCAGCCGTGAAGACTGAAGCAAAGAATCCATTTAGTTTCTCTGCAATGACTTTATCATCTTTAAGCGCTCCTTTTGTATCTCGATCATCAAGGGGCCCCACTGGTTGTTTAGCAGGCTTCCTGCTTCTGATGTACTTAAAAAACATTTTGTTATTACCTTTGAAGTTTTTGGCTAGCCGTTCTTCAAACTCCTCTTTGGCTTTTCTTATTACATTCTTGCACTTGATTTGGTAGTGTTTATGCTCCTTTCTATTTGCCTCACTAGGATTTGACTTCCACTTTTTAAAGGAAGTCTTTATCTCTCACTGCTTCTTTTACATGGTGGTTAAGCCACAGTGGCTCTTTTTTAGTTCTTTTACTGTGTTTCTTAATTTGGGGTATATGTTTAAGTTGGTGTCTTTAAAAAGCGCCCATGCAGCTTGCAGGGATTTCACTTTAGTCACTGTACCTTTTAATTTCTGTTTAACTAACCCCCTCATTTTTGCATAGTTCCCCCTTTTGAAATTAAATGCCACAGTGTTGGGCTGTTGAGATGTTCTTCCCACCACAGGGATGTTGAATGCTATTGTATTGTGGTCACTATTTCCAAGCAGTCCTGTTAGTTACCTCTTGGACCAGCTCCTGCACTCTACTCAGGACTAAATCTAGAGTTGCCTCTCCCCTTGTGGGTTCCTATACCAGCTGCTCCATGAAGCAGTCATTTAAAGTATTGAGAAATTTTCATCTCTGCATTTCGTCCTGACGTGAAATGTTCCCAGTCAATATGAGGATAATTGAAATCCCCCACTATTATTGAGTTCTTAATTTTGATAGCCTCTCTAATTTCCCTTAGCATTTCATCATCACTATCACTGTCCTGGTCAGGTGGTCGATAATAGATCCCTAATGTTATATTCTTATTAGAGCATGAAATTTCTATCCATAGAGATTCTATGGAACATGTGGATTCACTTAAGATTTTTAATTCACTTGATTCTACATTTTCTTTCACATATAGTGCCACTCCACCCCCTGCACGACCTGTTCTGTCCTTCTGATATATTTTGTACTCCAGAATGATTGTGTCCCATTGATTGCTCTCAGTCCACCAGGTTTCTGTGATGCCTATTATATGAATATCTTCCTTTATCACGAGGCACTCTAGTTCACCCATCTTATTATTTAGACTTCTAGCATTTGTGTACAAGCACTTTAAAAAGTTGTCACTGTTTATTTGTCTGCCCTTTTTTGATGTGTCAGATTCTTTATGTGAATGTTTATCATCTGTTCTGGCCCTTACATTATCCTCTTCCATCCTCTGCTCCTGACTATAACCTGGAGATTCTCTATCATTAGACTCTCCCTTAAGAGAAGTCTGTCCGATCCACATGCTCCTCTGCAGCAGTCTGCAGTCTGCTTCCCCCCCCCCCCCCCCCATCTCCTAGTTTAAAAACTGCTCTACAACCTTTTTAATGTTTAGTGCCAGCAGTCTGGTTCCACTTTGGTTTAGGTGGAGCCCATCTCTCCTGTATAAGCTCCCCCCATCCCAAAAGTTTCCCCAGTTCCTAATGAATGTAAACCCCTCCTCTCTACACCATCGTCTCATCCACGCATTGAGACCAGGGCTGGCTCCAGGCACCAGCACTCCAAGCATGTGCTTGGGGCGGCAGCTGGAGGGGGGTGGCACTCCCCCAGCACTCCGGCTGGGAAGAGTGGGGCCGCGGCCGGCCTCGCCGCCCTCCCCTGCCGTGTTCCCCGCCGGGGGGTGGCGGGAGGCTTTTTTGCCTGGGGCAGCAGAAAAGCCAGAGCCGGCCCTGATTGAGACTCTGAAGCTCTGCTTGCCTAACTGGCCCTGCGCGTGGAACTAGGAGCATTTCTGAGAATGCCACCATAGAGGTCCTGGATTTCAGTCTCTTCCCTAGCAGCTTAAATTTGGCCTCCAAGACATGTATCCTACCCTTCCATATGTCGTTGGTACCTACATGTACCACGACCACCAGCTCCTCCCCAGCACTACACATAAGTCTGTTTAGATGCCTCAAGAGATCCGCAACCTTTGCACCAGGCAGACAAGTCACCATACAGTTCTCCTGCTCATCACAAACCCACTATCTATTTTTCTAATGATCGAAACTCCCATTACTAACACCTGCCTTTTCCTAGCAACTGGAGTTCCCTCCCCCGGAGAGGTAACCTCAGTGCGAGAGGCAACCCCAACATCATCTGGAAGGAGGGTCCCAACTAAGGGAAGGTTTCCCTCTGCTCCCATTGACTGCTCTGCTTCCCTGGGTCTTTCATCCTCCTCAACAGCACAGGGGCTGTCTGACCGGAGGTGGGACAATTCTGCAGTGTCCCAGAAAGCCTCATCAACATACCTCACTGCCTCCCTTAGTTCCTCCAGTTCCGCCACCCTGGCCTCCAAAGCCCATACACGGTCTCTGAGGGCCAGGAGCTCCTTGCAACAAATACACACATACGCCACCCGCCCACAGGGCCGGTAATCATACATGCTGCACCCAGTGCAATAAACTGGATAGCCCCCACTCTGCAGATGGGCTTGTGCCTGCATTGTCTCCTAGTTAATGAAAGGGTTGTTTAAAGCAAGAAGTCTCAAATGTAGTTTGGTTTATATGTTTTAAGGGGAATAAAGAGAAAACAGATAGAACCGGTAAGGGACCCTTGCTCCCTTCCCAAACGCCCTTGCAAAACTCCCTGTTAGCAGCCCCTGTTTACAAAAGCTCCCTGGTCACTGGTGCGCTGCTTTATAAAGCCCTGGCCTGTGTGAATGCCCCACCCACTGATTAAGGCTCAGCCAATTACTGGAGCCTTCTAGCTTTCAGAGTAACAGCCGTGTTAGTCTGTATCCGCAAAAAGAACAGGAATACTTATGGCACCTTAGAGACTAACAAATTTATTAGAGCATAAGCTTTCGTGGACTACAGCCCACTTCTTCGGATGCATATAGAATTGTTAGTCTTTAAGGTGCCACAAGTATTCCTGTTCTTTTTTCTAGCTTTCAGACTTTCCTTTGAAGCTCACAGCTTCAAACTGCAAGCCACAGCACACGGTCCTTCAACCAACCAACCAGACTGACAAACACAAGTTCAGTACACAGCAAGTAACCCCCAAACACAAACACACACACACACTAGAGACAGTCACTTACCCCAAAGGTCCTGTATTTACTCCTTCTTCACCTGGAGAACTCCCTTGTGAAACTCCCTGTTAGCAGCCCCTAGTTGCTTGTGCGCTGCTTTATAAAGCCCTGGCCTGTGTGAATGCCCCGCCCACTGATTAAGGCTCAGCCAATTACCAGAGGCTTCTAGCTTTCAGATAATAATCTCCCATCTTCCTGAGAAGCTTCCTAGGATGCTGCTTTAACACTGCAAGGTCATGTGATCATGTCACCTGGTACAGGATATCATCCTGAGCTGCTGGTATTTTTCCACTGGAAGAGGGTGGGCATCAAACTAGGAAACAAAGGGTTCCTATGTAAATCCTATTTAAAGCTGGGGAGTGAATTAATCTTGGTTCTTGTCCAGTACCTCCCTGCCCAAGAAGGAAGACTGCTGAAAACACCTGAAGAAACAAAGCAACTAAGCTGGGGGAGCATTAGGGGGGTAGGGACTGAGCCCAGGTGAGAAAAAGCTTGCCTGTGAAAGGAATACCTGGAGATTTAAGCTGCAAGCCATGCAGTTTATCTTCAAGCAACTCTGCAACCTGCTTAAAACATTTATGGTGAAAAGTTATTATTTGTAGCCAGTATTTTTTAGTATATTAAGCTTAGTTTGCATGTTTTGTTTTATTTGCTCAGTAATCTGCTTTGTTCTGATTCTAATCCCTTCTAATCACTTTAAATCTACCTTTTGTATTTAATAAACTACTTGTTTTTTGTTTATTCTAAAACCCAGTTTGTGCTATTCTGGGGGGGCAAAAAACTGTTCATATCTTCCTCCACATTGGGGGGGGGGGAAGCAAACTTCATGAGCTTATGTTGTATAGATCTCTGTACTGCACAAGACCATATAATTTTGGGTTTACACTTCAGAGGGTGTGTGCACCTGAGTGCTGGGCAATCCCTGAGCTGATTCTTCCCACACAGAGCTGATTGCAGACTCTGTGTGATTCTACAGCTGGGTGTGTCCCTACCTGTGTGTGCAGCAGGACAGGATGAGGGAGCCTGGGCTGGTAGAACAGGTGGGATCCCAGTACATCAGGTGGCATTCCAGAAGGGGCGGCGGGGAACCCATCACAATGGGGATAGTTGAAATCCCCCATTATAACTGAGTTTTTTTTATTTTTATACCCTCTCTAATCTCCCCGAACATTTCAGTCACCATCCTGGTCAGGTGCTCGATAGGATATCCCTACTGCTATATTCTTATTCTTCAGCATGGAATTACAATCCATAGAGATTCTATTGTACAGTTTGGTTCATTTAAGACTTTTACTTCATTTGACTCTACACTTTCTTTCACATATAGTGCCACTCCCGCACCAGCATGACCTGTTCTGTCCTTACAATATAATTTGTACCCTGGTATTACTGTGTCCTATTGATTATCCTCATTCCACCAAGTTTCTGTGATGCCTATTATATCAATTTTCAGGGTAGCAGCCGTGTTAGTCTTTATCCTCAAAAAGAACAGGAGTACTTGTGGCACCTTAGAGACTAACAAATTTATTAGAGCATAAGCTTTCATGGGCTACAACCCACTTCTTCCACGAAAGCTTATGCTCTAATAAATTTGTTAGTCTCTAAGGTGTCACAATTACTCCTATTATATCAATGTCCTCATTTAATATGAGTCACTCTAGGATTTTTTTTTTTTTTTAGTTTTAATTTTTAGGTATTTTTCCACAGATAATGTTACAATTTCAAGGTCTCATATCATTCAGTCTACCAGAGCTAAAAACCAGTGCCTTATATCTCTGTAACGGTGGTGGTTGTGATGCTAGCAGGCTAGGCGCAAGCTCATGCCAAGGCTCGAGGCTTCACTGAACACTTACAAGTGTATAGCTGGAAACCAGTCATACTTACCTGTGATTTTACAGACCTTTATCATATCCTTCCTTAGTCATCTCTTTCCTAAGATGAACAGCCCTAATCTTTTTAGTCTCTCCTCATATGTAAGTAATTCCATACCCTTGATATATCTGTTGTCCTCCTCTGAATCTTTGCCAGTTCCACCATATCCTTTTTGAGATGGGGCAATCAGAACTGGACACAGTATGCAAGGTATGGGTACAGCATGGATTTTATATAGTGACATTGTGATATTTTCTGTCTTATTTTCTATCCCTTTCCTAATAATTCCTAACATTCTGTTAGTCATTTTGACCACAGCTGGCACACTGAGCTGAAGTTTCCAGAGAACTATCCTCGGTGATGCCAAGACCGCTCGAGTTGTAATAGCTAATTTAGACCCCATCATTATATATGTGTAGTTCAGATTGTTTTCCAATGGGCACTACTTTGCACTTATCAATGCTGAATTTCATCTGCCATTTTGTTGCCCAGTCACCCAGTTTTGTGAGATCCCTTTGTAGCTCTTAGCTAAGCCCAAAACTAACTGCAATCTTGAACATTTTTGTAGTATCTGCAAACTTTGCCACTTCATTGTTTACTCCCTTTTCCAGATCATTAATAAATATGTTGAACAGCACAGACAAAGATGTCTTCTTGCCATTGGGATTGTCAGCAGTCTGGTGGCCTACATGACAGTGGTCTCCAGGGCTTAGGGGTGGCAAGGGAAGGCACCATCACAGAAGGAATCCTCAGGGCAAGGCTGAAGGAGTAGTGATACACTTCTACCCCGATATAATGCGACCCGATATAACAAGAATTCTGATATAACACGGTAACGCAGTGCTCGGGGGGGGGGGGGGGGGCTGCGCACTCCGGCGGATCAAAGCAAGTTTGATATAACGTGGTTTCACAGTAAGATTTTTTGGCTCCCGAGGACAGCGTTATTTTGAGGTAGAGGTGTATTTAGAAAGTCTGGGCTGGTTTGTGTGGCGTAGACTCAGTGTTTTGAGTGTAGGCCAGGTGTAGGTAGCTCCTGTTTGTTATTCCCGACTTAAATCCAGTTTTTGCCCTAGCAAAGAAAGTGTTACATTTGCAAACATAGCACATGAGCACTGTGGGCAAAGAGAGTTCTAGAGCAGTGCTTCTCAAAGTGGTGGTCCGTGGACCGGTGCCAGTCCGTGAACCAGTGCCGGTCCATGAGCCATCGGCTGCCGGTCCGCGGCAAGTTTCCTCATAAGAGCATCAAATAGGGTAATAATATGGCACCGATCCCTGGCACATTGGGAAAAAAAATTGCTGGTCCCCCACATCAGATAGCTTGAGAAGCCCTGTTCTAGAGCATGATGTCCCTGACCAGGGCTGTGTACAAGAATCTGGAGCAACAAATGTTGTAGCCAACCTACCAACGCAAAGCATCTGTCCGGAACTGACTACTGCCCTGTATCCCGGCAATGTCAACAAAAGCTGTATTTCCCCCATCTTTTACTATCTGATCTCTTTTCCCTCTGTATGTGTCTGTTTTGTCAAAAACAGGAAAGTGACTATGATTCCCAACTCTAAAATTGAACAACAGAACTAATCCTTTCTTCCCTATCAAGGAAAGCTGTTTGGCACAATAAGATACTAATATTCAACCTCTCTAAAAAGACTTTATACAACACAAACTTAGTCAAAACCCATCAATCACTCAATTTCAGTTTCAGTGGGTTTTGCCTTGCTTTGATTCTTTTCCTTTCAGATGTTTCAATTAATAAATTGTCATGAGTTTCCTAATGTGTTTGCCATCGTACTAAGCAGGCTGAAGTCTCTATATATACCAAACCCTGACCCTTGTTTAAAACTTTAATGCTGGACAGGTTTAGGATCATGTTAACACCTTTGACTCTTTGGGCTCATTTATTCCACCTAAATGAATACAAGAGTCTCTACCTTCCCTGGGGTTGGGGACATTGCTGTTATATCCCCTCCTCATGCCCCCCATGTGAGTGGTGTCCCCCTCCAGCTCCCAGCAAGACTGATAACAGTCTTCAAATATGATAAGGGCTGTTATAAAGAGGACTGTGATTAATTGTTCTCCATGTCCACTGAGGGCAGAACAGGAAGTAATGAGTTTAATCTGCAGCAGGGGAGTTTGAGTTAGATATAAGAAAAGAAACTTTCTAAATATAAGGGCAGTTATACTCTGGAATAGGCTTCCAAGGGAAGCTGTGGAATCTCCAATCACTAGAGGTTTTCAAAAGCAGGTCAGACAAGCATTTGTCAGGGATGGTCTAAATTTCCTTGGTCCTACCTCAGTGCAGGGGACTGGACTTGATGACTTCTCGAGATCTCTTCCACCCCTACAAGTCTGTGATCCACGTCGATTAATCCTACCCTTATATTTGTTTGTAATACACCATCTGTATTCTTATACATGTGTTGCTCAAGCACTCATCACACTTACTCCTCAAAAGCTTCCAATCAGTCATTTTAGAATCCCAGTAGGAGTTCCTCTAGTTGTGTCTTCAATATCATCCTTTCCTTGGTTCAAACTAAGTTCAGGAAAACGACCACTTCCCATTCCCTCTTCCTTGTAACTATCCCAGCTACATTTACTAGCTATACTTCTTGTTGCAATTCCCAGCTCCAAACAGGGAAAAGGAAACAGCAAATGAGTTAAACCTACCTGGTGTTCCACTATTTAGTATTATCAGATGGTGCTCATCAATAAACTGTTCCAAACATTTGCTGTTGCAATCAGATTTCCCACTTCCCCATAATTCATTATGGCTTTTCAAATCGCCACATATAATACATGGACCCTTTACATCTCTAATTAGCTTTTAATTCCAAGATCTCCAAATCTTTACAGGGGTTGTAAATATTATAGATCATTTTATTCTGCTTTGGAATTTCAATAGCACTATAATCAAAACTGAGTTCCTTTACATTCATTTCAATATAACTTAGATTTTCCCTTATAAATATACACACTCCCCATTCATATTTCTCTATCATATTTGACTGTACTATATCCTGGGACTTTGAGAGACAGCTATTCCATTAACCATGTTTCCTGTATACAGATAACATCAGGTTTGCCCTCCATTTCAAAAATAGTTTTTGTTAGTTCCTGACCATGGTTTATTGGGCTTTGCGCATTCCAACAACAAAAAGTTAGTACCATATTAGTTAAAACACAACTGTCCTCCCTCAGAAATGCATGAATGTGCTCTATTGCTAAATTACTAGCATGCACATAATTTTCTGCTGCTTTTATTATAATTAGGGCTGTCGATTAATCGCAGTTACTCACGATTAACTAAAAAAAGTAATCACGATTTAAAAAATTAATCACAATTAGTCACACTTTTAATCGCACTGTTAAACAAAAGAATACGAATTGAAATGTATTCAATATTTGTGGATGTTTTCCAAATATATCGATTTCAATTACAACACAATGTATTGTGTGTACAGAAGTGTGCAGTGCTCACTTTATATTATTTTTATTACAAATATTTGCAGTGTAAAATGATAAAAGAAATAGTATTTTTCAATTCACCTTATACACATACTGTAGTGCAATCTCTTTATCATGAAAGTGCAACTTACAAATGTATATTTTGTTTCTTTGTTACATAACTGCACTCAAAAACAAAACAATGTACAACTTTAGAGCCTACAAGTCCACTCAGTCCTATTTCTTATTCAGGCAATTGCTCAGCCAAACAACAGAGGGTCCTGTGGCACCTTTGAGACTAACAGAAGTATTAGGAGCATAAGCTTTCGTGGGTAAGAACCTCACTTCTTCAGATTCAGACTTGCATCTGAAGAAGTGAGGTTCTTACCCACGAAAGCTTATGCTCCCAATACTTCTGTTAGTCTCAAAGTTGCCACAGGACCCTGTGTTGCTTTTTACAGATTCAGACTAACACAGCTACCCCTCTGATACTTGTCAGCCAAACAAGTTTGTTTACATTTATGGGAGATAATACTGCCCACTTCTTATTTACAATGTCACCCAAATGTGAGAACATGGCACTTTTGTAGCTGGCATTGCAAGGTATTTACGTGCCAGATATGCTAAACATTTATATGCCCCTTCATGCTTCGACCACCATTCCAGAGGACATGCTTCCATGCTGATGATGCTCGTTTAAAAAAAGAGCTAATTAAATTTGTGACTGGACTTCTTGGAGAAGAATTGCATGTCTCCTGCTGTTTTACCCACATACTGCCATATATTTCATGTTATAGCAGTCTCGGATGATGATCCAGCACGTTGCTCATTTTAAGAACACTTTCAGTGCAGATTTGACAAAACACAAAGAAGGTACCAATGTGAGATTTCTAAAGATAGCTACTGCACTCAACCCAAGGTTTAAGAATCTGAAGTGCCTTCCAAAATCTGAGAGGGATGAGGTGTGGAACACGGTTTCAGAAGAATTAAAAGAGCAACATTCCGATGTGGAATGTACAGAACTTGAACCACCAAAAAAGAAAATCAGCCTTCTTCTGCTGGTGACATCTGACTCAGATAATGAAAATGAACATGCATCAGTCCACACCCCTTTGGATCGTTATTGAGCAGAATCCATTATCAGCATGGACACATATCCTCTGGAATGGTGGTTGAAACATGAAGGGACATATGAATCTTTACTGCATCTGGCACATAAATATCTTGCGATGCCGGCTACAATAGTGCCATGCAAACACCTGTTCTCTCTTTCAGGTGTAAACAAGAAGTGGGTAGCATTATCTCCTGCAAATGTAAACAAACTTGTTTGAGTGACTGGCTGAACAAGAAGTAGGACTGAGTGGATTTGTAGGCTCTTAAGTTTTACACTGTTTTGAGTGCAGTTATTTTTTGTATATAATTCTACATTTGTAAGTTCAACTTTCATGATAAAGAGATTTCACTTAATACAAGTACTGTAATGCATCAAAAATACTTTCTTTTGTTTTATTTACAGTGCAAATATTTGTAATAAAAAAATAATATAGGTGTAGTAGGTCCTAGCCGGGGCTCGACCCTTCCGGGCAGGAGGGGAGCCACACCGACTCCCTACTATGGGAACAAGCAGTCAGTTAGTCCCGAAACTCCGGCTCTTTGGTGCAGAGTCGGAGCAACCACAGTTAAAGCTCAGGCCCTTGACTGCAGGGAGATGAGCGGGCAAATAGTTCAAAGCCCAGGCCCTGGATCAGGGCAGGGCAAACACAGTTAGCTCAGGCCCTTGGTTGCAGGGGCTGAGCAAGCAGACAGTTCAGAGCCCAGGCCCTGGGTCAGGGCGGGGCAGACACAGTTAGCTCAGGCCCTTGTTTGCAGGGAGCTGAGTCAGCAAGCAGTTTAAAGCCCAGGCCCTGGATCAGGGCGGGGCAAACACAGGTAGCTCAGGCCCTTGTTTGCAGGGAGCTGAGCGAGCAAATAGTTCAAAGCCCAGGCCCTGGATCAGGGCAGGGCAAACACAGTTAGCTCAGGCCCTTGTGGCAGGGGCTGAGCGAGCAAATAGTTCAAATAAGGTATGCCGAGGCTTTCTGTAGCCAAGCGTTGGGTGAGGGGGAAGCCTGCCACCCGTGCGGAGGGTGGCAGGGGGGAACGCAGGCCCACCCACTCCACTGCGTTCCAGCCCGGGGCCCTAACAGCGGTTGCTGCCGCTACTGGTCAGTGGGGTATCCAGACCGCAACACACTGACATAGGCTCACACTCAGTTGCAGCCGGACCGGGGTCGGCTACCCCCGGGCTACTTCCGTGATCCCCCTCAAAGCCTACCTCGTTCGTAGCGCCGGGATCGGGCCAGTCCACCTGCATGGGCTCCTCTCTGCCCGGGCTCGGCGGCAAGTCTGGTAGCTCTGCTGGGAAGTCCGGCCAATGGTCCTCAGGCAGCTCCTCTGGATAGCAGCAGGGGCGAAGGGGTTCGGGTCCAGTCTCACCCTCAGGGTTAGTGGGGTGCGGTTCCCAGGGATTCTCCCAGTAGCGGGCGTGAACGGGCTCCGGCTGCTCCTCCTCGTAGCGGGCCCGGGGTAGCTCGGGCCAGCTAGGGTCCAGGCCTTGGTCTTCTACGGTCTCCTGGCCGGGAGCTCCCAGCCGCACGTCTGCTCCCTGTGGTGGCTGGCCGCAGACTGAGCTCTGGCGGCCGGCCTTTATACTTCCTGTCCCGCCCCTTGACTTCCGGGGGGGCGGGGACAGGCGGTGGTGGTCCCGCCCACTCTGGTGCCTGCACGTGGGCTCCCTCTTCTGGGCAGGAGGGGAGCCACACCGACTCACTACAATAGGTAACACTGTTCACTTTGTATTCTGTGTTGTAATTGAAATCAATATATTTGAAAATGTAGAAAATATCCAAAACTATTTAAATAAATGATATTCTATTATTGTTTAAAAAAATTAATTGCAACTAATTGCACTGTTAATCACACAATTAATTTTTAATTGCTTGACAGCCCTAATTGCAATCTTTATTCTTTCTGTTCTGCTTGTGAAGTGCAGTTTATTACTTCTACCATAAATGCTACAAATTTCTCTCTCTTCAAGAAATATATCTTTCTCTATTTCTCATATTATATTGCATATCTTTTGTGACATTATGTTGTAGTAAAGGTACCTTCCCTTGCTGGTTTTCTCCTCCTTCCTCAATTGTGTCTTTAAATACTTTTTAGCAGCTTTTAGCTTCTGTGTAAGTCAAGATATCTTGTTGATAATTCTTGTTCTTCGTAACTCCCTAGCCTGTTTAGGTACCATATATCCTCCATACACTGTACTGTGTTATTCCCACAGTTGATACATTTTAGCTCTGCTCTTCCTACAGTTTTCATATGAATTCTCCCCTCCACATTTACCACCACACCTTGTTTTACCTCTACCACATTTGTCCATATCCAAACTTTTGACACTCCTAAAAATCTCAAAGGGGGGTGGAATACATGGTTTAGCCCAAAACATCTGATATCCTAGCTTTATCCTGCCATGTAAAGTCCTTGCTTTACATGTTATTTTCACAGCTGTGGATAGTTTACCCCCAGCAACAAATTAATTGCTTATTGAATAACACCTGGTCCCCATCTATAGTTTTAATTTCATCTTCAGTCATTTCCAGTGGGACATATATTATATTACTCTTCTCGTTTCCATCATGCATTTGGGTGGCTGGCAATCTACTTTCATTTTTCTTAGAATTTTAGTGTTCAGCAGTTTTTCAACCAGTTCTTTACTGGCACACTGCACCAACAAATCTCCACCCTGTAATCTTCTAGCTCTTAATATAGCCCCACTACTTCTCCTCATCAATTCAACTAACTTCAAGGGATTAGTCACCTATCTTTAATTCCTTATTAGTGATTTGGCACTGGCAACATTGTGGTTTCCCACCCTACTCTTTGTTCCTGCTGCTTCTTCAGATGTATCTGTTCTCGTCTTCTAATTTGCATCCATTCTCATTCCTAGTTTCTTCTCCCTCACATTCTAGTGATTTCTGTGCTATTAATCCTGCTTTTCCCATCTCCAGGGCACAGCCTCTCTCTACCCACCTACCAGCCCAGCCCAGGGCCAGGGCCAGACCAGGATAAGTCTGCCTGGAAGACCGTCAAGGAGGCAACCAGATAACTTTCTGTGCCCCCTTTGGGCTTAAATAGTGATTTGAGCCAATCTGAGAGGCTGAACATTTCCTCCCATCAGGACTGTGGCAGGATCCACTCACTCCTGCCTCTGCTTGAGTCCTCTGCAGTTTGTTTACAATGTTGGCTTCCACCACCCTTATGCACCATACAGCCATACGCCTACAGTCATAGGGAGCCCTCAGCTCCTGAGGCAAGCAAGGAAGAGCAATCCCTCTCACTGCCTGCTTCTCCCCTCCTACTTCCTTCCTGTGCTCTTTTGTATCCTCGGCCTAATGACTTAATTAGCCTTCCAGCTCCCCTCCACCCAGCAATTAGGCACAGCTCTTCTTAACGAGGTTTATTCTGCAGTCTTTAATTGGAGCTGCAGTGACCAGACTGCTGGCTCAGATGGCCCAGCACTCTGTCACAAAGACCTTCACGGGCCATGTCTCTGGTAAGCTAGGCTCCACCAGCCCATGCTGCCTGCTGGTCCCAGTGAGCTACTTGGGTGGTGGTCCAGTCTGAGGACTGCCTGGGGACTAAGCTTCAAGACCCAGATTCAAATCTCCACTTCCCTGACTTGTAGCAGGGATGTGAACCAAAGTCTCCCTCAACCCAGTGAATACTATAGCCACCAGGTTACAAAGTTACTCTCACTTTCAATTAATATTTAATTTCTACAAAGTGGAACAGCTCTACTAGGAAAGACAGACACCCACCCCAGAATACCCAATAGCCTAGCTTGTGGGAGTTACATTGTGTGTGACTTAATGAAAGCCACAACGACACCCACTGTTCTGAGCTGCTTATACAGGATGCTCATCTTCCAAGCAAAGTTTAGGTACTAAACACTATGGCCAGTTTAACTGATACCACAAATAAGCACATTTAAAGTCTACAGATGCAGTTCTTCTCTCATCAACTCCTACCGCACTGGTGTGCTCATCAAACTGGTTTCAAAGATGCTTTAGAAAGGGGGTTTCGCATTAACACTTTTATCGGTGATCACTGTTAAAATGTCATAATTGAGAAAGGATTTGGGTGTCTCATTCCTGTCCCCATCACAAAGCCATCATGCAGTTTATTCTAGTTAGCAGTGTCTGCTCAAAAAGAAACCCAGAACTACATTAAAGGATATTATAGATCCAGATTGGGGGGGCAAGGAATGGTATATAGGGGGTCTGCAGGTCAGGACTGAAGTGTACTGGCAAAGCTGTGTCTGTGTATAACCTTACAGAACTATCACCTGTGGTAAATGGTTCAAGACAAAGCCTCCTACTTTCATAAGCACTAAACTCATTCCAATTTTTTTTTTTTTTTAAACCATGTCAGGTCACACACAACACAACACATGCTAAAGGTGAAAGCAGTAATACAGGAAGACCTTCCTGGTGCAACAACAGAGGGAGCAATTCTCTATTATTTCTTCCCCTTCAAGGGCTGCTGTGGGTTGGGGAACTCAAGAAAGTGGTATCTCATTCCATCTGAAATTTTTTTAATAGTTATAAAATGTATTCATTTTTCACATTTTGTACAAAATAGGAGTTGGTTTCTTTTAATTAGGAGAATCAGCTGAATGTGAGATTTTAACTAGGTGAGTCTGAAAACAAAATGAGACTGGGTTCTCCTGGTTCTGGAAGGTCCCTCACAGCTTGCCCCATGTCTCTTCAGCTTTGCTCTCATGATTGTAGAACAACTTCAGGAGAAGCATCCTTGCATCATTGGCTCTTTGGAGGCTTGTAGTGAATTCTGCAGCGCTCATTAAATACCTAGGAGACCAAAATAAAAAGGGAGTCATTCCTTGTAATAAACATCCTCCACACAACAGAAGCTGGAGCCAGAACTGGCAATTCTCCCTTTCTACAGTGCACATGTCAAAACTATGACTGACGACTGACCTTGCAGCATTAATGACCATTACCACTCTCGGAGATCCTTGGCCTATTCACCTTCCCTGCAGGTCAGTATTCTAATACTTGCAGCCTGGTGCAAAGAGACTGCATAGTACTAGAGGTGCTCACTTTTACATGAGACAAAATTAAGATCCTAACCATTTGTGGTCACTAACCTGTGGTTTCACAAAGGAAAAGCTCTGGCATACTACATTCAGTCAGTCTAAATTCACTTTGGTATTTTAACTGAATACAACTATTTACTTTCTGAGCTAATCTGTTGTGTTGTATCACTGTGCTGCTCAACAGATGCCATGTTGCACATCAGAAGGGGAGCATTACAGTGGAGGGTGAAAAGCAAACTACATTTATGGGTCACACCAGTCTGTAAAAGCTTTGTAGAGTTATTGTATACAGTTTGCAATCAATTCAATGTTTTTGGATAAAAATAATTTTTACTACTTCGTTACAGTCTGCCCTTCAGCAGCACATACTAGCACCTGCAGCACTCACCTTCAGCAACATGCTTAGGTAGAATCTGGTAAATAAAACTAGTAACCTCGATGACCTTCATTTCTCCTAATTGAAGGACTCATACAAGAAATTAACAATTGGAGCTCATTGGGATAAGCAACTACAGAAATCAATTTAAGTTGGCTTGAAATAAAACACTCAATCAGAAATAATGCTTATGCACCAAAATAACTAAAGAGACAACTTAAAACTGGTTTAGTTATTTCGTTACCAGTTTGTGTGCAGACAAGCCCTGAAAAATGGCAAGAGCACCACCTAGAATCAAGGTGGGGTGCTGGCTCAGTATTGATTCAGACTCAAATACCTCTTCCTGCAATAATATGGTTTATCATGGAGATTTCTTAAGTAATAACCAGACCTGACTCTTACCTTTTAAGATCTAAGGCTATATCTACACTGCCACTTTCAGCACTAAAACTTTAGTCATTCAGGGGTGTGAAAAAACACCCGCAAGTGACAAAAGTTTTAGCACTGAAAAGCGCCAGTCTAGAAACCATTTTATCGCCGGGAACACAAAGCTACCACCCCTCGTTCACGGTGGTTATTTTTTATCACCAGGAGAGTTGTCCCCTGGTGATAAAGCGTGTCTGTGCTGCCCACGTCACAGCACTGCCGCAGTAGTGCTGCTGCAGCTGTGCTGTAATATGGGCAGTGTAGACATACCCTAAAATAGCGTGAGCTGTAATGCAGGCATCACACATATTCTTACCACCAACTAGAAGGTTAGGGTATTTAGTGACAGGTTTCAGAGTAGCAGCCGTGTTAGTCTGTATCTGCAAAAAGAACAGGAGTACTTGTGGCACCTTAGAGACTAACAAATAAATTTGTTAGTCTCTAAGGTGCCACAAGTACTCCTGTTTTTTTGAGGATATTTAGTGTTCAGCTAATTATGGCTCATTTTACAGAGGTACTTAAAACTGTTTCAGAGTTGTCCCTTTCCACAGTCCCATGCTCTCTGGATTGAGCTCCTAGTGGGGGAAAGAATCTTTAGGACCTGCCACCAACCTCAGCAAAAAATTGTACGTTTGCAAAGTGCACAGCTTCAGATTCTACTTTCCAAGATCTCTTCAATACCTGCTCTGCCTGATAAGAGATTTGAACATGCAGCTCCCACCTCTCAGGTGAGTGCTCTCCTCCCCTCTCATTTTGTGTGCAGTTCAGTGTGCTCTGAGAACACCTACCAGATTGGGCCATGCAGGCAAGACAGGCAAGGTAATGCCTAGTTTCACCTGGTGTGAGGATCCTGCTGGGGCTTCAGCATGAGATAGGCGCCTGGGCACCAAGACTGAGGCAGCCATGTACATGCCCAGAGGAAGAAACTTCAAGTCCCTGATGCACCTAATGGCAGAAATGTAGGCTCTGAGTGATTTTTAGGTGACTCCAGGGTTAGGTGGCAGCTTAGCAGGGGTTTTCAGTGGCACCTAAATTTTGGACTTAAGCACCTAAATTTCTTTGTGAATGTAGCCCTTGATGGCTAGATGGGTGGTATAAACCAGATTCAACTCTACTAGTAAACACTCCCATAAAACAGCACTCTTTTTCTGCTAAGCCACACCAACTTTCCAAGTTCCCCAGAGACATAGTAACTTTTCTTAGTAACTGCCAATTTGAGGTGATTGAGGTCAAAATAACACCAGTCTGCAATTTTTGAGAAGACATCTGCTTCAGAGATAAAATGTGCTATTTATTATGTATTTTGATGTGCTGAATTCAAATATGACAATTAAAACAACTGATTGGCTACTGTTTAAGATATTTAAGTTTTTACATTTTATGTCTATGTATATTGTGTAGATAGTAGAGTTTTAATCATAAATTGTAAACCTAGGTCTTTTCATGTGTTTATGGTTGCTTTACATGATAATATTTCACCTGTCCTGTTTATGTAAAACTCTAAAAATCAGCAAAAGGGTTATATAAATAAAATTTATTATGAAACAAAAGGCAAAAAACTATTATGTACATAGTTTAGTCCTATTCAGTGTCTACTCGGTGCTTCTTGGCTTGTCTCTTGTATTCATTAAATGGAGCATCTCTTGTCACTGTCCAGCAATAGTCTGCAAGCATTCATGGGCTCCATTTGCCCTGATAGCGTTTCTCCATTGTTGCAATGTCCTGGTGAAATCGCTCGCCGTACTCGTCGCTCACTGCTCCGCAGTTCGGTGGAAAAAAATCTAGATGAGAGTGCAAAAAATGTATCTTTAGTGACATGTTGCAACCAAGGCTTTTGTATGCCTTGAGGAGGTTTTCCACCAATAACCTGTAGTTGTCTGCCTTGTTGTTTCTGAGAAAATTTATTGCCACTAACTGGAAGGCTTTCCATGCCGTCTTTTCCTTGCCACGCAGTGCATGGTCAAATGCATCATCTCGAAGAAGTTCATGAATCTGAGGACAAACAAAGACACCTTCCTTTATCTTAGCTTCACTTAACCTTGGAAATTTTCCACGGAGGTACTTGAAAGCTGCTTGTGTTTTGTCAATGGCCTTGACAAAGTTCTTCATCAGACCCAGCTTGATGTGTAAGGGTGGTAACAAAATCTTCCTTGATTCAACAAGTGGTGGATGCTGAACACTTTTCCTCCCAGGCTCCAATGACTGTCGGAGTGGCCAATCTTTCTTGATGTAGTGGGAATCTCTTGCACGACTATCCCATTCGCAGAGAAAACAGCGGTACTTTGCGTATCCAGTCTGCAGACCAAGCAAGAGAGCAACAACCTTCAAATCGCCACAAAGCTGCCACTGATGTTGGTCATAGTTTATGCACCTCAAAAGTTGTTTCATGTTGTCATAGGTTTCCTTCATATAGGCTGCATGACCAACTGGAATTGATGGCAAAACATTGCCATTATGCAGTAAAACAGCTTTAAGACTCGTCTTCGATGAATCAATGAACAATCTCCACTCATCTGGATCGTGAACGATGTTAAGGGCTGCCATCACACCATCGATGTTGTTGCAGGCTACAAGATCACCTTCCATGAAGAAGAATGGGACAAGATCCTTTTGACAGTCACGGAACATGGAAACCCTAACATCACCTGCCAGGAGATTCCACTGCTGTAGTCTGGAGTCCAACAGCTCTGCCTTACTCTTGGGTAGTTCCAAATCCCTGATAAGGTCATTCAGTTCACCTTGTGTTATGAGGTGTGGTTCAGAGGAGGAGGATGGGAGAAAATGTGGGTCCTGTGACATTGATGGTTCAGGACCAGAAGTTTCATCCTCTTCCTTGTCTGACTCAAGTGAGAATGATTCTGGTGCATCAGGAACCGGCAGTCCTTCTCCATGGGGTACTGGGCGTATAGCTGATGGAATGTTTGGATAATGCACAGTCCACTTTTTCTTCTTTGACACACCTTTCCCAATTGAGGCACCATGCAGAAGTAACAATTGCTGGTATGATCTGTTGGCTCTCTCCAAATCATTGGCACTGCAAAAGGCATAGATTTCCTTTTCCTGTTCAACCACTTGCAAAGATTTGTTGCACAAGTGTTGCAGCATATGTGTGGGGCCCACCTCTTGTCCTGATCTCCAATTTTGCAGCCAAAATAAAGGTGATAGGCTTTCTTAACCATAGTGGTTATAATGAGCTTTTGTGATGCAAAAGTCACTTCACCACAAACATAGCAGAAGTTATCTGCGCTGTTCACACAAGTACGAGGCTTCTCTGCTCACTTTGGCTAAACAGAAATGTGTCCCTTTGCAAAATCAAACACTGACAAATAAGAGAGCATGACACTGTATGATTTCTAGAGCTGATATAGGGCAATTTGTTCAGCAGAGTGATGTAAGCTTCGTTATGATTGCATCATCCATGACTTCTAGGAATAACATGATGCAATTCATATCATGTACGACGCAATACCAGCTTCAGATTGCATCATTCATTGTTTTGCCTAAAAAGTAAGTAGTTTCCAAACCCAGTCATAGATTTATTCATAGATCTAGTCAAAGATGTATTTTAGTCATTTCTGGTTTAAATTGAGATCCCTTCCCTTTATAACTCGCTTATCCTCCGCCATTCCCAAGTCAAGGGTCGTATATACTGACCCAATAGCATATCTTGAAAACTAGAGCCAATCAACAATTTTAAGCATCATTTTCGTTCTCAGTGACCCAGAATTAGTAAAGTTTGACTACATTTATTTCAGAAGCATTTTGGCTGTAGAGCAGTGTAATTAGTCCGAACAGCAGCTTTCACTCAATTAAAAATAATCACACTTCTGTGAAAATGCTGTGCCTACTATTGGTTTCAGAGTTCTATTTTGTTTCAGAGTTAGCTTCCCATTGATATGAATGGGAGCAATTCATACCTCCCTCAAAGATACTATTTCAGGCTGTCAGCAAACTGGGGCACAGATCAGTGTATTGGGTAAAACTGTTTGAATGAAGTTTGTCAAATGCAACTTAAAAACAAAAAATTAAAGTCAATAAAAAAAAAGTTATCAGAATGGCTTATTTACCAAGAGCCTAATTTGCAGGAAACAAAAATTCAGTGACCGTTTTGGTAATGTTTTTTGGACAAAAACCATGAAACATTTCTGAAAAATATTCTGAAGTGAAAACAATTTAACTTTTAAAGAAACAAACAAACCCTACTTTGCAACCATCTATTGTACTGGTTAGTGTTAATTTGCATTCTGAAGTTTACTTTTCTGCCATAAGGGCTACATACTTTAAAAAAAAAAAAAATGACAGTTTCTATTCTGGTACACAATTTAACAGTCACTTACAAAAATGGGCAATTAGGCAGCAAATTGTAATGCTGCACAACTGCATAATAGATGAACAGTCTCTAATTCAATCAATGGGTTCAAAGCATTTTACAAGACTACAGTACTTCGATGTTCCAGAGAGACTAAAGCAGAAGGAAATTAGATTTACTCATACAGCAAGACATTCGCAGCAGTGGGGATAAAATCCCAGAGTCCTGGTTTCTTATCACCTACTCTCATCTGCACCAAACAAGAGCAAATCTGTATCTTTTTTTATGTATCTTGTGCTGTGCATCCCTCTTTTTTACCTCTTGGGAGTTTCAGAATTTAAAAATGAGATACAACTCTTACTGGTCAGAGCTTACTTAGACAGGATGCATGGCCCTTGACTCAGAGTACCAGAGCAGATAGCATAATGCAGCCTGGCCTGATATCGGTATTAGTTGTCTCAAGAATCAATCCCCTTTGTTTAGGGAATACTGGAATGAGGCCTGAGGCTGGATTACTTGACAAAGAAAGCTTTCTACCCTATTTGAAACTAGAAGAGGATCTTAGGAGTGAGATGCCCAGAAGTTCTAGCACTTGGCTTTACAACGATCTTGTTGCTAGATTAACAACCCCAGAAACTGATGGACTATTTTTCACAAAACTGGTATTGTAAGGGCAGCAGAACTTCCCTCCTATACAGTGCCTCAATGCATCCTGACATGCAGAAGCTCCTTCCAGAGGTAGAAGGGAGTTCAATCTTCCTGGCACACTCAGTCCCAGGTATCTCCAGCGGAGATGGCTCACAAGAAGGCCAAATAATGCCAAATGTGGTGGTGTTTGTGAAACAGATACTTATCCCCACGAGCTACACTGAGGTACACCAACTCACTTCACAGAAACCACCAAGCACAGGGAAACAACTTTTAGTCACTACAAACCCAAATCAGATTAGAATAGGTAACCTGCAGGTGAAGTACTTCAAAGCCCATCTCTCTCATGCACACCTTTCAGCCTTCGCAGTTTAGTTGAAGGGTTCTTTATCTGTAAATTAATGACTGCGGGGGGGGGGGGTGGGGGGGTGAAAGTGTGGACTTGGAGCCAGTTCCCTAGAACTGCCTACCTTATTTCTCCCCTCATCCCCTATTCACGCCTCCATAACACTCCAATGCATTATGGTCACACATCGGTTTAAACAGATAACATCACATTCTTAATAAAACAATGACTGTTATGTACCTTCCAGCTTCTGTCGTTTACTACTTCTTCCACATTCAACTCAGACTGCATCAGCTTCAACTGCAAGAAGTGTGAGAGAAGACAGACACCATTCAGAATCAGATATTAAGAACAGGCCCCCACAGTCTTGGCAAGTCACACAATGTGACCCTAAAAACCCCTCAATGCCAACTAGCAAAGGGTTCACTGTTCTGTAACAGTAACTCCGGACAAAGTCAGTACACTAGCACACTGCTTTCATAGTATCTATCTATAAAAAATGTCACGTGAAGTCTTCAATAAAAGCTGGGGTCATGCTGGTCATTAGTATCAGTGTGAGATGTATGTATAAATACTGTGTGTGTACGTACACACACCCACAAACCTACCTATAAGTACACACCCACAGACATTTTCAGTATGTTCCTAAAAATGTCTGAATCAAGGTAAGGTTGACAAACAGGTTTCTGCCAGACAAAGGATGCATATTCAAGTGTCTGCCTCTCAGTACAAGTGAACAGTAAGCACTGTAAGCCAACACAACGGAAGCCCTGTTTTCATACAAAGTCCACACTAAGGAATATTCTGGGGGTCATCCCGACTCTGGGGACAAAACATGAATTTTGAGGGATACAAAGAGAAGGCAAAAAGCCAGCTCTTCATCCTGTACCTGAGGAAGTAACTGGCCAGTCTGATTACATTCATGAAAATGGGATCGCAATCTGCCCTAGTTGGAAGCACTGCAAAGGATATTTAGGCACGATAAGATGGCTTTTAGGCAGATGGTTATGCTGTTTAAGTTTAGTCGCTAGAAAGTGTGTACAGATTTTTTTTTATACATAACCTTCCTCTTTCCATTATCTCTTAACCCTTCACAATAAATTTGATTGTTTTCACAATAAATCTCTCAGTGCTGTGATGTGACTCAAACAAACTGGTATTGTGATAAATGAAGGGGGGAGAGTATCTCCCTTTTATGGACACCCAGCCAGCCCGTAGTTGTTCTCTAACTGCTCTACCGGTAAAGGGTTAAAAAGTCTCACTGCTACGCAAAGATAAAAGGAAGTGAATGGGCACCTGGCCAAAAGAGCCAATCAGAAGTCTAGAACTTTTTAAAATTGGGGGAAACAAGACTCCCCTTTTGTCTGTCTGTTGTTGTTCTCCGGAAGAGGCAGACAGGGAGCAGTTATGCTATGAGAAGCTTAGACCAGGTATGAAAAATCATCCCTATCATACCTAGAAACTACTCATCTAAAACCCCAGATATGTAAGTAGATCAGGAAATGTCTAGGAAGATGCAATTAGGTTTATCCCTTTTATTTCTTTATGGCTTGTGGACTCCTCTGTGCTAACCCCACATGCTTTTGTTTTGCTTGTAACTTTTAAGCTGGACCTCAAGGGAGCTATTCTTGATGCTTAATCCTTGTAGTTGTTAGTGTCAGGAACTGAGATGCACCTATTGTTAGTCTGCAAAGCAATGAAGGCTAGCATTGCCCTGAGGAGATTGTTTAGATGGCTAATAGGGTGGTGTTCTCAGGGAGGAGACACAGAGTTAAGCACCAGCATCTCCTCACTGGATGGAGTAATGTAACAAGGTGACTCTCAGCCCTGAGCACCCCAAGTCACACATACCATCACTGAAGAAGAGCAGCTCGGTGTAGCTCAAAAGCTTGCCTCTCTCATCAACAGAAGTTGATCCAATAAAAAGTATTAGTGCACCCACCTTGTCTCTCATAGATTCTAGTAAATTTAAATCTCAAATTCTAATTTTTTAAAATAGGTTTTCACCACCCAGGAGCAAATTAAAGTTGCACAGGCCATGTTAATTCTGGTGTTTCCTAACTTTGCAAGATCAAGCACTCCAACACTAATATTCTTTAATTCTGTGTAATTTCTAGATTGTTTAGAAGGATTTTCTTTTTTCTAGTGTGTGGCACCATACTGACTCCTCCACATAGCATCAGCAGGGTCTGAACCCAGGTCCTATAGGTTCATAAGACGACCACTCGAGCTAAAGGATTGGATTGAGTGATCACAAATTTCTTCAGTTTAAATTCAGTGGAAGGATAATCTAAACAAGATTGGTGACTAGGATTTTTGGTTTCAAAAGGGCAGACTGAGTAATAAAGGGAATTAATTCAAGAAGTCAGTGGGACCAAAGTGCTCACGGACTAGCACTCAGAACACTTGGAATTTCTTTAAGTCAAAGGTGCAAAAACTATCTGGGAATTTACAAACCCATACAAGGGAATACACTTGTAGGAAAGAGCTCCACACCTAACTTCAATTACCACCTCATAAAGAATATTAGGAATAAACACAGAACATACAGGGAAAGGAAAATGGGAGCGATCAAAGACAACTATATGCCTTGGAGGTCAGAAAAAATGTAGGAATAAATTTAGAATTGTTAAAATCAAGCTGAGCTAGACCTTGCAAAGGAAATTAATAGTAAGAGGTTTGTAGTAGGAATGTAAACAGGGTTTAAAAATATAATTTTAATAGGTTACACAGTTACTACCAGTTAAATGGTTAATCATTAAGGATTTCACATAAGCAGGGAACTACAGGTGCGGGGGGTGCTGCAGCACCCCCACATTTTACGTGGGGCTCCGCTGCCCCGTGCAGCAGTGGAGTTTAATTGTTAACCGAAACCAGTAAGACTGGTGCTTATTGGTTAACTGGTTAATCAGTTAAAAACTTTTACAACTCTAGTTTGTAGTTCTATAATAAAAAGAGAAAAGGAAGGATGAGGAAGGGCCACTATGCAGTGTGGATGGGGTAGAGATAAAAGATAATCTCAGTATGGCCCTAAAACTAAATGAATACTTTGCCTCAATATTGAATAAAGGTGAAAGTACAGAACACACAGATTAAGGCAGGATGGCTGATGAAAATGCGTAGAGAGGCAAAGATTACCACATGACAGGCGGAAGATTTAGATCTTAAGTTGCTCAAATTGGGAGGGTGGATAATTTTCATCCCTGAATACTGAAAGAACTGGCAGATGAGACTGCTTTGTTGCAATGAAGGAACATAGGCAGGCAGGCAGCTACATTTATGCCTTAGGGGACAGAGCCTGCCTCATGCCTAATTCCTCATGCCTAATGCCTTGGGCATTGGTGCACCTTGGTCCTTCATGTTCTCTGCCTGTGGCACACAATAGTTTAGTCTTCTGAGGCTTGTACTACACTTTCATCTATTCTGGTTGTTGGGCTTAATATGGAGGTTGCTGGATGATGTTTAGTGGACTGTGATATACAGGCAAACAGACTAGATGATCTGGTGGTTCCTTCTGGCCTTAAACTCTGATGATATGCTGGTGTTAAGGCTGCACGGCAGTTTATCAAGTCTTGCGTGTTAAGGTGGAAGGAGGATAATAAGTAAAAGATTGTTGTAGGTAGCAACAGCATGATTGTAGACCCTGACTGTGTATATACTAGCTTTTCAAAATTTGAGGAAATGCTACTCAAGTAAAACAGAACATTAACTTTAAATGAAGTTTTTTCTGTATGAATTACCTTAGTTTTTGAGTAACATATGTAAACTGGAGATAAATAAGAAGCAAACAGTGCCTTACATTTTTTGCAATAGTGAGCATAGCTGCTATATTAAGCATTTACCTATGGAAAAGCATCAATATTAAATACAACCATTGTAATCCGGCAAATTTGCTCTTTTGAACAAAGTGCTACCTAGCAAAGAAGGTCATTATAGTTACAGTGTTTTCAAAATTGATGACACTCAAATCCGCTATTGATTAAAATCTTTTCATAGAAATTCCAAAATGAAACATATAGGAAAGTGATATTTGTGTACCCCATAGATATACAGTAATCAACACTGGAAGTACAGTGTACAGTCTCCGTATATACTCTTTGCAAAAGTGTTTGAGAAATAGTGAAAAATCAGGGACCCAACTTCAAACCCATCTGTTTTTAAAATATTTTGGGAATAAAGTTGCTTATTTCCCTACAAATTCTAACTGCAAAGAAAATGGAAGAGACTCTCCTACACTCCTCTCCCCGGAACAAAACATTTACCGTCCTTTTTTCTGGTTAAACACAATTCTCTCCCACAACCTTAACTATGGCTTCACTACAACTCCACCATAATAATAACCAGACATTCGGTGAAACAAAGGCAACCACTATAAAAGGAAAAAAATCTTTAAATAATATATCATTAACTGTGGACCTCATTGCCATGAGATATCAAAAACTACCCAAGGATAATGTTAAACAGCAACTACTAAAACTAGACTTGTTTAAAGTCAACAAGTTTGGAGAAAATGCATCCAAGAGTCTTACAAGAGCTACCCAATGAGTTCTTTGGGCTACTAATTATTGAAAATCAACATTCTTGAAACAGTGGGGAAGTTCCATAAGACTGGAAGAAAGCTAGTGTGTTAATATTTTAAGAGTACTTGGATGACCTGGGTAATTTTAGTCCTGTCAACTTGACATCGAGCCCAGGCAAAATAATGGGATGTCTGACATGGGACTCAATTTATAATTAATGCCAATCAACATGGGTTTATGGAAAAGACACTATTAATCTAACTTGATTTTTTTTTTTATAAGATTACAAGTATGGACGATAAAGATAATGGTGTTGATGTAACAGACTAAGGCATTTGACTTGGTGCTACAAGACAGTTTGATTAAGAAACTAGAAAGATACAAAATCAACGGCGGCGAACAGCAGAGGCTAACAGCAGGAGTTTGCCTGGGAGTTCGCGTGGGGAGAGCTCACTGAGGCTTTCATCTGCAGGTTTCTCCGAGTAGTTCCTGCAACAGTTGAGGAAGCTCCTAAGAGGACGGTGATATGGAAGGTGAGCGATCAGCTGTTGTTACCTGCACAGGTTGTGCCATGTTTGTCTTTCTTCCGCAGGACAGAAGTGACTTTGTCTGTACAAAGTGCAAGCTGGTCTCCATATTGGAGGAGAAGGTTCGAGGGCTGGAGAAACAAGTATCGACTCTGCGTTGCATAAGGGAAAATGAAGATTTCCTGGACAGACGTCAGGAGATGCTTCTACGGCCACAATGTTCTGAAGATTCAGAGCAGGGGCAGCAGGGACAGAAGGATTGTGAGGAGGTTTGGCAGCATGTGACCTCCAGAAGAAGAAAGAGGAGCGTCCATGCACCAGCAATGGAGATACAGGTGAGCAATCGTTTCCATGTTCTCTCTACAGGTGCTAATGCGGAGAGTGGACTAGATGGCCCATCTGAGGGAAGGGAGCAGAAGGAGACCTCACCGATTGGAAGGCAAAAGATGCACTGTCCTAGGGATGGGGGTTCCACGACTACCACTCCCAAGAGGAGGAGGAGGGTGGTGGTGGTCGGGGACTCCCTCCTCAGGGGGACTGAGTCATCTATCTGCCGCCCTGACCGGGAAAACCGAGAGGTCTGCTGCTTGCCAGGAGCTAGGATACACGATGTGACGGAGAGACTGCCGAGACTCATCAAGCCCTCGGATCGCTACCCCTTCCTGCTTCTCCACGTGGGCACCAATGATACTGCCAAGAATGACCTTGAGCGGATCACTGCAGACTACGTGGCTCTGGGAAGAAGGATAAAGGAGTTTGAGGCGCAAGTGGTGTTCTCGTCCATCCTCCCTGTGCAAGGAAAAGGCCGGGGTAGAGACCGTCGAATCGTGGAAGTCAACGAATGGCTACGCAGGTGGTGTCGGAGAGAAGGCTTTGGATTCTTCGACCATGGGATGGTGTTCCAAGAAGAAGGAGTGCTAGGCAGAGACGGGCTCCACCTTACGAAGAGAGGGAAGAGCATCTTCGCCAGCAGGCTGGCTAACCTAGTGAGGAGGGCTTTAAACTAGGTTCACCGGGGGAAGGAGACCAAAGCCCTGAGGTAAGTGGGGAAATGGGATCCTGGGAGGAAGCACAAGCAGGAGAGCGCAAGAGGGGAGGACTCCTGTCTCATGCTGAGAAAGAGGGACGATCATTGAGTTATCTTAAGTGCCTATACACAAATGCAAGAAGCCTGGGAAACAAGCAGGGAGAACTGGAAGTCCTGGCACAGTCAGGGAACTATGATGTGATTGGAATAACAGAGACTTGGTGGGATAACTCACATGACTGGAGTACTGTCATGGATGGATATAAACTGTTCAGGAAGGACAGGCAGGGCAGAAAAGGTGGGGGAGTTGCGTTGTATGTAAGAGAGGAGTATGACTGCTCAGAGCTCCGGTATGATACTGCAGAAAAACCTGAGAGTCTCTGGATAAAGTTGAGAAGTGGGAGCAACAAGGGTGATGTCGTGGTTGGAGTCTGCTATAGACCACCAGACCAGGGGGATGAGGTGGACGAGGCTTTCTTCTGGCAACTAGCAGAAGTTGCTAGATCGCAGGCCCTGGTTCTCATGGGAGACTTTAATCACCCTGATATCTGCTGGGAGAGCAATACAGCGGTGCACAGGCAATCCAGGAAATTTTTGGAAAGCGTAGGGGACAATTTCCTGGTGCAAGTGCTGGAGGAACCAACTAGGGGCAAAGCTTTTCTTGACCTGCTGCTCACAAACAGGGAAGAACTAGTAGGGGAAGCAAAGGTGGATGGGAACCTGGGAGGCAGTGACCATGAGATGGTCGAGTTCAGGATCCTGACACAAGGAAGAAAGGAGAGCAGCAGAATATGGACCCTGGACTTCAGAAAAGCAGACTTTGACTCCCTCAGGGAACAGATGGGCAGGATCCCCTGGGAGAATAACATGAAGGGCAAAGGGGTCCAGGAGAGCTGGCTGTATTTTAAAGAATCCTTATTGAGGTTGCAGGAACAAACCATCCCGATGTGTAGAAAGAATAGTAAATATGGCAGGCGACCAGCTTGGCTAAACAGTGAAATCCTTGCTGATCTTAAACGCAAAAAAGAGGCTTATAAGAAGTGGAAGATTGGACAAATGACCAGGGAGGAGTATAAAAATATTGCTCAGGCGTGCAGGAGTGAAATCAGGAAGGCCAAATCACACTTGGAGTTGCAGTTAGCAAGAGATGTTAAGAGTAACAAGAAGGGTTTCTTCAGGTATGTTAGCAACAAGAAGAAAATCAAGGAAAGTGTGGGCCCCTTACTGAATGAGGGAGGCAACCTAGTGACCGAGGATGTGGAAAAAGCTAATGTACTCAATGATTTTTTTGCCTCTGTCTTCACGCACAAGGTCAGCTCCCAGATTGCTGCACTGGGCAGTACAGCATGGGGAGAAGGTGACCAGCCCTCTGTGGAGAAAGAAGTGGTTCGGGACTATTTAGAAAAACTGGACGTGCACAAGTCCATGGGGCCGGATGCGCTGCATCCGAGGGTGCTAAAGGAGTTGGCGGGTGAGATTGCAGAGCCATTAGCCATTATTTTTGAAAACTCATGGCGATCGGGGGAGGTCCCAGATGACTGGAAAAAGGCTAATGTAGTGCCCATCTTTAAAAAAGGGAAGAAGGAGGATCCGGGGAACTACAGGCCAGTCAGCCTCACCTCAGTCCCTGGAAAAATTATGGAGCAGGTCCTCAAGGAATCAATTATGAAACATTTAGAGGAAAGGAAAGTGATCAGGAACAGTCAGCATGGATTCACGAAGGGGAAGTCGTGCCTGACTAACCTAATTGCCTTCTATGATGAGATAACTGGCTCTGTGGATGAGGGGAAAGCAGTGGATGTGTTATTTCTTGACTTTAGCAAAGCTTTTGATACTGTCTCCCACAGTATTCTTGTCACCAAATTAAAGAAGTATGGGCTGGATGAATGGACTGTAAGGTGGATAGAAAGCTGGCTAGATCGTCGGGCTCAACGGGTAGTGATCAATGGCTCCATGTCTAGTTGGCAGCCGGTTTCAAGTGGAGTGCCCCAAGGGTCGGTCCTGGGGCCGGTTTTGTTTAATATCTTTATTAATGATCTGGAGGATGGTGTGGACTGCACTCTCAGCAAGTTTGCAGATGACACTAAACTAGGAGGCGTGGTAGATACACTAGAGGGTAGGGATCGGATACAGAGGGACCTAGACAAATTAGAGGATTGGGCAGAAAAAAACCTGATGAGGTTCAACAAGGACAAGTGCAGAGTCCTGCACTTAGGACGGAAGAATCCCATGCACTGCTACAGACTAGGGACCGAATGGCTAGGTAGCAGTTCTGCTGAAAAGGACCTAGGGGTCACAGTGGACGAGAAGCTGGATATGAGTCAACAGTGTGCTCTTGTTGCCAAGAAGGCTAACGGCATTTTGGGCTGTATAAGTAGGGGCATTGCCAGCAGATCGAGGAACGTGATCGTTCCCCTTTATTCGACATTGGTGAGGCCTCATCTGGAATACTGTGTCCAGTTTTGGGCCCCACACTACAAGAAGGATGTGGAAAAATTGGAAAGAGTCCAGCGGAGGGCAACAAAAATGATTAGGGGTCTGGAGCACATGACTTATGAGGAGAGGCTGAGAGAACTGGGATTGTTTAGTCTCCAGAAGAGAAGAATGAGGGGGGATTTGATAGCAGCCTTCAACTACCTGAAGGGGGGTTCCAAAGAGGATGGAGCTCGGCTGTTCTCAGTGGTGGCAGATGACAGAACAAGGAGCAATGGTCTCAAGTTGCGGTGGGGGAGGTCCAGGTTGGATATCAGGAAAAACTATTTCACTAGGAGGGTGGTGAAACACTGGAATGCGTTACCTAGGGAGGTGGTGGAGTCTCCTTCCTTGGAGGTTTTTAAGGCCCGGCTTGACAAAGCCCTGGCTGGGATGATTTAGCTGGGAATTGGTCCTGCTTTGAGCAGGGGGTTGGACTAGATGACCTCTTGAGGTCCCTTCCAACTCTGATATTCTATGATTCTATGATTCTATGATTCAACACAGTATACATTAAATGGATTAAAACCTGAATAATTGATAGGTCTCAAAATGTAACTGTAAACAGATTCATGCATATATATTTTGAGTGGGGTCCCGCAGGGACTGGTTATTGGTCCTAAACTTTTAACATTTTTAGCAAATGACCAGGAAGAAAACAAAATGTTTATGATAGTGTGCAGAGGACACAAAAACTGGGGCAATGGTAAATAGGACCACAGGTCACAGATACAGAGCAATCAGCACCGCTTAGTGCTGGGCACAATCAATCAAAATGTGTTTCAGTAGGTCCAAATGTGAAGTCATATCTAGGAACAATGAATGCTGGCAATACTTACAGGATGGAGAACTCTTATCATGGGAAACAGGGACTCTGAGAAGGATTTGGAGGTCATGGTGGATAGCCAGAAGAACATGAGCTCCAATTTGCCACTGTGGCTAAGAGGGCTAAAGTAATCCTTGGATGCATAAAACAGAGGAATCTTGGGAAGGAGTAGGGAGATTATTCCATTAGCAGTTGCATCAATGCAAAACAATCGAGATAATGTAGTGTGTCCACACTTCAAGAAGGATTTTGAAAACTTGGAGACGATTGAGAAAAGAGGCAAGAGAATGATCTAAGGATTGAAAAACATGTCTCAAGGAGCTCAATCTATTAAGTTTATCATAGATAAAGTTAAGGAATAACTTGATCAATCTACAAGTAGCTATATGGTGAACATAAATTTGACAAGAGGGCTCTTCAATCTAGCAGACAAAGATCCAGTGGTTTGAAATTGAAGCTAGTTAAATTCAGATTTGAAATAAGGCACACATTTTTAGGATAACTAATCATTGGAACAACTTAACAAGGGCTGTGGTGGATTCTACATTACTCGAAGTATTTTAAATCAAGATTGGATTCAAATTGACATGATCTAGTTCAACCACAGCTATTAGACTCGAAGCAGGACTTAGTTCAAGGAAGTTCTCTGAACCTGTGTTATGCAGGAAGCCAGCCTATGTGACCACAAGGGTCCCTCCTGGCCTTTAAAAAAAAAAAAAAAAAAAAAAGCTTATATATGAACTAAGGGGTAGTCCACATTTATGGTACGCCTACACAGTGGGGGGAAAAAAAAAAAATCAAACCCACATCAGCAAGTCTTGGAGACTGGATCAACTGACTCGAGCATGCAGGGCTTGCATTGCAGGGCTAAAAATAGCAGCGTATACATTTGGGCTCAGGTTGGAACCCAGGCTGTGAATCCCGCTGAGGGGGTAGCGTCTCGGAACCCAGGCTCCAGCCTGAGCCCGAACATATATGATGCTATTTTTAGCCCCGTAGTGTGAGCCCACATCAGGATCTGACACTCAGTAATGCGGGGGGGTTTCGTTTTTATGGCTTTTTTGCTGTGTTGACGTACCCTTAGTGTGCTGCGCCAAGAGCCAGCTTCAAAACCTAATAATTCAGAACGTATTCGACTTTCATTCTTTTCTAAAGAGTACGATGCACGGCAGGTCCAACCAACAAAACAGCATTCATGCGGGAGCTTCCTAAAAGGGAGGGAGAAAGGCTGCAGCAAAATTTTATGTACAAGCAGTATTTCAAAATTCAGATTGGTTCAAACTGGCCCCACTGGGTCCTAGAACAGACTTTTGTGGTGAAAATTTGGAATGATTTGGTCAAAGTATTTCTGACATATGCATACCCCTAAAAAGCTGCTTTTAACATTTATAAATTCCTATAACTTTGGTTTTTTTCCCCCCCACACAGCCAGGGAAAACGTTATGGCTGTGATCCTCATTAAGACACATCACTGGACAGTTCCTCAGATCAACTATTCAACGATAACCAGTTTTGAAAACCAGTATTTCAAAAAAAGTTATATTCTCATTCTCGTTTTCCAGGTGGGTACACCAGGTTCTGGCAAGCATCTTTTGGTAACAGAGTATCTGCCTTAGAGAGACAAAGGTTTACAGACAATTCACCCCTCTTCAAGCTATTGTTTACTAGGGAACACCTTTGTCAGTGACACACTGAGTAACATTTGGTTGCTTGGGAAACAGATGCTCATACCCTTTAACCCAAGGACCATGAATTCAAACCCTCTCCTCAGAAGATTCGTGAGCGGTGACAATTAGCACTTCCCTTCTTGCTGTCTGGGGCCACAATGGGACTTCTTTTGGAAGTGTGAGTGGTGTATGAATTTTGAGGAAGCGCAACACCACAGAAGCGTATCTCTAGCACTATCTACACATCAGCCCAAGTCCTGCCCTAGAATAGTTTGGCAGGCTGTGGCAGTACTGTGCTGGGATATGAAACCCAGTATGGCTGATACAGGAGGAACTTGCTGTCATGTTGACAAGGACACCAGAGAGGTCAATGTAAGAGTCCTGGCTAAGACCAATCAGTTATGGGCCAAACAAGGCTCAGTGAACTCCTGCCGGGCACCAATAGGAACAACAGATCCAGCCTGCATCAGGAACTAATAGGTACACTCAGTGCATGCCACAAGCACACTGTGCTGAAAAGGGAGTAGGGAATTGAGAAAGGTAGGCTCTCGTGCAGGGCACAGGTACATAACACTGAGATGGGTCAAGTTAGGAAGAGAACACCCATTGAGTTTAATAGGGCACTTCACTGCTCTGCAAGCCTCAAATGCTGTAGAGACGTATGCAAAACCTGTTCCCTCCATGCTAGTCTCTGAAATGGAGTAGGGACTCAGGAGGTCCCCTTCCCTTCCCATGCTACCTCCAAGTTGGTGTATGTGTTCCTCACAGTTGATCAGCTACAACTGTCTCTCTCTGTGGCCCCTCCAGTACTACTGGTTGTATGAGGTGCCTGAAGGAAGGCACAGCTGGTACCTGAGGGGTACCCCATGTGACCCCAAAGCCTTCCCATAATGCCCCCACCACTACCCTACCTCCTCACAAAACAAGGAACATTAATAAAAACTTGGTTAAAGGGGAGTTACAATTGCCTGGCAGTGCCCCAGACCCTTCAAACTGACACCTCCAAAATTCAGGAAGTGTTATTTTGTTTGGAGTACATTAGAAAAGAAGGAATTGTACAGTTATAGTAATACTTTCCATACCACACACAACCTTAACTCTGCCCCTTGGGTGATAGCAATAGGAACATAACATTAACTTTACCCAGCCTAATGAAAACTGCCAGTTTCTCAGCACCTCACAAAAACCCCAATATCAGCACTCCTGTTTATACACTTCCATCCTCACTGTATTTTTGCATCACCATTGACTAAGCGTAGGTTGGCAGACCTCACTAGGAACAATAGTTTGAGCTCTCATTAAACTGAGTGAGGGGTTTGTAGGGCCACCTCTCTGAAGCACCCCTTGTGGCAGAGATCAAGGGAACAGAGTTGAGGTTCTGAAATGTTAACTAAATTGTGTATTGCCATATTTGCTAGTGTTTGCATTTTGTTTATTTCCCTGATTCTCCAAGATCTGCATTTTCAGGAGGCACAAGTTTTGAAGGGTTATGAGTAGGACCCTATCAAATTCACGGCCATGAAAAATGCATCACAGACCGTGAAATCTGGTCTTCCTGCGTGAAATCTGGTCTTTTGTGTGCTTTTACCCTATTCTACACAGATTTCAGAGGGGAGACCAGATTTCACGGTCTGTGACACATTTTTCCTGACCCAAAAAGAGTTGCAGGTGGGTCACAAGGTTTGTTTGTTTGTTGTTGGGGGTTTTTTTTGTTGTTTTTTTGGGGGGGGTGGGAGGTCACAGTATTTCCACCCTTACTTCTTCACTGCCTTCAAAGTTGGGCAACCGGAGAGCGGCGGCTGTTGGCCAGGTGCCCAGCTCTGAAGGCAGCGCCCTGCCAGCAGCAGCACAGAAGTAAGGGTGGCAATACCATACCACTGTTACTTCTGTGCTGCTGCTGGCGGTGGCTCGGCCTTCAGAGCTAGGCTCCCAGCCAGCAGCCGCTGCTCTCCAGCTGCCCAGCTCTGAAGGCAGCACTATCGCCGGCAGCAGCACAGAAGTAAGGGTAGCAGTACCGCAACCCCCCCCCACAATAACCTTGTGGCACCCCCCTGCTCCCGAACTCCTTTTTGGGTCAGGATCCCTACAATTACAACACCACGACATTTCAGATTTAAATAGCCGAAATCATGAAATTTATGATTTTTAAAATCCTGTGAAATTGACCAAAATGGACCATGAATTTGGTAGGGCCCTAGTTATGAGGCCCTGTCAGGACATCTTCAACAAAGGTTTGCTTCTCTTTCCTTTTTTAAGTGAGGGACATTCACTGCCTGTTAATGGCTGTTATTTGGTTAAGATCGTAGTCTATGATTTGGTGACTGAATTGTGTTTATTTTACCTGTTGTCACAACAGATTATAGATTAAAAGTGTGGACAGTTCTGTCCTGTGGACTGAAGGGAATCCTCTCACCAACCAAACCAACAAGTAGCCAAACTTGAGTTGTAGGAGCTAGAATTCAGTACAGGACGACAGATCTTCACGATGGAAATAATCAGTTAGCTGAACCACCAACCCTCCCCTTCTCCCTGAATGAATTCCAGGAAGTGCCACCACTCACCTTTGTCTGCTCTTGCCTGAGCTGCTTTAATAATGCTACGTCATCCTGGGCCTTCTCCCTCTCTTCTCGGAGAGTTTTTACTACATTGGAAGTCTGAGCAATACAGCTTTTGATTATTTTCTCTCTGCTGGCATGAGCCTCCCTCAGCTAATTGGAGAAGAAGAAAAAAAAAAGTCAGATTAACTAGTTCAATGGCCCATGGGAAGAAAAAACCTCTAAATTACAAAAACAAGTTAAAAAACAGGTTGTGTTGAGTCTCACAGTACAGCTACAATAATAACTCTCCTTGTTGATAGAGCAGTCTTGCCACAACTGCTCTCCTATACTTCTGCCTATGGGACAGGTCCCCATTTCCATACCCTACAAGGAGAGAATAACCCTTCCTTCTCTCAGAAGTGGATCCCACTCCCCACAAACTGGCAGCTGAGCTGCATACAACATCTTATTTCCAATTCTAAGGTAGGTGGGGAAATTGAATTGCAATAGTATAACTATATTGGTCTTTCTAGGCTGGCGCCATGCTATCAGTGGTTCACACTGCAGGGTACACAGCAACCTATGGAGCAGGTGCTAGAAGAGCACAACACTAGCAGGGAAAGACAAGAAAGATACTAAAGCGATTCCAATTGCTTCCTTAAGAGAACAAAAGAAAAAATCTCATGGATATAATATTCCCATTCAGTACCAACAACTGAAATTCCTCAATGCTTACAGAAAGTGACAAACAAAGTAGATTGAGTGTGGGACAAGAGAGATAGGTGGGCTACACCATTACACAAAGTCGACAGGTCACATCTTTCAAAGGGGCTGCTTCTCATTGACACACCCTATTGCTTTGTTGTTTCCTTAGGTCAGGTCTATGCTACAAACTTACATCAGTATACATCCACACCCTTGAGTGAAGTAGTTATATTTACCTAACCCCCAGTATAGACAGCGCTATGTCAACAGTAGAATTTCTCCTGTCAACAAGGCTAATGCCTCTCATGGAGGTGGATTAACTACGCTGACAGCGGAAGCTCTCCCATCAGCATAGTAAAGTCTTCACTAAAGTGCTACAGTGGTGCTGCTTGTACATGTACACAAGCCATTACTTTGTGCTAAGCCTGATTCCCACCTGCATCCTACCACCTTATAGGCTAGGCTCAACTGCTCCAGGGAGGAGTTTCTATGATAGAAAGGTTTCAGATCTGGTGGCTGCTGTTATAATCTTTAGAATCAATTGTCTGTGATCCCATAAGAATCAGTTTTGACTCTTTAATCTATATCCTGGCAAGCAATGTTGTTCAGAATACCAAGTAACTGAATTTAACAAATAGTATCAAACAGAGAAAAAGGTGAAGACCTTAACTTTATAGAAGTAGACTGCTTTGAAAGTACTGCAGAAATGTGTTAGCCCTGCTATTTAGATAGAGTAATAGATGAGCTGTCTAACACATACTAAGGTCAGTAGTATATCCTGCAGGAATGCTACAGTGGAGCAAAAAAACCCTCTGCATATGGGTATTTGTCATAAAGCAGCCATTATGTGTGTGGGGACTGGCTATATAAAAAGTCAAGTAGGCCAGCCGTGAATGCATATTGGAGTATCTGCTGTGCCAGCAATTTGTAACAAGCTGGGGAATGGGTGATCTTGTGTTTCTGGACACTACATTTAATCAGGAATTGGTTGAAAAAGGCTATAATGAAATAGGTACACTTACAGACTGGTAGAGCTCTTTACAGGTTTGGTGGGCATCGACTTTCCCTGCAAAGGAAGCTGTTGGAAGTGTAGTATTTAATTCATGGACTATTCTGTCATCAATTGTCCGCATCACCCTGAGCAATTCCTGTATGTAAAAATAAAAATCCTTGCTTATACCTGAACAACAGGGAAATTAGAGGAACTGTACAATTAAGCAATTTTTAAATTTTAATAGCTGTGTTGCCTGGAGAACATAGCAAAAAAAAAAACAAAAAAACAAAAAGGTGTCATCCATGAAACAGTCGTTACTGAATTTTTTGAGGATGAATATTGTTTTGAGTATGGGCCACAGGCAAAGATATTCTACATCCTTTGAGTATTTTCACTTTGTTCTCTAGGCTGCCCAGCTCCACTCCCCTGCTCTGCAGGTATCTTGCATAAGACCCTCGTCCCCCGCCCCCCCGGTCCCCTCCCCAATGTGTGCGCCAGGGAGGTGCTTGTAGCTGGTTTCAGCAGCACCTCATCTTTCCGGAATCAGCTATTATGCTGTCCCTGAGGCAGCTCAGGGTGGCTGGCCAACACTTCTGGTTTTCCTACTCATTGGCTGCAAGCTGGATATCCATCTATGACTTTCAAAGCCCTGCTGCCTAGCTCCATAGGACAGTGTAGGGAGCACATGCTGTAATCCAATTAACTCCCCCTTTTGAGGAAAGCTGAAGAGCAAGAGACAGCTAAAAAAAAGTCACAGACCAGAGGCAAAGAAAGCTCTTTGGGGAAGGGGCCATCTTGTTCTGTATTTGCACTGTCCTAGCAAAATGGGGTCCTAGGACATGACTGGGGCTCCTAAACACTATGGTAATGCAAATAAGTAAACACAATTTGGGGCATCTAAGTGCAGCCGAATGTCAAATCCCACAGCAAAAAACAAAAAACCCCACTGAATTCTGTAGCATCTTAGAAAAACTGCAAATTCTATAGCCACAGAATCATGCAGAACGTAGCCCCTGGACTTTTTCTAGCATAAGTCAGTCATATTTTGTATTTTATATTAATTATTCTAAATGTAAAAAAACACATGAAATCTAACATGGAAGTACTGTGATGTGCTGCTAATATTTTTAACAGTGATTCTTTTAACTTAGGATACACCTTTACACGGTTGCACATGCAACAGATCAGGTAAGTGAGGCAGTGAAGAATCTATTCATTTGTTTTCTCTAGTTAAATAAAACAAAACACTCTCATAACTTCAACCAAAGAAGAAAGCACTGCCAATGGACAATCATATTAGATATATTTGCTGGAAACGTTTGCTGTTTGTTCTTTTTCTGGAAAATATACAGAGCATTTTAAGAATAGAGGCAGCACAATAGCATAATTTGAGAGAGAGATAAATATGTTGTAGTCTAGAGAAGAAGTTCTTCCACTACAAAATACTCTGAGAACACATGCGAGCCTACTGTTTCTTCAAGACAAATATCTATGTACTTCAGCAATATCAAACATACAGTTGCCTTAATTCTTTCCTTTTTTATTGTAATACTATTGTATTAGTGCAATTCTATCATACCTGCCTACACCTGAAATCTAAAAATTGGGTTACATTTAACGTCTCAAATATCCAATTATAACAAGTGAAAGAGACTGGGAAGGGGAATTATGAATATTTTGCTTAAAACTACAGAGAGTTTGCATACAAAAATCTAGTTCCAAGTGTGTGAATATGAATGCCAAACCAGACTTTAAGGACATATTGCCTAGCAAGCACATGGGATATAAAAATATAAAGCCGGATAAACAACTATCTGTGCACTGACAGCAAGCATCAGACGAACTAGGGAAGAAGGAACTTAAAGGAACTGGCACATGAAATTGCAAGCCCATTAGCAAGAATTTTTAATTAATCAGTAAGCTTGGGGGTTGTACCATACGACTGGAGGATTGCTAACATAGTTCCTATTTTTAAGAAAGGAAAAAAAGTGATCCAAGTAACTATAGGCCTGTTAGTTTGACATCTGTAGTATGCAAGGTCTTGGAAAAAATTTTGAAGGAGAAAGTAGTTAAGGACATTGAGGTCAATGGTAATTGGGACAAAATACAACATGGTTTTACAAAAGGTAGATCGTGCCAAACCAACCTGATCTCCTTCTTTGAGAAGATAATAGATTTTTTTAGACAAAGGAAATGCAGTGTACTTGATTTCCGTAAGTCATTTGATATGGTTCCACATGGGGAATTATTAGCTAAATTGGAAAAGATGGGGATCAATATGAAAACTGAAAGGTGAATAAGGAACTGGTTAAAGGGGAGACTACAACAGGTCATACTGAAAGGTGAACTGTCCGGCTGGAAGGAGGTTACTAGTGGAGTTCCTCAGGGATCAGTTTTGGGACCAATCTTATTTAATCTTTTTATTACTGACTTTGGCACAAAAAGTGGGAATCTGCTAATAAAGTTTGCGGATGACACAAAGCTGGGATGTATTGCTAATACAGAGAAGGACCGGGATATCATACAGAAAGATCTGGATGACCTTGTAAACTGGAGTAATAGTAATAGGATGAAATTTAATAGTGAAAAGTGCAAGGTCATGCATTTAGGGATTAGTAATAAGAATTTTGATTATAAACTGGGGACACATCAGTTGGAAGTAACAGAGGAGGAGAAGGACCTCGGAGTATTGGTTGATCACACAGTGACTATGAGCCTCCAATGTGATATGGCCATGAAAAAAGCTAATGCGGTCTTGGGATGCATCAAGCGAGGTATTTCCAGTAAAGATAAGGAGGTGTTAGTACCATTATACAAGGCACTGGTGAGACCTTATCTAGAATATTGTGTGCAGTTCTGGTCTCCCATGTTTAAGAAGGATGAATTCAAACTGGAACAGGTACTGAGAAGGGCTACTAGAATGATCCGAGGAATGGAAAACCTGTCTTATGAAAGAAGACTCAAAGAGCTTGGCTTGTTTAGCCTAAGCTAAAGAAGGCTGAGGGGAGATATGATTGCTCTTTATAAATATATCAGAGGGATAAATATCAGGGAAGGAGAGGAATTATTTAAGCTTAGTACCAACGTGGACACAAGAACAAATGGATATAAACTGGACATTAGGAAGTTTAGACTTGAAATTAGACGAAGGTTTCTAATCATTAGAGGAGTGAAGTTCTGGAACAGCCTTCCACGGGGAATAGTGGGGACAAAAGACATATCTGGTTTCAAGACTAAGCTTGATACGTTTATGGAGGGGATGGTATGATGGGATAGCCTAATTTTGGCAATTAATTGATCTTTGATTATTAGCAGGTAAATAGGCCTGATGGTCTGTGATGGGATGTTAGATTGGGTGGGATCTGAGTTACTACATAGAATTCTTTCCTGGTGCTGGCTGGTGAGTCTTGCCCACATGCTCAGGGTTTAACTGATCGCCATATTTGGGGTCAGGACGGAATGTTCCTCCAGGGCAGATTGGCAGAGGGCCTGGAGGTTTTTCGCCTTCCTCTGCAGCGTGGGGCACACGTCACTTGCTGGAGGATTCTCTGCACCTTGAGGCCTTTAAACCACAATTTGAGGATTTCAATAACTCAGACAGAGGTTAGGGGTTTGTTACAGGAGTGGGTGGGTGAGATTCTGTGGCCTGCGTTGTGTCAGACTAGATGATCATAATGGTCCCTTCTGACCTTAAAAAGTCTATGAATCTATGAAGGAGTCTTGACCTTTTGGGTCAATTGCACAGAAGTTAAATGAACCATGAGGCAGATAGGACGTGTCTACCCTTACCCCCACGCTGCTGCGATTGATGAACCAGGGGTCGATTTAGAGGGTCTAGTGAAGACCCGCTTAATCAAGCACAGATAGCTCTCTCATCAACTCCAGTACTCCACAGGAACGAGAAGTGGAAATTAAGTTAATGGGAGAGCATCTCCCATCTACCCAGCAAGCTGTAGACACAGCAGTAAGTCGACCTAAGGTACATCAACTCCAGCTACATTATTCAAATAGCGGGAGTTGCATAACTTTGGTCGACTTATCACGGTAGTGTAGACATGGCCTTAGAGAGACAAGGTGGCTGAGGTAATATCTTTTCTAATATCCAATATCTTCAGGTCTCAGAGCTCTGTGTGGCTCAAAAGTTTGTCTCTCTCACCAACAGAAGTTGGTCCAATAAAAGATATTACCTCACCCACCTTGTCACTGTAATATCCTGGGACTGACAAGGCTACAACTACCGTGGATACATCAGACAGTACACAGTTCCATATCTTCTGGGGGCTGCCCAAAACTCAGATACCATCTACCAAGTGGTCTACACTTAAGAGTTTTCCTGGGACATTAAAGTTGGTTAGATGGAGGAGAGGCAGGGTTTGTAACATTTTGTTAGGTCCAAGGAAAATGGAGTATAGAACAGGTTGTTTGGCCAGCTTAGCCAAAGTTAGGCTAACTGTAGTTGCTGGGCCATTCCTGTCTCTCTGTGAAACATGAGGACATGCTTGCTTGGGCTTCAAAGAATGAGATAAGGGGGGGGGGGGCGTATTCTTGTACCAAATGTACTAGGAACTTGCAGTCTCCGCTCCCTGTTTCTGTTCTTCATCTGTACTCAACTCCCTCCTTTCTCTTAGTTTCTGGTGCATGACAACAAAGCTCATAAGAAGTTGCTGAGGCATTATGAATTGTTTGTACTGTCAAAGAAGATAGATATGCATGAATATTAGAAGCTCTTAATTAGTAAAGGGGGGGATCGGGTTGCTTTAACTATGACGCGACGGAACTGTCTATATAATCTCACTAGTTATTGTAATCGGGGCTGGTTCTCAGTGGAGATGGGCCGCTCTCTATTGTTGTGTGCACTCTTCAATAAAGAGCTTGTGTTTGGACCTTGCTGGTGTTGCCTGTCTCTCTGCAGTCAGACAACGAACCATGCCGTCTGGGTTCGAGTCCCTGACAATTTCTAGACCAGCAAAACCCTTGAGACAGATACATTTATACTGGCAAAAAAGTGCTTTGGCCAGTATTGCTTATTTTGCACAGGAGACTGGTATAAACTGTACTAGCAAAACGACCTTTTTGCTGGTATACATTGCATCTAAACTAGAAGAGTTAGGTGAAGACAATGGCCCAAGCACCCACCTCGCGCCTCAGACTCCTTTCTTTAAAATCTTCCCCATCTCCACTCCCGACCAGTCTCTGCAATTTTCACCACCCCCAAGTCCTCCCCCACAAGCAGAAGGCCCCGAGCCCCACTGGACACTTGCCTCCCCACCTCACCCCAACTTCGGGAAATATCCCTTGCTCCTGCCTGGCTGCATGGGAGGAGGGACCTTGTCCCCCACGCTCCCCGGCTGGGGGGAGGGGGGGAAGAGGCGCCCGCCTGCCATGTTTCCCCTCCTCTGCGCGGGGCAGCAGAAGCTCGCGCCCCACTGTCAGTCAGGGTCCTGGGAGGGCTCCGCCGCTCCCTCAGCCTCGCGCGGACGGAGACTGGTGGGGGGCGGGGAAGAGGCCATTTGTCCCCCGGCTCCGCGTGAGCACAGCCAGCTGCTCCAACCCGCTCCCGTCACCTCCCGCCAGCCCCGGAGCCCGGCTGACACCAGGCGCAGCGTCCGGCCACGGAGGGGGCCCCAGCGGACCCTGCTCGTACCTGGAACTCGGCAAAGTCCTCGCAGGTGCGGACTTCGCTGGGCGCCGCCATATTGGAGAGGTCGGGGACCCCGACGCCGGCCAATCAGCGGGGGTGACGCGTGGAGCGTCTGACGGGATTGGCTGGCAGCGCTCGAGGCCGGCCTTTGCAGAGCGCGCGGGGCGGCGCGAGTAGGAACGTGACTCGGGAGGAGCAAAGGCGCGAGTTAGGCTGCGTGGAGCGTAGCCCCGGCTGCCGGCCTGGGCATTTAGCTCCGCTGCTGGTTGGCTGCGTCAGTATCAGTGACGGGGACAAGGGGGCGCTCATGGGAAGTAGGCTCCGGGGGGCTGCGGGTGTCATTCAGCCTTTTTAGGAGCGAACCCTGGTGCTTAAAAGTGCTGGTGGGCACATCACTCCCCGTTGCCTTGCCAGGGGAGCTGCAAGAGCAGTGGCACCCATGGGAAACTTAAGCAAAAAGTCCAGGGGTGGGCACAGCCGCGTGGTCCTCCAAACTGCTCTGCGCAGGGCACCCTTGTGGTGTAACCGGGGTGGGGGGGAGCGGCCGCTCCCCCATAGCACATTCCCCAAAAGTGGCGCCTTTTTAACTCACAAAAAAACACGCCACCATGGGTGCTTAAGCCCCTGAGCACCCACAGATTCAGCGCCTATGCGCACACAGCCTTTGAGTAGTACTTAGTTCCATGTGTCCATACTGATCCATACAAGAATTGAGGGTGTATTGTAACAAAAATGGGGGAGGGATTGGGGGGGAATTCAAACATCTCCCCCACAGCTCTTCACACATCTCTTAATAGTTTGTATAGACTAATATAAATAAACGTTTAGAAACCTGCCTGATGTTTTAGTGGGTCCAGTCTACAGTCCTGATCCTTCAAACACACGATGGCTACTCCTCTTGTGGCCCTGCATCTTTGCAAGGGGTATGCTGCAACACGCAGTGCAACTCAGCACAGAAACCTCACCCATTGCAAATACACAGCACGAAGGGAATTTGCGTACACTGGTGAAAGCAGCACTCTGATAGGTGGGGAAAGGGTGACAGTTTTTGAGAAAATAAAATGTAAGGGGCTGGAGGCTCAGAGGACTGACAACAGGATACAGAGGTGTCAAGCACTAGTGAATGAAAGGTTTCAGAGTAGCAGCCCTGTTAGTCTGTATCCGCAAAAAGAACAGGAGTACTTGTGGCACCTTTATAAATTTGTTAGTCTTTAAGGTGCCACAAGTACTCCTGTTCTTTTTAGTGAATGAAAGTCTCTCCCTTCTGAGCTGGGAGAACGGGGGACTAGATTCTCTGTCATTTCAGCACCAGGGGCTGGACTGCAGCAGGTTTGTTTAGTGCAGTGGTTTTCAACCTTTTTTCATTTGTGGACCCCTAAACATTTTTGAATGGAGGTGTGGACCCCTTTGGAAATCTTAGATATAGTCTGCGGATACCCAGGGGTCTTTGGACCACAGGTTGAAAACAAGTGGTTTAGGCTATGTCTACACTACAGGTTATATCAATATAACTTATGTGGCTCCGGGGTGTTAATAAACCATCCCCTTGAGTGACATAAGTTACACCAACATAAGCACCGTTGTGGACAGCGTTGTGTCAGTGGGAGAGCTTCTCCTGCCAACATAGCTACTGCTGCTCATTGGGGATGGATTAAGTAAGTTGACTGGAGAGCTCTCTCCCATTTGTGTCACTGTAAGCTCTCTCGTGTAGACATAGCCTAAATGTGGAAGAAGGGGGCTGGCCTTCTCCCTCCTCATTTCTCTCCCCTCCTGCCCAATTTGCTGCTGGTGGCAGTTATTGGCATCTAGGTATTCTCTTTTGCTGCTATGTCACAATTTGCTGTCTCTGACTTTCCTGATCGGATGGGTGGGGTAGCAAGTTGTGATGGATGTGACACGCTTGTCATAACTTGCTACCTCTATTTTTCTCCATGCTTTGGTCCACAAGATACCAAGCAGTGATGGATGGGGACACCCACATCACAATTAGCTCTTACCTTTCTCCATCCTCTGCCTTTCCTCATCTGCTAGTCTGGGTGGCAAGTTGTGACAAATGAGAGCACACCTGTCACAGTTTGCTACCTCTTACATTTCCCCATCTCCTTGGTCCAGGGGGTTGTAAATTGTGACGGATGGGAGTACTCCCAGCACAGTTTGCTATCTCTACCTTTCCCCATCCTCTGGTCAACAGGGTAGCAAGTTGTGATAGATGAGGACATCCCCATCACATCTTCTACCATTGTGAAACCTCTATTTTAAATCTGGACACAAATAATGGTAGTTTTATCATTTGAAAAAGCACTCTACAGAGTTAAACCTGAGGGTTATTGTATGTAAAACCCTGAATGAAGGAGCTGTCTCTTTTGTGACATTCTATACCTTGAGGGAGCATCCTGGAACCCCAATATTCCTCATTTTCATATAATCATGATCTTACATATAAAGCATGCCTTGTAAGGTATCAGGGGAAAGGTTATGATCTGCTGAAAGTCATTTCTCTATCCATATATGTGTATCATTAATGCATATGAAGTTATGAGAATTGTGTTGTATGGTTGTCACTAAAACATGCTGTAAGTTGAGGAACCAGCCAGATATTAGCTCCCCAGCAAGGAAAGTAACCAACACCCAGGTGGAGTATCAATCAACCCATCAACAACCATTGTTCAGCAAAGGAGCTACAATGCAATGACTCACCTGCATGAGGCCACACCAGGGGAATTGCTCAACTTTGCCTGGAGACTCAGCAATGCCCCCAGACATGCCTGAACTTGTGTTTTCCAAGTACATGGACTAAGGATATAAAACAGACACAGTGGCCACATGCTTGGCCTTCTCCTACCCCCCACCTATGCTGCAAGCAGCTAAGACACTGAGAAGAAGACACGACAACAACAGAGGAGATTGGCCCAGAGCTGTATACTAAGGACTGCAGTATCCAGTGGGGTGAGAAAAACTGCTTAATCTAGTTGTTGCCCAGTCTAATAGGGTTAAGAGCTTAGCCTGCATGGTTATATTTTATTTCTTTTGGTAATTAACTCTGACTTTTTGCCTATCACTTAATAGCACTTAAAATCTACCTTTTATAGTCAATACATTTGTTTAATTGTTTATCTTTACCAGTGAGTTTGTATGAAGTGTGGGCAAATCTGCTCAGGTTTGCAAAGGCTGGTGTATGTCCACTTTCCATTGATGAAGTGGTGAACCAATTAATAAATCTGCATTGCTCATCTTGATCAATGCAAGATGGTATATTCCTGAGGTACAGTGCTCGGAGACCTGGGGGGATTTGGCTCTGGTGCCTTTCTCTGTGTGATTCATGAGTGGCTCTGGGAGCATTCATGCCATCTAGCTGGGTGTGGGGCTCCACATGCTGTTGTGCTGAGTGATAACAGCGCCTGGAGGCATTTGATGCTGGTCACTAGTGAGGCATTGTGAGAGACAACCCAGGCTGGAGAGAATTAAGGGGGCTCAGCGGTCCCACAGTCCCAGGCTGCAACCTGGGGATCCAGTCACATCTTTATTAGTCTTTTTCCTTTGTAAATTCCAGTTTCTATAGTAAACAAACATATAATGCATACAAAACATTGAAAATAGTGTAAAGCGTTGTAAACAGTATTTGGAATACTTATGAATACCATTTACTCACAGGCAGTTAGGCAGAAAATCTACCATTGCATTGTTCTTTATACAGACTCCCCCCACCCTTTTGTTACTGCTACACATATTGAACAAGTTCCCAACACAAAATTTGCACTTTTGTACTTTGGCACACGTATATGAGTACACTGCTCTCTAATCTTATTTCAGAGACATTTTCTCAGGCCTTTTCCTCACTACATAAACAGACGTGCCTTATTTTCACTGTGTTTTTATCTCAGAATAGCTCCTGCATGTTAGTTACCCTGATGTTAAAAAAAAAAAAAAAAAAAACACCTTTTTTAGCAGTGAGGAAAAGAGCTCAGGGCTAGATTCTCAAAGGGACATAGGCATTGTGGTGCCGAGCGTCACAATGCCTAACTTTCAGGGATCTAGAAAATCAATGGAACACCACTGAAATTTACAAAGCCTAAATTAGGCACCTAGGCTTAGGCTCCCTATGCAATGAATGGGAATAGATAGGCACCTTAGAATGGGATTAACAAAGATCAGCATACTAGCCTAAACTAACCAATGGGAAATGCTGATATGAGGGGTATGTCAAACCCTTCTCCCTCACAGAATTCGGCACCTAAATCTGACCTGCCTAAAGGTGCTTGTCTCCACTAACAATTCACAACTAGGAACCCCTCTCCTGGAGTCAGGCAGCTTAGAGGCCTACATTTTCACTTGTGAGAATAAGTTAGGCCACAGGAGGAGGCGATGGTGTGGTGCCCACCTTATAATTTATAGTCCAATGGTTAGAGCCTTAACCTAGGATGTGGGAGACCCCTGTTCAAATTCTTTCTCCCCCTCTACCAGCGTGGGGGAATGAACCCTGGTCTCCCAAATCCCAAGTGAGTGCTCTAACCACTGCACTAAAAATGATAAGATAGGCAATAACACTGCCACCACTACCACCTCTTCTGGACAGATTTTGAATGGGAACTGATCTATTCAGTAGGCTGCCCCCGAGTATGCCTGTCAGATTAGGCCTTGCATGCAAGATAGGCATTTGTCCACTGCAGTGCACGTGTTCAGAGGCAGCAATTTAGGCACCTAGGGAACTTTTGCACTGAAAATGTAGGCACTGAGTGAGTTTGGGCACCTACAGGATTCATTGAGAGTTTTGTGAATTCCAGTGGAGCTTAAAACTGGGACTTAGGCACCTCAATCTATAGGTGCCTATATGTACCTGTGAATCTAATCCAAGTCTCTATAATGTGGCCATAATATGTAGTGTATGTACTGGGCTTCTTCAGATCTTCATAAGAATGTCAGTGACCTCCTTTTATTCAAAACACTTCTCAGTGTTGTCAGCAAACCCATCCCTCACAGCAGACGTGCATGCGCTTTCATTGATATCACATGACTATCTTAAGCAGATATATTGATAAAATTTCCCCCCTGAGGCCTGACTGGCTGAGCTATCAGGTCAGTAAATGGGATGTGACAGTGGAGGTGGCTTGCCTACAATGAAAGCTTCAGAAACAAATACAGAGCATGTCTAATAACTGCTATACCCTATTTCTGGATGTTTCTGGATCAGGTGATAGCCCCGCACTTTGCACATGTGATGAGACACAACATCTCAATGTTTAAAGTGAGCTGAAAATAATTTTATTACAGCCTATCAGACCTTTCTGTATATTGCAATCATGGACTCATTCTTATTTCCATCATAATGTAGAAAGGTGTAAGAGACAATGCTGTGTTTGTAAATTAAATTTTCCTGGGAGCACGTAGTTAGTAAACGATAAGGTTCACATCATGTGTGGTTAGCAAGCAAGTATAAGCTGAGATTCGAGGAATCTTTACAGTTTAAAGCACCAAAAATGTGGATCAGTTGATTCATTCTAATGGGACAAGAGTGCCACCACTCTAGATCCGTTGTTCATAGAAGTTGTTCACTGTACAAGTAGGCCAATAACCTCTGTGGGCCCAGCAGGATCTACCATGATACTATCAGGCTTTCATTCTCTTGGTCATGACAAATGCCTTGACCAGTGCAGGGCAGAGAGAAGAAGCGAGATCACCTTAAATTTGTTGACTGAAATAAACCAAGGCTCTGGTGTTTGCAGCCAGACCAAAGGCAAAAGGGAAAAACTCAGTCTGCAAAGTTCTTATAGTGCTAACTGCTGCAAGTTAGTTACCAGAGAAGAAATGGACTTTATCAGGGTTTGTAAAACTGACTAATGTAAACAAAATATATTGGGAAAACTGCTCTTAGAAACAGAATCATTAACAAGCAATATAAATTGCTTTATGCTAACTAATAGAAAATAGATGCATTCAGCTCAGAAGCAAAATGTATGAGTCAAATCATGGAATTTGGTTGTTGTAGCTATAAATGTGTTCAAAAAGGAGATGTTATCTAACCAGAATAAGAAAGTGACTAGTAATGGATAAGTATAGTACATTATATTTAGAATTCTTCACATTCATGCTGAAACTATACTAAAATTAGGTGCTGTACCTTTGCATAACTCTTGCTCTGTATACCGCAGGAAAGTACAATGCTTGAGAAATACACTCAACCCTCCAGCCTTTAGGTATTCTGCTATGCTTGGCTGCTATAGATCTTCCATCTTGCAAATATGTGTGGAGCCAGATTGTAGCGAGGCGGTGGGATACCCCACAGCCCCACTAATACCAACGTGGGCGGAGCCACCGGGTCCGGTGGCCGCCCGTCCGAGGTCACGGCCCCGACCTGGAAGCATAAAAGCCCGCCTGCAGAGCTCAGTGGAGGCCAGGCCGGCGGAGAGAGCAGACGTCCGTGGCTGAGCTCCCGCTTCGGAAACAGCCGCAGGCAGCGACCGGCCTGCTGACGCACCGGGCCGGTCGAGCCTACCTCTCGCCCGGTACCCTGAGGAGGACTGGCCAAGCCTGCCCCATACCAGGTACCCTGAGGAGGACTGGCCAAGCCTGCCCCGTGCCAGGTACCCTGAGGAGGACTGGCCAAGCCCGCCCCGTGCCAGCTACCCTGAGGAGGAGCCGAGCCTGCCCCGTGCCAACTACCCTTCGCTACCTACCCAGAGGAGCCAATGCTGGTGGAGAGCACCGACGACACTAAGACGGCCAAGGTACCATATGAGGGGGAGAGTGGAAGTAGCCTGGGGGCAGCCGACCCCAGTCTGGCTGCTGCACTGCCAGAGCCTATGTCAGTGTGTTGCAGCCAGGATCCCCACTGACAGCAGCGAGTTTCCGCCGCTGCTAGGGCCCCGGGCTGGGACGCAGTGGAGTGGGAGGGTCTGCGTTCCCCCTCCCACCCTCTACTTGGGTGGCAGACTCCCCCTGTTTCCCCTGGCCTAGAGAGGCTGGGTACCTAGGTGACTATTTGCTACTGACCCAGCCCCTGCTTAAGGGCCTGGGCCGCCGATTGACTATTTGCTTGCTGCCCCGCCCTGATCCAGGGCCTGGGCTACTACAAACGGACCCAGCCCCTGCTTAGGGACCTGGGCCTCTGATTAACTATTTGATTACTGCCCTGCCCTGACTTAAGGCCTGGGCTGCTATAGACTTTGCCTCAGCCCTTACTTAAGGGCCTGTGTTCGAACCTCTTGGCTCAGCCCCTGCTTACGGGCCTTAGCCCCTAACTGTGGGTCTGCGGTCCCCGACTGCCGTCGGACCAGAGCAAGGCGGTGGGATACCCCACAGCCCCGCTGAGGGCCGAACTTCGGCCCAAACCTACTGCACGTGGTACCAGAAGTGGGGATCTCTTGCCCAGAATGTGGCCACAAGCCCTAGACCCCTGTGAGAAGGGGTCTGGGGGGGAGCGGTCCCCCACAGGAGACATGGATTTAACCAAGCTCTTCACGCTCCTGACGGAGAGCCAGGAGCGACAGCAGGTGGCCCAGCTTCAACAGCAACAGCAGCAGCAGGCCGCCCAGCTCCAACAGCATCAGCAGCTCGTCCAGCAGCTGGGAGCCCAACAGCAGCAGGTGATACAGGACCTGACTGTGCAAAACCGGGAGTTCCAGCAACAGTGCTTACAGCAATTGGCAACAGCTCTGCCCCGGCCCGCGGGGCCCCAGCCGGGAGACCCGGATGGGGCTCCCCGATGCACCCTGCCTGTAAGACTGACAAAGATGGGACCACAGGATGACCCCAAAGCCTTCCTGGTGACCTTCGAAAGAGTCGCACACGTTGCCGGGTGGGCGCCAGACCAGTGGGCCACCCTCCTGGCGCCATACCTGACGGGGATGGCGCAAACGGTCTACCGGGGGTTATCCATGGAGGATGCAAGAGACTATCCCCGGGTAAAGGCGGCCATTTTAGACGCCCTAGACATCAGCCCCGAAACCTTCCGGCAGCGGTTCCGGGCTCTGTCCTACACCCCGGGTGCCCGACCCCAGTTGGTGGCCCAGGAGCTGATAGACCTGTGTCTGCAATGGCTACAACCCAACAGGCGAAACCCCGAGGAGCTCACTGAGCAAATACTGTTGGAACAGTTCATCCACGTCCTCCCGTCACGGGGGAGGGCCTGGGTCCTCCGCCACCGGCCTCCAACTGTAACAGCTACCGTCGCCCTCATGGAGGACTTCCTGGCAGCGGAAACCCCGGTCGGGCCAGGTATGCGGGGCCACCCTCCAGGGCTCGATCGCCCCAACCCCGAGAGATGGACGAGCACCAGAGCCAAACCACGGAATCCCCCGTGGAGTCAGGAACCCCAGTATAGACGTCCTGAGGGTCCCCCTCAGCCTACCCCCATGGGGACCGGAGACGGCCGTGGCCCGCGGAGTCCCCCTATTTACCAGGGGGGAGGCTCAGCCCAACCCGGGTGACCCGAAGTCGGGCCCTGTTTCTCCTGTGGGAAGCGTGGACATCTCCAATGCGACTGCACGGAAATGGACTGCAGCTTTGGGCACGTTTGCGCCGGAGAGAACCGTGCCCGACCATCGCAGGCTGCCAAGGTCACCATGCCCGTCGTTGTCGGAGACTGCCAGACGCGGGTCCTGGTTGACTCTGGCTGTGGACAAACCCTAATCCGCCAAAGCCTGGGCTTCCCTGAAGACCCCCAGCTGGGGAACATCCTATTGCAGTGCATCCATGGTGACGTTCGGCCTTACACCAGTGCCCGAGTCCCACTGACCGTCGACGGAGTCACGCGGACTATGGTGGTTGGCCTGGCCCCGCGACTTGCCTACCCCGTGATCTTGGGGCGGGACTGGCCAGAGTTCCCGGGCGTCCTGGGCTCCTATGCGCAGGAGAGCCCCGATATCACCCCAGCCTTGGAGGGGGACTGCCGCGAGGACCCCGTTGGGGAGGCTGAAGAAGCGGGACCTCTGAGCCAGGAAGGCGTGCCTAAAGACCTCCCACTAACATTGACAGATGACCCTCAGATCGGCACGGACTTCTGCTGAGACCAGAAGGAGGATCCCACCCTGAGTCGGGTGTATGAACAGTTGGCGGTGGTAGACGATGCTCTGATTGATCCCGCCCAGGCTAAGGTATGGCCCCGGTTCGAGCTACGACGTGACCGCCTCTATCGGGTGGATCGAGATTCCCGCACCGGGGAGGTCCAAAGACAACTGATGGTGCCGCGGTGCCATCGACGAGCGGTGATAAAGCTCGCCCACAACGTCCCCGCAGCAGGGCACCTGGGTCAAGAAAAGACCCTCGCCCGGATTCTGTCTCGGTTTTTCTGGCCTGGGGTGCACCAGGAGGTGAGAAACTATTGTAGCTCCTGTCCGGAGTGCCAGCTCGCTGCTCCCCCACGGACGGCCCCGGCCCCACTAGTCCCCATGCCCATTATGGAGACCCCGTTCGAGCGGGTGGCCATGGATTTGGTGGGACCCCTCCCGAGGAGCCAGACCGGGTTTCTATACATTCTGGTCATAGTGGACTACGCGACCCACTTCCCCGAAGCCGTCCTGCTCCGGAGCATCACTGCAAGAAGCATTGCTGACGAACTTGTCAAGGTCTTTGCCCACGTGGGTTTGCCCCGGGAGATCCTCACCGACCAGGGTACCAACTTCACCTCCCGGTTGCTGCGGCAGGTCTGCAGACTCCTTGGGATTAAGCAGCTACGCACCTCTGTGTACCACCCGCAGACCGACGGCCTAGTCGAGAGGTTCAACCGCACCCTGAAAGACATGTTGCGCAAGTTCTCCCCTGAGGACCTGTGCTGATGGGACCAGTTGATCCCACCATTGCTCCTGGCTGTCCGTGAAGTACCCCAGGCCTCCACCAAATTCTCTCCCTTCGAGCTGCTATATGGCCATCGTCCGAGGGGACTGCTAGATCTCATGAGAGAGACCTGGGAACAAGCTCCGTCACCCACTCAGGGCCTTCTACAGTATGTCCTCCAGCCGCAGGGACGCCTAGAGCAAGCCAGAACCCTAGCTCGAGAGAATCTGAAGGCCGCGCAGGAAGCTCAGGCCCAGACATATAACCGAGAGGTCTGAGTCCGTGAGTTCCAACCTGGCGACAGCGTTCTACTTCTCTTACCCTCCAGTGAATCCAAACTACTGGCTCGGTGGCAGGGGCCATATGAGGTGATCCGGAAGATTGGGCCGGTCACCTATGAGATCAACCAGCCAGACCGCCGAAAAAAAGTCCAGCGGTATCACGTCAACCTCCTGAAACCCTGGCGGGAACGGGAAGGCCTCTTAATTAATCCCTGTCCACCAGAACCCGAGTTAGGGCCCCGGGTTACACCGACAGAAGACATCACCACACCGCAGCTCGGGGAGTCTTTGACTGTGGAACAACAGAAACAGACCGGGTGCCTCCTGCAGGCGTTCCGTGGGACGTTCACCGCCCAGCCGGGCTATATGACCCTCGTGTACCATACCATTCAGACGGAGCTGGGGGTGGTGATCTGAGAGTCGACGAGGCCCCTATCCTATCGCATGCGACAGGTCGTCGAGGAGGAAGTCCGAGCGATGCTAGAGCTGGGTGTCATTGAACCATCCCAAAGCGAGTGGCGCAGCCCAGTAGTCCTGGTTCCCAAACCGGACGGCACACAGCGCTTTTGCATGGATTTCCGTCATGTTAATTCCATCTCAAACTTCGACGCCTACCCAATGCCTCGGGTAGATGAGCTGCTGGACCGTTTAGGCAAGGCCTGCTTCCTCACGACCCTTGACCTAAGCAAAGGGTACTGGCAGATTCCCCTCGACCCCACGGAGGGGAATCTGCAGGAGAAAATGGCTTTCGCCACCGCCACGGGCCTCTACCAATTCACCCGGATGCCCTTCGGTCTCCATAGTGCCCCCGCGACGTTCCAGCGGCTCATGTACCGCCTCCTTCTTCCTCACCACAAGTACGCAGCCGCGTACCTGGACGATGTCGTCATCTATAGCGACCGGTGGGAAAACCACCTGGAGCGGGTAGCGGCTGTCTTGAGGTCCTTACGAGCCGCAGGGTTAACCGCCAACCCAAAGAAATGTCGTATCGGGTGGCAGGAGACCACCTACCTGGGCTACATGATTGGAGGGGGACAAGTGAAACCCCTTGTGGGAAAGGTCCAAGCCCTAGCAGCATGCCCACCACCCACTACGAAGCGCCACGTACGCCAATTTCTGGGACTTGCGGGCTATTACCGGAGGTTCATCCCTGATTTTGCCTCCATTGCAGCCCCCTTAACAGAGCTCCTCGTCAAAACCAGTCCCAGACGAGTGGAATGGACCCCGGAGTGTGACAGCGCCTTCCGGGCTCTCAAAGACTGTCTCTGCCGTGAACCCATCCTGTACAGCCCTGACTTTGACCAAGGGTTCATCCTACAGACCGACGCCTCAGAGATAGGACTAGGGGCAGTCCTGTCTCAGGAGGTGGATGGGGAGGAGCACCCAGTTATATATCTCAGCCGGAAATTATTCCCGTGAGAGAGACACTATGCTGTAATCGAGAAGGAGGCCCTGGCAGTAAAATGGGCCTGTGACGCCCTGCGTTATTACATCCTAGGGGCCCCCTTCATACTAGTCACTGACCACGTCGCGCTTCGGTGGTTGGCCCGGATGAAGAACAATAATATGAGGTTAACGCGGTGGTATCTGGTGTTACAACCCTATGCTTATACCATCCGCCATAGGGCCGGTAAGGACCACGCGAATGCGGACTTCTTGTCGCGCCTGGGAGAGTTGGACAGGTCTGGCCCCGAGGGACGGGAGCCAGCCTTGGGGGCGGGAGGTGTAGCGAGGCGGTGGTATACCCCACAGCCCCGCTGAGGGCCGAACCTCCCCTAATACCAACGTGGGCGGAGCCACCGGGTCCGGCGGCCGCCCATCCGAGGTCACGGCCCCGACCCGGAAGTATAAAAGCCCGCCTGCAGAGCTCAGTGGAGGCCAGGCCGGCGGAGAGAGCAGACGTCCGTGGCCGAGCTCCCGCTTCGGAAACAGCCGCCGGCAGCGACCGGCCTGCTGACGCACCGGGCCGATCGAGCCTGCCCCGTGCCACGTACCCCGAGGAGGACTGGCCAAGCCTGCCCCGTGCCAGGTACCCCGAAGAGGAGCCGAGCCTGCCCCGTGCCAGCTACCCCGAAGAGGAGCCGAGCCTGCCCCGTGCCAACTACCCCGAGGAGGAGCCAAGCCTGCCCTTCGCTACCTACCCAGAGGAGCCAATACTGGTGGAGAGCACCGACAACACTAAGACGGCCCAGGTACCAAACGAGGGGGAGAGTGGAAGTAGCCCGGGGGCAGCCAACCCCAGTCTGGCTGCTGCACTGCCAGAGCCAATGTCAGTGTGTTGCGGCCAGGATCCCCACTGACAGCAGCGAGTTTCCGCCGCTGCTAGGGCCCCGGGCTGGGACGCAGTGGAGTGGGAGGGCCTGCGTCCCCCCTGCCACCCACTCCTTGAGTGGCAGACTCCCCCTGTTTCCCCTGGCCTAGAGAGGCTGGGTACCTAGGTGACTATTTGCTACTGACCCAGCCCCTGCTTAAGGGCCTGGGCCGCCGATTGACTATTTGCTTGCTGCCCTGCCCTGATGCAGGGCCTGGGCTACTACAAACGGACCCAGCCCCTGCTTAGGGACCTGGGCCTCTGATTAACTATTTGATTACTGCCCTGCCCTGACTTAAGGCCTGGGCTGCTATAGACTTTGCCTCAGCCCTTACTTAAGGGCCTGTGTTCGAACCTCTTGGCTCAGCCCCTGCTTACGGGCCTTAGCCCCTAACTGTGGGTCTGTGGTCCCCGACTGCCGTCGGACCAGAGCTAGGCAGTGGGATACCCCACAGCCCCGCTGAGGGCCGAACCTCGGCCCAAACCTACTACACAGATAAAGTCTATAAGGTTTATAGTGTAAGCCAATATGATATACAATATCACATATGTTTTTGTATACCTATTTTATTCATGTTAAGCTCTTCCAAAATGCTTTTGCTTACATTAAACTGTGTAACCAAGGGAAGATGTGAAGAATTGTCATGTCAGTGTTAGTTATAAAAACATTCCAAAGAACAAGGACAATACAAACAATGTTGCTGATGCTTAGCTAACATGCCCTCTGTACCAAGCTGTAACTGGTGAAGGATGTCTCTCAGGTTTTGCTGGCTTCTGGAATATGATCAAAAACAGGATAATAAACTAATTACAAACTTTGTCCTGTGTACTGCAGGGGCTGTGCAAGCCTAGCAAAAAGTCTTCAAAATATGTCAAAGGTAATAGATAAGAAGGATAAGAAATAATGCAAAGAAATGGTGAAACCCTCAACACTAGTATATATGGAGGCAGAGTGAAGCTCAGATTGAGTCAGCTGACCAGCCGCACAACTGTCTCCCAGATCAGTGGTAACATATTGTTCTTCCTTTCTCCTTGTTGTTTTAATCTTTGCCTAATAATCTTTGATTAATAAAGTTGATTAGGCCTATTTATTTGACAACTCTTGTTATCAAATTAAATCAAACCTGTATCAAATTTTAACCATAAAACATGTATTGAAATTTTGTCATGCCAAAATTGATACTGTACCTGTAAAATGCTGCAAAGGCTTTTCTGCTGAGGGCAACACTCAGGAGAGTTAAGATGAGTGCTCCATTGCTTTCTTCCTTCTCTTTGGATCTAAAAAAATTAAATGTGGGTTACACTTGGACTGTACAAATATGTTCAAGACCGGTCAAAAGCTTGATGATTTACAGTATTTTGGGAAAGGATTCCTGCAATCTTCTATGGTTGCCCTGACTGCCATTGTCAAAACGAAGTCACTTACTTTTGAATGAGTGCATCCACATGGGCTTTAGGAGTTGTAATTTATGTGCATTAACTTTACACCTTTCCTGTGCCTATGTAGGCAAACCCTTAGTAAGTAAAGGGGAGGGAATAAAGGACATGGGGTGGGGGAGGCGCTGCAGAGATTCAAATGCAAATAACTCTGATGGCAAAGGAACAGTATTACTGACACAATCAGTGTCACAGTGGGGTAGAGGGGTCGGGTGCTGGAGCCATGCCCACTCCAGTCCCCATGGGCAGGGGCAGGTCCTGCTGCCCAGGAGCCAGTGGGCCAGGAGTGCAGCTGATGCTGCGGGGCTGGGCCATGGAGGGGATGCTGGCGCTGCCTGAGGGGCCTGAGACACTGGACAGGAAGCAGCACAGTGAGCGGGTGCTAGATGCCCCAACCCCAGCCTCCTGCCCAGCCTCAGCCACTTGCTGCTGGCCACCGGCCCCGAGCGCGCTGTACACCCCTATCCCCCGGCTGCCTGAGCCGGATGCCGCGGGACAGCTGCCGCCAGTGAGTAGAGCCCTGCGCAGTTGTATACGCATCCAATCCACTATCCACAGCAGGGGTAGGTAACCTTTCAGAAGTGGTGTGCCGAGTCTTCATTTATTCACTTTAATTTAAGGTTTCGCGTGCCGGTCATACATTTTAACGTTTTTTTTAGAAGGGGTCTCTCTCTAAGTGTATATTATATAACTAAACTATTGTTGTATATAAAGTAAACAAGGTTTTCAAAATGTTTAAGAAGCTTCATTTAAAATTAAATTAAAATGCTGATCTTACGCCGCCAGCCTGCTCAGCCCGCTGGGGTTCAGGGCAGAGGGCTGGGTGTTTGGGGGGGGGACTCAAGGTCAGGGCAGAAGGCTGAGTGTGGGGGGGTTCAGGGCAGAGGGCTGGGTGTGGGGGAGGGGGGACTCGAGGTCAGGGCAAAGGGCTTGGGGGCGTGGAGGTGCAGGGCAGAAGGCTGGGTGGGGGGGGGGTTCAGGGCAGAGGGCTGGGGTGTGTGTGGAGATCCAAGGCAGAAGGCTGGGTGTTGGGGGGCAACTCGAGGTCAGGGCAGAGGGCTAGGGTACTCAGCTTGTGGGGGTGCTCCCAGCCCCCTGCCCTGAGTGGCTCAAGGCAGGGGGCTGGGAGGGATATGCCCTGTTCCACCCCCTTCCCTAAGGCCCCATCCCTACCTCTCTCTGCCTGCTCTACGGAGCAGCCGGCACGCTGGGCTTGGCTCTGCTCCTCTGGGAGGAGGAGGGGCCAGAATGCACCACGTTGTGGGAAGAAATGGGGGGAGCGTGGCTGCCGCAGGATCAAACTTCTGCCTCCTGCCCCCGCAGGGGACAGCGGTGGGCAGGGGGGCTGAGTGGGGCAGCGGCCAAGCTTCCCCCACCCCCTTCTTCCCACAGCGTGGTGCATTCCGGCCCCTCCGCTCCTCCTCCTCCTCCTCTCAGTGGGCAGCAGCGTGCCGTGTTTGGCACGCGTGCCGTAGGTTGCCGACCCCTGATCCACAGAAATGGTCTGCAGATGCAAAAAACACTTATGGCAATTATATAATTTTTTAGGAGGTGCATGTAAAATATCTCACCAAATTCCATCTCTATTACCAGCACAGTCCCTCATTTCAGATAGAGAAGCAAAGCAGGACATGGTGCATTTACAAATCCAGCCCTGGGAAGCAGGTGCTGAGATGCACCCTCCTGAGAGGGGGGAAATCAAAGCCCCTCTGCCACCTGACCCTGTTTCTGTAATCAGTAACCATGGCCAAAGGGCTGGAACTAGGGATGCTACCGCACCCCCTGGCTTGAAGTGGTTCCCACATGTTTTATGGAAATATGCTTATGAGTGTAAATATAATGTAACTGGAATATGCTTTATGCAAAAGGTCTCTTGTAAGGTATCATTACAAAGCTTATAATCTGTTGACTGTGTTCATCCTATGTGTATGAATGTATCATTTTTGTATCTGAAGCTAGAAATATGAAGTATTACTCTGAAGTCCTATTGTAATTATGCAAAGTGTGGGTCATTAATGGTGGCTTGGAATCTTGATGGCTCCCATTAACTAGGACAATTGGTTGTAAATGGCTCTGTTTACTTGTAAGCCTTCCTGTGTTTGTAAAGAATGGAGGCCTGGGGTCTCACAGGACATGTGATCATGTCACCTGGTACTGGAATCCATCTTAAACCTGGTGCTTTTCCATTTAGAAGGAGGGGTGGGAACCCAGAGAGACAAAAGATTCCCATCTTGTGCCAAAGCTATAAAAGCGGGTAGAACAGAACAAAGGGGGCTGCCAGTCATGAGAAATCCCCTAGTTACCACCTGAGCTGGAGCTAACAAGAACTGTACCGGGGAAAGGATTTGGCTCAGACTAGGAAGGAGTCCAGTCTGTGAAAGAGGCTTATTGGAACATCTCTGAGGATGAGATTTACCTGTATTCAGTTTTTTAAATGTATTAGGCTTAGACTTGCGTGTTTTGTTTTATTTTACTTGGTAACTTACTTTGTTCTGTCTGTTATTACTTGAAACCACTTAAATCCTACTTTTTATACTTAATAAAATCACTCTTGTTTAAGTGTAAGTGATTAATACCTTGGGGAGCAAACAGCTGTGCATATCTTTCCTGGTACAAGTGCTGGAGGAACCAACTAGGGGCAGAGCTCTTCTAGACCTGCTGCTCACAAACTGGGAAGAATTGGGGAAGCAAAAGTGGATGGGAACCTGGGAGGCAGTGACCATGAGGTGGTTGAGTTCAGGATCCTGACACAAGGAAGAAAGGAGAGCAGCAGAATATCGACCCTGGACTTCAAAAAAGCAGACTTTGACTCCCTCAGGGAACAGATGGGCAGGATCCCCTGGGAGAATAACATGAGGGGGAAAGGAGTCCAGGAGAGCTGGCTGTATAAAGAATCCTTATTGAGGTTTCAGGAACAAACCATCCCGTTGTGTAGAAAGAATAGTAAATATGGCAGGTGACCAGCTTGGCTTAATAGTGAAATCCTTGCTGATCTTAAACGTAAAAAAGAAGCTTACAAGAAGTGGAAGGTTGGACAAATGACCAGGGAGGAGTATAAAAATATTGCTCAGGCATGCAGGAGTGAAATCAGGAAGGCCAAATCACACTTGGAGTTGCAGCTAGCAAGAGATGTTAAGAGTAACAAGAAGGGTTTCTACAGGTATGTTAGCAGCAAGAAGAAAGTCAAGGAAAGTGTGGGCCCCTTACTGAATGAGGGAGGCAACCTAGTGACAGAGGATGTGGAAAAAGCTAATGTACTCAATGATTTTTTTGCCTCTGTCTTCACAAAAAAGGTCAGCTCCCAGACTGCTGCACTGGGCAGCACAGGATGGGGAGAAGGTGACCAGCCCTCTGTGGAGAAAGAAGTGGTTTGGGACTATTTAGAAAAACTGGACGAGCACAAGTCCATGAGGCCGGATGCGCTGCATCCAAGGGTGCTAAAGGAGTTGGCGGATGTGATTGCGGAGCCATTGGCCATTATCTTTGAAAACTCATGGCGATCGGGGGAGGTTCCGGATGACTGGAAAAACACTAATGTAGTGCCCATCTTTAAAAAAGGGAAGAAGGAGGATCCGGGGAACTACAGGCCAGTCAGCCTCACCTCAGTCCCTGGAAAAATCATGGAGCAGGTCCTCAAGGAATCAATTTTGCAGCACTTAGAGGAGAGGAAAGTGATCAGGAATAGTCAGCATGGATTCACCAATGGAAAGTCATGCCTGACTAACCTAATTGCCTTCTATGAGGAGATAACTGGCTCTGTGGATGAGGGGAAAGCAGTGGATGTGTTATTCCTTGTCTTTAGCAAAGCTTTTGATACGGTCTCCCACAGTATTCTTGCCAGCAAGTTAAAGAAGTATGGGCTGGATGAATGGACTATACGGTGGATAGAAAGCTGGCTAGATCGTCGGACTCAATGGGTATTGATCAACAGCTCCATGTCCAGTTGGCAGCCCGTTTCAAGCGGAGTGCCCCAAGGGTTGGTCCTGGGGCTGGTTTTGTTCAATATCTTCATTAATGATCTCGAGGATGGCGTGGACTGCATTCTCAGCAAGTTGGGAGATGACACCAAACTGGGAGGAGTGGTAGATACGCTGGAGGGTAGGGATAGGATACAAAGGGACCTAGACAAATTAGAGGATTGGGCCAAAAGAAATCTGATGAGGTTCAACAAGGACAAGTGCAGAGTCCTGCACTTAGGACGTAAGAATCCCATTCACTGTTACAGACTAGGGACCGAATGGCTAGGAAGCAGTTCTGCAGAAAAGGACCTAGGCGTTACAGTGGACGAGAAGCTGGATATGAGTCAATAGTGTGCCCTTGTTGCCAAGAAGGCTAATGGCATTTTGGGTTGTATAAGTAGGGGCATTGCCAGCAGATCAAGGGACGTGATCGTTCCCCTCTATTCGAGATTGGTGAGGCCTCACCTGGAGTACTGTGTCCAGTTTTGGGCCCCACACTACAAGAATGATGTGGAAAAATTGGGAAGAGTCCAGTGGAGGGCAACAAAAATGATTAGGGGGCTGGAGCACATGACTTATGAGGAGAGGCTGAGGGAACTGGGATTGTTTAGTCTGCAGAAGAGAAGAATGAGAGGGGATTTGATAGCTGCTTTTCAACTACCTGAAAGGGGTTCCAAAGAGGATGGATCTAGACTGTTCTCAGCGGTACCTGATGACAGAACAAGGAGTAATGGTCTCAAGTTGCAGTGGGGGAGGTTTAGGGCGGATATTAGGAAAAACTTTTTCACTAGGAGGGTGGTGAAGCACTGGAATGGGTTACCTAGGGAGGTGGTGGAATCTCCTTCCTTAGAGGTTTTTAAGGTCAAGCTTGACAAAGCCCTGGCTGGGATGATTTAGTTGGGATTTGGTCCTGCTTTGAGCAGGGGGTTGGACTAGATGACCTCCTGAGGTCCCTTCCAACCCTGATATTCTATGATATCTCTCTATCAGTTTTATAGAGGGCAGACAATTTATGAGTTTATAAGCTTTATACAGAGTAAAAAGGATTCATTTGGGGTTTGGATCCCATTGGGAACTGGGTATCTAGGTGCAGGAGACAGGAGTACTTTGTGAGCAGTTTTTGTTTAAAGTCTGCAGCTTTGGGGGTGTGGACCAAATCTGGGTCTGTGCTGCAGTAGACTAGCGTGTCTGGCTCAACAAGGCAGGGTTCTGGAGTCCCAAGCTGACAGGGAAAACGGGCTCAGAGGCAGTGTCAGCACATCAGATAACAGTCCCAAGGGGGTCTCTGTGACCGAACCTGTCACACCACCATCATGTACAGGATTTACAGTTTGGTTCAATGGCTCTCAGCTCCCATGACCATGGCTCACCCCACCTGTGGAAAGTTTTATCCCCTCTGCCACCACTGTCTCTCTCCCAGCTCCTTCCTAGGGTTGCTAACCCTCCCAGTTTCACCAAGAGTCTCACAGAATCAGGCCCTATCTCCCAGAAGCCACTGAAGCAGACTGGGAGATTTTAGGCTGCTAAAAGTCCGGGAACTGAGGCCAATGGAAGCTACAGGGGCGGCGCTTGCAGGCCCAGGCAGTGCGTGGAATCATCCCCCTACCCTGGGGCCACAGACCCGCAGGGACATGCCGGCTGCTTCTGGGAGCAGCGCGGGGCCAGGGCAGGCAGGGAGCCTGACAGCCCAGCTGCAACAGCGCCCGGGAGACAAAGGCCTCCCGGCGGCAGCCCACACCCATCACCCCCTCCTGCATCCAAACGGCCTCCCAGAGCCTGCACCCCTCACCCACTGCTCCACACCCCAGCCTGGTGAAAGTGAGTGAGGGTGGGGGAGAGCGAGTGACAGAGGGTGGGGGAGGGAGTGAGCAGGGCAGGGCCTTGGGGAACAGGTGGGAAAGGGCTGGGGCAGGGCAAGGGTATTTGGGTGTGTGATTAGACAGCTGATAACCCTACTCCTTCCCCTGTACCTGATTTGGCCCCTGGGCCCATCCTGACCCTGCCTCCAGCTGCTTGACTCCCCTGCGCTCTCACCCCGTCCCCAGCACAGACTCCACCCCGCACGGGGGCCAGCGGGCAGCGCCAGGGACGCTACTGCGCATGTTCGCTCAGTGAGGCCAAAGCCGCAAATCGTCCGGAGGGAGTCGGCGCGGAGTGACCCTTTCCCCGGCCCGTCGCTCTGAGTCGCAGCTGGTTAGTGACATTGAAGAGTCTCCGGCCCGGCCTTGCCCGAGAGACTCGGCGCCGCAGGGACGGAGGTTGGACACGCCCGGGCCCAGCACCATGTGGGCCGCCGCCGCCGGTGAGTGAGTGCGGACGGGGGCGGCGGCGGCGGCGCGGCCCCGTGCCGGGCAGTGGGCGCGGAGCGGGGCCGGGGGGGTTAAGTGTTACGGGCCGTGGAGGGTTAGAGCCTGGCCTCGGGCAGAGACACCGCGACGTGGTGGGTTTCAGGCCGGGGGAGGGGCAGCTCCAGTCGTGACCCGTGGGGCGCGGCACAGCAATAGGGACGCGGCGTGTGCGGCACAGGGGCCTAGGCGGGTGTTGGCACTTGGGCGTGAGGGGAAAGCAGGGTCAAGACAGCAGATTGCTCTTTTAGTTCCAGTTTTCATTGCCTGGCCGCACCTGTCACTCACTTTGATGCATTCAGACTTCATGGGCCCATGTTATATTCAGGACAGAGGCTCCCTTGAACTAGGGTCCGAAAAGCCAACTTTGCCACGTGTACTTCGGATCAGAGAGTGGTGGAGACAAGTAACATCCCATCCATCTTCTCTTTCTAGCTTCATTCCATGGGGTTTCACCTCTCCTCCTTCATTTGTTTCCTAGTTGCATAGTCTAGCAAATGTTGCACACACCCCCATGCTGTATTCCAGTTTCTGACTCCCTGACCCATTGTCCCTAGCTGCTTCCAAAGTGTTAGATGATGTTAGACCTGCCCTAAATCTCAGTCATGGGCAGTGGTGAAACTCAGGAATTAATAGCAATTTTTAAAATGTCCCTGCTAGTAATAAAAAAATTTGTAGTGTGTGCTTCAGTGTAACATTTAAAATCTCAGTGTGGTTAATGAAAGGGACTGGAAGTGAAAATGTGACCTGCACTCTTCAGAGGTAAAAATCTATCCCTTTTTCACCAATCCTCCTATTTTGATGACTGCAATGAAAGATCATCCTACTAACAACTTATTCTCTTGATTTGTGGCATAGATCAGGGGGTCCCTAACTTCTTGCCTGCATAAGCCCTTAGTTGCAAAATGGGGTTGCCTACAATTATAATGCTGCAGCAACACAGTTGCACCCCTGCAGGAAAGACGCTACCTTTAATAACAGGAAGGTTTCTCCTGTAGGTATTCCATCTCCCTGAGAGAGGGCAGCTGGGTCCACAGGAGAATTCTCCCGTTAACCTAGTGCTGTCTACATCGAGGGTTAGGTAGGTTTAACTGCGTCACTTAGACGTGGATTTTTCACACACATGAGTAAATTTCCTAGCATAAACCTGCCCTACTTGTTTCTTGTGACCCTAGACAGCAACAAAACAACTTAGTTACCGAAGAATTTACACATTAAGTATGTTTAGTGCGCTCTAATGTGACATGCACTTGCATGTTGCGACACAGCGTCTTGAAATCCAGCAGTGTGATAAAAATTGCACATCTAATCTCCGATGTGACACCAGTGGTAGATTGATACCAAAACTTGATGGACAGAAGTGCGCTGAATCCAGCTTCACACAAATTTGTTCTAGCAAATGGCATCCTCAGTATCAAGGTGCATGTTGAGAGTGCAGGATATTCATTCTTGGCAGTGAACCAGAACTTCAGGAGAGAAAGTTGGGCATAAGTTTGATCACAGGAAATTTCAGTGAGCTGTTCAGTTTCAGTTGCTGGCAAATCCATGGCATCAGGCTTGAACTGAAATAGGTTTTGCACCCAGTCATATTCTCACATCTAAATCCTAGTCCATAACGACAAGACTATTCTTCCTCACCAGTGTAGGAACCTTTTGCCTATAGGACCCTCGCTAAAGTGTCCTAACAGTACACAGATTTAACCCTGTGATTTAAAACTTTAAAGATCAAAAGCTAGAGAGTTAATGTTACTGCAGCTTTCGTTTCTGCTTTGTTCAAAAGCAATATTCCCAAACCAAAGCATTCAGTAATTATGAGTTAAACCTCAGAAATAATGAAATTTACTTATCATGAGATGAAAAATACATTTTGGGTTCTTATTTGCTTTCTAGTTTTTTGAACCTTCAGGGTATATTTGGGTCATAAGTTTCAAGCTCTCTGTAACCAGGAAGGCTAAAAATTTACTTTTATTAATGTGAAAGCTGAGATTCCATGTAATCACTTGACTCCATGTGTTAGGGTTTTAAGAAAAACACCAAATACTGTGAGGCTTGGCAACACTGTAGAGTACAGCACAGTGGCCTTAAAGGACTTGCAAAGAAGGGAATGGGTTTGTGTCCTTCTTTGCTGCTTCATGAAGGCTTGAAAAAGTGGTTTTGTTTTTTTTGTTTTGTTTTTAAAGTTTGGAGGTGTTTTTCTGCTTGTTTTTTACATTATATGTTCAGGTTCTGTCGTGGCTGGAAGGAGTTATGTCTAGAGGACTAGTGAAAGGTGACATCACAAAAGCCAAGAAAATGAAAGTCGTGCTGCCTTTTATTTTTTTGGCCACACTTAAAATTTTGGAGGGGGGTTGTTTTCCCCTCCCCTCGTTAACATTTGTTTAACTTTAGTGACTAACATGTTGGGTCAACAAAGCCTTTTTTAAAGATTTAGCACCCTTACCCTTTCATTTAAGGAGTCACAGTTCACAGTAAAAGTTCCCGAGTCCTCCCAGAGATCTTACAGCAAAACCAGGGAAGTTTACACTTAACATTCCAGGTAATTCTAAGGTTTAAAATAAAAAATCGGGGGGAAAAACCCTACTTGCTAATCCAGCATAAGGAGTAAAAAGGGGCACAAGCCTAACTTTTTTTTAAAGGTGCCTTGCACAGGATTTTTAGTGCCTGAATTTTCCTCATTATAACTTTTCTAACAGTTTATAGATTTTAAGGCTGGAAGGAACTGTTGTGATCATCTGCTCTGACCTCCTGTATAGCACAGGCCTTAGAACTTCCCTAAAATAATTCCTATTTTTTTTATAGATGTGAATTTTCTTCTGTTACACAATAAGGCAGCTGTCTCAATACTGTAAACTTCTGCTTTGCTATTGCTAACTCTGCCTCAAGTTTCTGACTTAGTTTTGGAGTATGACAAGCCTGGTGAAAACCTGGTGCACTTCCTTTAAGCCGCATTGCCTGGATTGAATGTGAGGCATCTGAAAGCATTAACTGCATGCAATCATGATACACAGGGTCAGTGTTTAGGAAATTGCTTCCATGCTGCAGTTTTGTGTAAGGTTATGGTCAAGTTCAGGTGAAATCAAACTTTCTTTTCTTCTGTCAGTCTCTGTTATAACTCCAGAGTTTTGTCGCACTTTAAACATTAGATTTTTATTTTTATTTTTTTCTAATTTCCTCATATAAACACATGTGCTTGCATATGTGTTCATGTATTTTTAAAAAGTCTATCTCAGTGTAATGGATAACCAGGTCTACTGTAATTAAAGTTTAGAAGAGTTTCTATTTAAAACTCAACTCTTCTAAGTACTCTAAAATCTGCATGGTTACTCCGATTGCTTTGAATTTTTTTGAGTTACTTTTGGATTGTGTTCAGCCCATTACTGCCCCTTTCTTCTGTTTTCTAGGCAGAGCTACTAAGATGTTGGAAAGGAATGTTTCTTCAATTCTGAGACCAACTAAAGGAATGGATCTGAAGATCAAGAGAGGTTTTTGCAGTAAATCACAGGAGGGGAGCAAACAAAACCCTGAAGTAGGGGGTAAGCTTTTTTCTCTGAAATTCAAATGCATCAGTGTTCCTATTAGAGTAGCTACCAGACTTAGGAACATGTATAAAGAACTGCTAAACAATCATGAAATCGAGAACATAGATCAAATGTCTTACATTTATATAGTTTATATAGCATATTCATTCTAAAGGATACTCTTCACAATGTGATTTGTGTGTCAACCAAGCATTCAAACTATACCTAGGGATCATTATCACTCTGAAATGCAGCTATCTCTGGGAAGGAACGTGGTAGTTCAAAAGCTCACAGCAATACCAGCCAACAAGTTGGTTCAGAAAGTGAAAAATTTCTTGCACAATGAAAACTTCAGCAGGTATTTAGGTAGCCAGAATGTACCGAGCAAGAATTTAGTCAAATGCAAGGCCCTGCTCTTTTGAAAAGGAGTTAAGTTTTCCCTCCCATTCAAAAGACAGGACATTAAACTTAGATGTCAAATCCAAGACTGTCTGTATTCCTAATCAAAGGAGAGATTTTTTTTTTTCTTTTTAGGGATAGCCTTCTATTCTTAGTAGATTAAGAGAAGTTCTTGTTTGATTGTTTATGCATTCAGAATCTCCCAGTTGCATTCTATAACTAACCACTTCCTTCCCACAGTCGCTCTGTTTTTATATTTGTGAGTGTTGTGATAGTGTTGGGAATTCCTTAGCAGAGCCCTTCCCACAGCAGGCAGTGATCCACTAGAAGTATGCTGCCTCTGCACTGCAGGATCATTTTGGGTTTGCCACTGACCTAGTTCATCCTTAAAGATGGGATTCCTTTTTCTTTCAAGTCAGTGGTAGGTCTGGTGTCAGATTATATTTTTAAGATTAGAATGGACAGTGATAATCTATACTGGATAATCTATACTGCAACCGACCAATTATTGACTTGACTGTCAGTGCCAATGGGTAAAAAGTAGGGCTGTCAAGTGATTAAAAAAATTAATCGTGCAATTAATTGCACTATTAAACAATAATAGAATACCATTTACTTAAATATTTTTGGGTGTTTTCTACATTTTCTAATATATTTATTTCAATTACAACACAGACTACAAATTGTACAGTGCTCATTTTATATTATTTTTATTACAAATATTTGCACAGTAAAAAACAAAAGAAATAGTATTTTTCAATTCACCTAATACAAATAATGTAGTGCAATCTCTTTATCATGAAAGTTGAACTTAAATTTACATTTACACTTACAAGTTTACATTTACAGGACATAATGCTGCCTGCTTCTTATTTACAGTGTCACCCTGAAAGTGAGAACAGACATTTGCATGGCACTTTTGTAGCTGGCATTGCAAGGTATTTACGTGCCAGATATGCTAAACATTTGTATGCCCCTTCATGCTTTGACCACCATTCCAGAGGACATGCTACCATGCTGATGAAGCTCGTTAAAAAAATAATGCATTAATTAAATTTGTGATTGAATTCATTGGTGGAGAATTGTCTGTCTCCTGCTCTGTTTTACCCGCATTCTGCCATGTATTTCATGTTCTAGCAGTCTCGGATGATGACCCAGCACATGTTGTTCATTTTAAGAACACTTTCACTGCAGATTTCACAAAACACAAAGAAGGTACCAATGTGAGATTTCTAAAGATAGCTACAGCACTCAACCCAAGGTTTAAGAATCTGAGGTACCTTCCAAAATCTGAGAGGGATGAGGTGTGGAGCATGCTTTGAGAAGTCTTAAAAGAGCAACACTCTGATGCAGAAACTACATAACTGAACCACCAAAAAAAGAAAATCAACCTTCTACTGGTGGCATCTGACTCAGATGATGAAAATGAAAATGCATTAGTCCACACTGTTTTGGATCGTTATTGAGCAGAACCCGTCATTGGCATGGACACACATCCTCTTGAAGGCTGGTTGAAGCATGAAGGGACATATGAACCTTTAGTGCATCTGGCACATAAATATCTTGCGATGCCGGCTACAGAAGTGCCATGCAACGCCTGTTCTCACTTTCAGGTGACACTGTAAACAAGAAGTCGGAAGCATTATCTCCTGCAAATGTCAACAGACTTGTTTGTCTTAGCAATTGGCTGAACAAGAAGTAGGACTGAGTGGACTTCTAGGCTCTAAAGTTTTATATGTTTTGTTCTTTTTAAGTGCGGTTATGTAACAACAACAAAATCTACATTTGTAAGTTGCACTTTCACGATAAAGAGATTTCACTACAGTATTTGTATCACGTGAATTGAAAAATACTATTTCTTTATCATTTTTACAGTGCTAACGTATGTAATAAAAATGTAGAAAACATTCAAAAATATTTAATTTCAATTGGTATTTCATTGTTTAACAGGACGATTAATCGTGATTAATTTTTTTGAGTTAATCACGTGAGTCAACTGCGATTAATTGACAGCCCTAGTAAAAAAGGGTTCTTAAATATGAGGCATTAGCCACATTTGTATTGAAATCAAAGCAGAAATTGCCCCCTTTTGCTTGTGTATGGATTGGGGGAATGAATTTGGAAGAGAGAGGCATTGAGGGTCTGATCCTGTGCCCATTGAAGTCAACAACAAAGCTCTCGTCAACTTCGCTGGATTGGCATATGGTCCTGAGACCAATAGTATTCTTAGGAAGAGCTCTTTATGTCGCCAGGTAAGATAAAGACTTATGCTCCATGGCAAACTGGACTTGTATTCTGTGATCCTCTGGTGTGGTAAACAGGAAATTCTGGAGCAGTTTCATTTTAACATTTTTAAAATGCGGGTTTTAATTAAATACAAAAATAATCAGTACAGCCGCTGATATTGATATTAAATTTCCTCCTAAGGCAAGAGAGAGTGAGTTTCAGGATGGATTGATTTAGAGCAAATCAATTTAAATCACCAATTTTAATAATGATTTAAATCACCAAGCAGAAAATTGATTGAAATAATCAATTTTAATCATGTTTTGTATTAACATTTTTTAGTTATTTCCTAATGAAATGTTGATTCTTATTGGTTGGTAACCACTACAACATGTTGATTTGCGAAAAGATCTACTCTTTCCTTTACATTTGATGCTTCTTTTTGTTAGTCAGGAGGCTACACTAGATCTATTCACATTTATTTAAGCAATTAGCTTAACTTCTGTTTAATTATTAATTTTTACTTTTTTTATATTGCATTTCTTTATTAGGTGGTGAATTTTTATTTGTGATTTTGTGACAAGATCTATTTGGATGGAAATTCAAATTCAGTTAAAATGCACAAAACAGCATTTTACCTTTTATTTAATAACTAAAAAAGACTACCTTAAACTTTTTTTTTCTTAGATATCCAGCACAAAGATTGTTTTATTTCTGTTTTTTTACTTAAATGTTCAGTAAATCTATTAAATTGTTTAGGTAGATAGTAAATTGAACTAATTTGTTTCTGGTCACCATGTCCTTTTGAGATTTTAGAACTAGTAGATTTTATCCTCACACCTAGTTTTTATTCAGAGATTAGAAGAGGAAAAACAAGCTGTCCTGCTTTTTCGTCTCTCAACTTCATTCTTACCTTTGAATGAACTAATCATTGAACTGAACTAGTTGAGTGAAATGAAAATATTCTCACTGCTCCTGCAGAAAAGACGGTTACTCACCGTTGTAACTGTTGTTCTTCGAGATGTGTTGCTCATATCCATTCCATTAGGTGTGTGCGCGCCGCGTGCACGATCGTCGGAAGATTTTTACCCTAGCAACACCGGCGGGTCGGCTGTGGAGCCCCCTAGAGTGGCGCCTTCATGGCGCTGAATATATACCCCAGCCGACCCGGCGCCCCCTCAGTTCCTTCTTGCCGGCTACTCCGACAGTGGGGACGGGGGGCGGGTTTGGAATGGATATGAGCAACACATCTCGAAGAACAACAGTTACAACGGTGAGTAACCGTCTTTTCTTCTTCGAGTGCTTGCTCATATCCATTCCATTAGGTGACTCCCAAGCCCAACTTAGGTGGTGGGGTCGGAGTGAGACATTGCTGTGTGCAAAACCGCTGATCCGAAGGCAGCATCGTCCCTGGACTGCTGCACTAGTGCATAGTGTTCTGTAAACGTGTGGACTGACGACCAAACCGCAGCTCTACAAATGTCCTGGATCGGAACTTGCGCCAGGAAAGCCGTCGAGGAAGCTTGGGCCCTCGTGGAGTGAGCGGTGAGGTGTGGTGCTGAGACACCTGCCAGGTCGTAGCAAGTCCGGATGCAAGACGTAATCCAGGAGGATAGGCGTTGTGATGAGACCGGTGAGCCTTTCATTCGGTCGGCCACTGCAACGAAGAGTTGCGTCGTCTTTCTAAAGGGCCTTGTGCGGTCAATATAGAAGGCCAGGGCCCTGCGTACGTCCAGAGAATGCAAACGTTGATCCTGGCGAGAAGCATGTGGTTTAGGGTGAAAGACCGGGAGAAATATATCCTGGTTGATATGAAATGGAGAAACCACCTTAGGGAGAAAGGCAGGATGTGGGCGGAGCTGCACTTTATCCTTATGAAAAACTGTGTAAGGGGGCTCGGATGTAAGCGCCCTGAGTTCAGAAACGCGCCTTGCTGAGGTGATGGCTACGAGGAAGGCTGTCTTCCAGGATAGGTACAGAAGTGAACAGGTGGCCAGTGGCTCGAATGGATGACCTGTGAGCTTGGAAAGAACCAGGTTGAGGTCCCACGTCGGAACGGGCTGACGTTGTTGTGGGTACATCCGGTCTAAGCCCTTGAGGAATCTAACGACCATCGGGTTAGAGAATACCGAGGACGCGAGTTCCCCTGGATGAAAGGCCGATATAGCGGCCAGGTGAACTCTAATTGAAGATATCGCCAACCCTTGCTGTTTTAGGGAGAGGAGATATTCCAAAATGAGAGGAATAGGTGCGTGCAACGGGGACGTGGCTCGTTGTTCGCACCAACAGGAGAACCGCTTCCACTTGGCCAAGTATGTGGTCCGTGTTGAGGGCTTCCTACTGCTCAGCAGAATCTGTTGGACAGAGTGTGAGCACTGCTGCTCTGCCTGGGTGAACCATGGAGCAGCCACGCCGTGAGGTGGAGTGATTGCAGGTCGGGGTGACGCAGGCGACCGTGGTCCTGAGAGATGAGATCCGGGCATAACGGAAGCGGGATCGGTGTCCGAACCGAGAGTTCCAACAGCGTGGTGTACCAATGTTGTCTCGGCCACGCTGGGGCGATCAGAATCACCTGTGCCTGGTCTCTGCGCAATTTGAGCACTACCTTGTGGACCAGAGGAAACGGAGGGAAGGCATAAAACAGGTGGTCCTTCCAGGGAAGGAGAAACGCGTCCGAGAGGGAGCCCGGAGCTCGACCTTGCAGGGAGCAGAACAGGTGGCACTTCCTGTTGTCTCGAGATGCAAACAGGTCTATCTGGGGAAACCCCCACTTCTGGAAGACGGAATGTATGATGTCCGGACGGATAGACCACTCGTGCGTTTGAAAGGACCTGCTGAGTCGGTCCGCTAAAGTGTTCTGGACTCCAGGGAGGAACGATGCCGTGAGATGGATTGAGTGGGCGATGCAGAAGTCCCACAGGCGAATGGCCTCTTGGCATAGAATTGACGAACGTGCTCCTCCTTGCTTGTTGATGTAAAACATGGCCGTGGTGTTGTCGATGAGAACTAACACACAGCGGCCACGTAGGAGATTGAGAAATGCCTGGCACGCCAGGCGCACCGCCATCAGTTCCCGAACATTGATGTGTAGGGCTAGCTGAGGTGCAGTCCACAGGCCCTGGGTATGGTGCTCGTTGAGATGGGCGCCCCAACCCAGAGATGAAGCGTCTGTGACCAGGTGCAGAGAGGGTTGTGGGGCGTGAAACGGCATCCCCTCGCAAACTACACTGTGATCTAGCCACCATGTGAGGGAGGTCAGGACCGAGTTCGGGATTGTGACCACCATATTCAGGCTGTCCCGATGTGGGCGGTATATTGATGATACCCAGGTCTGGAGTGGGCGAAGCCGAAGTCTGGCATGCCTGGTTACGTACGTGCAGGAAGCCATGTGACCCAGCAGGGTAAGGCACGACCTCACCGTGGTAGTTGGGAAGGCCTTGAGTCCTTGGATGAGGCTCGTGATGGTGCAAAAGCGATTGTCTGGCAGGATGGCTTGTGCGCGTCTGGAGTCTAGAACCGCACCGATGAATTCTATTCTCTGGGTAGGTTCTAGAGTGGATTTGTCCTTGTTGAGTAGGATACCCAACTTGTTGAATGTGCGCACTATTATGTGGACGTGATCGCGAACTTGTTCCTTGGTGCGACCGCGTACCAGCCAGTCGTCTAGGTACGGGAACACCTGTATCCCTTGCCGACGAAGGTACGCTGCCACGACAGCCATACATTTCGTGAACACCCGTGGGGCCGAGGATAGGCCGAAGGGAAGGACTGCAAATTGGCAGTGCACCCTGTTTACCACAAATCGCAGGAAGCGTCTGTGAGGCGGGTAAATAGCAATGTGAAAGTATGCGTCTTTCATGTCGAGGGCGGCGAACCAGTCTCCAGGATCGAGGGAAGGGATAATGGCCCCCAGAGAGACCATGCGGAACTTCAACTTTACTACGAATTTGTTGAGTCCGCGCAAGTCCAAGATGGGTCGCAGACCTCCTTTGGACTTGGGGATGAGGAAGTAACGGGAATAGAATCCCCTGCCCCTTAAATCCACTGGAACCTCCTCTATGGCCCCCATGGCGAGGAGCGTAGAGACTTCCTGTATAAGAAGTTGCTCGTGAGAAGGGTCCCTGAAGAGGGACGGGGAAGGGGGGGAGGAGGGGGGAAATGAAGAAAACTGGATAGCGTATCCCCTCTCCACCGTGCGGAGGACCCAACGGTCCGAAGTTATAAGGGACCAAGCACGGTGGAAGTGGGAGAGGCGATCCCGAAAGGAGGGGGCTGGATCCTGGGGGATGACTGGGGCGCCGTCCTCGACCGCACCTTCAAAAGTTCTGCCTGGGGCCTGAAGGTGGTCTAGGTGGCCCCTGGTTCTGGCCGGGTTGAGGGCCGGTCCACCTTCTTCTACCACCTCGCCCTCGCCTCCGGGCCGAGTCCTGTCTCTGACGAGGCGGGGGGGGGGTAGAAGCGCTGAGGCTGCGGCCTAAATGGCCTGCGCTGGGGGCCCACAACATGCATCCCCAGGGAGCGCATGATTGTTCTCGAGTCCTTGAGGCTCTGCAGGCGAGAGTCCGTCTTATCTGAGAACAATCCATGACCCTCAAAAGGCAGATCTTGTAGGGTTTGCTGCAGCTCCGGAGGCAAACCCGAAACCTGAAGCCAGGAGATCCTGCGCATAGCGATACCCGAAGCCAGGGTCCTCGCCGCTGAGTCTGCAATGTCCAAGGAGGCCTGCAAGGAGGTCCGAGCCACCTTCTTGCCCTCCTCTACCATGGCTCCAAACTCTTCCCTGGACTCTTGGGGAATCAACTCCTTAAACTTCCCCATAGAGTTCCAGGAGTTGAAATTGTAGCGGCTCAGTAGCGCCTGTTGGTTCGCCGCTCTAAGTTGTAGCCCTCCGGCTGAGTAAACCTTACGGCCAAACAGATCGAGCCGCTTAGCCTCTTTTGATTTAGGCGCTGCAGCCTGCTGGCCGTGGCGCTCTCGTGCATTCACTGATTCCACCACCAGTGAACACGGTTGGGGGTGGGTATACAAGTACCCATAGTCCTTAGACGGGACAAAGTATTTTCTTTCCACCCCTCTCGCTGTGGGTGGAATGGAGGCAGGAGTTTGCCATATCGTATCCGCATTCGTTTGTATCGTGCGGATCAGAGGTAACGCCACCCTCGATGGGGCATCTGCTCCAAGGATGTTCACGATCGGGTCGTGCACCTCCACTATCTCCTCCGCCTGCAGGTCCATATTACGGGCCATCCTACGCAGGAGATCCTGGTGAGCCCGAAGATCTATCGGAGGGGGACCCGTACATGAAGTGCCCGCCACTGCCTCGTCCGGAGAGGAGGAAGAGGATGCCTCCGGTGGTACCGGATCCAAGGGGGGGTCCTGATCCCCCTGCTCTTGGGCCGGGGCATCACCTGCACTTGGGTCCCTGGTGTCGGGTGGCGTGGACACCGAAGCCTCCATGCCTCCTGGCGGAGGCCGAGAGATGGTGGATTCTGGGGCCCTTCTGACCGAGTGACCCGAGCGAGAGGTCGATGGTATTGGAGCCCCTTGCTCTTGGTGGTACGCCCACGGGGTCCAAAACGACCAGTGAGATGGTCCATGAGAGTGGTCCTCTGCCATCTCTTGCCAGTGGCCGAAATTTTGTTCCTCGGCGTGCCCTTGAGGGGGGTATGCCGATCTCGACAGGTCCTCCGAGGAACGAGACGCCGATCTTGACGGCCATGGCGGCGCCGAGAGAGATGAAACCATCCCGGTGGGCTGCGGTGCCGCACGGTGCCGGTCCGGAGATGATCTATCTCTGCGCGGTGCCGGCGATCGGTGCCGGGACCGCGACCGGTGCCGATGACCTCGTCGGTGCCGGGAGTCGGATCTGGACCTCGACGAGGATCTGGAGTATGCCCGGTGCCGGGAGCGACCCCTCGACGTCGAGCGTCGACCGTAGCGGTGCCGAGAACTACGTCTCGACGTTGATCGGTGCCGACGATCATATCGGTGCCGAGACGAAGAGCGGTGCCGCGAAGAAGATCTTGGCCGCGAGTACGACCGGTGCCGAGACGATATTCGGTGCCGGGACTGCGAGCGGCGTGGGGACCTGCTTCGGGACCTGGATCGGTGCCGAGGTTCCAGCCCTTGTGATGGCGGGCGCATCAAGGCAGGTTTCCCCCTCGACTGGACCGGGCGAGTCAACGGTGCAGTCGGTGCCGGTGGTTGAGGCGGTGCCGGCTCCGTGAGAGCTATTAAGTCTCTCGCCGCCGCGAAGGTCTCTGGAGTCGACGGGAGGCACTGTATCACCGCCGGCCTGGGGGGAGACGCTATTTGCACCGGACTCAACGGCCTCGGCGCCGGAGTCGACGGTGCCGGAGGCACCTGTTTTCGTTGCTCCACCGGCGGACGCGGCTCTACCCCCGGCACTGGGGGAGCTGGCGTCTTCGGCACTGATGTCCCCGTCTTATGGGCTTTTTTATGCCCTGGGGATAAGGACCGGCGCCGAGGCACTTGCTGTGTCTGCGGTGCCGACGAGGTCCGGTGCCGGGGAGGCTTGTCTGACGCCACTCGCGTGGTCGTCGCAGCCGGTGCCGCCGGGGCACTGCGCACCGAGGTGCTAGGTGCCGGGGCCTTGCCCGTGGAAGGAGTGTCCGGGCTAAGAGCCGCCTCCATCAGAAGTTGCCTGAGCCGAAAGTCCCGCTCCTTCTTGGTCCTCGGACGGAAGGCCTTACAGATTTTACACTTATCTGTCTGGTGTGACTCTCCCAGGCACTTCAGACAGGAGTCGTGCGGGTCGCTCGTGGGCATAGGTTTAGCGCAGGAGGCGCACAGCTTGAAGCCGGGAGCGTTGGGCATGAGCCCGGCCCCGCGGCCGGGGGAGAAAGGGGGGAGACGACCCCCTTAATCCCCTGGACTACTTAGAACAACTTTAAAACTACTTAACTAATTTACAACAAACTCTAGAACTATAACTATAACTACAACTATGATACAACAAGATAAGCTAGGGAAAGTGGAGAACAGCTAAGCAGCGCTCCACAGTTCCAACGACCGTCAGGGGCGGTAAGAAGGAACTGAGGGGGCGCCGGGTCGGCTGGGGTATATATTCAGCGCCATGAAGGCGCCACTCTAGGGGGCTCCACAGCCGACCCGCCGGTGTTGCTAGGGTAAAAATCTTCCGACGATCGTGCACGCGGCGCGCACACACCTAATGGAATGGATATGAGCAAGCACTCGAAGAAGAAGAGGTTATTACTGTCCAAAGCTGGTTTTAGCACTTCAGCAAACTCTGGTTCCCGCTGCTTAGGCACTGAGTTTCACTAGTTCAGTGGGCTGACTTGAAAACTTTGGCAGCAAACATGTATTGCTTAATATTTTTGGTAGCTATTTCAAATTATTTTAATAGATTATAATAAGTTTAAACCTTAAATCTGAAATTGACAACTTATGTTAATTTTAAATAGGTTTACTTTTTTTATAAACCTTATCTAATTTAAATTTTAAAAAATCCAATTTAAATAATCGTTTAAAAAAATTGTTAATCCACCTTGGGTAGTTTGTAGCTGTGGGATGTTTCCATCCCTCTAATGTTCATGTTACAATGATTAGCAGTGACATTGTTGGTGATAAAGTTTATATATAGGTTTTATAGTTAGCAACTCATTGAGATAAATGTGGGCAGCTCACAGGTCTTGGGTAATATTTTGTGGCTGCTTGCTGACAGAGGATGACAAAACGCATTAGTTATTCCTGGTTCATGTTTCCAAGGTTGTCTTCACAGATATGAGGGCTAGAAACATAAGATGAGGGGAAAGCAGTGGATGTGTTATTCCTTGACTTTAGCAAAGCTTTTGATACGGTCTCCCACAGTATTCTTGCCGCCAAGTTAAAGAAGTATGGGCTGGATGAATGGACTGTAAGGTGGATAGAAAGCTGGCTAGATCGTCGGGCTCAACGGGTAGTGATCAATGGCTCCATGTCTAGTTGGCAGCCGGTTTCAAGCGGAGTGCCCCAAGGGTCGGTCCTGGGGCGGTTTTGTTTAATATCTTTATTAATGATCTGGAGGATGGTGTGGACTGCACTCTCAGCAAGTTTGCAGATGACACTAAACTAGGAGGCGTGGTAGATACACTAGAGGGTAGGGATCGGATACAGAGGGACCTAGACAAATTAGAAGATTGGGCCGAAAAAAACCTGATGAGGTTCAACAAGGACAAGTGCAGAGTCCTGCACTTAGGACGGAAGAATCCCATGCACTGCTACAGACTAGGGACCGAATGGCTAGGTAGCAGTTCTGCAGAAAAGGACCTAGGGTAGGGTTACCATACTTAACAAATAAAAAAAGAGGACCCTCCATGAGGTCCTGGCCCCGCCCATTTCCCACCCCAACCCCGCCCTAACACCGCCCCCCCTCCCTCCCACTCCCAGCCACACGGAAAGGGCTGCCCGAGCGCTACCGGCTTCACAGTTTGCCGGGCAGCCCCCAGACCCTGCGCCCCTGGCTGGCGCTTCCCCAGTGCAGCTGGAGCCCGGGAGGGGAAGCGCCCAGCCGGGGGCGCAGGGTCTGGAGGCTGCCCGGCAAACCGTGAAGCCGGTAGCGCTTGGGCTTCGGGCAGCCCCCTTGCCTCCGGACCCTGCGCCCCCAGCCGGGCACTTCCCCTCCCGGGCTCCGGCGGTGCAGGGTCCGGAGGCATGGGGGCTGCCCAAAGCCCGTAGCGCTCGGCTCTTAAACAGAGCTGAAGAGTCAGGGAGGAGCAGAGCCGCCGCGGCCAGAGGCTCTGCTCCTCCCCTGACTCTTCGGCTCTGTTTAAGAGCCGAGCTGCCCCAGCGCTACCGGCTTCGGGCAGCCCCCGTGCTTCCGGACCCTGCGCCGCTGGAGCCTGGGAGTGGAAGTGCCCAGCCGGCGGCTTGGGTCCGGAGGCAAGGGGGCTGCCTGAAGCCCATAGCGCTCGGGCAGCTCGGCTCTTAAACAGAGCCGAAGAGTCAGGGGAGGAGCAGAGCAGCCACAGGAGGGGAAGTGCCCGGCCGGCATTTTCCCGGACATGTTCGGCCGGGCAATTCCCCCCGGATGGGGATTTGATTGCCGAAAAGCCGGACATGTCCGGGAAAAACCGGACGTATGGTAACCCTAACCTAGGGGTCACAGTGGACGAGAAGCTGGATATGAGTCAACAGTGTGCTCTTGTTGCCAAGAAGGCTAACGGCATTTTGGGCTGTATAAGTAGGGGCATTGCCAGCAGATCAAGGGACGTGATCGTTCTCCTTTATTCGACATTGGTGAGGCCTCACCTGGAGTACTGTGTCCAGTTTTGGGCCCCACACTACAAGAAGGATGTGGAAAAATTGGAAAGAGTCCAGCGGAGGGCAACAAAAATGATTAGGGGTCTGGAGCACATGACTTATGAGGAGAGGCTGAGGGAACTGGGATTGTTTAGTCTCCAGAAGAGAAGAATGAGGGGGGATTTGATAGCAGCCTTCAACTACCTGAAGGGGGGTTCCAAAGAGGATGGACCTCGGCTGTTCTCAGTGGTGGCAGACGACAGAACAAGGAGTAATGGTCTCAAGTTGCAGTGGGGGAGGTCCAGGTTGGATATCAGGAAAAACTATTTCACTAGGAGGGTGGTGAAACACTGGAATGCGTTACCTAGGGAGGTGGTGGAGTCTCCTTCCTTGGAGGTTTTTAAGGCCCGGCTTGACAAAGCCCTGGCTGGGATGATTTAGCTGGGAATTGGTCCTGCTTTGAGCAGGGGGTTGGACTAGATGACCTCTTGAGGTCCCTTCCAACTCTGATATTCTATGATTCTATGATTCTAAGACCCTATTCTCTACTTTACAACAAAAGAATGTGAAAATTTCTAGCTGTGCAAAATAGATATAAAATGCTACCAGGTTAGAATGGTGGTGTATGACACTTAGCCAGTAGGTTATAGTAGTGCAGTATTTCTCAGATTCTTGAAAGCTGAGCTTGCCTTCAGGAAAACAAAACCAATCTCATCCTCTTCACTCCCACCATATATTGCTAAAATTGAAAACATTGGTAGGCTAGTCACAATATACTTCCTCTCCTTACATGTTTGGAAAAACAGTGAAATAGTTAACCAAACATTGGCTTCTAAATTGTTGTCATTGGCATGTGAGCACCTGTTAAAATGACTAAAGCGGTTCACGTCTGAGGCTTTCTACAAACTCAGGCAGACTTTTCTGCAGTGGTTACATTTGAATCACATTTTAAAAGGTTTCCTTCTTAACCATAGCAACTGGAGAGTTACTTTTATTTTAATGAAAGCTGAATCTCTCGAGCCCCATTGCCGCAGCTAGTCCTTCAACATGAATTCACTAAGGCAAGTCATGCCTGACCAACCTGATTGCCTTCTATGATGAGATAACTGGCTCTGTGGATATGGGAAAAGTGGTGGATGTGATGTATCTTGACTTTAGCAAAGCTTTTGATACGGTCTCCCACAGTATTCTTGCCAGCAAGTTAAAAAAGTATGGATTGGATGAATGGACTATAAGGTGGATAGAAAGCTGGCTAGATCGTCAGGCTCAACCAGTAGTGATCAATATCCAGTTGGCAGCCAGTATTAAGTGGAGTGCCCCAGGGGTCTGTCCTCGGGCTGGTTTTGTTCAACATCCTCATTAATGATCCAGATGCTGGGATGGATTGCACAGTCAGGAAGTTCACGGATGACACTAAGTTGGGGGGAGAGGTAGATCTGCTGGAGGGTAGGGATAGGGTCCAGAGTGACCTAGACAAATTGGAGTATTGGGCTAAAAGAAATCTGATGAAGTTCAACAAGGACAAGTGCAGAGTCCTGCACTTAGGACGGAAGAATCCCATGCACTGCTACAGGCTGGGGACCGACTGGCTAAGCGGCAGTTCTGCAGAAATGGACATGGGATTACAGTGGACCAGAAGCTGGACACGAGTCAACAGTGTGGCCTTGCTGCCAAAAAGACTAACGGCATATTGGGCTGCATTAGTAGGAGCATTGCCAGCAGATCGAGGGAAGTGATTATTCCCCTCTATTCGGCATTGGTGAGGCCACATCTGGAGTATTGTGTCCAGTTTTGGGCCCCCCACTACAGAAAGGATGTGAACAAATTGGAGAGAGTCCAGTGGAGGGCAACGAAAATGATCAGGGGGGTTAGGGCACGTGACTTAGGAGGAGAGGCTGAGGGAACTGGGCTTATTTAGTCTGCAGAAGGGATGAGTGAGCAGGGATTTGATAACGGCCTTCAACTACCTGAAAGGGGGTTCCAAAGAGGATGGAGCTCAGCTGTTCTCAGTGGTGGCGGATGACAGAACAAGGAGCAATGGTCTCAAGTTGCAGTGGGGGAGGTCTAGGTTGGATATTAGGAAACACTATTTCACTTGGAGGGTGGTGAAGCACTGGAATGGGTTACCTATGGAAGTGGTGGAATCTCCAACTTCAGAGGTTTTCAAGGCCCGGCTTGACAAAGCCCTGGCTGGGATGACTTAGTTGCGGTTGGTCCTGCTTTGAGCAGGGGATTGGACTAGATGACCTCCTGAGGTCTCTTCCAACCCTAATCTTCTATGATTCATGCCCAGCAGTTTAGGAAATACTATCCTATTGTAACATAGCTAATACACACTTTCTGCAGTGTAATAATAATAATAAATGGAGATATCACATCTCCTAGAACTGGAAAGGACCTTGAAAGATCGAGTCCAGCCACCTGCCTTCACTAGCAGGACCAAGTACTGATTTTGCCCCAGGTGTAACTTATGCTAAAAGATGCAAGGCAGTGGAGAACCAGCCCCACAATATTTATTTATTTATTTATTTAAATGAATACTCTGATTCTGGAGAATGATTCTGTGAAAGGTGTGGGTTCTGAGGCACATTCTGTGCCTTCAGAATGGCAGAGTACGTGGGGCCCTAGGTAAAGTTCTGTCACCTTAAGCTTGGTTCAGTTCCACATGCCCTTACAGCTTCTCCAGGAGTGCTCATGTGATATTTCTGCTCCCTCTTTAGTTACAACAGAGCTCATGCCTGCAAATTTGTTTTGCTCACCCTGACAGTTTCATTAAGCTATGATTATTCTGTATATTGTAACTTCTCTTCCATATTTGCTATAGGGCATTCTACCTTCAAAGTGCCAGGACACAAGCCTTCAGATTGGGAAAAGAAGGTTCTGCTGTGGTCAGGCCGTTTCAAAAAAGTAGATGATATACCAGAGACTATCTCGTAAGTGCCAATCCTGAAATTATAAGTACAGTAATGTATGCCTACCGAGAAACAAGTTACTGAATGAAAGTATACAGGACTGAGTATCAGTTCTGCAGAGGTGTGACGTCAGGAACATGATATCATTGAAATACAACACTGCTGTGATCTCCATATCCTGATGTAGAGGGCACGCAGTTGCTTAAATTATCCCCCTCATGATTTTCCCAAAAGGAAGATGAGTAAGTAGAAGTAATTTCAATAAAGGAGACCCTGAACCAGCTATTTTGCCCTAAATTTTTTTTAAAAGCTTTTGCAAACCCTAGTATGAATAAAAATATTTTCCTGATTATCTTTTTAAATGTCCGTGAAAAGTGTTTTATGTTTGTTTCATGAAAAGTACATAATTCAATAATTATTGAAACAAGACACTTAATATAAACCATATGATCATAAATAATATTTATTATTATCAATTATAGACCTGAGGGGCGAGAACTCAATCTCCCTTGGGATTTAAACTAAGCAAATAGTAGATTAGGCCTCTAATGACAATAAAACTTAGTTAAAATTTCTCTGCAGCAAGTCTAGCCTCAGTGCGAACACTGTGCTAGTCTTTGAGAACCAGAAAGTAAACTGACCATTTTAGACTCTGTCCATGCAGGATGAAATGTAAATCATACTTCAAAAAACTTCTTTGAATAATTACACCTGGCGTTAATGTAGATAAGGACTTTTCTTTTTTAAATGAGTTATGTTGACAATGTCTGTTTAAAATCCTTTTGTAAAAGTGAACCCCACATGAATTACTTTGCACCATTTTGGGAATGTGATGGGGCCTGTGGAACTGCTGTGCCCTCCTGAACTCTCTCCAGCCTCAGCTGTCTCTCACAATGCCTTGCTAGTGACGAGCTGCAAACCCCTCCAGGTGCTGTTATCACTCAGCACAACAGCATGTGGAGCCCCACACCCAGCTAGATGGCATGAATGCTTCCAGAGCCACTCATGAATCATATAGAGAAAGGCACCAGACCCAAATCCTCCCAGCATTGTCTCTCAGGAATATACTGTCTTGCACTGCTCAAGATGAGTAATGCAGATTTATTAATTGCTTCACCACTTCATCAACGGAAAGTGGATATACACCAGCCATTGCTGAGTCTCCAGGCAAAGTTGAACAATTCCCCTAGTGTGGCCTTATGCAGGTGAGTCATTGCATTGTAGCTCCCTTGCTGGACAATGGTGGTTGATTGGTTGGTTGATACCCCGCCGGGGTGTTGTTTACTTTCCTTGGGGTTGCGTCTGGGGAGCTAATATCTGGCTGATTCCTCAACTTACAGCATGTTTTAGTGCAGGGGTGGGCAAACTTTTTGGCCTGAGGGCCACATCTGGGTATGGAAATTGTATGGCGGGCCATGAATGCTCACAAAATTGGGGTTGGGATGCAGGAGGGGGTGAGGGGTGCGGGTTCTGGGGTGGGGCCAGAAATGAGGAGTTCAGAGTACTGGAGGGGGCTCTGGGCTGAGGCGGTGGGGTGGGGGCTCCGACTAGGGGTGCAGGCTCTGGGGTGGGGCTGGGGATGAGGGATTTGGGGTTCAGGAGGGTGCCCCAGGCTGGGATCGAGGGGTTCGGAGCGTGGAAGGGAGATTAGGGCTGGGGTTGGCAGTTGGGGGAGGGGGAGGGGAGGAGGAGGATCAAAGGTGCAAGCTCCGGGCAGTGCTTACCTCAAGCTGCTCCTGGAAACAGCGACATGTGCCCCCTCAGGCTCCTACACAGAGGCACAGCCAGGTGCTTCTGCGTGCTGCCCCATCCACAGGCTCTGCCCCTGCAGCTCCCATTGGCCGCAGTTCCCGGCCAATGGGAGCTGTGGGGGCGGCGCCTGTGGATGGGGCAGTGCACGGACCTAGACTTTGCTACATTTAAACCAATCCACCTGAAATTCCACAGGCATGAATTTATACCAAGATAGAATTTCTGTGGAAATATGGAGTCAAATTGGAGAAAATGAGGGTCAAAAAGTGTGGGGACTTCATTTTTCTAATTTTGTAGTGTTGGTTTTTTTTTCAGGGGGGCAACACTGAAATGAAATATAGGTTGGCCCAGAAGTTTCAGATTTGGACTACTGTGTCATTCTATGGCAGAAGGGAGCTGTTGACAAATTCTGGACTGTAGGATGTTGGAATTATTATTTTGAGTGATTTTTCTTTCAAATTATGAGCATTACAGTGTTCCTAACACCAGTGACTTATGAGCACTTGTCTATACCTGTGTGCCTTCTAAACAATGCACAAGTGTCATGTGCTATTTAGGGGGCATGCAGGTGGTATACTACATATACTTAAGTACACTATATCAAGTGGATCATAAATTTGTTAGTCTCTAAGGTGAAACAAGTACTCCTGTTCTTCTTGTCCACATGCTTGTTGACACCTTCAAAGAATTCTAATAGAGTTCCTTACATCTCTCAGTGCAAGGCAAATTTTCCACTCCTCAGTTCCTTCTTAACTTTTTTTTTTTCTTTTTCTTTTTAAAAAGTGTGTACACCAAAACTAGACACAGTATTCCAGTGGTGGTCTCGCACTAGTGTTCTGTGCAGAGGTAACCTCCCTATTCCACTGAGTCTTTTTCTGAGTTACTGCTTTGTATGTCTACACTGTGGAGTCCATACTGGCATAGCTGTGTCAGCATAACTATGCCAGCACAACCCCCTACTATATGTGCAGCCTACATCAACAGAGTTTTTTTTTTCTGTCCGTGTAGGAACACCACCTACTCAAACTACGTTAACTTCACTGATCGAAGTCATCTTCTGTTGAGATAGTTGCACCTACGCTTGGGGTTTTGTCGGCATAGCTGAAAAGCGAGGGTGTGGGGTTTTTGTTGTGTGCGGTGGTTTTTTTTTGTTTTTTTTTTTTCCCCACACCTTAGGTTGGTATAGCTATGTCACTCAAACTTATAAGTATAGACCCATCCAGAAAGTAAGGGGTACATTCTTTGTTCAGAAATGTATTTAGCTGTATTAAAATTCACACTCTTTGTTTTGGCCCAGTGTACTTCAGGATCCAGATTGTTCTGTCTAAGTGACCTGCTGTTGTTATTACTTACCACCCCAGAATCTGCATACTTTATCAGCACTGATTTTATATTTTCTCTAGGTCACTCCTAAAACATATTAAATAGCACTGGCTCAAGCACCCACCACAGGAGAAAAAATTACTGGGTATTAAATGACTCTTTACAGTAGTGGAGAAAAGCATAACAGGAACCACTGGCTGGAAGCTGAAGTCAGACAAATTCAAATCAGAAATAAGTCACGTACTTTTAACAGGTTGATTAACCACCTGAACAAACCGAGGGTAGCAGCAGATTCTCCATCTCTTGATGTCCCCATATCAAGACTGGCTGCATTTCTGGAAGATATGCTTTAAAAAAACACAAGTTATAGGGCTCAATACAGGAGAAACTATGTGAAATTTAATAGATTTAATGGAAATTTAATTTAAAGAAGTTCAGATTAAATGATCTGGTGGTGGACCTTAAGTTCTATGAAGCTGATCACTGTGGGACCATGCTAGAAACACTTGCAGTTGATGATTCCTCACTATCGGTTAGAAAATAAATACAGCATATTTTAATGGATTGAGAAGTGGCTTTTATGCCAAATTTTTAAAATCAGAATGTCATGCAGTCAGATGCCTTACAGAAGTCCAGATATACAACATCAGCACAGTTACCTTCATCAGCCAAATTTGTAATCTTAAAAAATTACATAAAGTTCATTGACAAGACCTATCGGCCACCATCAACCATGTTGGTTGGCATTACGTATATTACCATCCTTTAGTTCTTTGACTGTCTCAGATTAGCTGTTCCATTATTTTGGCTGGGATTGATGTCATGCTAACAGGCCTATAACTACCTGGTTGGTGCCATTTACCATTTTTTGGCATGACATTTGCTTTCTTCCACTCATCTGTAACTTCTCCAGTATGACTCTTTAAAAAAACAAACAAAAAACTCTTTTCTGGAGTATTAGAATTCTATTGGAGGGATATCGTTTTCTGAACTATAGGTTGGTTTAAAAGGTTATTGTCTCTATTAAATTCTGTAGGTCTCTGTTTATAGAAAACACACCTTCACATTTTGTCCCATGGAGGCCCATTTAGCATCTGTATCCTTAATACCAACACTGCTCACTTTTGTAGGGGTCCACTGTAACTGAAATACTAAATATCAGTTGTATGATATTTAATGTTTAGCCCAACCTGAGACCATTGACTTCTTGATAATTGAATTTGAAGTATTTACAACACAAATCCTTTAATTCTTCTACTTTGCCCTCCATAGAGGGCATTTGGAAGATCAAGATGACTGAAGCTGGCCTTGTAGGGAACTCTACCTCCCTAAGAGTTAACAGTAGGCCAGGCTGCAAATGTCTAGAAGCAATTGATATAGCTGCAGATGTTGGGCATATCTAGATAAGATCTACTGAAATTTGCAAGAAAGTCTCTACAGGGCAAAACTTGCATGGTATAAACAATCCTCCATCTTCAATTAAACCTTCTTGAGAACTGTTCCAGAAGACAGTAGGAAGTGAAATTTTAGACTTCTACCAAGAGCTGCTCAAATTTTCCTAGGGGCATAAATTGCCGGTGAACATACTGGAGACCGCTGATATGAAATCTGTATTTTAAAAATGTTTCTAATTGCAGCTAGCATTTCCAAACCCAGTGCTGGAGGAAGCCATCTTGCTGAAAAGTTTAATTTATGGTGCAGAGTGTTTAAGCCCAATGAAAAAAATATAAACCAGTTTTGATGCACCTCCACCCCCAAAAGCTCAACTCTTTCACAGTTTAATCTTGCTTTTTACCCTGCACACTTTCAGGATGTGCTCAAACTAGAAAAAAGGTGGTCTTACCATGTGGTAATGTGGTAAAATCCTAATGTGAAGGCAGTTTGTAGTTTTTACATGGATTAGCAAGTTGAGGTAAGCACTGGGAGAAGCTAGTGGTAAGAAAACACTATGGTAAGAACACACTTCTTTCCCCCCTTCTTCCCCTTACTGAGGACAAGATTTGACTGTCAGGCAGAGCAGAGGGGATATGGTATTCCAGTGATCTGAAAATGCAGCATTGTCTAGTGATTAGAGCAACAGACTGAGTGTCAGGAAACCTGGGTTCTCTTCTCAACTTTGCTAATGATTTGTTCTGTGGTCTTGGGCAAGCTACCTCCCTCTGTCTGTAAGATGGGGATAGTGCTTTGGGGGGGTGCCGGTGAAAGGCCTGATACAAATGCTAGTTTCTTGACAGTAGATAGTATGGATTCTTGTTTATCAGGATGATGAGATATCAATAGATTAGAAGCTACGGTCTCTGATAATGATTTTGGCCTCCCTTTGCTTCATGAGGTTTGAGTTGATCGATGCTGCGCGAAATAAATTGCGTGTGAAGATCAGCTACCTGATGATTGCCCTGACAGTACTGGGATGCATCGCGATGGTCATTGAAGGAAAGCGGGTGAGTACAGTATTGGATAGTTGACTGGAGCTGAACCTTATCCCACAATCCTCAGATCAGTAATGAAGTAATAACAAATACTACTTAAAGCAATAAACAAATATTAAAATGAAGACTTTACCACTCCCCCAAAACTCACCCAACACCAAGATGCGCCCTTCCAGGAGAGACAGAGAGCTACATTTCTTATAAATGCAGCAGTTGTTCCTCTGTGGGAATGTGCACACTTCTACTTTATCCCTTCGTGTGTGTGTACTTTGCTGAGGTAGCGCTCCTGGAAGTGCATACATAGGAGGTGAGATGCTGTCCAACTTCTGTTATTACACCTAGCATTCTCACTGAAGTGCACAAAACCAGAGTAGAATATTCTACTGTGCATGCTCAGGATACCATTTGCAGGTGTTGCTAAGTTTGGAGAAAACCGTAATTAAAATTACAGATATCAAGTCCCATTCTTAGTGAACACTATTGATATTGTAAAATGTCAAAGTTCAGCTGTGTCTGAGGTATCCTCCACCTCGAAATCAAAAGGTGTACAACACATTTGCATATTGGGTAAAGTGTATGTTTGTTTCAACTGAACTAAAAAATGACTGAAGGGATTTTCCTTAGACTTTCCAAAAACAAATTCACTTTCTGGCAGAGACCAATGCAGTAAGCCCCCAGAGTTATGAATTATTACTGTTTAAGAATTGCCCAGGCATCAAGGCTGCTTAGAAAAATTAAGACCGAGGACTGAGAGGAAAACAAAAAATAGACCTTAAGGTCTAACAGCAAGTATCTGAGGAAATATACAATCACTGCAGCCTCCCTGCAGCCTTTAACAAGAGCCCTGCAGCCAAAGACTTCCACTCTTTCCCAGTCTGTGAATGAATGTATTAAAACATAAAATAAGTGAATAGCAAACAGTAAGATATGTGGAAAAATTGGAAAGAGTCCAGCGGAGGGCAACAAAAATTATTAGGGGGCTGGAGCACATGACTTATGAGAGGCTGAGGGAACTGGGATTATTTAGTCTGCAGAAGAGAAGAATGAGGGGGGATTTGATAGCTGCTTTCAACTACCTAAAAGGGGGTTTCAAAGAGGATGGATCTAGACTGTTCTCTAGTACCAGATGACAGAACAAGGAGTAATGGTCTGAAGTTGCAGTGGGAGAGGTGTAGGTTGGATATTAGGAAAAACTTTTTCACTAGGAGGGTGGTGAAGCACTGGAATGGGTTACTTAAGGAGGTGGTGGAATTGCCTTACTTAGAGATTTTTAAGGTCAGGTTTGACAAAGCTCTGGCTGGGATGATTTAGTTGGGGATTAGGTCCTGCTTTGAGCAGGGGGTTGGACTAGATGACCTCCTGAGGTTCCTTCTAACCCTGATATTCTATGATTTTGTGATTATATGATGATGCCATGTGCAATAGTGGAAACATAGGGAACTTGATGGAATCTAATATTATGATTAAATGAAGTTTATGTGTATAAAAGGGACATTGACTGCAAGATACAGTTTTGGGTAAAATATTGTAAACTTTACTCCTGGGGGATTTCTGCACCAAAAAAATTAAAACGTGTGCAGAATTTTTAAAATTCTGCAAATTTTATTTGTCAAAATAATACTATATAATCACGCTAGTATCAATTATTTTGGTAATTTATTTCAAAATACCTGTTAGCAAGTACGTGTCAAACAATGCAGACACAGAAATAAATTTCTCCAGGAGAGAGAGAGAAACTCCTGTGACAACCCAGTTCCTGCTTCTCTGGCCCTTCCCCACCAGAGCCCAGCCGGGGAGGGGGGAAGAGGCCCCCCCCTACCCACACCCGTGGTCGACCTCCCCCTCCCCAGCCCAGACATTCACACATCCCACCCCCCCAGAGGGCAGTAAATAAAAGGACCTTAAACCAAATAGTATGTTTTTTTATAAGGACACTTAATCACAGAGTGGAATAATCAGAACTTTGATTAATAGTGCACAGACTCAGCTCAGCCACATATCCCAGCAATCCACTATTGTTGTAACAAAGAGAACAGAAATGGTGAACTTATACAGCTGTTCTGGCCAGCCAGAGAACAACCGTTCTTGAAGTGACTTTACTTCAGTGATTCAAGAGAATGATTAAAGGATTAAAAACCATACCATATAGGTTAGTGATAGACTCAGAGAACTCAATTTTTGTAACTTAACAGAGACAACATTAAGGGGGGGCATGACTGCAGTTTTTTAGTATTTAAATAGGGAACAAATATGTAAGAATGGGCTCTTCGGTCTATCACAGGAAGATATAACATGATCCGATGGCTGGAAGTTGAAGCTAGAGAAATTCAGACTGGAAATAAGACCTAATTTTTTTAAGAGAGAGTAATTCACGATTGAAACTATTGAATAGATTCCAAGGTTGCAAGGGGCCATTGTGATCATCTAGTCTGACCCCCTGCGTAACGCAGGCCATAGAACTTCCCCAAAATAATTCCTAAAGCATAACTTCTAGAAAACACATCCAGTCTTGATTTAAAAATTGTCAGTGATGGAGAATCCACCACAACCCTTGGTAAGTTGTTGCACTGATGCGATGACAATTTACACTAGTTGAGGATCTGCCCCCAAATATTTGCCATCAACAGTCCTGGCAAAAACCTGATTTTTCTAAGGCTGGTCTTTAAATAGAAACAAATACTTGTTGAAGGAAATGTAGATATTTCTATCTTCCCTTTAATTCAGTCATGCTTTTTTTTCTCTCACAGAGCTGAAAACTAAAGTGTATAGTAAGCTGTTTCTGTAGCTCTACTATCACTCAGATGTTTTATACATAAGGGCTTCATGATTTGCATTGCAGACAACATGCTAAATCCTATTATGGGTGTATGTAAAAAGGCTGAAGTTTTTATTTCTAAAAATAACTGATATTTTAGTTACTCATGTTTATTAAAAAAAACTTTTCATAGAATCATAGAGGATTAGGGTTGGAAGGAACATCAGAGGGTCATCTAGTCCAACCCCCTGCTCAAAGCAGGACCAACACCAACTAAATATCCCAGCCAGAGCTTTGTCAAGCCGTGCCTTAAAAACTTCTAAGGATGGAGATTCCACCACTTCTGTAGGTAACCCATTCCAGTGCTTCACCACCCTCCTAGTGAAAAAGTTTTTTCTAATATCCAACCAAGACCTCCCCCACTGCAACTTGAGACCATTGCTCCTTGTTCTGTCATCTGCTACCACTGAGAACAGCCAAGCTCCATCCTCTTTGGAACCCCCCTTCAGGTAGTTGAAGGCTGCTATGAAATCCCCCCTCACTCTTCTCTTCTGCAGACTAAACAATCCCAGTTCCCTCAGCCTCTCCTCCTAAATCATGTGCCTCAGCCCCCTAATCATTTTCGTTGCCCTCCACTGGACTCTCTCCAATTTGTCCACATCCTTTCGGTAGTGGGGGGCCCAAAACTGGACACAGTACTCCAGATGTGGCCTCATCAGTGCTGAATAGAGGAGAATAATCACTTCCCTCCTTTTGATCATTGTGTCAGAAATATTCCCATTACCCAGAATGCATTGTATGGGTCTCTAATGTCAATAACAAATGTGTATGATGTTAGTGGATCCAGTAATGTTATTCCTAAACTGTTGTTTCAGAGCAGCACCGATGAAAATAGTCTGAGAGAAAATATCATTGAGTGTATTAGCATTATTATTAATTATGGAACCTACAGGACTTAATTGATCAGATCCCCATTGAATGTGCAAAATCACACTAAAAGCCATTCCCTGCCCTGTGTAGCTTGCAGCCTACATTCCTGAGGGGAAAAGCTCCACATTCTGGGAAGTAGGACTAGTTGGGATGTTATCCAAAATTTAATTAGTTTTGGCTTCAGGAACTATTCATCAACCAGTCCCACTTACTAATCTATTGTATATATGAAAATATTCAGTGAATTTAACAGTGCTGTGGAGTACTTGTGAAGTGTCCAGTGTTGGTACTTACCAAGGATCGTGGTGGATTCTCCATCACTGCCTATTTTAAAATTAGGATTGGAAGTTTTGTAAAAGATCTGCTCAAGGAATTATTTTGGGGCAGTTCTGTGGCTTGTATTACACAGACTAGATGATCACAGTGGCCCTTTCTGGCTTTGGAATGGGTAAATACATTGTAAAATGAACTGTGAAACAAGTTTAAAGAGCATCAAAGAATATGGAGGGACTTTGTATAATTTATCCAAACACTAAACTAGACACTTCAGCAGCTAGCAGAGTGTTGATGGAGAAATTGAAACTTGAGCAAGCACAACTGCAGAGATGGACAAGGGATGCACCACAAAGGGACTCATGGGAAGCGAGTGGTGGCTGTAAGTTGATGACCAAAGCAAACCAGTCCGTGTTCAAGGTTGTATCAAAAGCTATGCCCTGACTTGTCTTATACAAGCTCGTCTGACAAGATGTGTTGAACAAAAATACTAGAAAATTCCAGCTCCAGTTGCAAGAACTCGAAAGGTGGTGTCTTGGTCCCTGACTGGATGGTGAGAGAGGAGGATTCTCATTTTGGTTGGATATTTTCAATCTTTGGAAGAAGTATTGGTCTGTCTGACTGATCCATGTCAGGACCTCCAAGATGATGAACTAAGTTGGATCACGCAGCAGAAATGGGATAAAACTGCTTGTTTCCTTCAGCACATCACTTCCCAAAACCCAAAGTCACCAGGAAAGGAGAAAACTGAGGTCCTCGACTGGCCAGCCTGGAGTCCTCCTGGTGACATTGAGTATCTATCTCAGATAAGCACTTTTAAGTGTCTCTCTTTTCCAGCAATTTGGGTTGCCCATTATGGCACCAGTAAGAACTATAGTTATGTCTGCCCTTCACTTACCTGTGATTGCTGTGAATAGTAACTGAGCTGAAACACACACACACACACACACACACACACACACACACACTTTTTATTGGATGACTGCTCAAATCAGTTAATTTACAACTTCCTGAAACTGGATACCTAATTAGTAAGAAAGTATATGTGCTGTTGTGATTTAAAGATTGTCAGAGTTAGTGTACGTCCTTGTTTTGTAACAGGTTCCAATCAAGATTGATGTAAAGTAGCTTTTAAACTGAATAAGTTCCTGTTAACTAAGATTGTAGGACACTGTACCTTTGTTTACCGTATTTAAAGGATTCATAGTGCCTTTCAACTTCTAGGTGCATACAGACATAAAACAGACCAACGTACAAGCCTCTTAAACTGCACTCAATCTATACAGTCTTCATAAATGTCGTTTGTTACGTAGTTAGGAGTGTTAGTCAGAACCTGGAACTAAAATCCTTCATTGGTAAGTAGGTTAAAAGGGTTGACTACTAATAGATCTATCGGGATGGAGACCTTGGTGAATTAGCAAGGAAGTAATTGACCAAATTATCTTTGACTTTTCTTTTGACTCCCCGCACCATGTTAGCAACACTAGAGTTGATAACCAATTGGCACAAGTTGGGCCCTATTCTGAGGGGCTCTTTTTCAAAAATCTAACCAAAGTCACCTTCCCACAATAGAAAATAACATTTATACTCACTATCGTGGTTGTGAGATTTAATTCTGAAAACCTAAATGTTTATTTTCACCAATTTTCTAGCTTGTTAGCTAAATTATATTTCAATATTCATTTTATATCCCATACCAAGGGAGGCAGTAGGCGGACCGTGGCCCAAATCTGTATCACCAGGTGCTTTTCAGTGGACCGCGGGGGCAGAGATGATGCATGGGCAGGGCATGTGGGGTTGCGACCCCTCCTCCCCCATTACTCTGGATGCCTCTGGAGGATACGCCCAGAAGGGAGGAGGCAGCATGCTCCTGGCAGCTAAACTCTCTGTGTCTGTGCAGCATGGGGAGAGAGGAAGAAGCAGAGTGGCTGGCTGAGCTCCTCGCCCCTACATGGGGATGTTTTGCCTTCCCTTCTGCTGGAGTCCTAGGGCTGCTGCTTGCTTTACAGACCATCTGCAGGTGAGAGGCAATGCATGGGACTCCAGCAGCAGGGAAGGCAAAGCAGTCCCATGTGGGGGTAGGGAGGGGTTCTCAGCCAGCCACCCTGCTGCTTCCTCCCTCCCCATACTGCACGGACATAGAGTGTGCCGCTGGCAAGGGGAGTGCTGCCTCCTCGCTTCTGGGTGTCCTGAAAAATGAGGGGGCCACATGACTCCCCAGAAACTTTAATTTGTGCCCCCCCCAGCCACAGTTACTTGTTGCCTCTGTGCGTGGGCTGAAGCTGAGCTGGGACTGGAGGAATGCAGAGACGTGTTTGTGTGTGTGTCTGGGGCTCAACTGGAGCACACACCTGGCCTCGTCTCCCCCCCCCCATCCCCAAGCAGTCCCCGGAGCCCACCCTCCCCAACCTCATGCTTCCCCACCCGTGAACAGTCCCCAGAGCCACTCTACCCCCCCCCCCCCGCCCCACTGACCTCATGTCCTCCCAACCTCTCATCCCCAGAGCCCTCTCCAGTCACCCTGCCCCCACTGGCCTCTTTCCCTCCCCCGTCCACCTCCAGTCACCTACTTGTGCCACATCCTGTCCTCCCCACATCTCCCCAGGGCTGCTATCTGGAGTCTTCTTGCTGGTTCCTGCTACCTGGAACCTCCTTCCTCCCCCTCTGCTGTCCCAGCCCCCAAAGGGGCATCACACTGCTAGCTGGATCATAGTCCAGCAGCTTCACCTCCTGGCTCTGAGCTCAAAAGTATTCACATACTGACACCCTGCTTTGCTGACCAGATCCCAGCCCATACCCATTCCTTTTCCCCCTCCCCCCCCCCCCATCTCTGCTACTTGACTCAATTGGGAGCATGGAAGAATTTGGGGGGGGCAATCAGCAATGCTAGGGAGTGCAGGTCAGCCCTGTGTGTCCCATTTTCAGTTTAGGGAAATACTTTCTGGGCAGGGAGCTGGCAAGTGATGGGGAAGCTTGGGAGGGCAATCGGGGGCTAGGGGAGGGGAGCTGGGTGTGGGAGGTCTGGATCTTGACTATACCATGACCAAGAAATCTGGACCTTGACAAAAAAAATAGACTACCGCTGTCCAATATTATTAGTTGCTTCTGTTAACAATACTCAGTAAAACGCTCCAAAAATTAAAATTCAGCTTTCATAGAATCTTAGAATATCAGGGTTGGAAGGTAGCTCAGGAGCTACTCCAGTCCCCATCTAAATCATCCCAGCCAGGGCTTTGTCAACCCTGACCTTAAAGCTTTCAGGTTAGCTTCTTTAATTAAGCAATTAAAATTAAAAGATCCCTAAGAAAGGTGGTTCTGATATGCTTACACCAGTCAAAGGCAGTTTCAACCCTAGAGGCGAAAGTTTGGGAGAGTTATGAGTGAGTGGGAAGGGGGATTAGAATGGAAGCCGTTCTTAACTATAGCAGCAGTTGCTACTGGAATACGGTCTATCTACCTTTACTTTGTTTTCCAAATTCTCCTGGCTTTCGAGGAAAAGAGAAACTTATTACCATTGAATAGAAAAAGGGAAAGCATCTGCCAGAGCCATCAGTATATTGGCTTAATTCAGCCCATAGGAAATAATGAACTTAAACCAAAAGAATTCTAGGATTTTGTGCCTTCAGAATTTATTTTAACCCCCTAGCTCTGCCTAGCATTAAAGCTGACATGTTACAAAAGAGCATCTAGGCATGAGCTGTTTCTCTGTGAGCTACATATCTGAAGAATGCTCCCTTAGTCTACCAGATGGTTTGTTCATTGCTAGTTCAAACTTCATCTCTACAGTACAGTAAGTAACATGTTCACTCTCCCTTTATCATACTATTGTAGGCTGTCGGAAGACATGAATCCCTTACAACCCAAAACATGGAAAGAAAAGCTCGCTGGAGAGAGGAGGTTGCTCAGAGTGCATCTGCCAAACCCTAGGAGAGGGAGGAGACCTGGTGAGAAGGATACAAAGATGATGCTTTCTTCATTGATGAGAGAGGGGTAGATCTTCATGTGTTTTGCTTTTACATTATGGTCCTCTGCTCTTATGCTTTAGGAAAGACAAATAAATTATTTTGTAGTAATACTAAAAATCTGTCTTGATTTTTTTTTTTATTGGGCTACGACCAAAATGCCTGTTTGAACAGCTTAGAAGAACAAGTAAAGTGCTAAAACTGAGCAGATGCTGTAGTTGCTTTTCATACAGAATGTTCAATGCTTCTGTTTCCTAATTGTAGTAATACAACCATATCCTTCTTGGATGGACTTGATTTACTCTACTCCCCTAGTGTCATAACCAAGTAAAGATATAGGTTTTCACCTCTTACAGACAGAGATTCTTTCCTACTATCTGTTCCTCTAAAACAGAGGTGGGCCACATCCGGCCTGGCCCTTGAGCTCCTGGCCGGGGAGGCTTGCCCTAGCCCCTCCCCTGCTGTCCCCCTCCTCCGCAGCCTCAGTGCGACGCAACGCCAGTGTGGGAGGGGGCTGCACTGCGGGGGCATGGGAAGAGAAGGAAGAGATGCTCACCTGCAGGTTCAGGGGAGCAGGCGGGCGGCCAACGTGGCCGGAGGACTCAGGAGGAGCACCGGGCGGCCGCACAGCTGGCCGGAGAGAAGCGGCACTTTGAAGGGGAACCTGCCACTTCTCTCTGGCTGCACGGCTACCCCTGCTCGTCCTGAGTCCTCTGCCCACGTTCGCAGGGTGGCATTCTGAAAGGGCTTTGGGGGGGGGGGGGGGGTTGGATAGGGGGTGAGGTTCCTGGGGGGCTGTCAGGGGACAGGGGTATGGATAGGGGTCGGGGCAGTCAGCACGGGGGGGGGGGGGGGGTTGGATGGGGGCGGGGGTCCCAGGAGGAGGCGGGGCGGTTAGGGTTTGGGGAGGTACAGCCTTCCCTACCTGGCCCTCCATACAGTTTTGGAACCCTGATGTGGCCCTCAGGCCAAAAGGTTTGCCCACCCCTGCTCTAAAAGTTTAAGAGGGGATTTTTCATCCCACAGTGAATGTTGGTGTTCAGAGACTTCAGCTGCTGAGTTGTCACTATGAAGCTACAACAGACTTGGGGGAGACAGAGCTTGGATTTTAGTTTTTTTTTTCTTTACTGCTTGGATACCATGCTGTGGCACCCACCCTTACCTAATGATTAGGAAGCTGCTTCCAAGCCTGACTCCCCTCTCTCAGAGCATGGGGATTAACTTCCAGAGGGGGACTTGCCTGTAAGCTGTCTCCTCTCTCATAGTAGGGCCCACACTGGCAATAGAAGGGTGCCTGCTTAGCCTTCTTATTAGGAGGGTTCATGGGGGTGGGGGGCTGGGGACAGAGGAAAGGCCAGCTGAAGAAGAAGCTGGCTAAAGCCCTGGAGTTGGCCATCTCTGCCTGTAAGAGATGAAAACCCGTATCATCTCACAAAGGAGGCGATTCAACCTATGTCTGAGTTGTCTCACAATTGTGACCCAAGGGAGTCTGGATCAACTTGGAGTGCTTCTCCAGCCTCTTCTGACTCTAAGCAGCAGTGCTGGGGGGATCTCCAGTTTGAAGGAGGGAGATACTGACTACCCTACGGTAAGCTGCAGAGAGACTGCTTGAAATACAGTCCCAGTCCAAGGGACCCCTGTGGGAAGGAGGAAAATACCAACTGCCTTAAGGTGAAGGTGAGAGAGCTGCTGTGTGAAATAAAGCCCAGCTGCTGCAAGAGGGGCTGGGAGCAGCTTTGAGAAAGTGCCTCTGTAGTTGGTTAAGACCACTTGAGAAGCTACAGATCCATGATGGGGTAGTAGTCTGCTGACTTGGTGAGGACCCAGGGCAGCTGTAACCTTCTGCATTTGTGGGTGCATACTGGGGCCAGGGAGAGGGTGGGGGGCATTTAGAGAGGGCTCAAACCTGCAGGGGGGGAGGGGGAGATAACCCCTAGTCTTGCCTTTTCTGATGCTGCTGCCACTAGGAGTGATATCCCTGACCCCTTTCCTACCTTTGGGTTCTCAGCCTGACATACTAGTCTGTCGCATCTTAGGCGCATTTAACATGTGCGATTTCAGCTTTACGTGGTCAGCAAAAACAAAAAGAGAAAAATAATTTAAATACTGTTTCTGTAGTGTGGGTGATTCCACCCGCCATTACACTCAATGTAATTTTGACTATACGTGATTTTCGCTTTAGGCGCTGACTGTGGAACGTAACTCCAGCGTAAGATGAGACAGACCTGTATCCCCTTGAGTCTGGCACAATGATGGGACTTCGGCTTGGCTGTTGCAGACAAATCACTCCCTGCACTATCAGTGGCAGGGGCAAAACCTTAGTGATGTTCCAAACCCATGTGCCAGGTCACACCACCACTCTGTCAAATTTGGCTCAGCTGCTCCTCCCCAATGATGACCAAACCTGAGTTGGGGACCTTGTGCAAGTGCACCCAGGATGCCTTGGTTAAGCCAGGCCTCATTGCTATACGTGCATGTGAATCCATGGACCTCTGCTAATGCTACCCTTGGTGAAGACACTGACAAACAGGGCTAAGGTAGGAGCTGCCCTGGAAAGTGGTGAAGGGGATTGACAGAACAGGCCTTAGCCACTTAAAATCAGCACCCAGAGGAGAGGGTGGATTGGGGTTCCCATCTCTCCCCCACATCAAGAGGAAAAGTACAGGTGTCAGGAGTGGAAGAGACCAAAAACTACATGTTCCAGATTAGGGTGACCAGATGTCATGATTTTATAGGAACAGTTCCGATATGTGGGACTTTTTCTTATATGGGCACCTATTACCTTCCCCACACACACACAATGTCCTGATTTTTCATACTTGCTGTCTGGTCACCGTATTCCAGACAGAGGCCAAGGGTTGGGCTTAGGGACCACTAGACTTTGTTTTTTCTTACGGCTGACTTTTCTGTTCATCTCAGAAGGGGAATGGACTGAGATGAGGCCTGGCTGTAGAATTAGGCCATGGAAGTGGCAGACGGTTCCATGGACGGACAAGGGAGCAATAGAGTGAAAGAACCCCTGCAACACCGTGTTGTGACATGAGGGGGCTCTCTGGGGATGAGTGTGGGCCATAACAGCAGACTTTCAGAATAGGACCAGCTTTTTACAAGTGCTGAGGCCATGATCTTTCTCCTGTTCCCACCTGTCTTGGGGTCTTCATGGGTGCTCAGCAAGAAAGTATCCTCAATAAGGCAGTCAACAATCCCAGTACCTTTTAAATACAACATCATTTATTTGCCATAGGAAATAAGACTAGGAGAAAAAGTAGCATAGAAAGATAAAACATAACTAGAGGGCGTGGGGGGGAAAGGGCATTGAAAGTATGGATTAGTGCAGTATACAGGCTTTCGTGGCAGAATCTCTCTCAAACAGCTGTGCCCTGTTTCTTTCTGTCCTGGCATAGTTCTCCAGAGTTCTCTTTCATAAGAATGGCCATAGTGGGTCAGACCAAAGGTCCATCTAGCCCAGTCTCCTGTCTTCCAACAGTGGCCAATGCCAGGTGCCCCAGAGGGAATAAACAGAACAGGTAGTCATCAGGTGATCCATCCCCTGTCACCCATTCCCAGCTTCAAGTGATTGTGCACACATACATTCCACTGAAAGTGTATGTATACCTAATGCACTTGAGTTGACAGCTTTTGCCAGCCATACCAGCAGGTGGCACATGCACACTTGCTGTCCTTGTGCTCTCAGGCGAGGGCACAAAAGGGATGTGTCTGCTGCCTCCCTCTCAGATCCTTTTCACTAGTCCATAGCCTTAGCTTCAGTCAACATACTTCAGTTGTTGCAGTTACAGTATAAGTGTAGTGTTGTATAGTATAATTATTTAGATATAATTTTATTAGTAACTAGAGTATTTACTATGAAGAAATCCCCAGGTTTTAAACAATGTGCCACATGCAGGGTTGTTATCCCTCTCACAGATGGACACAAGAATTGTCTGATTTGTGAGGGACAAATGCCCTATTTGTAAGTCCTTTTCCACCCAAAGTAAGGGCACTACTTTAGTGAACACACTACTATGCTGACAGGAAAACTTCTGCCATTGGTGTAGCTAGTTACCGCCTCTCACAGAGGTGGATTATGGCGACGGGAGAAACCCTCCCGTAGGCAGTGCTATGTCTATAGTGGGGATTAGATCAATATAACTGCGTCGCTCAGGGGTGTGGATTTTTCACACCCATGAGCAACATAGTTATACTAATGTAAGTTTGTAGTGTAGACCTGACCTAAGAAATAAAGACTGTTGCTTGAAGATTCACCTCACAAAGGAGGAGGTACGACCTATGTCTGAGTTGTCTCCCACTTGTGACCCGAGGGACTCTGGATCAACTTGGAGCATTTCTCCAGCTTCTTCTGACTCCAAAGATAAGTTTAGAAATAAACAGGCTTCCCCATCACTCTCTGAGTCAGTGTTCTAAACATTGACTCCCAACAAGACCTCCAAGGCCAGGTCTTCTCCCAAATGCTTATCTAGTAAGCCCCCTGGCGCTGGTTCGAACCTCCACAAATCAAAGTGCTCATTGGTTCCGTCAGAGGCAGCACCATTGACTATGGCTCTATTGGGGCTTCAACTAGGTCCTTCAACTACATTGGACCCTCTGGCACCATTGGTTCTGTCCGCACCAACAACTTCTTCCGAGGTGCCCTCTACTCTCTCAGGCTTTCCTGGCGGCAAGGGCCCTCCTTTGTTTTTTCCCTGCCTAACTTTCCTCTGCTGCACCCGGCCCAACGACATACCGCCATCAGCACAGTGTGCTGACATTGTCTTCAGTATTTTGGCCTCTTTCTTCTAGTGACCCTGGCTTATCTCCCATCCTTAGACCATTGAGAACACCTGTGGGAATGCCCCATCTTCCCCCCAACATGAATAGGCTTTTATGTCATCTTCTGCAGGCTCAGAAGGGGAAGGACCTGCCTCTCCTACAAGATCCTTCCGATCTCCCTATAGATCTTCCACTGCCACATCTTAAGATCAAGACAAGGTCCCAGAAAGGGAAGTTCCAGTTTGGGGTCCTGCACCCTGGATAGCTCAGTCCATGTTTTTTCCTCCATAGTCATACTGGTTTTGGGCCATCCCAAGGGACATGAGACTTCCCCTGCTATTCACTTCCTGGGAGGAAGTCATCCCTACCCCGCCCGAGACATCTTCTCAACATAATGCTGCTCTCTCTCTCAACCCAATGTCATGGAATCCATGGAAGGGGGTGACTTGCTAGAGGAACCATTAGATGCACTTCCTCACATCTCCTTTACTTCCTTGGATGAAGCTGTTAACCCAGAGTCAACATCCTTTCTCTCCCGCCCCGCATCAAAAAAATAATGAGTTTAAAGTCTCCCAGGATCTCATGAAAAGGGTTGCTACTTCTCTGGGAGTATAATCAGAGACTGTGTAGGAAAATCCACACACCCTCCTGGATATTCTACAAACTCCTGATCCAGGAAAGGTTTTCTTTCCTATTAATTAGAGCTAGAGAAGACTCCTTGGCAGACTCTGGCCTGACACCCTGTGACAAGTTCCCCTCGGGATACCACCTGGAACTGGGATACCACTAAGCCTCTGACCCACCAACCTGGGCTCCCTCTCACATTGTGCTGCTGTGACAAGCTGCAAAGCTTGCACTGTCACCAGCATTCATACAGGTAGGGACACACCCAAATGCAGTTACATGCAGGCTCTCTAACCACCAGCCTCGGATCCCAGAGCAGTACTGTCCTGCCCCAGTCAAATCTGGCCAGTATATGGGTTTAACATCCGGTCTGCCCCTCCCTCAATGTGAAGAGGACCATGCACACTTGTGGTAACCAAGCAGGGACTTTCCCCAAACACTCCAGTCAAAGCTCACTGGTTTGGATTAAAACAAAAACAAGTTTATTAACTACAAAAGATAGATTTTAAGTGATAGCAAACAGATCAAAGCAGATTACCTAGCAAACAAAAATGCAAACTAAGCTTAATATACTAAATAGATAGGGTGAGAATCTGCTATTCATTTCCAAACTGATGGTACGGGCAGGCTACAGATTCTTAAGGCACAAGCTACACTTGCTTTGCAGCTTGAAATCCCCAGGTGTTTCATACACAGGCTAGAAATCCCTTTAGCCAGGGTCCAGCACTTCCCCCAGTTCAGTCTTTGTTCCTCAGGTGTTTCCAGAAGTCTTCTTGTGTGAGGAGTGTAGAACCTCAGATGATGTCACTCCCTGCCTTATATAGCTTTAGCATATGGCAGGAACCCTTTGTTTCAAAACTTGGTTCCCAGACCAGTTTGTGGAAAAATATTGACATCCCAAGATAGAGTCCAGCGTCATGTGGTGTGATCACATGTCCCTGTACCGTCATAGTAGCCATTACTTAGAGACTCTGTGTAGCATTCTCAGGAAGGCTCACCCTGTGGGCGATAAGCTTCTCATAGGGCTCATTGCCTTGAATAGGCCCTTCCCAACTAGCTATCTAGCCTGAAAGCATCTTGTCTAGTGGACGTTACCCAGGTGTAGCTACATTTGGGGTACAGAAACAGTCAGTATTTATAACTTGATACAAAAATGATACATGTATACAAATAGGATAGTCAGATTCAGCAAATCATAACTTTTCCAATGACACCTCACATGACTTATCTGGCACAAAATGCATCATAATTATGCCATAACCATATTATAGTAATATTATTAAGATGACTATGGGGTGCAGTGTCACAACTCCCAACTGCTGAGTGAGTGAATAGGTGGTATCAGGCTCCACAGCAAGTTTTCGAGCATTTCTTTACTCATCCAGTTCCTGATTCTCTGGCAGCAGCAGCAGCTGCTAATGAGCACTCTTGCCAAACCCATCCTAAATCCACTCCAAAGAATAGAGTCTAGCTTCTTAAGCTCCTTATGGCTGTAAAACTTTACTCTACTGCCACACTCCAAATGAGAGTCGCCAACTATCGGGCTTTTAATCTAATTACAATTTTATTAATTTCTCTGCTTCGTTCAAGTTTGCTGATAAACTACCAGAGGAATTTCATGACCAGCTTTTTATTTTGGTGTCTGAGGGCCATCTTACAGCGCGAATATCCCTCCAGGCAGTAATAGATGTGGCCGATACGGTCGCTAGTTCTGCGGCCCCTGCAGTCTCCATGCTGCATTCCTCCGGATTGCAAGCTTCTGGCATCCAAAAGTTTCCACAGACCACAATAAAGAACTTAGAATAGTCTAAGTTATTTTCTGAAAAAATAACTGATGCCATGCACATGTTAAGATTTTTGTGGGACACTTCACTCTTTAGGGTTTTACACCCCAGTTATGAAAAGAAAGCAATTTAGGCCACATTATCACTGTAGCTTCTCTTTCCAATACAGACCTCAATATCCCCCTAAGAAGAGGTCAAGACATCCTGGACATCACCAGCTGTGTTTGATTCTAGGGGGAGGGATAGCTCAGTGGTTTGAGCATTGGCCTGCTAAACCCAGGGTTGTGAGTTCAATCCTTGAGGGGGCCACTTGGGGATCTGGGGCAAAAATCAGTACTTGGTCCTGTTAGTGAAGGCAGGGGGCTGGACTCGATGACCTTTCAAGGTCCCTTCCAGTTCTAGGAGATGGGATATCTCCATTAATTATTATTATTATTCTCATCAGATGTTTATAACTACAAAGCAGTCACTTTGACTTTTGATTGAGGATCATGCCTATCCCTCTTTTTTCCATGCTTGACAAAACATCATAGAAAGTGGGTACTCAGTAAAGTAAAGGAGAAATTTGTTATCCAATTCCTTTTCCTAACCCACCTTCCCCATTCCTCTTCAGGGACACCTCTTACGAGACAGTGTTATTTCAAGAGCTACGGTCTCTTCTGTAACTGGGAGCAATAGAGGAATTTCCTCACCAACACAGAGGGAAAGGCTTCTATTCCCAATACTTCCTGATTCTGAAAAAAATCTGGGTGGCCTCCATCCTATTCTAGGCTTAAGAAAGCTGAACCAAGTCATCAAAAAGATCAAGTTCAGGATGGTCTTCCTTGCTTCTGTCATTCCTTCCCTGGAGATTGGTGCGCTGCCCTCACTTTTACAAGATGCATAATTCCATGTCACAATAATTCCCTCCCACAGGAAATACCTTCTATTTGTTGTGCACCAGCCACTATCCGTACACAGTGCTCCCTTTTGGTTTGTCATCAGCCCGGAGGGTCTTCACCAAGTGTATGTCAGTGGTAGTAGCCCACCTCCCATTTGGACATTTTCCTTTACCTGGATGATTTGAAGCTGCCCACACAGCCAGAGACCAAATCCAAGACAGTGTCATAGTCATTCTCTTGTCTATGCCTGAAACGAAATTGGAGAAGTCTCAATTACAACCCACTCAACACACACCTTTTATAGAAGCAGACTTTGATTTCACAATAGCCATGGCTTTTCTCCCAATAGAAGGGCATCAAACTATAGCTGCCCTTTCCACTGGCCTCAGATCCAGCCCTATAATGACAGCGTGTACATGTCTGCAGCTCCTAGGCCATAAGGCCTTGTGGATGTCTGTAAAGCCTCATGCCAGACTTCATCTTTGCTATATGTAAGCCTGGCTTCATTTGGTGCATTGTTCTCTCAGGCATCTTCTGGACTTGCATACCTGCCTGGATGCTTCACTATCTGGGTTGGTGGTTAGACCCAAGGATTGTCCCCAGAACTGACCTGGACTTTGGTAGCAAAAACCTCTATCAGTCATCTTCAACACAAGCTCTTCGGTCACCTCAGGTGGTTTATATGGAGGGAAACATGTTGGAACTCAGCTGTTCATTGGGCCTGTGAGGTATTTATGCCCTCCATTGTAAACCAGTAGGTGCGACTTCCCATAGACAACACTACAGCCACCTTTTACTTGAACTAGCAGGGAGATGCAAGATCGACTCAGCTGTGCTGAGAAGCTGTTCTTCTTTGGAATCTGTGTATTCACCGCATTTCCCTGAAGGCTATTCACCTTCAGAAATACACTAGTGGATTTCCGCTGCAGAGTTTTCACAGACCATAACAACAGGTCAATCAGGAAGGACATCCTCCTCCAGATTTTCTGATGCTGGGGTGCCTGAAAGTTTGTTTGTTCACAGTCATCCTAAGCAACAAATACATGAGATTTTGCTCCAGGGCTGGCTGCAGTCCAGGTTCCATCACAGATACATTTCTTCTACCCTGTTCTGATCAGCTCCTGTATGTATTCCCTCTAGTTCATCTCATTCACAGAGGTCTCAGGAAGCTGAAACAGGACAAAGTATTATATCTCCTCATTGCACCAGCATGGCCAAGATAATATTGACTCACAGCTCTACATCACCGCTCCATCTGTTCACTGATAACTTTACCATTAGTGGCAGATCTGCTGTCACAGAACCAGGACAAATCTCTTCATCCAAACTTCATGTCTCCACCTTACTGCATGGCTGATTGCTGGTTGAACACTCATGAGAAACTGTGCTCCCAAGAGGTCCAAGCCATCTTGCTGAGTAGCAGAAGGAGTCCCCATGCAAATCAAAGTGGAAGAGATTTTTCTCTATGGGCATAATCCCACAAATTATCACCCTATCACACTGAAACTATGCATGTGTTGGACTACTCCTACATTTGAAATAATCAGGGCTCTCAAATAGTTCTGTGAGTTCACCTGTCTTCTATTTTAGCATTACATCTGCCAACAGATGCCATCTTCTCTCATCCTCTTGTTTCTAGATTTTTGAAATGTCTAGTTAACACTTCCTCTCCTGTATCTGCTCTGGTGCTTGTATGAGATTTAACTTTTGTTCGGTGTTGAGTCATAGGTCCCCCTTTTGAGACCATGTTGACAGCTTCACTGTCTGTGTCTATGAAGAGGGTATTTTTAGTGGCAATCTCTTCCAAGGGGGTTTCAAAACTTCAAGCTGTTCTTGCTGATCCTCTTTTTATGGCTTTCATAAGGACAAGCTGTCCCTTCGGCCATATCCTAAGGTTACGCCTAAGGTAATGTCCACTTTCCATCGAAGCTAAACCTATAACCTTCCGGTGTTTTTCCCGAAACCCCATTTGTCTAAGGATAAGGAGGCACTTGTAGAGCTCTCACATATTATTTGGACCACACTCGTTTCTTTAGATCTTCCCCAAGAGTCTTTGTAACCTTTGCTGAAAGAGCTATGAGTTAACTTGTGCCATCTCAGAGAATCTCTCACTAGATTTCTGCCCGTGTCAGATTTTGCTAAAGTCTCTCCCCCATCAAGGATAACAGCTCACTCCCCCAGAGCTCAGTCCTCCCTTTCAGCTTCCCTGAGCAATATTCTACATGCAAGGCAGCATCCTGGTTGTCTGTACATAACCTTTTCTATGCATCATCACACAAGCCTCTCTTGATCAAGTCAACTTTGGCAAGTCAGTGCCACAGTCTGTTTAGATGATCCAAAGTCTCTCCATCTGAAAGGGAACTGCTGTTGAGTCAACTACAGTGGAATTTATATGTGCACTGTCACTCAAAGGAGAAAAAACTGTTATTCTTTGAGATGTGTTGTGCACATGTACATCACATGGCCCTCCTACCTTCCTTCAGTAATAGCTTTCAGAGGTGTGAAGGAACATGGCAGACACATCCCACTCCACACTACTTTCTTAAGTTCATGGAGAATAGGTCCATCAATGGCTATTAGCCAGGATGGGCAGGGATGGTATCCCTAGTCTCTGTTTGCCAGAAGCTGGGAATGTGCGACAGGGGATGGATCACTTGATGATTACCTGTTCTGTTCATTCCCTCTAGGGCATCTGGCATTGGCCACTGTCAGAAGACAGGGTACTGGGCTAGATGGACCTTTGGTCTAACCCAATATGGCCATTCTTATGTTCACACATGCTCTCGCCTGACAGCATAAGGAGAGCAGGGGCGCTTGCCCCACCTCATGGCACTGCTGGCAAAAGTCTCTGACTCAAGTGCACTGGGTGCACATACACCTAGAGTGGAATGCATATGTGCACAACATCTCAAAGAACAAGAGTTACTGTAAGGTAAATAACTCCAGCAATAAAAATGGGAGGGGGGAGTGGCCTATTTTTTTTTAAGGTCAGGTCTGAGGGATATCTAAGAGGGACTGTAAGCGTGCGGGACTCACCCGTGCGGCATCTACTGCTGGTCGTCTTGGGAATTAGCTCTCCAGCCGTTGGAGGCCCTCTGCAGGTCGGTGTCCCACTACCGCTTGGCCCCTGTGTTCCTCCTGGACTCGGTGCCCTGTTGTCTGGGGTGCTGCCCCCTGGCAGTAACCTCTCACAGCTCTGGGACTCTCCCTCCCAGGGGAACCCCCACCCACTATCCCCACTTTGCCTCAGTCTTGGCTACTGCCAGTCCTCATCTAGCCCCCATTCACTGGGGCAGACTGCAGTGTATAAGCCACTCATCACAGGCAAAGGGGTTTGGACCTGCTGCCTCTGGCTACCTGTGGGCTGCCCCCTACAACCCAGTACCTAATAGGCCTTACCAGACCTGCAGCCTGGGGCTTTCCTAGGCCAGAGCTCCCCGGCTCCCTTATTTAACCAGATACCTGGTTAAGCTCCCTGCAGGCAGGCCCTTCTCTCTGAACGTAGAGAGAGACTATCTGGGCTCCTGGCTCACAGCCTCTTTATACAGGCCAGCTGTGGCCTGATTGGGGTGTGCCCCAGCTGCAGCCGCTTCCCCAATCAGCCCAGCTTTTAGAGCTCCCAGCCACAGCCCTCTCCCAGGGCTGTTTTTAACCCCTCTGAGCAGGAGCAGGCTGACTACCCCGCTACAGGGACCTATATCAAGTGTATTCTGGAAAGACAGATCTGGGAAAAGCAATTCAAAATACTCTGTCCAATACATTCATAAGAATTTTGTAAAAACATTGACCTGCTAAAGTAGTTTCCCCCGCCCCATTATTATTTTATCACATCACACCCTTCTCTGGCTCCTTCCACTGGCTCCCATATGTAATTTCATCAAATCATCATCATAAATATGCCCCTTCATACTTACATTCCTTCGCTGAGCTTCATATGACTCCCCGCCCTCTCTGCTCCACCGGTGTTGCCCTGTGCCCCCACCTGTTTTTCAGCCTCATGAACAATCTCCTCTATGACTCTCTATGTACTGGTCAATCTCCTTGAACTCATGCACAAACCCATGAGCAGGAAAGGGTGTGTGTGGGGGGGAAAATCTACATTTTGACAAAGAAACAGCTTTCTTTTCAAAGCTGTTTGGGGTTCCCATCCACACAGACTGTCTCCTGAACCTCAGCTGGAGGTGCCTCTTGAAGAGAAAGAAGGGAGAGCAGACACCCCAAGTTATCTCCCTCTTTCTCTCTCTACCTATGGCATCCACAACACCTGAAGAACAAAAGAAGCAGCATTGGACTGGGGGAGGGATCCTGACTGAAAGAAGTTCAGCCAGTAATACTGCTGAAATGTGGTGAGAGAGACCTTTGCTTTGAATTCACTTTAGGTTGTTAAGTTAGGCATTCGTTGCATTTTACTTCTATTTTCTTGTAACCAATTCTGACTTTTATGCCTCATTTATATTCACTTAAAATCTATCTTTTGTATTTAATACGTTTGTTTTATTGTTTTATCTAAACCAGTGTGTTATTTCAAATAGAATTTCCCAAACAGGATTTGCATATATGATTTGCTATTAATAAAATGACAGATTTTATATGAGCTTGTGTTGTCTGGGAAAGAGCAGGGCAGTACAAGACATACATTTCTGGGAAAAGTCTGAGACTGGAAGTTTGCTGGTGTCACTCTTCAGTATAATTCGAGATTGGCTGGCTGCAGCACTCATATACTATCACTGGGAGTGACTTACATGCTGGTGGCTGTGTGAGCAGGCCAGGAGTGGTTGCTGTCACAGTGAAGCAGTGTAAAAGGCACCCCAGGGTGGAGAACTGAGGTGAACCAGCTGCTCATCTGTCCAGATTGTACCCTGAGTAATGTCACAGGGAGATCAGAAGGGGGACTATGCAAGGGAGGGGAGCAGTGAGTTTATATGAAGGGGCTGGTGGGCAGGTTTGGTGCATGGCCATCTTGACCCATGCCAGGAGGCAGTTGAGGAGGAAGTCTTGCAACTTTGTGGGGCCACAAATAGAGTGTGCAAGGATAAACAGGTGATAGTGGGGGAAGTGCAGCCAGAACCTCAGTAAGAAGTTCTGGAAGAGCCAAAAGAGAGCTGCAGTCTGATGCACTCTATGCAAATGTGCACCAGGGTCTCCTTCTTGCTGTAGAAGAGTCCATGGATTTGATGAACCATGCCAAATGCACACCCATACTCATGGATCCATGAAGGAGCCACCACCTAATATCCCCAGCAGGCCATAGAACCAGAGTCGAGTACAGGCTGCCCCACCAGGACTCCCTGCCCTCCACAGGTGGCAACAAGTCCCACCACTTGATATTAGGGTGGGACAGAAGGGCAAGAAAGTGGATGGTATGGAGCATGAGTGTGTACAGATGTTCTCTGGGTGCAGTCCAAATATGGACCGGCTGAATATAGTTCTTCCAACTCAGGTGGCATGGTGGGGGGCAGCCAGGTTGGCTCACAGGATAGGGGTCCAATGACAAACTTTGGAGGGCCAGGGGTGAGGAGTAGGTGGGAAGCATCCTATGGAAGACTTTCCCCCTTGATGGCCGCTATGGAGCTGGTTGCTGAAACTAGATCCTGTAGAGGGCCTGGTAAAAGACCAGCAGCTCAGAGAGGTCTGGAGGGAGACGCCTCAGGTGGAGATTAAAAAAGTGCTACTGGTCATATTGGAACCCTCAGAGGTGGCAGAAGATGGCTTGCACTAGCATGTTCCAAGCTGGACTATAGGCACCATAAAGGAGTTTATGCAGTGCCTAAGGGTAAAATGTGTGGACCTGACTGCAGATACAGGACAGGGTCTGGTCTGTGTTCTCCCAGGGGAGGCTCAGGGCACCCACAGAGCCCCAATGCACTCCAACCAGAAAAACTTGATGATCTTCTGATAAAGACTGGCAAGAGGCCCCAGAGGCGGGCTCAGGGTATTGAACTGGTGCCCCAGCACGGACAGGACTAGCTGGTTGAATCACCAGCACCCTCCACCAAAGGGTGGAGCAACCCCATCCACCTCTGCTGCACCCCCAGACACCCTGGCCCCCAGATAAATCCAATTGTCCCACAGGGAGGATTCACTGGCAGAAAGGTACTCTCCAAGGTTGGCACGGAGCATGGATGGGAGGGAGCCCACCTCCCATCCATCCCCATCAGCCCAGAGCTCTTGACCCAGTAGACTCAAGCAGAGGAGGCTGCCAAATAGATGGCTTGGCAAGCCTCTGCCCACACTCGTGCACCTTGTGGCTCAGGACCTGGGAGTTCATCATCAGCATATGCCAACAGGACCACCTGCAAGTCCTGCTCTCAAAGCACCAACCCTCTCATCCTCTTCTGGAGGAGATGGAGGAAGGGCTTGATGGCTGTGGCATACAGTGAGCAGCCTGCATGCTCCTCTCGACTGAGGGTGACAGGTTTTGTCAAGGCTCGGTTAAGCTTGCTCAGACACTGCAGAGGCATGCAGCACTTGGAGAAACCCCATAAAGCAAACACTGAAACTGAACACCTGCAGAATGCCCAGGAGATACCAGTGATCCACCCTGTCAAACGCATCTCCTCATCTAGGGACAGGATGGTAAATGACAGACCATCTTTACATGCCATATGGAGACAATCCCGGGACTGATAGGCAGATTCTTGAATATGGCCTGCCTGGGACAGCGTAGGTCTGGTCAGGGTGGATCATATCCGTCATCACAGACCCCAGCCATAGCGAGATGGCTTTTACTATGATATTATAGTCCATCCCGAGGAGTGATACTGGGTGCCAATTCCTTAGGTTGCAGAGGTCCCCCTTTTTGAGCAGCAAAACAAATACAGCAGGGGTGGGCAAACAACAGCCCTGGGGCCACATGCGATCCTTCAGACATTTTAATCTGGCCCTCGAGCACCCGCTGGAGAGCAGGGTATGGGGCTTGCCCCACTCCTTGCGTACTGTGGCTCCACGTGGCTCCTGGAAGCAGGAGCATGTACCCCCTCCGGCTCCTACATGTAGGGGCAGCCAAGGGGCTCTGCACACTGCCTCCGCCCCAAGGGCCACCCCAACAGCTCCCATTGGCCGGGAACTGCCTGGCCATGCCTCCAGGTAGAAGCCAGAGGAAGGACATGCCAATCTTGGTCACCCATGCTGACTGTATGGAATTCATTCCACAGGACCCCACAAAGATCATTGTCAGTCAGATCCAGGGTGAAGTGGCTGGTGTAGAAAGCCCTGGCCCTTTCCCGCTTCTCGGCTGGATCTTTAAGAGGGGTGCTGTCCTTTACCAGGAGACACATGATGTGCTTTTTGGCATCCTTCTTTCTCGCCAGGGCATAGAAAGAGTGAGAAATGCACTCCATCTCCCAAAGGAACTGGATGCAGGATCAAAGAACAATGCCCCGAGCATGATAGTTGTTGAGGGCCCGAAGATCATCCCACTTCTCCTGACACTCTCTGAAGAAGGATAGGTCTCTGAAGTGAGAGGCCAAGTGCCTGTCCATCTCCCAAACCTGCTCCAACTGCTCCATAACTACACCCTTCTGTTGACTGCCCCGAGTATAGTCACAGCAGGAGAGCTGGGCACTTACTTTCCCCACATCCCAGCACCTCCTCCTCAAGGGAAAAACATGTCTCTGCCCCCACCTGGCCAGCCAGAACACATGGAAGGATGCCATGAAGCACCGGTCCAGTAGGCCAGTCCCAGCCACTCAGGTGTCAATGAGACCATAATGGCCACCAAGTGATGGTCCAAAAATGGCACAGGCCTGACACTGAAGGAGTGGGCCTGTAAGATGTTAAACCTGGAACATAAAAGCAGTCCAGCTGGGAGTGGCACAACCAAGTGTACTCTACCTGGACATAAGTAAAAGTGATAGAGTTGTCTGGATGATAGTCATGGCAGACGTCCACCAGGGAGTGATGGTCAACAATCTCCTTGAGGACATTTGTGGTAGCCTGGCACTTCTCTTTCCCAATGCAGTCCTGCATGTTCAGGACAGTGTTCAAGTCCCCACCCAGGACAAGGCACTCGTGAGGATCCAAGGCGCTGAGGAAGGTAGACATCTGCAGATAGAACCATACCCACTCTGGGCCTGGCATCATGGCATATATATGAACAAAGATGAGGATCAGCCCCCTCCACACAGACCTGGAGGTTTCTAAATAAGGGACTCTGACAGGTTGATAGTTTGTTTTGCATAATTAATTTCAACTTTAAACGGCATTATAGCTGGTTTTAACTTTTTTGTTTATGTATCTTAGTTAATAAGTTCCTAAAGTTTGCCATGAAACTAACAAACCAAGGTCTCTGGATACCAAATCCCAAACCTTGTTTAAAACCATTTTATGTTGGACAGTTTCAGAGTAGTGTTAACACCTTTAACTCTTTGGGCCCATAGCATTTCATCTAAATTAATACATTTTTTGTGTCCCTGGGAGGGCTTAAAGATTTAATATATATTCGGCCATTGGTTTACTTAGCAAACAGAACAGATGGATGATTTCAGAGTTGGCTTGAAAGCAAAGGTTGAAAATTATTAGGAATTCAAAGAGTGACACACTTTTTCCTTTCAGTGCTATAAGGATTTACTTTCATTTTGTTTGACACTTTTTAATATTTCCTTATTTAAATAGTGTTTTATTTCCTTTTCCCCTTTTTATTTATGATCTGTGGGGTTTTTTTCCTTGTGTTTTGACTTTGAATGTTGTTGCACCATTTGCTTTCTTGAAGTCCGTAATATTTGTAATCCAGTGTCTTCTCCAGAAAGACCTCTCAAAAGAGCAAAGTAAGTAATGGAACTCCTGCTGGTGCTCATGAAGTCCAGGGAGATATGATTTCTTTACCATCAGGTGTAACCCCTTTAAAAGATTATTCAAATTGTTCAAGCAGTTTTAGTTCTGAGGCTGTTCACCCCTTATAGTAGCTAATTCAGGTGGATGGGACAGATAAGGATTTGTTGGAGAAGGAGTTGGAAATTTTGTCCTGGGTGTATACGAGAGTGATCCCAGAGATGCAGATTCTGTTGAGGTATGGCTCGCACATAAACAAAAGTTAGATTTGTTTGAGAGTAATTATGCACTTTTGTAAAAGTACTGGTTATGTAAAAAGGAGAAACAGTTGATTGCTGTTTGTGCAAGGTTTGGCAGCTAATACCTCTTCATCAGCCTGATGCATAGAGGTCAGTTACACTGTCCAGTTCCTAAGAAACAGATTATATTAGAGAATTGTAGGTTGAGAGGAAGAGTAGGTATACTTCAAACAGAACCAGAAAGGATGTTGAGAGGAAAAGGTGAGGAATTGGCTTTTATGAAGGGGATTTTGAAGGTGGCACAGGAAGGACTGGCCAAAAGAAACTCTGAGTACATTAATTTGGACTCTCAAATGAATGTGTTGAAAAGGAAGGAGAGAACGTGACTCAGGGACCCTTTCATGTCAATAGGCAGAGAGCACAAGGTGCATAGGGTTTTGCAGGGATCCCCTGGGTCAGAAATATGCATAGTAGTTCATCAAAGGCTGGCATAGGAGGTCTGTACTGAGACACAGTAGCTCATCCTCATAATCACTGCAAAATGTATGGATGGCTGGATAATATTTAAGCAGTTGTGTATCTATATGGAAAATTATGTTCTTATTAGATGACATACCTCAGAAATGTTCCTTTCAGGCAGGAGGTAACAGATGCCTAATCTCTCTGGCCATTTGGGTATTGTATGCCTCACATTGTATGCTTATCTGCATACTAAGTCAGTTGCAAAATGAAAGATTGTGAAATCTTTTTAAAATAAAAGAAAAATCCATAGGATGAAACATATAGCCTGGGGCATCCTGTTTATGATTAAGACAAAGGTTAGAACTAATATCTTGCGTGAGGGTAGGGTGACCAGATGTCCCGATTTTATAGGGACTGTCCTGATATTTGGGTTTTTTTCTTATATAGGCTCCTATTACCCCCCACCCCCGTCCCGATTTTTCACACTTGCTGTCTGGTCACCCTACGTGAGGGGGTGGCAAAGAAACAACAAATTCTTCATCTGGGAATCAAGCTGACAATGTACTTGTCTCGTGAACAGAGGATCACAGCCAGCCTGGCTGTAAAGCACTGCTAGGATTTGGGGTGAGCAATATTTAACAATACATGAGAGTATCTTGTTAATGAAGTCTAGGCTCTAGAACATGTGTTAAGATTGTTTTATATGTAACCATTTGTATCCAATACTTCTACTTCCTACTGCTTGAATCTTAGTGCTTTGTCCACCCAATTTAGGCTTAATCAGTTTTTGCCTTTATTTATACAACTTCAGATATTATAAGTGACAGTAATTCTATCTGAACAGACAAGATGGAATTGGTAAGTGGCCCAAGTTACCACACTCCAGGGCATCAGCAAGTCCTCCTAGAATTCTTGATGATTGTCATCTCCTCTGATCCTTCAGTCCCATCCTTTGGTTACTGGTCTGGTGTTTCTTTAATTTGGGCTGTCTTCATTTGGGTCTTTTATATATTTTTATGTTACAGATTGGATAAAAATGACTTAATCAGCTTTTTACTGAACACCCCTTTCTTTTTAATGAAAGCTGGACATTACGTATTGTGACAAAGTTCCTCGTCTACCGCTTATTGGCAGATTTGCTCGCCTCAGAGATCTTCCCCTCTGGTGGAACCCACAGGCTGGGTCAATTCCTCCTGTGTCTGATCAGGAGTTGGGAGGTTTGGGGGGAACCCGGGCCCATCCTCTACTCCGGGTTCCAGCCCAGGGCCCTGTGGATCGCAGCTGTCTATAGTGCCTCCTGTAACAGCTGCATGACAGTTACAATTCCCTGGGCTACTTCCCCATGGCCTCCTCCAAACATCTTCTTTATCCTCACCCCAGGTCCTTCCTTCTGGTGTTTGATAATGCTTGTACTCAGTCCTCCAGCAGCACACCCTCTCACTCTCAGCTCCTTGTGCCTCTTGCTCCCAGCTCCTCACACATGCACCACAAACTGAAGTGAGATCCTTTTTAAAACCCAGGTGCCCCGATTAGCCTGCCTTAATTGATTCTAGCAGCTTCTAATCAGCCTGTCTGCCTTAATTGTTTTCAGAAAGTTCCTGATTGTTCTGGAACCTTCCCTGTTACCTTACCCAGGGAAAAGGGACCTACTTAACCTGGGGCTAATATCTGCCTTCTATCATTCTCCTGTAGGCTTCGTCCGCCCACTTCCTGGATCCCAATAGGATCACTCTCCTGTAGCCATCTGGCCTGACCCTGTTTCAGTATGCACAAGCCTCATTACCCAAATTTCTGCACTTTTGCTGCTGGTTTTGCTGTTTCTGAATCACATTGTTTTATGTCACCCTGTTCCCGCGCATTCCCAGAAAGAAGGGATTTTATATTTATCATTATATGCTTGTATACCTCTCATTCAGCTTCCAACATGACATTACTTATCGTGCCAGTAACAATATTATTTTAAAGAAATCAGCAATTTATATCAAAGAAGAACTTCCAAGTGCGCACTCAAGCCAGACAAGACCTCGGCCTAAGTGTTACCTTACTTAAACTCATTCACTATCCATAATTACAAACCATTAAAATAGAACTAATGACGCTTTCAGTCTCACCATTAGCAACCCTTCATTTTTGTTTCAGTAGATGACTGGGTAACAGGGTTCCCACTCACCACTAGCACACCTCCTTGTGTCTTGGAAGGTAGCTCTCACTGCATCAGGTACCCCCTTGGTGCTCGTTGCTTGCTCTGTTCTTCCGGTCCTCTGACTAGGTCACCATTTATCCCACCCTTTCTGGAGTTACAAAGTCAAACAGCACAACTGTCCACATGCTGTCTCCAGACAGTGTTCTGTCCCAGCTAGGTGGTCTATACCACTATACCAGTGGATGGCAGGGAAACCCAGCCCCATCCAACACACCAGGTTCCAGCACAGGGTCCCCACAATCAGCAATCCAGGTCTGCCCAGTCCCAGTCCTGTTGCTGTTTCCCTGGCCTCCTTCCTACTCAGCCTATCATCCTGCTTGTTTTGATTTACTACTACAGCTTACTCTGCTCCCTATAGCTGCTTCACCCCTCCTAGCTTCTTGCAAAACTCCTTATAAAAGAGTAGGATCCCAGGACTTACTCATCCCCTAGACTGCCTCCTTGTTCCTGATAGCCTCACTTCTCTCAGGGAGTGACTGTATCCTCCTTCCACTACAGCTCCCTGTTTCAACCTCCTGGCTTTACAGTGCTGTCCCAGCCTATTTCCAGCTGGGCTTCACTTTCAATTAATGTTGGCCCTCCCTCTTGCAGGTGATACCAGGAAATCTAATTGGCCTCTCAGGCCTTTGTTAACCCTATCGGGGCTGGTGTGGGGTATACACCCCATCACATTATGCTATTCTGTTCTACCCTTTAATCTATTAAGGAGGATTTTGGAGAGCATGCTATGATTGTTTAATGTCAACATTGCTTTTATCTTCTGCAAACATAGGTTTGTCAAAGGCCTTTTTCATTCAAAGTCCAGTTTTATTTGTGAATCATTACAAAAAAACCTGACCTGAGGAAGAGCTCCGTGTAGCTCAAAAGCTTGTCTTATTCACCAACAGAAGCTGGTCCAATAAAAGATATTACCTTACCCACCTTGTCTCTATTACAAAAAAAGTCATTATGAATTTTGCTCTGTTGCGTTTTGAAGGGTGCCTCAATTTTAGGGCTTTAATATTGAGTTGTTTTTAATGTACCCCAACAAGGTGGATTGGATTGGACCTGTGCCAACATCCAAACAGGAAAACAAATATTTATTAGTTGTTATTTGTCTTTTTACAAAATGGGTGGAGTGCTTTGCAGCCCCCAGTGAAACTTTTGTCATCACATTTCTTTTGGTGAATAATGTTTTTACCAGGTAGAGATTGCCCTTGACATAGGCACTGACTCCGTGGCTGCTAAAAAAAAATGGTGTTGCTCAACATCCACCAGCAGCCTCCCAATTAGCTCCCCCCCCCAGTGCCTCCCACCCACTGGCAGCCCTGGCGATCAGCGCCTGCCCATCCCTCGCAGCACCTCCTGTGTGCCGATGATCAATTGTTCAGTGGCATGCAGGAGGCGCTCAGGAGGAGGGGGAAAGAACGAGGGTGGGGGCGCGCTTGGGAAAGAAGCAGGGCAGGAAGAGGTGGGGTATGGGTGGGTTCTTGGGGAAGGGGTGGAGTGGCAGTGGGGCTAGGGTGAAGCACCTCCAGCACATTAGAAAGTTGGCACCTCTGGCCCTTCAGAATAGAATCTGACAGAGGTTCCATATTGCATTAAGTAACACTGCTAATAAAATGACTCAATGGTTATTTACCCAAGAGGACCCAGATGGAGAAAATCAGAAGTTTAACAGAGAATTTAATGAGGCAAACCAGCACCAGCATTGAAAATGTAAAAAGCAACTGAATACCATCATATTGGGTACTGGCTGAGATGATAAAGTAAATAGTAAGTAAAGATACTACCAAGAAAATAGGCCTTGAGCAATAGGTGTAGCCTCCAGGGTAGAAGATGTGACACCCATTTATGTTAATAAAGAAAATTAGAGATTAGATTGCATGTATCATCAGCATACCTTATGTTGAGCCTGGAAATATTTACTTGCTCCAAATAGTTCATAATGTGGGAATATGGCAAGGTCCTACATAGTAAGATGGTTACCCCTGGCATGGGTGCCCATTGTGAAGATATGAATAACACAGAGGATTATTTAGTTCCAAGCACAGAGGCAAATAAATCCAGTGGACTGGATATAGGAGGGTGATCCATGTGTGGGTAATTCAAATGATTCATTATATGGTCTTAGTTTCCAAGCAACAGTTGAAAAGAATGGAATGAGTTTGGCTAAAGCTCTTGAAGGAGAGCGAGTAGTAGGCTCTCTTCTGGTTAAACGGTGGCCAATTAGCACAACCTTTAAGTAGAGGAGTATGAAAAACAAAGTAAAGAGTGTAAGAAGTAACATTTCCTTGCCATATGAAGTGTGTCTGATTACTTCCAAGGGGATTCTTGCTTTACCTTGGGGAAAAGGATTTTGTATTCCTTGGAGCATAAACCAATGAAAGGTAAGCTGCAACTTGCAGATATTTATAAGGGGCAAAAGGTACCAATAAGCTCTGAACTACACACTTTGCTAGGTTTGAAGGATTCAAAGTACTTATGGAGTCTGAGCAGATCAAATTTGGGGCACAAGACTTACAGACCCTAAGACACGATTATTTTTATTATTGGGGTATGGCTGCTGCTATTCTACCTGTAGTTAACACTTATGATTGAGGTTGATTATTGTATTTCGGGTATATTTGGTTAAGGAGAAATTAGCGCAAAGTTCACTTTGACATAGGAGACAACAAATGCTCCAACATTCCCTTCAATCCTAGCATCTTTGGCACCTTCAACCTTGAGATGCCCAAGATTATGTGGAGCATCTCCAGGAGCTGAGATTTATCCAGCATATACACCATGAATATCCAATGTCTATGGCCTATCCTTATCTTTTACCTTCATAGGAGGTCCTGGATCCCCTTCAAGCATCTCAGATCTTTATGGATCTATATAGTCAGACGCTTCTGGTCCACCTAGGGCAAACTACGGCCCACGGGACCATCCTACCTGACCCTTGGGCTCCCAGCCAGGAAGGCTCGCCCCCGTCCCCTCCCCTGCCGTCCCCCCTCCCCCGCAGCCTCAGCACTCTGTGCTGCCAGCCCTCTGGGCAGCATGGCTGCGAGAGCCGCCGGCCTGTCCTGATGCTCTGAGCGGCATGGTAAGGGGATGGGGAGTGGGGGGGTTGGATAAGGGACAGGGGGGCCCGGGGGGCAGGGAGCAGGTGGTGGTTGGATAGGCATGGGACTCCCAGGGGGCCTGTCAGGGGGTGGGGCTGTGGAAGGGGGCAGGGCAGTCAGTGGACAAGGAGCAGGGGGTTTGGATGGGTCGGGGGTTCTGAGGGGGGCAGTCAGGGGGTGGGAAGTGGGAGGGACCGGATAGGGGGCAGGGGCCAGGCTGTTTGGGAGGGCACAGCCTTCCCTACCTGGCCCTCCATACAGTTTTGGAACTCCAATGTGGCCCTCAGGCCAAAGAGTTTGCCCACCCGACCTAGGGCCTCCCTGTTCATTGGAAACCTATAAATTCTAAAGCCAAAAAGAGCAAAATCCCACATGTGGCCTGGATCTTCAGGCCCCCAAGGTTCATAGTTTCAATCTACCCTTATGGGAACATCACCTACAGAGCAATAATTCAATGAGTTGACAAGAAATTATGGGTGTGCTGCAACCTGGGTTTTAGGGTTTTACTTCGTTTCGCTTTTACACAATGCTGCAATAAAAGTGTCTAAAATAGTTTACCCTTAAGCCATGATAAATGAATTCGATTTGATGTTCTATGCACAATCAACATTTAATTGTACCAGCTTAATATATGTAAAACCAAGGTGCTTACCTTCAGCTGAAGATATAAAGTTTATTTTATTGTTTTTCTGAAACACAAGTAGTCATACCAATGTTTTCTCGTATCTGACAAAAATAATGCAAAGCCAATTTTAGTTTACAGACAATTAATGTTAATGTAGAAGATGTTACCATTTTATATTTACATTGTTCTAGTCCTGGTGGGGTTCTAGAATTTCAAACAAAGGCTGGGCCATAGGGCTGTCCTTATGCTCCTCCTCTGAACTGTTGCTGATTTAGTGTTGTTTTTGCAGGCACCTGAGCATCAGCACAGGTAAAGTAAACTCCATGTTTCTCATGGGGGTAATGAAGGAATCCATGTTTCCAGATGTGGTCTTCAAACAAGATAGCCTCTCTCCTAGTGTCATGGCTTCCAGGGCAGTGTTACTCAACAACCAATTGTTAAGAGCTGGAAAGTGGGTTTCTGGCCTAGGTACTTGGTTTGGCTGATGGGAGGCCCCCTCAATACACCAACAAAATCCCTTATCTGAGCCTACAACTCTAAATCAAAACTGATTGAGGGGAGCACAGATCATCTGCAGAATGCTATTTCATATCCATCTGCTCTTTGGTTGGTCCATAGCGAGGCTCAGGGTCACATTTACCTGAAGAAGTGAAATATTCATCCACAACACATGCTCCATAACCCAGTCTGGCTGAAGATGGCAGGTGTCTTCCAGAGCTATGTGCTGTGGAAGAACTAAAGGCTTGAACCATGCTGCCTATATCAGGCATGAATCTAGGAGCCCTGTGCCTATGGCCACATATGCAGCCAGAGTGTACCATCCTTCCAGGACCCAGGCATTTGAGAGGGAAGAGGCTGTGGAAGGGGGCAGGGCATATTGCTAAAGTTGGCATAGGGTCCCCCCAGAAAACTCACTCCAGATGGCACTGATGGACTCTTGTGCTGATCCTGGAACAGATTAAATTGCACAGGTCTTAAAAAGTTGTAAGCTGGAGGGCCTGTGCTCCAGCAAGGAGATAGGATGCTGGCTGAAGCTTGTAGGTAGTTTTGAGTCCCCCTCACCTTCTGTCCCTGCCAACCACCCACCACAACCACTGCTGCCTTTTGCTGCTCCTTCCCTGCTTGGATCAAGCAGGGGCCTAGTTTCCTGCCAGGTTCCACAGCAGCTTTTAGTGGCTGGAGGAGGAAATGCAGCTCCCGCCTGTAGCTCAGTCAAGTGTGTGACAGGCTGAGCTGCAGGGATGAGGACAGAGTTACCAGATGTGTGACATTTGGCAGCCCTGCGTTCTCCCTTCTGTGAAGTGGGGCTAATGCCCAGCTTAAAGCACTGAGACTGTTAGAAGGTGAGCAATAGTGGCAAGGCCAAAGAGTGAGGCAGAGCTGAAATAAGACCATAGGCTGATGAGGGTACTTGGATGAGGATCTCAAACATGAATACCTCCATTTACAGATGGATAAAGAGAGGTGCAAACAGGTAAAGTAACTTCCCCAAGGCTACACATACTACATGATAGAACTGGGAACAGAACCCAAGAGTCCTGACTCTCAGTCCCCTCCTCCATGCACTAGACTATGTTCCCTCCCATTAAAAATGGATCTCTTTCTGCTCTGATTTCACATACCCACTGGCATAAGTAACAGAAACACTAGCCAGGTTCCTTACATAGAAAGGCAAGCCACTCAGTTTAAATGGACTTTGTTTTAATTCACTTATTTAGAGGCAACTGTCATTATTTCCTTAGGGTGGCGGGGGGAAGGGCAAGGATATACAACAATGCACCATATTGTTTTCACTAGCCTGGGGGAGAAAACACACACAGTATGTGTGTATGTGCGTGTGTGTATACATACAGAATAATACATCTATATATACACAATATATATATATACACACACACACACACACTTTGCCTAGATTTGTTTACAAAATATGTAGCATTTTCATACCATCCAAAAAAAGTACATGATTTTAAACAAATTCTATAGAAATGACATGTTATTGGTAATTTACATTTAAAATCTAGCACAAAAAATCCAAATGACAAAACAAGATTTTGCTACTAATCAGTGCTTCTAGAAAGAGTTCAGTTCAAGTTACCCTTCAAGAAAGAGAAACAGTTATTTATCATATGATGTAAAGGCAACACAGAGGGGTTTTGTTTTGTTTTTAAATTAATCACCTCATTTAACCTTTAAAATTACAAAGAATTTAAGTCAATTTACAGGTCAAGTGCAGTAAACAAAATGTTCCTTGAGCACAAAGCAGCACTAGAGAAAGTAACAGGGAAGGTGGAGGCTGATTGGATTAGAAAGGGAGGCAACAGGTGGCTTTCTTCAATGCCCACACATCAGTTTCCATCCTAAAGCACAGGTTCTAATGAAGACTATGTTTAAAGAAGGGGTCACACAGAGTTAATGCTTAGGCCTTTCAGCAGTTTGATAAATGCTTTTTTTAAACCTGTATCCTGTGAGTGGTTGAAGCTCTTGCAGGGGCTCGTCATTGAATGAAGCCGTAAGAAGGATCTTGTAGACAGTTCTGCCAATAGGATTTACCACAGACGCATGACACTTGCTGTAGGGGCAACTTTTGAAACATTTACTCTGGGGAAAAGGTGTATTCCAAAGGTCCCAAATGGTTTGAGAGAATGTAGCCCAATGAATCCATTACATTCAGAAATTGAACTGCCACCTTTGCATTAGATGCTTGTGATCCAAGCAGGCTGCAGAGTCAAAAACATGCTGCTAGCAGAGGGGCTGACTATAGCTGTAAATTACAGCAGTCACACACTCAGCAATGCCTTACAAGTGCAGCCTACAGGAACCATTTATTCCATGCTAATTCATCTGAGGCCATGAGAGTAGTGAGGGGAAAATGGAAAAATGGGATGTAGTATCACAGTATATTTGTTAAACAGACCTTGACCAGGAGGTTTCTATTTTATGGGGTGGGCTGGTAGGGGCATTAAACAGGAAGCTCTACTTCATGAGACTGAAAGTAGTCAGGAGAGCTATCACTACAGAGTCCTCCTTGCGCTGACAGTTTAGCACGCTAAGATTTTACATCAAAAGGTAATTTACAGAACAGAAACCAGTTCAAGTTAAGCTGCATAGAAAAATGTAAAGGGTGGATGAGTGGGTAGAGATATATCATCTGTGACTAAGCTAGTGAGGACCAGAATCAGAAGCATGAAGTTAGGAAGGGTTCAACTTTAACAAAGAGGCCACATTGTGTTAGGGATGGGGCAGTATGGTAGTTTCTCCATTTTAGAAGCCAGTTACAAAAGTTGCTTTTAGGGAGGTGATAAGACTGACCTACTCACAAGTCCTTTTTGGGTTGAAAGGAGAGAATGAGAAAAAGTCCAGATCTCCGAAGTGGCCTGTGGAGTCCAGATAGGGAGCTCAGTTTTGTAACGGGACAGGTTCAGTTGTGTTCAATGTGTCTAGTAACTAGAAAGCATGTCCACTGGAGGCAGTAGTTGCAGGGGACAGAGTTTACTCCAATATCTGTGAAGTGTTCCATATGCCAATGCCCAGGCTGGCACATAAAGCAAAATAATTAATCTGACACATTTTATGTCAGGACTGAATGCAGCTCAGAAAGGTATCCAAGGAGGCACCCAAGGAAGAATATGGGAAGGGAACTCAGGTAGATGGGGACAGTAAGGGGTTACGGAATCACTCCAAGGGTGACTCAAGGCTTTACATGAGGACTGTCTGGGTGGAGGAACAGATGGCATGGGGCACCTCAGAGCTGGAAGCCCTCCATGGGAGCCTCACACTGCTGGAAGATGTACTGCTGCTGGCTGAGATCCACTTGTGGGGCAATACTGCTGTCCTCGTCCTCTGACCCAAAGTAGTGCTCAATCAGATCAAAGGCCTTCTGATAGATATCCTGGTTCTCATGGCTCTGCAAGAATTCAATCTTATCCAGGCCTATATGGGAAAGAAGCAAACAAAAAGCACAGGTCAGTCCAGGACAGACAGACATGCTCTCCCCATCCCACCTGCTAGAGCAGGGGTGGGCAAACTTTTTGGCCTGAGGGCCGCATCGGGTTTCATAAATTGTATGGAGGGCAGGTTAGGGGAGAGGGTCGTTGCCCGGCCCCCACCTCCTATCTGCCCCCCCTCCGACCCCCGCTGCCCCATCCAGCCCCTCCTCTCATTCCTGACTGCCCCCCGAGACCCCTGCCCCCATTCACCCCCCTGTTCCCCCATGACCCCTATCTACACCCCCGCCCTCTGACCACCACCCTGGACTCCCCTGCCTTCTATCCAACGCTCCCGCTCCGTGCCCCCTTAACACGCTGCCTGGAGCACCACTGGCTGGCGGTGCTACAGCTGCATCACCGCCACCACGCAGCACAGAGCAGTGGGTCAGGCCGGGGTCTGCAGCTGCGCTGCCCCAGGAGCTCACAGCCACGCCGGCGGCGGAGCAAGCAAGCTGAGGCTGCGGGGGAGACAGTGGGGGAGGGGCCGGGGCTAGCCTCCCAGGCCAGGAGCTCAGGGGCCGGGCAGGATGGTCCTGCAGGCTGTAGTTTGCCCACCTCTGCGATAGAGAGAACAAGCTTCTGCACCTCCAGAAAGAGCTCCATTGCAGAAGCTCTTCTCTCTCCCACCACAACCAAAAAGACCAGGTTCCATTACATAAGTTCTTTGTCTCCCATTGCACAACCAGATCATGAGGTAAAGCTCTGAGGATCTGAATAGCAAAGCCTGGAAACATTTTCATGATTAGACTGTGTCGGGAGTATGCTTGCTGTAGTAGTGTTCACACAGTGCTTCTGTGTGCTGGACCCATTACTCTGCATGTTTAATGCAGCTGAACTACTGCAAACAGTGTTTAAAGTGACCTTGAAAAAAGTGTGTGTGTGGGTCTATCACCTTCTCACCTGCCTGTCCTCCAGCTCCGCAATTAATTCTGTTAACCAACACCCAAATCAATGCTGTCCCCACATCAATTCTGCTCCCTCCATTCCCCCACTCATCAGTTCTGCCCCAAACAGCCCCACCTCTGCTCCTCCTTGGTACTTCACTTCCCTCTCCCAGCCATGGGAGGACTGCAGTGGTGGACCCCTTCTCCCACTTCCCAGACCAGGAGAGGAATAGAGGAGCTGGCCCATCATTCACAGGAGAGGGGGGAAGAAGGGAGCAGAGCTGCTGGGCTCTTTCTGCTTCCTCCTCCTCTCCTGTGAGAATGGTATTAGTTCCAGAGGAAAACTCTGGCTGTTTTCTGCAGTAGGTCTAATTAGCTGCTCTTCCCCAGGAACTGGGCAAGTAGGGAAAGCAGCGAAGCAGAGGGACAGTTCCCCAGGGCAGTATTAAAAATGTGCATTGCACACAGAGTCATGACAAAATCAGGCCTGGTAGTCTGGAAGCCACTACACCATTTTCAGATGCGCTGTCTGCATCTTATCTGTAACATCAAGCGGGCAGAACAGGATACCAAGCATCAAAGTCCTGGACCAGTACTGCATAATTAGTGTTGAATCCCTAATCATACAGGCACAGCTTCGCTGGGCTGGTCACCTTGTGGATGTGATATGTGATTCCCCCCAAGCCATATTTTATGGACAGTTGAAAAAGGGAGCACGTATACTGGAAGGCCAATGTAAAAACAATATAAGGACACACTCAAAGTTCATCTAAAAGTTGCCCAAGTTAATCCAAACAGATGAGAAGCTGCTGCCAGATCAGGATGGTGGCAGAGCCATCGAGAATAGCAGAACAGAAAAAGGCAAAGAGAAGAGTGAGCAAAGAAAGCAGACTGTGGCAAACCTGTGTGGCCACATCTGTCTGATGTGTGGATATATCTGCGGAGCCCTCATTGGTTTACATTCATACAAAAGACACCCTGAAACAAACTGACTCTCATACGTTGACTAGGACAGGAAACTCCACCTGTGTCCAATTCTGGGCACCACACTTTAAGAGAAATGTGGACTAACTGGAGAGCAACAGAACGATAAAAGGTTTAGAAAACTTGGCCTATGGGGAAAGGTTAAAAAACCTGGGCATGTTTAGTTGATAAAAAGTCTGAGTGGGGACCTAATAACAGTCTTCAAATATGTTGAGGGCTGTTAAAAAGAGGATGGGAATCCGCTATTTTCTATGTCCACTGAAGGTAGGAGAAGCAGCAATGGGATTAATCTGCAGCAAGGGAGATTTAGGTTAGATATTAGGAAAAACTTTCTAACTAGAAGGGTAGTTAAGCTCTGGAACAGGCTTCCAAGGGAGGCTGTGGAATCCCCATCACTGGAGGTTTTAAAGTACAGGTTAGATAATAATCTGTCAGGGATGGCCTAGGTTTACTTGGTCCTGTCTCAGTGCAGGGGGCTGGACTTGATTTATCAAGTTCTCTTTCAGCCCTATATTTCTACAATTCTATAAGATGATACCCTCCCCATCTCTGAGTACAGCCTTTCCCTAAGTAGGCCACAATCCAGCTATTGTTTAAGAAATTATTGCTCAACATAACTGAGCTCTCCAGCTATCACTCAGTATTTAATATCCCAGTTTCATTTATCTTAGCATTTTATAGAGTCCATCACCATAGTACCTAAGCACTACTAATAAGAAAGCTGAGAAGCTCAGCAAAGATTGAACTCCAACTTCATCTACATGCTATTAATATCCTGGACCATTACCAGTTAGGCCTAGGCAGAAAAAGATACTGGTGATGGCAGACTGAAGAGGATCAAGGATAAGGGCCAGATATGCAAATTCATATGGCTGGACCTCTTCATAGCAATTAATATAGTTGGCTATGGAATCCTGCTGTTCAGTCTCAGAAATATGGCAGGGATTAGTAGAACTGCCTGTGATGGGTTCAACTGTTTCTCTTTGGCTTCATCCGGACTGTCCTGATGGGCATCAACTCCTTCAACTTCAAATCGCTCACCTGTGGGATTCAGCATTTAATGCTAAGAGGCAGGGAAACAGCATGAACTAAAATGCCAGCAATACACAGATGACACTCAGATTCTTTGAGACTTGCCAGGAACTAAAAGACAGGCACTGCACTGGAAACCAATTAGAACAGTACTAATGTGGAGACAAAACAAACCTGCAGATGCTCTTAACATTGGATTAACACAATTAATGTGGATATACTGAACCATTTGTGATCAATCTGGTTCAATTAGAATGGTCCAAATTCTCTAAACCCAATTCTGACAATCCAGAAACTCAATGGAGGCAACACCAAACTTGTCAGATGGAAGTAGTACTAAGCCCTGGCTGGTAAGGAAATGGATTGCCCAGTAGAGTAAAAGGTCAGGGAACTTTTCTCCCAACACCAAATTTGAGGCACCAAAACTGCCCATTTATGTCACCAGGAAGGCTTCCAGGAATACTAAATATTGGCTAAATACTGGAAAATATGGATCCTTTTCCCCCCACTGACAGCTATTGTGAGCGTGCCCATATTATTTTCCAAGATCCTCAGAAAAGAGAATAGGCTAAAAGAAAAATATCACATACTGGAAGTGACTGTGTTACAGACAGAAAGAGGTCCCTTTTCCAGGAAGCACAACAGTGCTTCATGATTCCTCCAAGCTATCTAGGGTGCTTTGCACCCTGTCCATCAGCGCCCTCAGATCATTAGGATCAAAGCCTACTCCTCACTAGTATCAGACTCAGAGGAGTGGGGTGAGTTCTCCATCCCCTAAGGACAACACCTTTGCCCCTTTGGAGTGTTGGCATTTCCATGTTTTTGAGGATGTTTTAGACATCCTGTTAGGGAGTACAGAGGAATCTAAAGGGGAAGGAGATTCAAGGCAGACACTGTAGAATGCACCAAGTCAGAGCAGACGGCTGGATGGAAGAGGGACCTTGACTTCATGCAATTGATCATAGATTATCAGGGTTGGAAGGGACCTCAGGAGGTCATCTAGTCCAACCCCCTGCTCAAAGCAGGACCAACCCCCAGACAGATTTTTACCCCAGTTCCCTAAATGGCCCCCTCAAGGATTGAACTCACAACCCTGGATTTAGCAGGCCAATGTTCAAACTATCAAGCTATCCCTCCCCCAAAAGGTCATCAAGTCCAGCCCCTGCCTTCACTAAAGACATGGAATGAAGGACCTCATTTAAGTACATAAAAACCTTAAATCTGATAGGGAGGTAAGCGGGCACACAGTAGTAGAATCATATCAGGGTTGGAAGGGACCTCAGGAGGTCATCTAGTCCAACCCCCTGCTCAAAGCAGGATGAATCCCAAACTAAATCATCCCAGCCAGGGCTTTGTCAAGCCTGACCTTAAAAACCTCTAAGGAAGGAGATTCCTTAGAATCTTAGACCCACCTCCCTAGGTAACCCATTCCAGTGCTTCACCACCCTCCTAGTAAAAAAGTTTTTCCTAATATCCAACCTAAACCTCCCCCACTGCAACTTGAGACCATGACTCCTTGTTCTGTCATCTGCTACCCCTGAGAACAGTCTAGATCCATCCTCTTTGGAACCTCCTTTCAGGTAGTTGAAAGCAGCTATCCAATCCCCCCTCATTCTTCTCTTCTGCAGACTAAATAATCCCAGTTCCCTCAACTTCTCCTCATAAGTCATGTGCTCCAGCCTCCTAATCATTTGTGTTGCTCTCCACTGGACTCTTTCCAATTTTTTCACATCCTTGTAGTGTGGCACCCAAAACTGGACACAGTACTCCAAATGAGGCCTCACCAATGCCGAATAGAGGGGAATGATCCCATCCCTCGATCTGCTGGCAATGCCCCAACTTATACAGCCCAAAATGCCATTAGCCTTCTTGGCAACAAGGGCACACTGTCGACTCATATCCAGCTTCTCGTCCACTGTAACCCCTAGGTCCTTTTCTGCAGAACTGTTGCCTAACCATTTGGTCCCTAGTCTGTAACAGTGAATGAGATTCTTCTGTCCTAAGTGCAGGGCTCTGCACTTGTCCTTGTTGAACCTCATCAGATTTCTTTTAGCCCCATCCTTTGTCTAGGTCCCTCTGTATCCTATCCCTACCCTCCAGGATATATACCACTCCTCCCAGTTTAGTGTCATCTGCAAACTTGCTGAGGGTGCAATCCACACCATCCTCCAGATCATTAATGAAGATATTGAATAAAACTGGCCCCAAGACTGACCCTTGTGGCACGCCACTTGATACCGGCTGCCAACTAGACATGGAACCATTGATCACTACCCATTGAACCCAATGATCTGGCCAGCTTTCTATCCACCATATGGTTCATTAAGCCAGCCTATACTACTTTAACTTGTTGGCAAGAATACTGTGGGAGACTGTATCAAAAGCTTTGCTAAAGTTGAGGAATAACACGTCCACTGCTTTCCCCTCATCCACAGAGCCAGTTATCTTAACATAGAAGGCAATTAGGTTAGTTAGGCATGACTTGCTCTTGGGGAATCCATGCTGACTGTTCCTGATCACTTTCCTCTCCTCTAAGTGCTTCAAAATTGATTCCTTGAAGACCTGCTCCATGATTTTTCCAGGGACTGGAAGTTCCTGTAGTTCCCCGGATCCTCCTCCTTCCCTTTTTTTTAACCCCCCTGTCCCTCTGAAGCTGAGGGAATAGGAAGAAAACTAGAATATCTGGCACTGCCTGAACGAAGGCACATGGAAAAGGAGGGTGTATGGAAGGACCCAGAAGCAGAGAGCTGGTATTAAAGGCCAGGTCATTTACAAGCCCTCCCCATCCCTGCCCTCCCACAACTGTAGGAGACAGTCACACTCCAGAATCTCACTCACCATTGCCCAGGGGGTGAGGAATCAGTTGCAGACAAGAGATGTCTGGACCTGAGCTAGAAGGTACCAGGATCCCCCAATAAGGAAGACAGCTGAAGGGTGGCAGAGGCAGAGACTAAGCCACACTGAATCTACGGAGCTGTTACCACTTGATCCTGGTGCTGTAGTATCAGTACCGGCCAGGAACCCCCAATAAGAGCAGCAGATCATAAGCTATGCTAGAAGCAAGGCAGGGAGTTGTTTTCTGCCTGGATTCCACAGACCAGAAGTGGGAGAAGAAGGAGGTTAGAACAAACGAAAGAGGCCCTGTAACTGTAGGATTAAATAAGTGGAGCAGAGATCCTGAACTGTGTCTGCTCTGAAGGAAAAATATTGCTGTTGAGTGCCACCAACAAAACTCATAGGGTATGTCTACACAAGACATGAAGCCCAGATCTGAGAGACCCAGGCTTGTGGGCTCGTGTTTCCAAGCCCGTGCTTGAGCGTTCGCATTCAGGCCTTATAACTGTGCTGGAGCATCCATACTGCACATGACCTGACTCAGAACTTCAGCTTCTGTAAGCATATACTATCGTATCCCCAGGTTCCTGTGCCCTCATCAGCCTAAGACGTTCTGTGGTTTTCTCTATAATGGGTTGTGGAAGAACTTGTCTGCCCATCCTGTGGGAGTTGGCTGGAAGTGTTTTGGGTGGTTTTTGCCCATGAACGCATCCAGACAAACTGTTTTGTGTCTGCACTCTTCCTGCAGCCAGGAGCCATCATGGATTCCACCCAGCTGGAAGAACTTCTCTCTCTCATGCTCTCTGTCCTATTTCGGGACACAAGCGCATCTGAAAGATGCTGTTGGACATTTCAGTGGCAGTTTTTGAACTGTGGGAGGCACCTCTCGTAGGAGGATACTAACATGCTAGCTCCAAACCAGCTGATGCTGCTCATGTCTGCTGTTGCCTTAGCTACAGACTGGCACTTCTTGAGCAGAGCCACCAGCACAGACTGGTGGGGTCACATTGTCATGCAGACCAGGGATGACCAGTAGTTGGTCCAGAACTTTTGCATGAAGAAGTGGACATTTCTGGAGGTTTGTGATCAGCTTGTCCCTGCCCTCCAGCACAAGGACACCCACATACGGACAGCCATGCTAGACCAGAAGCAGGTCACTATAGCCATCTGGAACCTGACTACTCCAGTCTGCTCCAGTTCCATGGCTAACCAGTTTGGAGTTGGGAAATCATCTGTGGGGATTGTTGAGAGTCCATCAGGAGTGTGATTTACCCAAAGGCCGTGAGCATAAGAAACATTCCTGAAATGATTGCTGTTTTCAGAGAATGGGGTTTTCAAACTAATGGGGCCACTGATGGGATTAATGTGCCTATAGTTTGCCCACTGCAAGGAGCACTATTCCACAAAGGATACTACTCTACCATTATGCAGGTTGACCACAGGGGCAGATTCATGGACACTAACATGGGATGCACTAGCAGGGTGCTTGATGCCAGTGTGTTCCAGAGATCGGGACTTTACCTTAATGGAGAAACTAGGGTATTATTCCCACCAAATAACATTGTTATAAATAAATTTACTGTCCCCATTGTTATTCTAGGGAACCTTGCTTACCCTTTGTTGCCATGGCTTATAAAACCATGCCCAAATTTCAGAGGATCTGGCCAAAAAAAAAGGTTTCATTCCACACTCAGTTGCTGTAGGATGGTGATAGAATGTGCATTTGGCAGACTGAAATCCCATTGGTGCTGCCTTCAAAATAATTTGGGCGCCAATGTCATAAATACAGTCTGCGTTATTGTGGCTTGCTGTGCCCTACACTGTTGGAAGACAGGATACTGGGCTAGACGGACCATTGGCCTGACCCAGTATTGCCATTCTTATGCTATAATATTTGTGAGGAGAAGGGGGAACCTTTTTGCCAGGAGCGGACTCAGGACATTTCAGAATATCTGAACTGGTATATACAGCCAGACAGTGCACCTGTCATGACTGGTGCTGGATCCAGATGCACAATGGAAATCAGTGAGGCTTTGTGCACTCACATAATTCATGAGGGGGAATGAAATGCTAGATGAAGTTGGGTGTGTGATATTTTTGTAATCATGTAAGTACTGTGCATTATGAATTCTGTAAGGACGTTTATGAAGTTTATGAAGGTATGTTATGCATTTTATCAAACTGGCAATGGACTGCCATGCACAGTTTATGAATTATCGTAATGACAATTTGTAAATTTTTATTATGAAACTTTGCCATTGGGTATGAGATGACATACATTAAAGTTTGTGCCCCTGGTATCATTGCATATAATAAAATTTGTTCTGGTCATTTTATGTGCAAATCCAACATTTTATTTCACACAGGTATTTAAATGTTGCAACAATCAGTAATGCAGACCAGCTGCCATTATGGTGTGCAGCACAATAGTATAACCTAACTTTGACCCCAAAAAACCCACTCAAAAGGTACATGTTGGCCTTTCTGGAACATTTTGGATGTGCAAGATGCACCTGAACAGGAGAGGATGAGTGCACAGGGTGCATCTGTCTGTTCCATGTGCCAGTGTTTGCCTGTGACATGCTCCAGTCACCTCCTGAATCATCTAACTCTAAAGGATGGGTGCTCTGCAGGGATCGATAGTGGTAAGGGGACTAGGGCTGTGGGTCTGGAGCAGAAGACACTGGTTGGTACTGGAGCCTGCAGTATGGTAGCTATCAGCTGCAGTAAGTACTTGAACAGCTACTTCTGCTGCGCTCTATCTTCTTTCCTCAACCGGCCATCATGCTCGATGAATCTGTCTGCCATTCTTTCCTTGCGCTGTGCAGCCTCTCTCTCTCTCTTTCTGTCTTTCCACCCTGAAAGCATCTTTATCTTTTTGGTAGTCGAGCTGGGTCTCCTGGACCTGGATCAGCTGATTCAGCCCGCTCATCTTAGGCTCTTTCTCTTCCCCTGCTATAGATGGTCTGCAGACCCAGGCTCCTGGTGCCATGTGTTATCCCTGTGGCATTGAAAGGAGAAAGAACATTATTTTCTGAGCATGGTAAAAAAAAATACATTTCACAGTTTATTAAAGGAACTACTACTTTCATTCATGGTCAAAAGATGCATACTTTTAAATCAATGGGCTGTATTCTACTCTATTTACATAAAACACTGTCCACTTCAGAAATCCTTTGGAACAGCAATGAAAACCAGAAGACATGTTAAGACACACATACAAAATCTAATTACTTCTATATCCCCCTTTTTGGGAGGGAGGGTGGAGTCTATGAGGGGAAGTTTGGGGTGGGGGAGGAGGAGAGACAACTTATGAGTGATCTAGTTACAAGCAATGGATTATTCAATCCTGTCAGGCAGGGCAAGCTCTGGAGGTCTCTGATAGCCATCTGTGCTAAGGAACTATTTCAGCATCTAGTGACTGAATACCACATTGCAGAATGGAGAGGGGTCCTCATCACTTATAGAGAGGGACCTAATAAGTATGCCCTGTCCTGGAACATAACAGACTGTCTGGAGTTCCTCTTCCATGAGAAGTCTACTTTGATCACCAGCCAGAAATGGTGAAAATTTGTGATAAAAATCAACAAGACACTGAATTTGCATGAAGATGCAGTACAGCCTCCTTGTTAGCACCTTGTATCCATGCAAATACCTGACATAGGATTCCTAATGAATGGCAGTAAGACTGACATGCTCTGCTGTAGTTTAGACTCACGCGTTAAAGCCCGCAATGGACCAAACACACACCACAGTTTTGTTTGGACTCATAACAGCCCAGTTTTTTGGGAATCAATTCACAGGCATTTGGGAATAGTTTGTTCACAGACGATTGATAAAATGCGCTGTATTGCATGGGAGGGGTATGTGAGGCTGTGAATTGTGGAGCACCAACCCATATACATACACCAATCAGCGAGTAACTAGTAAAAATTTCATAACTGGTTGTGTAATTTTTTCCTCCTTTTGCTGTGTCCATTTTGAATCCAATGTGGCAGTGGGGAGAAGGTGGATGGCGGGCCCTAAGGGGAATGGCATGGGTCCCATCCTGAATGAAATGCACAGAAATCCTGGGTTGTATTAATAATTTAATAGGCTCATAAGCTGGAAATCCTTCCCTATCATATACTAATAAAAACAAATATGGCAGCAGAAACTTACCAAGCTCCGGCGCTTGTTCTGATGCCAGGTCTGCAGGGTACTGCTCCACAGGGCTGTCCCCAAAAAGGTCCTGTGAGTATGGACACACAATGTGCTGTAGCTGCTCCAGCACCATGGCTTCTTCGGTTACGGGTCTCAGCTCCAGTGTGACTTCCTGCTCATTATCTGGCAGCTTGCTCTCCTCAGGTGGTGCCTGTAACATGGGGGTTATAAGGTCGCCATTGTCACTCAGCAATGTCATGCACCACTGGGGCTCAGTGCAGTTCCCGGTACATGGCCAAATTCCTTGTAAAAGAGAGAGGAAGACAGGGGAATTCCCAGAATTGTCATTAGCATTCTTGACTTTCTGGTAGTCTGTCTCAGCCTCTTGATCCACCTTCTGCATTGATCTGCCGTCCAGTCAATCTTCAATGCTGCCAGTTCCTCGTATATTGTTTTATATACGTGGTTATTTCTCATGCTCTTACCGAAGTCAAATGTCTTGCTTGCCTCACATCAGAGGTTAACTAGAATCCGTCTGCATTCCTCTGGCCAGCTAGCCTTGCACTTGATGCAGAACTTCATCTTGCTGCTGGCCACAGCAAATACACATGAGTTCTCACTGTATTTGTATTTGTTGTTTCCGGGTGAGCAGTCCACATGGAAATGAAGGGTTAAACATTGAGCAGCTGTTTTTAAACCAGGAAGTTGCTTCCGGTTCCTGGGAAACGAGTTTGGAATTGAAGGTTGGGAAGTAAAGCCCCAGGTGATTCAGGGATAGTGCTGGCGGACTCTCCAGAGACAAGTCTGGTGACTCAGACTTGAGCTGCATCCACAATGCAAAATGCTTGGGCTCTGAACCACATCACAGTGGGATTCGGGCTCTTACCCTCCCCCACCTCCCCAGCAGTGTCCACTGGACTGAGTCAAAAGGGGTTATTGGATCAAGCCAAACTAATTTCTGCATGGACGGAAGGGGTCTTGGCTTCGAATCCAAGTCTGAGACCTAACTTAGTATGCTGTATAGACGTACCCATAATTGGCACAAACAGAGTAAAAAGTAAATGTGCATATATCGCTGTGACAGAATGTATCCGTGTCCACACCCTACACTATTGTAATAATTTTTGTATAAGATGGGTCTTGTAAGGTACCATCTGAAAACTCATAATTTGCTGGCCAATATTGTCCTGATAAAATGTGTGGCAACAGTGTATATGAAGTTATAAGATTTCCCCGTACAATGTTATTAACACATATTCCAAACTAAGTTTGGCAAACAGGTCTGTCTCGAACAAGAGAATGTGTGTTCTGCTTAATTTGCATTTAACCAGTAAACAGAGTCATCAAGCAGGAAGGGAGTTCAAACAGATGGGAAAACTTGCAGGGAATATCCTTACACATAGACACACAGTCTTCTGAATCTCAGATGAAAATGTTTTCCAAGAGGGGGACTGACACTATAAGCATGAGGAATAAATGCCCCAAGGGACCCCCCCTTCTCTCTTCCTATCCATCAATTCACCACATGAGAAGGGACAAAAGGAAGCAGCCATTAAACAGAAGAAGGGGTCCTGATCTATGAAGTTTGGCCTGTAAGACTGCTGAGAGAGCATGTGGTGAGAAAAACTTTGCTTTGAATTTAACAGTTTGTTAAGTTAGGCACTAGTTTTGTTTTATCTTTATTTTTCTTGTAACCATTTCCAACTTATGCCTCATTACGTGTATTCACTTCAAATCTCTCTCTTTGTAGTTATTCTACTGTTTTATCTAATCCAATATGTTTAAATTGAAGTGTCTGATGAACTATTTGGCATAATAAACTGGCATATCATCTTAAAGAAGTAACAGATTTAACATATTTGTATTGTCTAGGAGTGGGCTGAGCAGTACAGGAAATATATTTCTGGGGGGGAAATCTAAGATTGGGAGTGAGTTGGGGTCACCCTGTACTATACCCAAGACTGGTAAGAGCCAAGGTGGGGCTGGCTGGCTGCAGCTCACACACAGACACAGCTGGGAGTGACTTACATGCTGAATGCTGTTTGTGATCAGTCCAGTCTGGAAGCTATAGCAGCAAAGCAGTGTAAAGGGTACCCAAGGTAAGAGGGCAGGAGTGAAACTACTCATTATTATAGATTGCACCATGGCAATGTCACAACTTCCTCCAAACTGTATGTGGGCAGAGCTAAACCAGGAGATGGAGCACACTGATGGATGGACACTCGTCTAGGAAAAGTTCTTTTTCAGGGGGTTATGCCGAGTGATGATGATGAAGTACTCAAAAGCACAGCTCCTGGGCTGCTGAATACCCAAAGGGCTCCTGATTACTGCCATAACACCTATCCTCTACAGAGATTATGCTCTTACCATATGCTTCTTCAATAAGAGCACAGTAGGGATTAATGCCAGTGCCACTACGCTTGGCTTCCTGCTCTCCAAGCCTCAGGATGTTCTCCAGCCCATTCAGTGCCACCTGCACAATCTTTGAGTCCATTACTGTAAGGAGGTCACAGAGCGGTTTGATACATCCCAGTTCTACTAAGTATCTGAAAAACACCATACACAAACATGGTCAATCATTTGGATTAAGGTAACCTGTGTAATTTATGAGGCCATACTGTCCAGTGTTTAGTGTAGAGGACTGAGAACCAAAATAACTAGGTAAGATACTAACTCACTTGGGTAAAGTATCATCTATGTGGGTCTCCACCAACTCAGCTTTAAAAACGTAGAAATCGAGACTGCATTTGAGCAGGCTGGCTCGGGGGTTGGAAATGGGCCTTTGAACCATTCTTCTCCAGTTATGAGTCTGGTGCAGGTTTATTGGAAGTTGTTACATTCAGATTGTGATGGCCTCTGTGAAATGAGCTGGAAGGTGAAGGTGAAAGGAGAGATATTTCTGTTACAAGCACCAGCTTCACAATTGGTTCTCTTGTGGGCACTCTCAGCCAAGGCCAAGGATTGAATGGACAATTTCATAACTGAATTCACCTCTAGAAGTGGTCTCTGACCACTCCAGAGGGGTGAGATACATTGGAAAGAGACAGCATAGGGAAATTGGGCACTTCAACTCTCCGTTCTCAAGAAAGAGGCTTTCCAGATCCAGGGTTCTTAGTATGGTACCTTTCACATAAACATTAAATCCATTTAAACATTCAGAGCAATTTTCACTGCTACTTACTTGATCTGTTCAGCAGAGCCTCCAGATGTTGCATTTGTTATTGCCCAAGCAGCTTCTTTCCTTGTCCGAAATTCAGCTGTTTGCAAAATATTTATGAGGGCTGGGAAAATGTGGGCATCTATGACGGTCTGCAAAAGGAAATGACACACAAGTTAACTGTGTCAACTACAAATAGAAATACAACAAAAATCATCCACTGGGACGGAGGAAGGATTAAATTTAACCACGTAGAAATAGAAAAAGAACTTAAGGGTTACTAGGGCACCTCATTTTTTGCATGGAATTTTCTAGGAATCCAACACAGCATGACCAATCATTGAGGCAGGAGCCCTTGCTTCATTCCATACACATATTCAGAGACTATTTCCAACTAACCCTATGAACTAAACCTGGAATTCTACTCAACCGTCTTTTATTTTTTTTTTTAAACAAGCACATCCAAATCCAGTGCTGAGGGATGGAAAAACTCAGCCTTAGCTCTGACTTTTCTGTCAGAGTCTTCCCAGTGGGGATGTTCCCAATCTCTACAACAGCTGGAGGCAGACCAGATCTTTGGCTCTGAGCATGGGCTTAGGAGTGTCCCTCAGGAAGAACTCTCTAGAATGATAGCTTTCAACGAAGGGAAATACTAACCACATACATGTTATAAAGTCCTATTCAAGTGAAACCATTTGCAGTATGGTCTTGACAACAAATTTAAATATTTTCTCTAGGAACACACACTTCCCTTTCAAAATTACTTAACACATGAGCAATAATCAGAAAAACTCTGGACATAATGCAGTCACACAAGGGAGCCTGACAAAAGTTTCTAGAAAGAAAATTCACAAAGAAAGACTGATATTTTTCATTCTCCATCCTCACCACATCAGACAGCCTTCATAGTGGATAGCAGAAAGCAGTAAAATCATCCATTGGGATGGAGGAAGGATTAAATTTAACCATGCAGAAATAGAAAAACTTAAGGATTACTAGGGCACCACATTCCATAACACCCTTCTACCAATCCCTGCATCTGTAAAGGAGAGAATGGGAATGGAAGACCATACAGTGGTCCTGCAGATCTCACTGTAAGATCTCTCTGCCCATGATACCATTGCTCTTTTCGTGAAGTGAATAGCAACATTCTTGAAAATGTTTTGCATCAATATTGATGCAAAAACAGTAACATTATAAACTTGCCTTTACTGAATTTTATGATACTTTCAATTATGTTCATTGAAATTATGCTTAAACTATGCCAGCTCATATGCCCATGTTTTTATTTGGTTGCTTCTGTGATGTAAAAGGGTATAAACTAATAAAGGATTCCTAAGAATTTCTTTCGTTTTCTGTCATTGAGGGTAGGTCTACACTTCAATCCTGTTGGAGACCACGGGATTGTACTCAGGGCATCTCCATGGCTACACTTTATTTTTAGTGCACTAGACCAATCAGAGCTAGTGCGAGTATGTCTCCTTGAGCTGAGAATTACAAGTTTGAAGTGTAGACATACCCAGACATATCTTGAGTAGCAGGCATATACCTAAGGCTTTGAAAATATCAAAGATGAAAACTCTCTAGAAAAAAAAAATCTATATTTGTGACCTCCAAATCCATTTACACGGAGAATGCAACTTTACAACCTCAGTTTTGCTTCTAACATATATATTATATTAAAAAAACATGCATATAAATAACTGTAATTTGTACCTTGCACAGAATATTTGATAGGAGTCTTTAACTGCAAACTATAAAGGTAATTACTACAAATACACCGCTACCTCGATATAACGCGACCCGATATAACACGAATTCGGATATAACGTGGTAAAGCAGTGCTCGGGGGGGAGGGCTGCACACTCCGGTGGATCAAAGCAAGTTCAATATAACGTGGTTTCATCTATAACGCGGTAAGATTTTTTGGCTCCCGAGCACAGCTTTATATCGAGGTAGAGGTGTAATAAGGTATACATTTAGGAGCAATCTACTTAAAAAAAAAAAAAAAAAAAAGGTCTTAAAAAAAACCAGGACACATTTTCCTTGTTTAAAGACTTTCAGTTTGCCAGGCACACCATCTCTATTTCAAGAAAACATCCTAAAATATTTATGTTTTAGAATGAGATCTGCATATGAAAATAAGCCAAAGATTTTTTTTTTTTTATTTAAGGTACTCCGAAAAGAAGTGGTGTGCCGAATGTATTACCAAAGCCATAAAACATAAGCTTAGGGCCTCTATTGCTTTCTAAACTCTCTATCCCCTTCCCTCCTCTCTGCAAAGAGAAAAACCTTAGTTTTGTTTAAAAACACATCTCACTAACAAATTTTCCTAGAAATTCTTATTAAAATTAACTTTTTATAAACACTTAATCATTAAAAGAATGAAGACTTTAAGGGGAAAAATTATAGTTGGGAAATGTTTAATAGAAGTTATTACTTAACTCATGATTCCATTTAAAGGTGAAAACTTCTTTATTCTCCCAAATATTTAAAATAGAACAAGCTTTTAAGTTATTTGTAAATATTCTGTATTTAAATGGAAGCATTTTATATGACAGTTCCCTGATATCATTGCTAAGTGAACAGTGTGATTCAGCAGTGCCAGGGAGCAGTGGGAGAGTGGTCCTATTGGGTTCCTTAAAGGGCCCTTCCGAAGACTTAGGGGAGGATCCACAAGTTCCAGGAACTCAAATAATTACCCCGAGGGGGGGGGCAACAAAAATGTAACAGGGGCAGGTGTGAAGGGTCAAACAAAGGGTACCTGAAGGGGACACCGAGCAGAGAACCCCAGAGAGCGCTCACTGCTCCTTGAAGGTGTCAAGGGAGCCGGCAGATGACATCCAGAGGAACTCTGCAAAAGGGGCAGGCATCAGGGATGGGGGTGAACCACGCCAAGTACACGCCCGTGCTCACGGCTCAGTGGAGGAGCCACCAACTAATATCCCCAAGGGCCTTGGGACTAGGGTAGAATATAGGCTGGCCCACCGGGGTTCCTCACCCTCAACAAGTGGCAATAGGTCCTGCCACTTCGTATCGGGACAGGACATGAAGGTGAGGAAATGAAGAATGTGAATCACAAGCATGGGCACAGATGTTTCCTCGGCATGGTACGGAAGTAAACTGGCTGCAAATCGTGCAGCTGGCTTGCAGTGAACGGGTAGGACGGTCGGGGGGGGGGGGGGGGAGTCACGGGGCAGGGGCCCGATGAAAAGATCCGGAGGGCGTGGAGTGTAGGGTGGGCAGGGAGAACCCTCCCGCAGGACACGGTCGAGGTAAACCCAAGCAGCGGGCAATAAGGCTGCTCTCACAACCCTTTGTACTCCACAGGGCATATTTCAGGAGGAGAGCCCCATGCGCTGAGTGAACATCAGGGGATCCACCCAGTCTCCCGGGTCGTAGTCCAAGAGGTCTCCAACGTTGGTGACTTCTACCAGGACCAACCTCTGGCGTACCGAGGGGGACTCTGCCACCTGCACACGAAGTTGGGGATTGTGTAGCAGGGGCTCTGCGAGGAGATCCGCCCCCTTGGTAGCTGCCACGGACCTGATCACCGAAACCAGCTTCCAGGTCTGGAGGAGGTCCTGGTAGTAGACTGGCAGCCCAGAGAGGTTTCGCGGAAGATAAAGGAGCTGCCGGTCATATCGAAGCCCTCTGAGACGGTGGAGGAAGGTGTGCACCAACATGCTCCAAGCCAGACTACCTGCACCATAAAGGAATCTCTGCAGGGCCAAGAGGCGGAAGACATGGACCTGAGTGTGCAAGCATGTCAGGCCCTGTCCTCCCCCCTCCAGGGGGAGATGGAAAACCCCCGCAGAGACCCAGTGCAGTCCTGGCCAAAAGAACTCCAGAACCAGCTTCTGAATATCAGCCAGAAACCCGGGGCTGGGACCAGGATGTTGAGCCGGTGCCAGAGCATGGACAGGACTAGCTGGTTGAGCAACAGTGCCCTCCCCCGCAGGAAGAGGCACCAGAGTTGTCCCATCCACCTCGGCAGCCACTCAGACACCCTGCCCTCCAACCCCAGCCAGTTCTCCAGAGGAGAAGGATACGCGGTAGAAAGGTAAATGCCAAGACAGAGCAGCGGACCCGCGCTCCATCGTATGGTTTGAAGTGCAGGTGGGAGGGAGCTCGCTGGCCACCCATCCCCGACCACAAGGCCAGAGGTCTTGACCCAGTTGACTCGGGCGGAGGAGACTGCCGAATAGATGGCCTGGCACGTCTCCAGCAGACCCAGGTCGCCCGGGACTTGGACCACAAGCACATTGTCGGCATATACCGACAGGACCAGCCGCAACTCTGGCTTACGGAGCACCAACCCCATCAACCTCCAATGGAGGAGACAGAGGAAAGGCTCAATCGCCAGAGCATACAGCTGGCCTGACAGCAGACACCCCTGATTCACCTTGCGCCCGAAACTGACTGGCTTGGTCAGGGTCCAGTTGAGCCTGACCAGACACTCCGCGGAGGCGTACAGCACCTGGAGAAAACCTACAAACTGGGGCCCGAAATCAAACACCCACAGCATGCCCAGGAGATACCGGTGGTTCACCCTGTCGATCGCCTTCTCCTGATCCAGAGACAGAAGGGTGAACGACAGACCACCCCCACACCCGAACTCCAAGAGATCCCAGACCAAATACAGATTGTCAAAGATGATACGGCCCGGGACGGTGTAGGTCTGGTCGGGGTGGACCACGTCTGCCAGCACGGACCCCAGCTGCAGCGAGATGGCCTTCGCTACAACCTTATAGTCCATGCTGAGGAGTGAGATGGGATGCCAGTTCCGAAGGTTCATAGAATCATAGAATATCAGGGTTGGAAGGGACCTCAAGAGGTCATCTAGTCCAACCCCCTGCTCAAAGCAGGACCAATTCCCAACTAAATCATCCCAGCCAGGGCTTTGTCAAGCTGGGCCTTAAAAACCTCCAAGGAAGGAGACTCCACCACCTCCCTAGGTAACGCATTCCAGTGCTTCACCACCCTCCTAGTGAAATAGTGTTTCCTAATATCCAACCTGGACCTCCCCCACTGCAACTTGAGACCATTGTTCCTTGTTCTGTCATCTGCCACCACTGAGAACAGCCGAGCTCCATCCTCTTTGGAACCTCCCTTCAGGTAGTTGAATGTTCTCCTCATAAGTCATGTGCTCCAGACCCCTAATGATTTTTGTTGCCCTCCGCTGGACTCTTTCCAATTTTTCCACATCCTTCTTGTAGTGTGGGCCCAAAACTGGACACAGTATTCTAGATGAGGCCTCACCAATGTTGAATAAAGGGGAACGATCACGTTCCTCGATCTGCTGGCAATGCCCCTACTTATACAGCCCAAAATGCCGTTAGCCTTCTTGGCAACAAGAGCACACTGTTGACTCATATCCAGCTTCTTGTCCACTGTGACCCCTAGGTCTTTTTCTGCAGAACTGCTACCTAGCCATTCAGTCCCTAGTCTGTAGCAGTGCATGGGATTCTTCCGTCCTAAGTGCAGGACTCTGCACTTGTTCTTGTTGAACCTCATCAGGTTTTTTTTGGCCCAATCCTCTAATTTGTCTAGGTCCCTCTGTATCCGATCCCTACCCTCTAGTGCATCTACCACGCCTCCTAGTTTAGTGTCATCTGCAAACTTGCTGAGAGTGCAGTCCACACCATCCTCCAGATCATTAATAAAGATATTAAACAAAACCGGCCCCCGGACCAACCCTTGGGGCAATCCGCTTGAAACCGGCTGCCAACTAGACATGGAGCCATTGATCACTACCTGTTGAGCCCGACGATCCAGCCAGCTTTCTATCCACCTTACAGTCCATTCATCCAGCCCATGCTTCTTTAACTTGGCGGCAAGAATACTGTGGGAGACCGTATCAAAAGCTTTGCTAAAGTCAAGGAATAACACATCCACTGCTTTCCCCTCATCCATAGAGCCAGTTATCTCATCATAGAAGGCAATTAGGTTAGTCAGGCACGACTTCCCCTTGGTGAATCCATGCTGACTGTTCCTGATCACTTTCCTCTCCTCTAAGTGTTTCATAATTGATTCCTTGAGGACCTGCTCCATGATTTTTCCAGGGACTGAGGTGAGGTTGACTGGCCTGTAGTTCCCCGGATCCTCTTCCTTCCCCTTTTTAAAGATGGGCACTACATTAGCCTTTTTCCAGTCATCTGGGACCTCCCCCGATCGCCATGAGTTTTCAAAAATAATGGCTAATGGCTCTGCAATCTCATCCGCCAACTCCTTTAGCACCCTTGGATGCAGCGCATCCGGCCCCATGGACTTGTGCACGTCCAGTTTTTCTAAATAGTCCCAAACCACTTCTTTCTCCACAGAGGGCTGGTCACCTTCTCCCCATACTGTGCTGCCCAGTGTAGCAGTCTGGGAGCTGACCTTGTTCGTGCAGACAGAGGCAAAAAAAATCATTGAGTACATTAGCTTTTTCCACATCCTCGGTCACTAGGTTGCCTCCCTCATTCAGTAAGGGGGCCACACTTTCCTTGACTTTCTTCTTGTTGCTAACATACCTGAAGAAACCCTTCTTGTTACTCTTAACATCTCTTGCTAGCTGCAACTCCAAGTGCGATTTGGCCTTCCTGATTTCACTCCTGAATGCCTGAGCAATATTTTTATACTCCTCCCTGGTCATTTGTCCAATCTTCCACTTCTTGTAAGCTTCTTTTTTGCGTTTAAGGTCAGCAAGGATTTCACTGTTAAGCCAAGCTGGTCGCCTGCCATATTTACTATTCTTTCTACACATCGGGATGGTTTGTTCCTGCAACCGCAATAAGGATTCTTTAAAATACAGCCTGCTCACCTGGACCCCTTTGCCCTTCATGTTATTCTCCCAGGGGATCCTGCCCATCTGTTCCCTGAGGGAGTCAAAGTCTGCTTTTCTGAAGTCCAGGGTCCGTATTCTGCTGCTCTCCTTTCTTCCTTGTGTCAGGATCCTGAACTCGACCATCTCATGGTCACTGCCTCCCAGGTTCCCATCCACTTTTACTTCCCCTACTAATTCTTCCCAGTTTCTGAGCAGTAGGTCTAGACGAGCTCTGCCCCTAGTTGGTTCCTCCAGCACTTGCACCAGGAAATTGTCCCCTACACTTTCCAAAAACTTCCTGGATTGTCTGTGCACCGCTGTATTGCTCTCCCAGCAGATATCAGGGTGATTAAAGTCTCCCATGAGAACCAGGGCCTGCCATCTAGTAACTTCTGCTAGTTGCTGGAAGAAAGCCTTGTCCACCTCATCCCCCTGATCTGGTCGTCTATAACAGACTCCCACCATGACATCACCCTTGTTGCTCACACTTCTCAACTTAATCCAGAGACGCTCAGATTTTTCTGCAGTTTCATACCGGAGCTCTGAGCAGTCATACTCCTCTCTTACATACAACGCAACTCCCTCACCTTTTCTGCCCTGCCTGAACTTCCTGAACAGTTTATATCCATCCATGACAGTACTCCAGTCATGTGAGTTATCCCACCAAGTCTCTGTTATTCCAATGACATCATAGTTCCTTGACTGTGCCAGGACTTCCAGTTCTCCCTGCTTGTTTCCCAGACTTCTTGCATTTGTGTATAGGCATTTAAGATAACTCGCTGATTGTCCCGCTTTCTCAGTCTGAGACAGGAGTCCTCCCTTTTTGCACTCTCCTGCTCATACTTCCTCCCGGTATCGCATTTCCCCACTTAGCTCAGGGCTTTGGTCTCCTTCCCCCGGTGAACCTAGTTTAAAGCCCTCCTCACTAGGTTAGCCAGCCTGCTTGCAAAGATGTTCTCCCCTCTCTTCATTAGGTGGAGCCAGTCTCTGCCTAGCACTCCTCCTTCTTGGAACACCATCCCATGGTCGAAGAATCCAAAGCCTTCTCTCCAACACCACCTGCGTAGCCATTCGTTGACTTCCACAATTCGATGATCTCTACCCAGGCCTTTTCCCTGCACCGGGAGGATGGACGAGAACACCACTTGCGCCTCAAACTCCTTTATCCTTCTTCCCAGAGCCACGTAGTCTGCAGTGATCTACTCAAGGTCATTCTTAGCAGTATCATTGGTGCCCACGTGGAGAAGCAGGAAGGGGTAGCGATCCGAGGGCTTGATGAGTCTTGGCAGTCTCTCCGTCACATCGTGAATCCTAGCTCCTGGCAAGCAGCAGACCTCTCGGTTTTCTCGGTCTAAGGGAGGACCCCGCTCCCCAAGGACTCAGCCTGTGGGAGAGTGGTCAAGGGGAGATATATAAGCCCTAAGCTATTTAAGACATGGTTCCCTGTAGACTAAGGAAGGTTACTACAGGTTAATTGGAGCACCTGTAGCCAATGAAGGCCCTGTCGGGAACCTAATAAAAAACCCCTGCTTCAGGCAGACAAGGTGGTGCAAGGAAGGAAAGAGGACTGGAGTTTGGAAGTGTGTTGCTAAGAATTGAAAGACCAGAGAGGAAGGGAGGGAGGACAGGGAGATTCCCTCTCCCAGCGTCAAGGACCAAGGGTAACCCTACCCAAGGGGGAAGAGGGTAAGAAACTCACAGGGATTGAGAGGGGCTGGGGCTCAGAGTGAGGAGCAAACCCAGGCCCCTTCCCCACTTCCCTCCTCTACCACCTTCCCGGGCCACTAGCTTGGCTCTCGGAACCCCAAGAGCAAGGGGTGGTGTCCTAGCCCCCTGCCAAGAAAATCACGGGACCCACCATACCAACATTGGCCATTTTGTCACAACAGTTACATGTAGAAATATAGAATCAAATTACCTTGCTGTAACTACTTCCTAATATAAAATGCCATTTTAATAGGATTTATATTTATATGAGTTAACTTCTTTTCCAAACTCAGAAACCACCACCTTTTCAAGGAACTTTTCTTCTTAAAGACCCTTCCCTGTTAACCATAAGTTTAAAGACTTAGGCTTGTCTACACTTGAAATGCTGCAGTAGTGCAGCTGCACTGCTATAGTTGATCTACGATAGTGCTTCAGTGAAGATGCTACCTGTAGCGGCAGGAAAAGCCCTCCCGTCAGCTGTGGTACTCCACCTCCTCAAGGGGTGGTAGCTAGGTTAATGGGATAATTCTCCCATCAACCTAGCACTGTCTATACAGGGGTTAAGTTGATTTTCCAAGTAGCTGATTCCCAGATTAAGGGCCTGCACTAAAGTTGACCTAAAAAGAGGTCTCGTCACAATTTTGTGAAAACCACGTATTAACAGGATGTGATTCTGTGTAATGCCTATTTAGTACTGGGGAAAAAAAATCTGTTTAATGTTGTCATAACAAAGGGAGCTTACTGCTTCTGCCATCTTGCCCAGTTGAGAGAAAGTGACGTAAAAGCTGCAATTTCTGTAACATGGAAGTTGGTAGCAGTGCTGCATGACCACCTCAATCTAGCCATCAAAAAGGAAAAGTCATTGGACAAACTTCCACCATGTGAGGACAGTTCTGAAGAGCATGTCAAAAGAGCATCTTAGTAAACAAAGATTTGGTTGTCTTTGCACATAAATTAACTAGATATTGGATCACCATTATAACATGGATGGAAAAATGTGGATGATGAACTACTTCTGGCATTCTTGAAGGGCCCGTAGGCATCTGAACTTCAACAAGACCTTATTTGTGCCTGTATCAGGAAGTGGTCACTACACAATCAACTGTGTCTGTAGTTCAAACCATCTTCCCTGCACAGAACTGTATACATGCCAAGGCAATGAAGACTCTTGACAAAGATCATATTGATGAACAAGTTGATTATAATAATGTTGACTAGCAATGTCACCAGTGCTTATTACATTATGTACATATCTGTACAAAATTATTAGATTGTGTTTTACCCTTTATATTGTTGTGATGCTTTGAGATGACAGAAATCCAATTTAGGTCTTGAAATAATACACAGACATTAAACTTACAGAAATAAATACAAATAAATTTCAAAGCAGTCATTTTAATATGTTCACGATGTCATTGTTTATTCCTCTTTGTATGGTAACGGCTCTACACCATACCTCATCTTAACATAGACATAAACAGCTTTCAAATGCTGTATGATGTGCATGTATGTTAAGTCAACCACATTGGTGGTGTTTTCCTATATGATTCAAATGCAGTATTGTAGCTGTGTCGATCCCAGGATACAAGAGACAAAAGGTGGGTGAGGGAATATAAAAGATATGATAACACTGGTCTACAATTTTTGAGAAGTCGTCTGCTTCAGAGATAAAATGTGCTATTTATTATGTATTTTGATGTGCTGAATTCAAATTTGACAATTAAAACAACTGATTGGCTACTGTTTCTAAGATATTTAAGTTTTTACATTTTATGTCTATGTATATTGTGTAGATAGAGTTTTAATCATAAATTGTAAACCTAGGTCTTTTCATTTGTTTATGGTTGCTTTACATGATAATGTTTCACCTGTCCTGTTTATGTAACACTTTAAAAATCAGCAAAAGGGTTATATAAATAAAATTTATTAGGAAACAAAAGGCAAAAACCTATTATGTACATAGTTTAGTCCTATTCAGTGTCTACTCGGCGCTTCTTGGCTTGTCTCTTGTATTCATTAAATGGAGCATCTCTTGTCACTGTCCAGCAATAGTCTGCAAGCATTGATGGGCTCCATTTGCCCTGATAGCGTTTCTCCATTGTTGCAATGTCCTGGTGAAATCACTCGCCCTGCTCGTCGCTCACTGCTCTGCAGTTCGGTGGAAAAAAAATCTAGATGAGAGTGCAAAAAATGTATCTTTCGTGACATCTTGCAGCCAAGGCTTTTGTATGCCTCGAGGAGGTTTTTTCCACCAACAACCTGTAATTGTCTGCCTTGTTGTTTCCGAGAAAATTTATTGCCACTAACTGGAAGGCGTTCCATGCCATCTTTTCCTTGCCACGCAGTGCATGGTCAAATGCATCATCTCGAAGAAGTTCACGAATCTGAGGACCAACAAAGACACCTTCCTTTATCTTAGCTTCACTTAACCTTGGAAATTTTCCACGGAGGTACTTGAAAGCTGCTTGTGTTTTGTCAATGGCCTTGACAAAGTTCTTCATCAGACCCAGCTTGATGTGTAAGGGTGGTAACAAAATCTTCCTTGATTCAACAAGTGGTGGATGCTGAACACTTTTCCTCCCAGGCTCCAATGACTGTCGGAGTGGCCAATCTGTCTTGATGTAGTGGGAATCTCTTGCACGACTATCCCATTCGCAGAGAAAACAGCAGTACTTTGTGTATCCAGTCTGCAGACCAAGCAAGAGAGCAACAACCTTCAAATGGCCACAAAGCTGCCACTGATGTTGGTCATAGTTTATGCACCTCAAAAGTTGTTTCATGTTGTCATATGTTTCCTTCACATGGACTGCATGACCAACTGGAATTGATGGCAAAACATTGCCATTATGCAGTAAAACAGCTTTAAGACTCGTCTTCGATGAATCAATGAACAGTCTCCACTCATCTGGATCGTGAACGATGTTGAGGGCTGCCATCACACTATCGATGTTGTTGCAGGCTACAAGCTCACCTTCCATGAAGAAGAATGGGACAAGATCCTTTTGACAGTCACGGAACATGGAAACCCTAACATCACCTGCCAGGAGATTCCACTGCTGTAGTCTGGAGCCCAACAGCTCTGCCTTACTCTTGGGTAGTTCCAAATCCTTGACAAGGTCATTCAGTTCACCTTGTGTTATGAGATGTGGTTCAGAGGAGAAGGATGGGAGAAAATGTGGGTCCTGTGACATTGATGGTTCAGGACCATAAGTTTCATCCTCTTCCTCGTCTGACTCAAGTGAGAATGATTCTGGTGCATCAGGAACCGGCAGTCCTTCTCCATGGGGTACTGGGCGTATAGCTGATGGAATGTTTGGATAATGCACAGTCCACTTTTTCTTCTTTGACACACCTTTCCCAACTGGAGGCACCATGCAGAAGTAACAATTGCTGGTATGATCTGTTGGCTCTCTCCAAATCATTGGCACTGCAAAAGGCATAGATTTCCTTTTCCTGTTCAACCACTGGCGAAGATTTGTTGCACAAGTGTTGCAGCATATGTGTGGGGCCCACCTCTTGTCCTGATCTCCAATTTTGCAGCCAAAATAAAGGTGATAGGCTTTCTTAACCATAGTGGTTATAATGCGCTTTTGTGATGCAAAAGTCACTTCACCACAAACAGAGCAGAAGTTATCTGCACTGTTCACACAAGTATGAGGCATCTCTGCTCACTTTGGCTGAACAGAAATGTGTCCCTTTGCAAAATCAAACACTGACAAATAAGAGAGCACGACACTGTATGATTTCTAGAGCTGATATAGGGCAATTTGTTCAGCAGAGTGATGTAAGCTTCGTTATGATTGCATCATCCATGACTTCTAGGAAGAACATGATGCAATTCATATCATGTATGACACAATACCAGCTTCAGAGTCCATCATTCATTGTTTTGCCTAAAAAGCAAGTACTGTCCAAACCTAGTCATAGATTTATTCATAGATCTAGTCAAAGATGTATTTTAGTCATTTCTGGTTTAAATGGAGATCCCTTCCCTTTATAACTCACTTATCCAAGTCAAGGGTCATATATACTGACCCAATAGCATATCTTGAAAACTAGAGCCAATCAACAATTTTAAGCATCACTTTCGTTCTCAGTGATCCAGAATTAGTAAAGTTTGACTACATTTATTTCAGAAGCATTTTGACTGTAGAGCAGTGTAATAAAAGATAGTACCTAACCCACCAAGTCTCTCTGACATGATTCAAAGTTAAAGTTGCATTACTGATTTAAGTTTAACAAGAGCTTTAAGCCTTGATTTTGTAAGAGGGTCATTGACACAGCAAAAATTAAATCAAAATGTAAATGGAGTATGATTTGAATTTTTCATGGTGATTTGAAAAAAATGGATTGGCAGAATAATAAGAGTTCAAAAATCACCCTTTCTGGCAATTTTTCAATGGATTGTCTCATTTATCTTTCTCCACATTGTTGCCACCTATATATAATTGATGTTGTTGAAACCAGCACATGAGGAACATAGAGCATTTAATAAACTTTTAGAAAAAATGGAAAATATGTGCACGAAGCCAAACCCACCATATATGACGACATATCTGCCATGGCCACTACTGAGAAACAGAGGGAGAGACTGAACAAAACAGAAGCTTAGCTTTTCTTGTGCTGGGAAAGAGGATAACAGGAGTTCATATCTCAGCTCTTCTAATTGCTATTTATCTGTACAGACACTTCATTACCCTTATGTAAGAAACTGCAGGTCTTGAACCCTGGTCAACCCTTTTTGGCAGCAAGCTCCAACCTGCTACCCAGCGACCTGCAAATTTTCATCAGAATAGGAGATAAACTCTGACAGAGGACCCCAGCCCTGGAATCCGGTTGGCAAAATGTTGGGGTCCTTATTGGTTCACAGCTTCTACATAAACCAGCACAGGAACACAAAGTTGTCCATACAACAGGGGTCTCCCTGCTTCAGACTGCTTCCTCTGTGATACTTGCTCCTACTATTTGCTGCTGATCTCCTGGTAACCTGACCCTGCTTTCTTCCTGACACCTGACTCTGGTTTGCTCTCTGGCCTGTCTCGGGCTCTGATCTCCTGGTAACCTGACTTTCCCTCACAGGACCCGGCCACTTTTCCAAGGTACTGTACACGGCCATGAGGAATGTGTGGCTCACAAAATCCTGGACTCTAAACATAAATGTGGCAGGCTCTTGTACCTTGTTGACTTGGAGGTATATGGTCCTGAGGAGCATAACCGGGAACCTGCAGAAAATGTACATGCCCCAGTGCTTGTACAAACATCCCATAGGAAGCACCCCAAGAAGCCTGGTCCCACATCGCCATGAGAGTGCCCCTTGGGGAGGGGGTGATGTCAGGGACTGCAGGTCTTGAATCCTGGTCGACAGGACTCTTTGGTGCTAATAAGTTCCAACCTGCCACCCAGTGACCTGCTAACTGTTGTCAGAATAGAAGACCCCAGTCCCAGAATCCAATTGGCAGAATACTGGGGGTCCTGATTGGTTCACAGCTTCTATATAAACTAGGGCTGTCAAGCGATTAAAAAAATTAATCACACTGTTAAACAAAAATAGAATACCATTTATTTAAATGGTTTTGGATATTTTCTACATTTTAAAATATATTGATTTCAGTTACAATACAGAATACGAAGTGTAGAGTGCTCACTTTATACTTATTTTTGATTACAAATATTTGCACTGTAAAAAACAGAAGTAATAGTATTTTTCAATTCACCTAATACAAGTAGTGTAATGCAATCTCTAATTTTGTACAAAAAAATAACTGCATTCAAAAATAAAACAATGTAAAACTTTAGAGCCTACAAGTCCACTCAGTCCTACTTCTTGTTCAGCAAATCACTCAAACAACTTTGTTTACATTTGCAGGAGATAATGCTGCCCACTTATTTACAATATCACTTGAAAGTGAGAACAGGGGTTTGCATGGCATTGTTGTAGCCAGCATTGCAAGATATTTATGTGCCAGATGCACTAAAGATTCATATGTTCCTTCATGCTTCAACCACCATTCCAGAGGACATGCTGATCACAGATTCTGCTCGATAACCATCCAAAGCAGTGTGGACTGATATCATCATCATCCGAGTCATGCCACCAGCAGAAAATTGATTTTCTTTTTTGGTGGTTCGGGTTCTGTAGTTTCCACATCGGGGTGTTGCTCTTTTAAGACTTCTAAAAGCATACTCTACACCTCATCCCTCTCAGATTTTGGAAGGCACTTCAGATTCTTAAACCTCGGATCGAGTGATATAGCTATCTTTAGACATCTCACATGGGTACCTTCTTTGCGTTTTGTCAAATCTGCAGTGAAAGTGTTCTTAAAATGAACAACATGTGCTGGGTTATCATCTAAGACTGCTAGAACATGAAGTATATGGCAGAATGCGGGTAAAACAGAATAGGAGACATAATTCTCCCCCAAGGAGTTCAGGCACAAATTTAATTAATGCATTATTTTTTTTAACGCATATCATCAGCATGGAAGCATGTCCTCTGGAACCGTGGCCAAGGCATTAAGAGGCATACGAATGTTTAGCATATCTGGCACGTAAATACCTTGCAATGCTGGCTACGAAAGTGCCATGCGAATGCCTGTTCTCACTTTCAGGTGACATTGTAAATAAGAAGTGGGCAGCATTATCTCCCGTAAACGTAAACAAACTTGTTTGTTTGAGCGACTGGCTGAACAAGAAGTAGGACTGAGTGGACTTGTAGGCTCTAAACTTTTACGTTGTTTTGTTTTTGAGTGCAGTTATGCAACAAAAAAATCACATTTGCAAGCTGCACTTTCACAATAAAGAGATTGCACTACAGTACTTGTATGAGGTGAACTGAAGAATACCATTTCTTTTGCCATTTTTACAGTGCAAATATTTGTAATAAAAAAATAAAGTGAGCACTGTCTACTCTGCATTTTGTGTTGTAACTGAAGTCAATATATATGAAAATGTAGAAAAACATCCAAAATATTTAATACATTTCAATTGGTATTCTATTTTTTATCAGTGTGATTAAAACTGTGATTAATTGCAATTAATTTTTTTTTACGTGAGTTAACTGCGATTAATCGACAGCCCTAATATAAACCTAGAAGAGAAACACAAAGTTGTCTGCACAACAAGGTTCTCCCTACTTCAGACTGCTTCCCTTGCAATACCTGCTCCTACTGACTGCTGCTGATCTCATGGTAACCTGACTTTGCCTACCTCCTGATCTTGGTTTGCCCTCTGGCCTGTCTCAGACTTTGACCTCCTGATATAGGATCCAGCCTGACTCCTGCTCCGACCACTAGGTCAGACTGCTCACATCCTGGTCTTGACACCTTATTATTCACTAAGCCTATGAACCCCAATCCATTTTAAAAAGTAAATTACTAAAAAACATATGCAAGATCACCACAGGCGGCCAGGAATAGAACCCAGGCCTGTAAACATGACAAATGTCATCACTGCACTGTACTGCCTTTCAGACTGAATGAACAAGTTTTAGTTACCACATTTCAAACCACATTAAACCACACTCCTGTCCAGGAGCCAGAAATACAATCCAGGATTTCTGATCATCAATATTCTACCACTGACTAGAAAAAGTTGTGTAACCCACTGAGGAACTATATATCAAATGCTCCATTGGCTGTTTACAAAAGAATTAGCAATACAAGCTACTCATGTAGTTCAAGTAGTAAGAGTCTATGCTAGGGAATGGAAAGTGAAGGGATTCAAACCCTGGTACTTGCCTATGTGGGGCATGTTATGGTTGCATGTGATTCACACAGTGAGAAGACCTCACACAGATTTTGTACTTAATTGTGACTAGTGATGACCCATGGCTTTGCCGCTCACATCTGTGATTTCATGGTAAATATGAGTGATGGTTGGCAAGTGTGTGTGTGTTGCGCTGGGAGATGTGTTGAGTTGTGTCTGGTGCTGGCAGCGGGGTTGTGCTGAGAAATTTATATTGAATTGCACGGGTGGTGAATAAGTGGTGTGCTGTCCTGGGAGGCTAAAGTGTGTTTGGGATTATTGTATCTGCTTGCTGTGTGGGTGGTTGTGCAGATTTGTTTCAGGGTGGGGGGGGAGGAGGGAGGTGCTGCAATGGGAGATGTGTTGATTTGTGTGGGTGGCGGTTATAGGTGTGGCAACTGGGTTAAGTAATCCATCATCTGTGCAGTCTCCCTCATACAACCAATGAAACTGCTGCATGCAAATTAGCTACAGAGTAAGAGCAGTGATTGGTTGAGTTATCTCTGATCTCAACAATCAGGCTCTTGGCATGGCACAGATATAACATGACTTACTGTAACTGTACACTGCAAAAGTATAATTCATGAAGTCTAAATGGCTAAGAACTTAAAATTGGGATGGTAATAGAGCACAAAACCCAGTGATGATTCAACCTGGTGATATTCTGAACAGAAAGAGCCCTCAAACATTCTTGTAGCTGTTTTCATCCTTCACACTGACTCTATAGACATAACAGTCGTCAGTGTGACACAGAGTGACATTCCTGGAATCTTATTATATTGATTATCTGTAAACTATGGTGCAAGAATCCCCAAAATACATGCTTTTCACATTTCAGTCATTTGTTACACATTTTACTTGTGTAACCCACAGGTCAAACTGTATGTTGTGTTGCTCCCGCTGTGGGCCCCTCCATGCCCAATTCAGAAAATGAGTCTGTTATTACTCTTGGATTGATAGCCTTGTTCTTTAGCACAACTTAAAAAATTGTGCTTTTAAATTCTGGTGGTCCTTGGTTCAATTCCCAAGGTCGAACAAGATGGCATTTGACACATTTACACGTGTCACATACTGAGGGTTGACAGGTATGCTTTCATGGTGGCAGGGATGGAGTACCTAGAGGAAGGTGGAACAGAGTACATAGATCTGCTGGTGGAATACAGGTACTCTGCTGCTGCAGCCGCACCTAGCTGTATCCAGTTTCCAGAAGTCCAATGAGAAGCTATGGTGTGTTTCAGGATGTGTGTGATGACAGATCGACAGGTTACATCATCACTGATATATATGTAGGGTTGCTCTTGGTATGCTTACTTTCCGTAATTTTTAAATGGGAATAAAAGTTTATAGAAACATTTATCGAGGCATGTTATAGCCTCTCATACCCTTCAGAAGGGTCGACAGTCAGGATTGGCTTCAGCAGCGCAGTTTCTCCTTCTGATTCCCAGCCAGGTGCAGCTCCCCTTCTCCCTGACTCTGGGGAGCTATCCATTGAGGTACACCTAAAGCTGCATAAAAATTAAGAAATTAACAAACACAAACTATGCTTAATGACAGATAAGGTTGCATCTGGACACACCCCATCCACTGAAAACTTTAAAAGCATGGAAATAAAAAGGGGGGAAATTCTTGCATTCCTTTCTATCTTCATATTGCCTACAATGTTGTTGATAACACATCAGAACACTCCAAAAGGCATTCACTTCCCATCTCCAACATAAGACTGAACTGTGACCTCATATGCTGTTATATCAATTATACATATAGGTGCATGTGACTGTCACATTTCATGCATTTTGGAAGTTATTTACCTTAACACCGATGAAGTCAATGCTAAGGTTTTTTGATAGAGTGTTAGTTTGATGAAGTTGGTATAGGTATTGATTTTTGGTATCTTTTCAAGCTGGGAAGTGAAAGCCTTTGGAGTGTGTTACTGACCGTGTAGTAGGCAACATGAAAGTGGACACGAATGCAGGAGTCTTTCCTCTCAACTTCATATTTCCATGCTTTAAAGAACTTGGATGGATGGAATGTGTTCTGATGTCATCTTAACTGTCACTAAATGTAGTTTTTGTTTGTTAATTAATATGGTTGAGGTAAAGCTGCAGGATGTTGGGTTTACTGAAACATTTAATTCTCTACTCAGTGTGCAACAGCAGAGAAGATTGCTAAAATATCCTGTTTTGCATTAAGAGAGGGATTACTTCTAGAGTGCTAGCAGAACTTTAATTAAGGGGTGCCTAAATGTTTCTAAGGCCTTGTTCATACTTAAAATATTAGCCACCTGTTAAATCACACGTAAATTTGTACCAGTGCAGTTTAACCTGGTACACTAGTAATAAAGCTCTCCAGCACAACAAAGATGCATTCAGTTACTCGACTTTGTGAAAAATTCTCTTTTTAGCGTAAAAATTTCTAGGCCTGGTTTTCGCCCAAGGATGAATTTTTTGCAAAGTTTGCCCAAGAGTCAAATCCCATTAAGAACAAAGAAAATGAATAGGAACATTTTTACAATCTTTTCTTTAAAAATCAGGTCAGCAGTGTTTGCCTGAAACCCCCATCTCTATAAGCAGGTATTCTTGCTGGGAAAGAGTTATGTGAGTTTTGTTAATGGTGCAGTTAGCTCATTATCACATCTGGATATAAAGTGAGGATGGAGTAGCTCTAGGTTGGACCCACGGTGTAGGCTGAGCAGCGCTGTGGAAGGAAGCATTTGAGCAAGTAAACTTAGGGGGTGACGAGGAGGAGGTTTGTAATGCATTTTGTGTTTCACTGAGTTCCTTTTGTGAATAAAACCAAATCCCAAGAAGGAAATAATTTTAACTCACCACAGGTTGTGAGGGCTGTTTAAATCAAGCTGGAAAAGGGACAATTCTGTTTTATCTCTGAATTTTGATTTTAGGACAGCCTTCACAATGGGGTATTTCCTGTCTCCATGACAACCACAGGCAGACCAGATCTTTGCTTGGAGTCTGGCCTATGGCTGCCCTTCAGGAAGATCTCTCCAGAACGACAGCCTCCAAAGCTAAAAAAGGTTTACTATAATAAAACTCAACTGAAACCATTTGCAGTAAAGCATTGACATGAAATTTAGGGATTTGGTAAAGAAACACACATTCTTTTCAAATATAACAAGTAAGCAATAGCCAAAACCAACAAAACAAATTAACCAAAAAACCCTTCACACTCAGGACATAATGCAATCCTCCAAGGAAGGTTCATCAATTTACACCTGTAGAATTGAAAAGGAACTTAAGGGTTATGGGGGCACCCTGTGCACCTAACACTCTTATACCAAACACAGCATCACCAAGGGTGAGGGTGCTGATGTTATAGTATCAGAAGAAGTACGGATATGGAAGACCATGAAGTAGCCTTACAGACCTCCTCATAAAATGTGTGTGATCACTCTGCAACACCCCGCCACCCACCCCAATTGCTGCTTTTTGCAGAGTGCATAGTAATGAGACGATCTGTACCTCAGACTTTTAATGCCTCTGCTATATACACCTTTATTCCTCTGCAGGCTCTGTTCACATCTAACATATGCATTTCTACTTCCTTAGGATATTTGAATTCAAGCAGAAGGGCAGCACTACCACCTCCTATTATATGAAGAAGATTGTGGTGCCTTGGAAATAGAGACGTAGCTAGTTCAAAGAACTACCATGTTTGATAAAACGTATAACTGAGAATTCACTGAGAGCATGCCAAAACAGTCTGGGACAAAGAATAATAAAGAATCCTTATTGAGGTTGCAGGAACAAACCATCCCGATGTGTAGAAAGAATAGTAAATATGGCAGGCAACCAGCTTGGCTTAACAGTGAAACCCTTGCTGATCTTAAAGACAAAAAAAAAAAAAGCTTACAAGAAGCGGACGATTAGACAAATGACCAGGGAGGAGTATAAAAATATTGCTCAGGCTTGCAGGAGTGAAATCAAGAAGGCCAAATCACACTTGGAGTTGCAGCTAGCAAGGGATGTTAAGAGTAACAAGAAGGGTTTCTACAGGTATGTTAGCAACAATATGGTCAAGGAAAGTGTGGGCCCCTTACTGAATGGGGGAGGCAACCCAGTGACAGAGGATGTGGAAAAAGCTAATGTACTCAGTGCTTTTTTTGCCTCTGTCTTCACGAACAAGGTCAGCTCCCAGACTACTGCACTGGGCAGCACAGTATGGGGAGAAGGTGACCAGCCCTCTGTGGAGAAATAAGTGGTTCGGGACCATTTAGAAAAGCTGGACGAGCACAACTCCACGGGGCCTTATGCACTGCATCCAAAGGTGCTAAAGGAGTTGGTGGATGTGATTGCAGAGCCATTGGCCATTATCTTTGAAAACTCATGGTGATCAGGGAAGGTCCTGGATGGCTGGAAAAAAAGCTAATGTTGTGCCCATCTTTTAAAAAGGGAAGGAGGAGGATCTGGGGAACTACAGGCCAGTCAGCCTCACCTCAGTCCCTGGAAAAATCATGGAGCAGGTCCTCAAGGACTCAATTTTGAAGCACTTAGAGAAGAGGAAAGTGATCAGGAATAGTCAGCATGGATTCACCAACGGCAAGTCATGCCTGACTAACCTAATTGCCTTCTATGAGTAGATAACTTGGTCTGTGGATGAGGGGAAAGCAGTGGACGTGTTATTCCTTGACTTTAGCAAAGCTTTTGATACGGTCTCTCACAGTATTCTTGCCAGCAAGTTAAAGTAGTATGGGCTGGATGAATGGACTATAAGATGGATAGAAAGCTGGCTAGATCATTGGGCTCAACGAGTAGTGATCAATGGCTCCATGTCTAGTTGACAGCCGGTATCAAGCGGAGTGCACCAAGGGTCGGTCCTGGGGCTGATTTTGTTCAATATCTTCATTAAATGATCTGGAGGATCGGATGAGGTTCAACAAGGACAAGTGCAGAGTCCTGCACTTAGGACGGAAGAATCCCACGCACTGCTACAGATTAGGGACCATGTGGCTAGGCAGCAGTTCTGTAGAAAAGGACCTAGGGGTTACAGTGGACGAGAAACTGGATATGAGTCAACAGGTGTGCCTTTGTGGCCAAGAAGGCTAACGGCATTTTGGGCTTTATAAGTAGGGGCATTGCCAGCAGATCGAGGGACGTGATCATTCCCCTCTATTCAGCATTGGTGAGGCCTAATCTGGAGTACTGTGTCCAGTTTTGGGCCCCACACTACAAGAAGGATGTGGAAAAATTGCAAAGAGTCCAGCAGAGAGCAACAAAAATGATTAGGGGGCCGGAGTACATGACTTATGAGGAGAGGCTGGGGGAACTACGATTATTTAGTCTGCAGAAGAGAAGAATGGGGGGGGGGGGGATTTGATAGCTGCTTTCAACTACCTGAAAGGGGGTTACAAAGAGGATGGATCTAGACTGTTCTCAGTGGTAGTAGATAACAGAACAAGGAGCAATGGTCTCAAGTTGCAGTGGGGGAGGTCTAGGTTGGATATTAGGAAAAACTTTTTCACTAGGAGGGTGCTGAAGCACTGGAATGGGTTACCTAGGGAGGTGGTGGAATCTCCTTCCTTAGAAGTTTTTAAGGTCAGGCTTGGCAAAGCCCTGGCTGGGATCATTTAGTTGGTGATTGGTCCTGCTTTGAGCAGGGGGATTGGACTAGATGACCTCCTGAGATCCCTACCAACTCTGATATTCTATGTCGACTGGGTATGACGCTTTCAGTGAGAAGAGGAAGAGATCTGCCAACTGTGAAGCTGAAAGGTGGATATTAAGATATGTAGATCAAGAATCTGCATATTGCCAGAGGACCAATATGTGTGACGAACCTCAGGATTCTGTTATATGACAGTTATGAGAGATTCTCACGGGTTTCTTATAATGCAGTATGACTGCAGTCACTAACTTGTCTTTCCCATGCTCAAACCATCATGTAAAAACATTAGAATGTCCTTTGTCCTGATAATGGATTCCCCGTAAAGTCATCTAAACTCAAGTGATACATAGACATTATTTGTGAATTTCTTCAGAGATGCTAGGAAGATGTTTATCATCTTCTTAAAGTGACTTTGGTTCCTTACTCTCAGCTTCCCTGATAATGGATTGAACAACACTGGATATTGGTTTAGGATATGTCCCTGTTGCACTATGTTTTTTCGTTATGTGTTGAGAGTTTGAGAGGAGGTTCCAGTTAAAGATAGGGGATCACAGCCTCTGCTTTTGCATGTCTTCCTCACATCTCTCATCCACACCTCTTCTGGTTTTCCAATTGGACCTGAATGCAAATAGGTTTCCAGCCTGGTCTGGGAGGCACCTAAAGGCTAGATGATCTAGAGTGCATTCCCTTGTGCATTCCCTGAGCCAGCTGAACCTGTCTTTTCTTCTTGATGTAGAACCCTGGGTAATCGACTGAGAGCTTTTGCCAAGGATATGAATAAGACAGTGCTGAAGATTTTTGACTTTCTTAACAACGATATACACACCGCTATTCTGAAGAATCATCTGCTGGAAATGGAGACGTGAAGTTGATGGTCCATATCGTGAGACAGATTATACTCAACCTGGGCTGTAATTGCCCCTTCCACTTATTCACTCAAAGCCATGTCTCTAAAGATTTTTTGCAATGGCTGCTGGACCCAGCATAACATGAAAAGGTTGTCTAGACAAGAGTAGATATGTATCCATTTCACTTGAAGGGAGGGACAAAATGGCAATTTGTGAATATCTATGTAGAAATCTAGTACCTCCCTTCTGGACATTTTGGAAAATGCTTCTTGTAACAGAAGCTAAGTTATCTATGGTGACTCTCCCTGATTAGATGTTCAGTAGATCGCCAGGAGGTGTATTTTCGTATTCTTATTGCTATAATAATGGATTTAAGTATTTCCACCTAGAATACTGATCTCCTTAAGGACATGTTGACACCCAAGATCTAAAGTTGGTTGCATGCCAGTTTTTCTTTGAATCACAAAAAATCTTGTGCATTGTCCAAAATATCTGTCTCTGCATGGAACTTGTTCTGTTGTTTCAATGTCTAGGAGATGGACTATTGCACTCTCCATCCTGTGATGGTATGAATGGTTTCATTGATGTGTTGGTTTACTTTAACTTACTTTGGGGAAAAGGTAAGCTTGTCCCTCGGACAATGAGCTAATTCTACTGACTTCGCTAGTCTTCGCTAGTTATCTCAAGTACCTGAAGTGGTTTACTTTCAGGTGAGGGCCCACCCTGAAGTGCCCCTCATGGGGGGAAGGGGCGAGGAAATCTGCTCAGACTTGGGAAACCCCAAACAAAAAACTTTTGGGGTTGGATGGTTTTCCAGAGAATCAGACTCTTGCTCTTCCTATTACCAGGAAAGGCAGCAATGGCATCCTCCTACCACATAATCTCTATGCTAGAACCTGGAGGAGCAGTGGCTTCAAACACCTGCCGAGATAAGACAGTCTGAAGATTCTCTCTCACTGGAAGCGTAGACAGACTTATCTCCTTGTCTACAGCCTCAGTGTCTACTTTGTCTCTATGCTCTCCTCAAAGAGCTTACCAACAAAAAAATGAGAAAGATATCAGATTTTAGCTTGCAATTCCCGTTTCTTCAGGTGGAGCCATAGGCCCCTAAGATGTGTCTTTGATAATTTTGAATGTACGATACAGCAAACTGGAGTCAGGTAAAGCACCAGTCCCGAAAATGTTGCTTGGGAAATCTAGTTTAAAACAGAGTTTATGCAGGGGTTGTTTTTTTTTGCTGATGCTCACAATGGGCTCCTTATTGACTACAGAACAGCATAATAGGAAACTGCAGGCAAAACTCTCAGGATTCAAACTACTGCATCCATGTTTAGTCTGAATGATCTTATTCTCCTCTGTAGGTTTGGTGGGAATACTCCTTCAGCTGATCTGACTACGGAAGCCATAGCAGGCTTCTGGCCTGGTCTCAGAGGAGGGAGCTTCCATGCAGCCTGCTCAACTGTCTCAGCATGGACCTCATCCACATACAGCCTACGATCTGGTTTCACCACCACCTGCTGTCTGCCATTTCTGATGGGGGAGAAGCTGAAAGTGCTGTCCTTCAAACTGTCCTCAGAAAGAAAGGTGTTTCCACCCCAACCCCTACTTTCTTTTGAGGGCAACTACACCTGTATTTCCCCTTAGTGGTTCAGCAAGGGCACCCACTCTCAGGGTCCCCCGGCTGCCACCTCTCATGGGTTGAGACCACATCTCTCTCCCTTCTGATTAGAGTATTCCCTGCCTTCTCTTTGTTATTCCCAGCAAAAGATAGTCTGCCTAAACAGGCCTGTTTATTTCTCCCCTCAGAGATGGTACACAGTGTAATTGCCAACAGTTATAAATTACCACCCAGCACTTCCTATGCAAGCCTATTTTATTCCTAAGGTAAAAACCATTACAGAGAAAACATATTAAAATAATAAAAACCTATACGCATACTAATAAACTTACCAGAGATCACCCCAATTGCCTCCAACATATGCTCTACCAGGTGAGTCTTTCAAACACAAAAGGGGGTTGCTTTTGTGGTCAACAAGTCCATAGAATCATAGAAGATTCGGGTTGGAAGAGACCTCAGGAGGTCATCTAGTCCAACCCCCTGCTCAAAGCAGGACCAACACCAACTAAATCATCCCAGCCAGGGCTTTGTCAAGCCGGGCCTTAAAAACCTCTAAGGATGGAAAGTCCAGAACAGACTCAGCTCAGAACTAGCATACCCATGAAAAGTTTAGTCCACCTTTATACAGTTCAGGGATCTCTGATCTGGAGTTTCCAGGAGCAGGTAATCAGTATATAATGGGTTCTTCTCCTCAGGGGATAGCTTCAAAAGGCCTCCTAGAAAACAGACTTCACACATATTGTCCCAACAGTCCTCTGACGTTCCTAACATTTACATTAGTCGTGTCCCTAGAAAAGTTGCATACAATCCTACAATAACACAAACAATTGTGTTTTTAATACAATGGACCCCAGAGGTATTAAACCAAATTGAATAAAGTGTAATTTAATTCAATAAAGTTTATTCAGGATACTGCAGGAAATTGCCATTTGTCACAGGCAGTTTTGAGACAAAAACCTCAAAGCCAATGAGGAAACTTGAGACGTTTAGTTTAAAATATTTTTTAAATCCTGTGAAAGCTCTGCCACAAAGTGAGACCTGCAGTCTGTTACAAGTGCAGATTGGAGGCAGACAATTCTGGAGAGTTCTTCCTGAGGGACAACCCTAACCCAGGCTCAAAGCCACCAAAATCACCAGCGTAAACACAACTATGCTGACAGAAGAGTGCATCTGTCACCATAGTGGATGTTGTTTGAGAAGGTGGTATTATTGTGCCACCAGGACTTATCCTCCTATTGGTATATGCTGTGATTACATTGGGGCGGGCGGGGGTCTATACCAGCATAGCTATGCTTTGCCAGCACAGCCTCTGTAGAGTAGACATGGCCTTTAAATGAAATTTGTTCCTACACTGAGCACTGAAGACAGCATGGTAAAAGACAGTTACCTTTTCCGTAACTGGCGTTCTTCGAGATGTGTTGCTCATGTCTATTCCACAATAGGTGTGCGTGCTCGCCACATGCACCAGTGTCGGAAGTTTTCCCCCTAGCAGTACCTGTAGGGGAGCGCCCTAACGACTCCTAGAGTGGCGGCTGCCTGGTGCGGTATAAGGGGAGCTGCGCGCTCTCCCCACCCTCAGTTCCTTCTTGCCAGACAACTACGGCAAAGGGAAGGAGGGCGGGATGTGGAATAGACATGAGCAACACATCTCGAAGAACACCAGTTACGGAAAAGGTAACTGTCTTTTCTTCTTTGAGTGATTGCTCATGTGTAATCCACAACAGGTGATTCCAAGCTGTATCTGTTGGAGGTGGGTAGGAGTTCACAAATTCTCGGGATGGAGCACAGCCCTGCCGAACCCAGCGTCTTCTCTGGTCTGGGAGACTATTGCATAATACGAGGTGAACGTGTGAACGGAAGACCATGTGGCAGCCATGGAAATGACCTGAATGGGGACATGGGCTAAAAAGGCAGCAGATGAGGCTTGCGCCCTAGTCGAGTGTGCCCTTACAATCAACGGCAGAGGGATTCCCGCCAGGTCATAACAGGTATGGATGCACGATCCAGTTGGAGAGCCGCTGAGTGGAGATCGGCTGACCTCTCATGCATTCAACCGAGGAGATGAACAGCTGTGAAGACTTCCTGAATGGTTTAGTCTGTTCCGGGTAAAAGGCCAGAGCCTGTCTCATATCCAGCGTATGGAGGCGGCACTCCTCACTGGACACATGGGGCTTGGGGCAGAGGACCGAAGGAAAACGTCCTGACCCATGTGGTGGGCGGAGACCACCTTCGGGAGGAACGAAGGATGTGGACGGAGCTGGACCTTATCCTTATGGAACACTGTGTACGGGGGCTCGGAGGTCAGGGCCCTGAGTTCCAAGACCTGTCTAGCTGATGTGATCGCCACCAGGAAGGCTACCTTCCACGACAGGTGCGACCAGGAACATGTAGCTAATGGCTCAAAGGGGGGACCCGTCAACCGGGCCAGCACCAAGTTTAGGTCCCATTGGGGGGCCTAACTTATGGGAAGAGACGATTCAATCCCTTAAGGAATCGGCCAATCATAGCGTGGGAGAATACCGTGTGCCCCTGCACCAGCGTGTGGAAGGCCGATATGGCCACCAAATGCATCTTGACGGATGAGGGTGCCAGGCCTTGGGCTCTAAGGTGAAGGAGATAGTTTAAAATGAGCTGGATTATGGCAGCCAAGGGGGAAAACGCCCTGCTCAGCTGCCCATCGGGAAAACCAAGACCACTTTGCCAAGTAGGCTCGACGCATGGAGCGTCGCCTGCTTTCCAAGAGGACACGCTGAACCCCTTCTGAGCATGTCCTTTCCTCCCAGCCTAACCATTGAGCAGCCACGCCGTGAGGTGGAGTGCCGCTAGGTTGGGGTGTAGGAGGCAGCCCTGGTCCTGGAAGACCAGATCCGGGCGGGATGGCAACAGCCCTGCCAGGGTAACCACCAGGCTCATGAGGGTCCTGTACCAATGTTGCCTGGGCCACGCCAGGGCAATCAGGAGGACCCGGGCCCTGACCGTCTTTATCTTTTCCAAGACCTTGCCGATCAGTGGGAATGGGGGGAAGGCATAGAGAAACTGGACTGACCAGGATAGGAGGAAGGCATTGGGGATAGCGCCCAGTCCCAGCCCCCCCCCACCAGAGCAGAACATTGACAGTTCTGCCAAGTCGCGAACAGGTCCACCTGGGGAGTTCCCCACTCTTGGAAAAGTCTGTGCACCACCTCTGTGTGGAGAGACCACTCGTGCTGAGAGGAGAAGTCCCGGCTCAAGCAATCCGCCCGCGAGTTCCAGGTGCCCGGTAGGTGGTAGGCCTGGAGGCAAATGTCGTGGGCTATACAGAAGTCCCACAGCCTGAGGGCTTCCAGGCAGAGGGCAGAGGATCGTCCCTGACTTACCTGTTGATGTAAAATATCAAGGCCGTGTTGTCCATGAGAACCCTGACCACCCTGCCCTCCAGGTGCGAGCGGAAGGACACACACGCCAGCCAGACCACCCTGAGTTCCTTGATGTTTATGTGGAAGGCCAGGTCCTGAGCAGACCACAGAGGTTGGGTCTGAATGTCCCCCAAATGGGCTTCCCCACCCCAGGTCCAATGCATCAGACACCAGTTCCATCGATGGGGGCTTGCATCTGAATGGGACCCCTCGGAGCATGATTCCAAGGGAGGACCACCATTGTAGGGAGATGATCACCGGCTCAGGCACAGTGAGGACCTTGTCCATTATGTCTGGGGCCTGGGAAAACACCGAGGCCAACCAGAGCTGGAGGGGCCTCATCCTGAGTCTGGTGTAGCGAACCACATATGTGCACGCCGACATGTGTCCGGTGATAGGGAGGCCCTGTCCGACGTGGTGTCCAGAACTACCCCGATAAACTCTATGCGTTGTACTGGGACTAATGTGGACTTGGTGTTGTTCACCAACAGGCCCAGAGTGGTGCACGTGGACAGGAGTGCCACGTGATCCCGCACCTGCAACCAAGAGCTGTCCTTGACCAGCCAGTCATCCAGATAGGGGAAGATCTGGACCCCATGGCATCTGAGGTAGGCTGCTACCACCAACATACACTTTGTGAATACCCTGGGGGCAGTGGACAGGCCAAACGGGAAGACCGTAAATTGGTAGTGTTCTTGCACAACCGTGAAACTGAGGAAGTGCCCGTGCCCCTCGAATATATGGATGTGGAAGTACGCGTCCTGCAGATTGAGGGCGGCGTACCAGTCCCCGGGATACAGGGAGGGGATGATGAAGGCCAAAGAGACCATGCGGAACTTGAGCTTCACCATGAACTGGTTCAGGCCTCGCAGGTCCAGGATGGGCCTGAGCCCCCCTTTGGCCTGCGGGATAAGGAAATAGCAGGAGTAGTACCCCTTGCATATGAACTCCGCTGGCACCACTTCCACCACTCCTAGGCCCAGGAGCCGCCCCACCTCCTCCTCGAGCAGAGCCTCGTGAGAGGGGTCCCCCAGGAGGGACAGGGACAGAGGGTGGTTGGGCGGGGTAGAGGTAAACTGGATGGTGTCGCCCCGGGAGATGGTGCTGAGGACCCATTGGTCTGAGGTCATCCGCAACCACTCCGGGAGAAAAGCACACAACTGATTGGAGAAGGGAAGCTTTATTGTGGGTGGATCCCTGATACGAACTGGTAGGTCACCCCCGGGCGTCCTGTCAAAACTGCTGTTTCTCCTCCTGTTTGCCCTTGGAGGACCCAGGCTAGGGGGCGGACCGGGACTGCCTCTACGGGCATTTCTTATAGTCCCGCAACTTTTTATAAGAGGGCTCGTATTTAGCGTGGGTGGCCTGCTGCGGCTTAAACTTAGGTCTAGCCGGAGCCAGAACACAGAGGTCAAGAGTCTTAAGCGTAGTGCGGGAGACTTTGAGGCCATGCGGTTTTATGTCCGTCTGTTCCACAAACGGAGCCTTGCCGTCAAACGGGAGGTCCTGCACCTCACTGAACAGCCCAGACAGCAAAAGCCACAATGCCCTTCTCATGGACACCGCGGAGGCCATGTCAGCCACATCCAATGCTGCCTGCAGGGTTGCCCTGGCAGCCGCTGTACCCTCCTCCACCAGAGCTTTGAATTCCTTCCTGTCACGCTCATGGAGGGAGTCCTTGAATTTGGGCAGAGAGCCCTACAGATTGAACTCATACCGACCCGAGAGAGCTTGACTGTTTGCCACCCGTAACTGAAAACTCGAGGACGAATAAATTTTTCTCCCAAATGAATCCAGCCTCCTTGAGTCTTTATTTTTTGGAGTAGGGGCTGATTGGCCCTGCCGCTCCCTGTGGTTGACTGACTCCACCACCAGGGAGTTAGGGGCAGGGTGGGTATATAGATATTCATGCCCCTTGGCGGGCACAAAGTACTTGCGCTCTGCTCTTGCCCCCCATCTCAAAGAGGAGGCTACCCCTTTGTGAAGTGCCAGGGCCACCCTGACAGGTACTGAGGCAGATAAGATGTTGAAGAGGGAGTCCGAGGGCTCCTCCACCTCCTCTGCCTGAAGGTTGAGGTTTGATGCCACCCTTTTCAATAGTTCCTGGTGGGATTGAGAGTCCTCCTGCAGGACAGAGGGAGGAGTGGCTGTAATCGCCACATCAGGGGAGAGTGAGGAGGCGGGCGTGGTATTTTGCATGTCCACCGGCACCGGAGGATCCACCACTTGATTGCTCTCCGGGCACGGCGCCAAAGATGCATGTCTCACTGCCTCCGTCCTTGGGAGGCTGGGAGAGGGAGGCCAACGGCCATTCCGGAGGCTGCGTCAGGGGCCATGGGGCCCACTGGTACCACTGTGCCGGCCATGGAGCCTGGTGCCACTGCACCTGCTGTGGCACCGGTGGAGCAGGCTGTTCGGCCTGGCTGGCCTGTCCCATCGATCGACGACTACGAAGGGAGGCCTGGCTGGCGTACGCCCTGCTGCTGTCCCTGGACCGGAAGGAGCGGCGGTGCCGGGAGTGGTGCCAACCAAGAGATCGTGACCCTGACGTGGAGGAATGGTACCGCTGGTAGCAGCTGCTCCGCGATCAGCCCCGGCGGGCAGATCCGCGACGGCGATCGACGCCCAGGAGTGCGGGAGCAAGACAACGAACAGGAACGGCGTCAATGTTCATGTTGTGACTGGCTCTGATAGGTCCTCATCTCCGAGGGGCTTCGGTGGCATCTGCCTCAGTCTCGTCGGTGTCCGCTCCTCGAGGCGGAGCGGTGCCTGGAGTCTTTGTCAGTCGGAACCCAACTGGACAACCTGGTGGGGGTCGACTACGCATGGGACGGTTGCTGAGTGGTGAACGGCGTCGGGAACATTCCCTCAACTGTGACCGGTACTGAGTTGGGTGGCGACTGTAGAGATCCCAGCGGTGGCTTGCCTCTGGACTGCGGAGCCAGCATTGGCAGTGCCTCTGGTACTGGCATGGACATAATGTCCTGGGCCGCTTGCAGGGCCTCCGGCACGGAGGGCATCCAGACATCCAGGGAAGCCTGTTCCAAATGGGCCGGGCTACTCCACTCAACCTGAGTCGGAGGCCTGGAGGCTGATGGGGACCAAGGACTGCCCAACATGGGTCTAGCCTCTCCCCCTGTTTTGCCCCGGTGCCGTGGCAGAGAAGGCCTCTTCTTAGCCTTCTTGGCATGCCCTGCAGACAGGGAGCAGCGCCGACTGGTAGATGGTGCCAGGGGGTCGCCGTGCCAACATCACGGTACCTGGTGCCAATTCGGAGTGACCCCGGCTCCGGCATGCCAACGCTGACCCCATCAGGATGGCCCGGAGCTGAATGTCTCTCTCTCTTTTGGTCCAAGACTTGAATGACTTGCAAATTTTGCAGCAATCGCTGAGATGGGTTTCACCTAAACAGTGTAAACAGTCCGCGTGCGGATCACTCACTGGCACGGGTCACCTACAAGTGTCGCATGACTTAAAACCCGGGGCACGGGGCATGCCTGGCTCGGGCGCATTAAACTAAACTAAACTAAACTAATCAAACTACTTTAATTACAGGTACTACTACACTGAACGAACAAGAGTTCTGGAGGAGAGCTGCAGACAAGCTGGAACAGAGCAGTTCCGAAGCTCCTTCACTGGCGGCAAGAAGGAACTGAGGGTGAGGGGAGCGCACAGCACCCCTTATACTGCACCATGGAGGCGCCACTCCAGGGGTCGCGGGGGGCGCTCCCCTACGGGTACTGCTAGGGGAAAAACTTCCGGCACCGGTGCACATGACGAGTATGCACACCTATTGTGGAATACACATGAGCAATCACTTGAAGAAGAATAAAAGTTGAGAGTCAGGGAGGAGAAGTCCTCAGCTTGAGGATCAGTGCTTTTCAATATCTTGGTAAAAACTGTTTTTGATTTTAGTTGATCTGGATAGGCTAAAACGAGGTACAATGGGAATGTAGACAAGAAGAAATTAAGCAAGTATTTGACACAGTAGATTTCCAGATTAAGTGGTGAAGTAAAGAAGTGTTTGTGTGTTTAACCAAAATTTGGCTATTGGGAGTATCTAACCACACTGGGTGTTGAGGGGATGAGCTCACAGGGGATTAGTGGTTTTTGTTTTGTTTATTTGCTGATCGGGCTTTCCTCCAGATTTTTTGTAGCAATGTTGTTTTCTTGCATTTAATAGCATTTTGCTTTCTTCTGGCATAACATTTCCTCCCATCTCAAGTGTTTGAATTTGGGGAAAAAAAAAAAAACCTTTAAAATGTTTTAAGCTAACAAATTCCATAGCAGAGATGGCAGCATTGTTAAAGCCTTCCACAAATATAGGCGGGTCATATATAAACTATAATTGCAATGCCACCTGATGGGCATTCCTCCTAGACTGAAGGACAAAGATCACTAAAGGAACATAGCTGGGTAAGTTACCTGGATCTGTGCTCTGTTTCCAGCTGTAATGTTGGATATTGTCCAACATGCCTCCTTTTTGATAGACTCCTTAGGGCTGCTCAGCAAGTGCAATAAACTTTGCAGAGCTGAGCAATTCAGAATTACCTGAAGAGAGAGACAGAGAGAGACACACACACCTTAGACTGTGTCCAGAAAAGACAGCCATTTGAACACAGGTGGGGAGGGATAGCTCAGTGGTTTGATCACTGGCCTGCTAAACCCAGGATTGTGAGTTCAGTCCTTGAGGGGGCCACTTGGGGATCTGGGGCAAAATCAGTACTTGGTCCTGCTAGTGAAGGCAGGGGGCTGGACTCGATGACCTTTCAGGGTCCCTTCCAGTTCTAGGAGATAGGTACATCTCCATATTATAAAAAAAAAAAAAAATCCCTAAAAGGAAAGACCATCACCAACATTTATCTAGCACTTTTCACCAGATGTTCGCAGAATGTTTCACAAAATAGTAATTAATCCCCTTGTTAAGTAAATAAGTGTTGTCCTCATTTTATGGACAGGGAAACTGATGCACAGAGAAATTAAGTGATTCAGTGCAGGGACCATGTGTTTAATACGTATTTATACAGCACCTAGCATAATGTGAGGTCCTGGATCCAAATGTGGCCCTAATGAACATGAAGGAGGTTTTGTTTTTTGTTTTTATTGGTTTTCTTTTTGCACTGAGACTCCTTAAATAGACAGGCTCTGCATTTCTTTGGCTCTCTAGTTCCCTGCTTCACTTTCTCAGCCTGTGAGGCCTGGTCCACACTATAACTGACTCCTGGATTCCAGTTGTGAACACCAAGATTCCCCCCAGAATGGATTTCTGTGACCGAGTTATATACGAAAGAAGCTGGTTGTTAAATACAACAATGTTAACATAACCCTCAGATATGGGCTATAAACAATGCACTGTGACAATTAGAAAGATCACACAACTGTCTCAAGCACTACTTCTGTTAAACTGAAACAGAATGTTTCTGGTTGCTATTAACTGGTCTTCCTACCTGAACTCAGTGTTATGAAACTGAAGAAGATATATCAAAATGATGTATTCTCATACACGATATGTCATCAGTGAACTAATGAACTCATTACTGGGTTAGGAAAAGACAGTGAGCTTTTCCGTAACTGGTGTTCTTCGAAATGTGTTGCTCATGTCTATTCCACAGTAGGTGTGCGTGCTCGCCACGTGCACCGGTGCCAGAAGTTTTCCCCCTATCAGTACCAGTGGGGGGGAGCGCCTCCCATGACCCCTGGAGTGGCGCCTGCCTGGTGCAGTATAAGGGGAGCTGCGCGCTCTCCCCACCCTCAGTTCCTTCTTGCCAGACAACTACGGCAGAAGGGAAGGAGGGCGGGATGTGGAATAGACATGAGCAACACATCTTGAAGAACACCAGTTACGGAAAAGGTAACTGTCTTTTCTTCGAGTGATTGCTCATGTGTATTCCATAGTAGGTGATTCCAAGCTATACCTATTGGAGGTGGGTAGGAGTTCACAAGTTCCTGGGACGGAGTACCGCCCTGCTGAACCCAGCATCATCCCTGGTTTGGGAGACTATCGCATAGTGCGAGGTGAACGTGTGAACCGAAGACCACGTGGCTGCCCTACAAATGTCTTGTATAGGGACGTGGGCCACGAAGGCAGCCGACGAGGCCTGCGCCCGCATCAAGTATGCCCTCACAATGGGCAGTGGCGGGACACCCACCAGCTCGTAACGGGAGTGGATGCACGAAATGATCGAGTTGGAAAGCCACTGCGTGGAAATCGGCTGGCCCCTCGCGCGCTCAGCCGAGGCGATGAACAGTTGCAAGGACTTTCTGAATGGCTTGGTTCGCTCAGAAAGTAGAAAGCCAGAACCCGCCGCACATCGAGCATGTGGAGACGGCGCTCCTCACTAGTTGCGTGAGGCTTGGGGCAGAGGACTGGTAGAAAAATGTCCTGACTCATGTGGTAGGCAGAGACCACCTTCGGAAGGAACGCGGGGTGTGGGCGGAGCTGGACCTTGTCCATATGAAAGACCGTATATGGCGACTCGAAGTTCAGGGCTCTGAGCTCCGAGACCCACCCGGCCAATGTGACAGCAACTAGGAAGGCCACGTTTCACGAGAGGTGAGACCAGGAACACGTGGCTAACGGTTCAAACGGGGGGGCCCCCGTAAGACAGGCCAGCACCAGATTCAGGTCCCATTGTGGGACCAGGGGCTTAGAATACAGGTAAAGCCGGTCCAAACCCTTAAGGAACCGGCTGGTCATAGCATGGGAGAACACAGTGTGTCCTTGCACTGGGGGATGGAAGGCTGATATGGCCGCCAGGTACACCGACTAATGAGGGTGCCAGGGCCTGGGCCCTCAGGCGGAGGAGGTAATCAAGGACAAGCTGGATCGGGGTGGCCAGTGGGGACACACCTTGGTCTGTCGCCCACCTCGAAAACCGAGACCACTTTGCCATGTAGGAGCGGCGAGTGGAGGGCCGTCTACTTTCGAGGATGCGCTGAACCTGTGCTGAGCATGCCCTTTCCTCGCCACATAGCAACTGAACAGCCACGCCGTGAGGTGAAGAGCTGCCAGGTTGGGGTGGAGGCAGTGGACCTGGTCCTGAAAGACCAGGTCTGGGCAGAGCGGCAACAGTCATGGTGGAGCCACCGACAGGCCCGAGAGGGTCCCGTACCATTGCTGCCTGGGCCACGCCAGGGCAATGAGGACGACTCTGGCTTTGTCCATCTTTATTTTCTCCGGGACCCTGCTGATCAGCGGGAACGGGGAAAAGGCATAGAGAAGCTGGCTTGATCAGGACAGGATAGAGGCAGCAGAGATAGCGCCCCTTCCTAGGCCCCCCCTGGAGCAGAACCGAGGGCATTGTCGGTTCTGCCGGGTCGCGAACAGGTCCACTTGGGAAGTTCCCCACCTTTGGAAGAGCTGGTGGTCCACTTCCGGGTGTAGAGACCACTCGTGCTGAGAGAAGAAGTCCTGGCTCAAGCGATCCACCCTCACGTTCCGGGCACCCAGCAGGTGAAAGGCTTTTAGGTGGATGTCGTGGGCTATACAGAAGTCCCACAGACTGAGGGCTTCGTGGCAGAGGGCAGAGGATCAGGCCCCGCCTTGCCTGTTGATATAGAACATCGAGGCTGTGTTGTCCATGAGAACCCTGACCACCTTGCCCTTCAGGTGTGAGTGGAAGGCCATACATGCCAGCCGCACAGCTCTGAGTTCCTTGACGTTTATGTGAAGGGTCAGGTCTTGCAGAGACCACAGGCCTTGGGTCTGAAAATTCCCCACATGGGCCCCCCAGCCCAGGTCCGATGCATCGGACACCAGCTCCAACAATGGGGCCCTGTCCCTGAACAAGACCCCTTGGAGCATGTTGCTTGGTGTGGACCACCACCGCAGGGAGGTGATCACCGAGTTCGGCACGGTGAGGACCTTGTCCATTCTGTCTGTGGCCTGGGAGAACTGCGAGGCCAGCCAGAGCTGGAGGGGCCTCATCCCGAGTCTGGCGTGGCGGACCATATACATGCACGCCGACATGTGACCTAGCAGCTGCAGGAAAGCCCTGGCTGTCATCACCGGGAACCTTGCGATCGAGTCGAACTTGGGTTTTGCCGGAGCAGGGACATAGAGACCCAAGGTCTGGAGGGTCGTGCGGGAGTCTTTCATGCCGTGCAGCCTTGCGTCTGTCTCCTCCACAAACAGCGCCTTCCTGTCGAAAGGGAGATCCTGCATGGACGATTGCGCATCGCTGGATAGCCCAGAGAGCAGGAGCCATGACACCCGTCTCATGGACACCACCGAGGCTATGGACCGAGCGGCCGTGTCTGTTGCATCCAAAGCGGCCTGCAGGGATACACTTGTGGTCGCTGCCCCTTCCTCCATGAGCACCTTAGACCAGGGGTCTCCAAACTACGGCCCGCGGGCTGGATACAGCCCATGGCTTCGATTTGTCCAGCCCCCCAACCAACATCGCATCGGGCGGCGGGACCCCGGCTGGCAGGAGCCTGCGGCAGGAATCCCAGAGCAGCGGCGGGCTGAGCAGCTCAGCCCACCACCGCTCTAGGGTTCCCGCCGCGCGCACGTGCCAGTCTGTCTCAGCCCGCTGCCAGCCTGGGTTCCTTCACCCAGGCCAGCAGTGGGTGCTGGGTGGGGTCAGTGGCGGGACCCCGGCTGGCAGGAGCCCGTGGCGGGAACCCCAGAGCAGCGGCGGAACTTCATGATGTCACTGCATTCCTGCCATGGTCGCAGTGCCAATGAGCTCTCAGTAGGTAGGTTAGTAGCGGCAGAAGGAACCGGATGTATGATGAGTCATTGTTGTTTCCCTCGGTTTTTGTCTTAGCGCGTATCAGACTAGTGACAAACGTATATTCGTTATGTTTAAGTCCACTGCTATTGGGGCAATTATGTTGGGAAAAGGACAGAAGAGAAAGGTTGATTCTGAATGTCGCGTGCTTAAAGAACAATGGAGTGTGGACTATTTCGGTATCAAATCAGGTAGTAAAGCATTGTGTTTAATATGTAACGAAACTATTGAAGTGCTAAAAGAATACAACATTCATAGACATTATGAAACCAAGCACTTGTTGAACTACTCTCAATTTATGGGAAAGCTACGTTCAGATAAATTAGAATCCATGAAACGTGGCTTATCATCACAACAGTTTATATTTAAGAAGAAGAAAACCGAGAACGAAGCTGCAACGACGGCCAGCTTCTGAGTGGCACACCTATTAGCAAAACGAGGAAAACCATTTACTGGTGGCGAGCTAGTTAAAATATGTATGATTCAAGCAACTGAAGAAATATGCCCAGAAAAAGTAGATTTATTTAAGGTCTTTTGGTGAACACAGTTGCTCGCAGAATCGAGGACACTGGCAGTAATATAATTTTCCAGCTGAATGAAAAGGCTAAGAAGTTTGAGTGGTTTTCCCTCGTACTTGACGAGTCAACCGATGTTTCCAATACTTTGCAGCTGCTGTTGTTTATTCGCTGTGTTGGCAGTAATTTTGACGTTTCGGAAGAACTAGCTTCTGTGCATAGTATGCATGGAACAACCACAGGTGAAGAGATTTTTCAAAGAAATTGAAAAGTCACTTTCTCAATACAACCTGCAATGGAAACAACTGAAGTGTGTTACAACCAATGGCAGTAGACACATGTGCGGTTCAAAAAAAGGTTTGGTTGGACAAATCTACAAAGCTTTGTGAAAGTGTGGGCTGTCCCAAGCCTATGATTTTTCATTGCATTCTTCATCAGCAAGCATTGTGCAGGAAATATTTGGATTTGTCATGTGTTATGGAACCCGTAGTCTCAACCGTGAATTTCACTTACTTGCATGGACTTAACCATAGTCAGTTCCAAGCATTTCTGGTGGAAATAGAATCAGAATATCATGATTTGCCCTACCACACTTCAGTTCGATGACTTAGCTGTGGAAAGTTTGTGTCGTGATTTTTCAAGCTTAAAACTGAAATTGAAATGTTCTTAAATAAAAAAAACCAACCTCTACCTTTACTCACAAACAGTGAATGGCTTTGGAAATTAGCTTTTTTCATAGACTTGACCAAGCACATGAATGACTTCAATCTTAGACTACAAGGGGAAAACGGGCTTATCTGTGACATGTACTCCCAGGTGAAAGCATTCAGGCAAAAACTAGTTCTTTTCGAGTCCCAACTGATGAGGGACTGCTTTGCTCATTTTACATGTTGTGAAAAGTTCAACCAAGAAACTGAATCACAATTCCTAACTAGGTTTGCACAAGAAATCATTTCTGATCTGAAACTACAATTCCAGGAGCGTTTCTCTGACCTTGATGTGAATGCAGGAGAAATATGGATCTTCCAAAACCCATTTGATTGCGATCTTGAAACACTGCCACCTGAACTTCAAATTGAAGTGACTGACCTGCAATCCAATGACTTGTTGAAGGACAAATATAAGAAAGGAAATCTGATAGAGTTCTATAAATGCCTGCCAAGTGATCATTATGCCCATGTAAAAAACTTTGTCTGTGGATTAATGTCAGTGTTTGGTACTACTTATGTGTGTGAAAAAACATTTTTGATGATGAAATATGTGAAATCCAACTACAGATTGACCTTGTCTGATGAACATTTACAATCAATTATGATGATAGGGAACACTAACTTTGAACCACAGCCAAATGCAATTTTGTCAGAAAAACATCAGTACCATACTTCTCACTAATCCTAAAATAATATTTCTTTTTTTAATGATTTTGCATATATTTAATTTTTTCAGTCGCTTCAGCCCACGAAGCCCCTTCAAAAATCTAATACGGCCCTCGTCTCAAAGTTTAGAGACCCCTGCCTTAGACTCTTTTCTATCGCGCTCCCGGAGGGAGTCCTCGAACTTGGGGAGGGATCCCCAGAGATTAAATTCGTAGCGACCCAGGAGAGCCTGATGGTTTGCTACTCTTAGCTGGAAGCTTGATGACGAATAAACTTTTCTCCCGAAAGCATCCAGCCTCTGAGAGTCTTTGTTCTTAGGAGTCGGGGCTGGCTGCCCCTGCCGCTTCCTGTGGTTGACCGACTCAAGGAGTTGGGTGCCGGGTGGGTATACAAATTTTCGTGCCCCTTACTGGGTACAAAGTACTTGCACTCCGCCTTCTTAGAGATGGGAGCCAATGAGGCTGGTGTTTGCCACAGGGCATTTGAAATTCTTGCCACCCCTTCATGGAGCGGCAAGGCCACCCTGCCCAGTGCCAAGGAGGACAGCACATTGAACAGAGAGTCTGAGTGCTCCTCCATCTCCTCTGCCTGGAGGTGAAGGTTTACTGCCACCCTTTTTAAGAGCTCTTGGTGGGCCCGGTAGTCCTCCTGCGGGACGGAGGGGGGCAGGGCCGCAATCAGCTCCTCCAGACAGGGCGAGGAGGCCGGTGCGGTGCTTTCGGTGTCAGCTGGCACCGGAGGATCCACCACCTGGTCGGACTCTGGGCATGGCGCTGAGGATATGGGTTCCACCAACTCCTTTCTTGGTGGTCTAGGGATGGAGGCCGATGGTACTTCCGATGCCTCGGCCACCGAGTGAGTCCCTATGAGGAGCTGCACCAGGGGCCACGGTGCCCACTGGTACCACTGGGCCGGCCATGACTCTCGGTGCCACTGCACTTGCTGAGGCACCGGTGGGGCCGGCTGATTGGGCTGCCTAGCCTGGCCTGTAGACAAGCGACTGTGAGCGGAAGCCAGGCTGGCGTACAACCCGCTGCTCTCTGGACCGGGAGTGGCGGCGGTGCCAGGATGTACGTCGACCACGGGACCGCGACCTCGAGGCGGAAGAACGGCACCGACGGTAGTAGCTGCTCCACTAACAGTCTCGCAAGGTGCCAGCGATCGACACCCGGAGCTACGGTGCCTTGGCGGAAACTTGGAGCAGGAGCCCGGGCAGGAAGGGCGTCGATGGCCATGATGCAACCGACTGCAGTACCTCCTTCGAAACAAGGACCCTGGCGACGTCCGCCACGGTCCTATCGGTATTCACTCAGCAAAGATGAGCAGTGCCAGGAGTCCCGATCGGATGGCACCCATCCAGATAGCCTGGCTGGTGTCGAGGGCGATCCACATGGACTGAGCCCTGAACGGTCACTGGGCAGTGAGTGGTGTCGGGAACATTGCCTCGACCGAGACCGGTACCGGGCCGGTGGTTACTGCGGCAATCCCAGTGGTGGCTTGCCTCTGGAGCGTGGGGCCGACATCGGCGGAGCTCCAGGAACCGGCATGGACATAACATCCATAGCCGCCTGGAGGGCTTTGAGCGTAGATGGCATCCGGAGAGGCCTGCTCCGAAGGGGCCGGGCTACTCTGCTCAACGTGAGTCAGAGGCCTAGGGCCCGGTGGGGATCGAGGCCTACCCAACATGGGCCTAAGCCTCTGTCCCAGACTTCCCTCGGTGCCGTTGCAAAGAGGAAGTCTTTCCGGTCCTCTTGGCATGCCCCGTGGAAGGGGAGCAGTGTCGACTAGTCTCCGCATACCGACGCCGCAGTGCTGGGTACCAGTTTGGAGCGGCGTGCTGGGGTCGGGGTCAGCCCCGACTCCATCAGGATGGCCCAGAGTCTAATGTCCCTAATGTCTATGTCCCTTTTGTTCTTTTAGTCCGGGGCTTGAACGACTTGCAGATCTTGCACCTTTCACTGATATGGGTTTCTGCTAAGCAGCGCAGACAGTCTGTGTGCAGGTCACTCCTTGGCATAGAACGCCTGCAAGAGCCGCACGACTTAAATCCCGGGGCACGCCCCGGCCCGGGCTCACTAACTAACTAAACTTAACTGAAAAGCTAACTGGCTACAGGTACTACTGAACTAACAACAGTTCTTCTGGGGACAAGCTGCAGCAAAGCTAGAGCTGAGTAGTTCCAACGCACCTTCACTGGTGGCAAGAAGAAACTGAGGATCGGGGGAGCGCGCAGCTCCCCTTATACTGCACCATCAGGCGCTACTCCAGGGGTCGCGGGGGGCACTCCCCCCCTACGGGTACTGCTAGGGGAAAAACTTCCGGCACCGGTGCACATGGCGAGCACACACACCTACTGTGGAATACACATGAGTAATCACTCGAAGAACCACCTGGATTTCAGCTTTGGCACAGACCACAAAGAAAAAGGAATTTAGTGCTTTCAACCTAGAACTTGGAGGACATTAGGCCACATCATAGAATAACCACAAAATTCAGCATAACAGGTAGTTTTTGCTTGGGACAGAACTAAAACAGGAATACTTAGAGGGTGCTGCAGTTCAAGACTGACCAGCATTTACATACCTATATGGGAACCCAGTCTTGGAAAAGCATGGTCAGGATTGAATGCAGTGATGGAGGTTTGCATGAAAGCTTGAAAAAAAACATGTTCTGCTGCGATCAGTTCCCTGTTTGAGCTCCAAAAATGACAGTTTTTAATAAAAGGAAAATGTCAAGGCTTGTGACTATATAAATTACCCTTGCTAACTAAGAGAAAGGAAGATGGTATTACAAGACAGTAGTAGAGGAAGCCATACCTGGGTCTGGATATCATCCCCTGTCACAATGTTCCCGACTGCTCGTAAGGCAGGAGATACCACTTTGTAGTCACTGTGCCTACAAGTCAAAGCAAAGACTTAGATTAAGCAGCCCAAAAGTATCTGCACCTCCACCCTTTAGTCAGGACCCACTGCCACCTTGTTAGCCCCAGGAGAATTCTCCTGCCAAGTTTGACTGAAATTACTGAATTTGTTTTAGAGTTAGAGGCAAGCTAAAATGCATTTTGATTTGAAACTAGTAGCTTTTAAATGTCTGACACTTAACTAGAGCACAGGCTTTAAACAAAACACAACGACCAACACATTGGCCATGATTTTAAAAAGTAAGTGCCTCAACTTAGACTCTTAATTCTAAACTCTAAAGGCACCTGAAAAAACGGCCTGGTTTTCAAAGAACACCAAGCACCCAGGCTCCTCTCATTGACTTGGGAACCTAACTAAGTTCTTGACCATTGCTGTCTAATCCATTGCAATGTAGGAATATGATGATGAAACATAGCTCTCAGAGGTTATAATCTAATACATATAAATTTGGTGAAGAATTCACTGTGGTAGGGGTACCAGTATTTTTCCCTGACAACTTTATCAAAACCAAAGGGAAATTTCCAGATAAACGGATAAAGACTATTAAGATTAAATCTAATTTGTAAATGTGTCTCAAAAACTTAGTGTGAAAATCTTAAAGGAACCCTGTTAGCTTGTGAACTGATTTTCAGAAGTGCTGAACATCCACAGTTTTAATGGATAGAAGCTGCCCAGAACCTCTGAAAATCAGTCATCTGAAATCTAGTTAATTTTAAAAGTGTAATTAAAGTACTTATATAATATGAGTCAATAGCGTAACACTGTTACAAAAAAGGTAAATATCATTCTGGGATGTATTAGCAGGAGTGTTGTAACCTGTATGAAATTTGTTTCTGTATGAAATACTCACAACATGGAAAATAACTTACTAGCTATAAAAGGGAAACAATGAAACTGACTGCACACAAACTGCTGCCAAATGCACAAAATATACTAATTACCAAAAAAAAAAAATAATCTAATCTCTAAAGGCAACTTTAGTACACATTTTTGGTCACTAGTTCCTTAGAATTTTTTTTTAATTGTTTGGAGGGTTTTATTAGTCAGAGTGTAAATTAGAATTTCTTTTTCATACGAAACTGAATTTCCCTCTTCCCCTCAACACCAGACAAAAAATAAATGACTCATGACTGTATCTTCAATTGGACCACATTCTGGCAAGCCAAATGTCTTCCTATTAACAGAATTTCTGTTGGAGTGGCAGGGACCTTAGGAAATTATCTGCATCTAAATTACCTGAAATTGTTAATTCTGATAAAGTTTGATTAATTCTCAAGTTTCTGTATCTCTTTTCTCATTCTTTAGTGATTCCATCATTAGAGGATGGTGATATGGCCCCTAATAGGATGGAGAAAATTCTAGGAAATATTTTATAATTCCTAAGAGATTAATTGTATAAGACTCTCTGATATGCAAAATCAATATCCTTTCTATGAAAGAATGAAACGACTATAATATTACACTTCCACAGGCTGAGCTGCCTGCTGTTATTCCTGGCCATTTTGTGTGTCTGCTCAATATAAAAGAGTCAGGAAAATAATTTAGAGTATTTAAATCAGGGTTTTACCAACTACCACATATATTTATTTAACATTTTTAAAGCAGTTTATAATTAATTATTCTTTACCCTAAATTTAATGCATCTATTGCTTCCATAGGAGGTGATTTTGCTTTATTTTTTTTCCTGAGCCACATGTTCCTTTTCAAAGACACGCTATTGGTTCAGTTCAATTTTGGCATGTACCGTGACTGGAAATCAGGTTACCTTATCAACTTTTAGATCCATTCTTAAGGAACAAGTTATACTTGTTTTTCCAGAAGTTTCACAAACTATTTTTTATATTTATGATTGATCAATGGTACCATTTTATTGAAGAACAAACTGAGAAAAAGTAGAAATGGTACTGTTTCCTCTAATGATAAGACAGACATTAAAAATAAAATAGCAAGTAGCATCTTTTTCAGTGATTTTCTCTCATACTGCATTTTTAGTAAGTGATTATTAGGTTCTGTTTATTACGGGGTTATCCTCGAGCCATTTTAGCAAGAGAGTTGTCTCTTTTCTTATTTTTTTACTGCTCTTTCTTTACACATTTTGTAGGGCTTTGTATTAATGCAGTCATGTCTTGAGGTTAGAGAACAGACTAAGATGTGTATGGACTGAATTTGCTTAAGTCCCATTTTTGTAACTTCGGTATAAAATAAACTGTTGTACCAAATTTCAGTTTTAACGGGATCTTAAAAAGCTATTTTTCAAAATCAAGTTCTTTCTTTTTTTAAAATATATTGTTTATACTCTAGAAACTGTTTATACTCAGTATGAAAGACTAAACGTTTTTCTGAAAATTTCTGCATAAATTTGTAAACGTGGATGCCTAATATCAGGCTCCTAAATCCATATATAGGTACCAAAATAAAATGTCAAAATGTATAGAAGTGCTGATCACTGACAATTCCCATTAAAGTCAAAAGGAGCTGCAGGGAGTCTGCATTTCAGAAAAAATCAGTCCACTTTTACTTAGGGGTCTGAACATTATTTAGAAGTCTAATTTTGGGCACCAAGGATTGAAAATGTTGATCCCAATTTTTAACCCCTTTGTTCTGAAGTTGATTTCAAATCCCAATCCCCTCAATTCTCCTGTGCCCCAATTTATTGCACAAGGAAAGTAGCAACAAAGTCTGAGAATTGCTCTTGGTCTGTAGTCCCTCAAGTTCACCCACTTGCTATTGATGGCTCTTCTGCAGCAGCCTTTGAGAAGAGCAGGGACTGTACAAGAGGTGAACAAGCTGGTTTTAAGCCAGGAAACTGACTGTTTAACCCTACTGTTGCAGAAATTCTACCTAACCTTTCTATTGTAGGAAGTTGAGCTGTGAGGAAGCTGTAAAGAGGTAACAGTGAGTAATACATTTGTTTACAGTGAAGTTCTTACATCAGCAGCTCGACAAGTCTTCTGCACACTCCTGCATCAATCACAGCTTGGATTTTATCATTAGGTCCATCAGACAAATATGACAGGGCCCAGCAGGCATCAGCTAGCACATCTGTGTCATTGACAAAGAGCAGCCAGGACAGCACACTCAGACAGGGTGCAACCTACATTAAGTAGAAAAAGCAGATGTATGAACAGTGGAATTCAAAGGGCCAAGACAGCTGGTAGGAGTATTCTAAAAGCAAGTATTGCTTTTGACTACTGAGCATTCTAGAAAACTTGGAGAACCTAAATACTTCCATGCAGTGTCCAATCTACATGGGGAAGCAGGAGTGAATTCTGCTTCAACCTCAGAAGTGTAGACATGGTCAGACATGCAGCAGCACATATCACCACAGAAGAAACTGGGAACATCAGTGTGACATTCAGAATCAGTTATATGCTTTCCAGCCCCTGCACAAGTTGCAGCTATTACCGCTAGTGCCCCATAATGCTTTGTCAGGCGCTGGACTATCCAGCAGCAAAGTCACCAGCTTAGTATAAGTGTCCCACCCACTTTCAGACCTGTGCCATAAGTAAAATGGCATGAGCTCAAAGCAGTGTGGCATTAGGGAGAGGTCTTAAATACATTCATGCAGAACCCCACAACTTCCTGTTAGACTAAGCAACTCAGCAACCATCCTGCCTGTATCACTTGTGGCAGTGCCCTATGAAGCCCTGCCAATAGTGATTGCTCCTCCTGTTCAAACTAGGTGCATGCTGTGTACATACCATTTGTTACTACGAGTGCATAGTAAATGCCAGACTTTGCTCAGTGTAAATAGGTATGGCACAGTATTGAAGACATAATGGGTAGGATTGCAGATAGTTTGTTCAATACTTCCCATTCCACCAACACCAACACCTCCCGACGAGTGTCAAACACTCATATAATTGGCGTTCTGATCTCCAGAAGATAGCAAGTCTTCATTCATATGTTAGCAGGACTAGTTTGGAAACTGATTTTTTCATAAAATATCTTTCTCTGAAAAACACTAACCATTCAAAAACCCCACCTCTATCAGTTGTCTAAGAGGTGGACCTGGAGGTACCATTTTAGTTCCTTGTAGAGAGCTGTCCACATCACAAAAAATCATCATCTCAGTTGGTGCTAATTCACACACACACACACACACACACGTTGATAGTCTCAGCGAGAGGGGGCAAAGAGTAACTGGGTCATGAAAAATGAACTCCCTCTCTTTTCTAGAGGTGGTGTCCATGTTAGAGGTGAGACATATTGGCAAGGGCAGTACACATGAGAGAAACTTGCACTGCAGCTGACAATATACTGGACCTAATTCTATGAATCAAGAACTTTACTTCCCAAGCTGTCAATCTATGCACATTTCAACAGCACTAAGCACGCTCAAAAACAAGCCTGATTTGTAAGAAGTCTGTTCAAACAGAAATTTTGGAAGTCCCAAATGTTTCTGCTGCTTTGTACTAAACATCACAATGCCTTTCTTTCTTCCTTATTTATGGACACCATCTCACTACCTCTCAAATCCTTGATTTCTTTAACACATTTCTTACCTTGGCAAACTCTGGAGGAGGATTCTTCCCTCTGCAGAGGTTCGATAGAGCCCACACAGCATTTCGGGTCATGGTGAGACGGTTCTGTTTTGAAAGTAATCTGAACATTAAAAACAAAACAGTCAAGGTCTTTACTTCTAAACTCAGTCCAAGAGCAAAGCACACTATAGTGCTGTTATTTCAGATGCATGAAGCATTTAAGGTGGCCTAAAGTCCAGCTTAGAACGTTTACATTAAACATGTGTCCACTGGTGAAATAAGAATCAGAGACATATGCTCCCCACCTGCAGAGCCACTCCCTGTGGATTTTGCTAGTCCAGTGGCACTTTTGATGCGTCAAAGTTGTTTGACAAAAAAAAACTGCTATTTTGTTAAAGATCAGGATCTCCACGAAAGTTTTCAATTGATTTAGGAGCTTTGCTCCTCAACTGACAATGTTTTTATAGAGAACAGGATCTTTGAGAAAAGCAACAGCAATTGTGTTAAAGATCTTGTTCTGCATGAAACAGTTCTGCTGGCTCAATAGCTCTACCACTCCTAAAATAATCTGAACAATTACATAGCATCCTGGTCTTCGTGAAAGTAACTACTATGCTCTTTAACTGGCTGAATAGTTTCATGAAAACAGATCTTTGACAGAACGTGGGCCAGCTAAAAAAGTTCACAAAGAACAGAAACTGCAACTAAACCACTACTTTGACAAACAGGATCTTCATGAAAGTGGAATCTGTTTTCATTAAACAAGTCATTGTTGTGTCAAAGCTTCACTTTTAATCTCTCAGCATTATTCATTGCAACTAAATCCTCATGTGTAATGGTTAGCTGGGGGAGGAGAACGACATGGTTCCTTTTCAAAGAGGAAAATATATATGGCTTGGCCTAGGCTTTCCCAAATACAAAAGAATAGTAACTGTGGTTCTTCGAGATGTGTGGTCATTCCACTCAGTGTGAATATGCCCCACACAAGGAAGATCTGATTCTTTAAAACAGCAGTGTCTATTTGGGTCATGCATGTGGCCTGAGTGCTCTCTTGTTCCCCATAGCAGAGGGCAATTTAGGGAGGGGTGGTTGGAATCTGCACTCCATTCCTTCACCTATAAGAATCCCATAGATTAGAAGCAGGACTCCTATTAGCAGGCCTGGAAGGCAGATTGTGGAATCTGTGTGGACAACATATTGATTCATAGATTCCAAGGCCAGAAGGGACCACTGTGATCATCTAGTCTGACCTCCTGTATAACACAGGCCATACAACTGCCCCAAAATAATTCCTAGAGCAGATCTTTTAGAAAAACATCCAAACTTGATTTTAAAAATTGTCAGTGATGGAGACTCCATCACAATCCTTGGTAAACTGTTCTAATGGTTAATTACTCTCACTGTTAAAAATTTACACCTTATTTCCAGTCTGAATTTGCCTAGCTTCACCTTCCAGACACTGGATCATGTTATATCTTTCTCTGCTAGATTGGAGAGATCATTATTAAATATCTGTTCCGCATGTAGATATATAGTCTGTAAGTATGTCATCCCCTTAGCCTTCTCTTTCTTAAGCAAAATAGATTGAGTTCTTTCAGTCTATCAATATAAGGAATGTTTTTTAATCCTTTAATCAGTCTCGTGGATCTTCACTACACTTTGCTACATTAAAACGTATACTACTTGTGCCCGGTTTACCAATTGATCTGTCCTCTTCATTATTTTCCATTCCCCCAGTTTTGGGTCATCTGCAAACTTTATCACTGATGATTTTATGTTTTCTTCCAGGTCATTGACAAAACATGTTAAATACCATAGGGCCAAGAACTGATTCTGGTGGGACTCCACTGGAAACATCTGCTTGATGACCTCCCATTTATAATGACATTTTGAAAGTTGGACGGTGAGATAATATCTTTTAGTGGACCAACTTCCATTGGTGAAAGAGACCAACATGGCTACAACACTGCAAACATTTTGAGATCTATCAGTTAGCCAGTTTTTAATCCATTTAATGTGTGCCATGTTAATTTTATACTGTTCAAGATTTTTAATCAAAATGTAAAATCGTTCCAAGTCAAAAGCCTTACAGAAATTTAAGTATATTACATCAACACTATTATCTTTATCAAGCAATTTTGTAATCTCATCCAAAAAAGATATCAAGTTAGTTTGAAAAGATCTATTTCCCATAAACCCATGCTGATTTGCATTACATCACCTGCCATTAATTCCTTATTAATCAAATTCCTTATCAGCCACTCCATTATCTTGCTCAGGATAGAATCATAGAAGATTAGGGTTGGAAGAGACCTCAGGAGATCATCTAGTCCAACCCCCCTACAAAAAAAGTGTCTAACCTGCATGCTTGCATCAGGGAACAATACATGTTAAAGGTGTGGATCTGTCCTACACAACCCTGATATGGGAATGTTATCTACACAGGCCATACAGGCTGCCTGAGCCTGTAGAAGGAGGTTTAACCTGTTCAGGTGGGTCTTTCTTAGACAAAACAATAACAGTCCAATACACTTGGACAGTTTAAGGGCTGGTCCACACTGGGGCGGGGGATCGATCTAGGAAACGCAACTTCAGCTACGAGAATATCGTAGCTGAAGTTGACGTTTCCTAGATCGAACTAAGTTTACTTACTGCGGGTCCACGCGTCGCAGGCAAGTTCCCCCGTCGACAACGCTTCCTCCTCTCGGCGAGCAGGAGTTCCGCAGTCGACGGGGGAGCACTTCTGGGATCCATTTATCGCGTCCAGATGAGACGCGATAAATCGATCCCAGAGATCGATCTCTACCCACCGAATCGGGCGGGTAGTGTCGACCTAGCCTAAGACAATGGAAGTTATCCCTTAACCCTTTCAACAAAAGCCACAAAGTCTAGGTGTACATCTGAATACCTTAGTCCTAGGCAAGTAAAATTCATGACATCCTATATGTGAAATTTTGCCTGGGGGGGTGGAATGCAGTTTGGAGATGAAAACCAGGAGTGAATCAACTAACTGATGTGGAAGTCGGAAACCACCGTAGGCAGAAACTTCAGGTGAGGCCTGAGACTGTGACTTTGTTTTCATGAAAGATAGTGTACAGAGGACCCGTCATGAGGCCCTGAATCTCTACCCTGCTAAAGACCATCAACAGGTGGTAAACGGAACATGTAGCCAGTGGTTCAAAGGGAGGACCTATCAGTGCAGTGAACACCAGGAGAGAGGGAGAGTGGTTCTTGGGCTAGCAGGAAAACACATGAGCCCCTGAAGGAATCTCGTCACTGCAGGCTGCAAGACAACAGTGTAGGTTTGTATAGAAGGATGATTTACAGATATCGCTGTGAAGTATCAAACTAAGGACCTGGTCCGATTGTTTTGGAGAAACTAAATAGTCTAGAATAGCGGGAATCAGGGCTGCTACAAGCAAAAGCTGGCAGTGCATTGCCTAGAGAAAATCTCTCCACTTGGCTCTAAATGTCAGTCTGGTCGAAGGCTTCTTGCTTGAACCTCAGCAGAGCAGCTTTTTTCTGTAGATGTCAGTCAGCCAGAATTCAGGCTGGCAGGTGCAAAGGACATCAGATCTGGTTGTAGAATCTGTCTGCTATTCTGCAAGACCAGATCTGGTTGGACCAGCAAGGTGATGAGTCATTGTACTGACAGGTTCACAAGGGACTAGTACCAAAATTGTCTGGCCCATACTAGGGTTATCATACCTCACTCCATATCCTGCTTCGATTTTCTTAAGACCCAGCGTACTATGGGTATCCTTGAAAAGGTGTACATCAGAGCAGGAGGCCATGGATAAGAAAGGTATCTGAGAAGGAGCCGAAGCTCATGCAACATCTGAAACACAACACTTCTTGTTGTGATTGGCCAAAAATAGGTCCTCAGGAGGGAACTGCCATTTGCTACTAACTCTTAGAGGACTGAAATCTAAAGGGACCACTCGAGGCTCTTGGATAAGTCTCTGCTGACTTGAGGCACCACCATGTGGTGGCTGGGAAGGTGTATAGCTAGCTGAGTAACATGATGATGGATGCACTAATCCCAGAGATGCACGGCTTCCTGGCTGAGGAGAGAGGGATCTGGCACCCCTTGCCTGTTGATGTAATGCACTGCTGTAGAGTTGTCCATAAACTCTCACATAATTACATCCTGGAGGAGGAGGAGGAAAGTTCTGCATGCTAGTCAGATAGCCTTGAGTTCCTGAACGTTTATGTGTAGGATAGCCTCCTGGGGAGACCACGTCTCTTGAATCTTCAGGTGGTTGAAATGCGCTCCCTACCCCTAGATGGATTCATCTATAAATAGGGTCTTTGCTGGTAGAAGCACTAAAAAAGATACTCTGCTGTGCACCTGGGTTAGATCTCTCCACCAATCTATTGAGGATAGGACTTTGAGGAATCATGACCACCCTGTTCATGCTGTTCCTGTTTAGCAGATGCATTCATCTCAATCACCCGTGCAAGGGCTGTTGAAGGTGAAGCCTGGCATGCTGGGTGGATATGTTGCATTTTGACATGTGCTCAAATGTCTGAGGCAGGACCTCACCAGTTTGCTGGGATGTGTCTGGAGTTAGTTTATGAGATAGAACATAATTTGAAATCTCTTGACGGAGGTACGCTTTTGCCAAGCTGGAATCTAATAGCCCCATGATAAACTCTATATTTTGACCCAGGGTCAGTGTGGATTTTTCCTTGTTGATACTGAGTCCCAGGATGGTGAAGAGGCTTAGTATCCTCTGAAGTGAGTCAGTCACTTGCTGGGGGGTAGAGGGAAATTTTCCCCAAGCTAGCCAGTCTTCTAAGTAGGGATTCACCTGGATTCCTGGTCTTTTTAGATGGGTGTCCGCCACAATTATGACATTGGTGAACACCTGTGGAGCCATGGAGACACCAAAGAGTAGGATTCTGTTGGTAGTCTGATGTCCCTGTGAGAAACTTCAGATACTTACTGTCCCTGGATGTGTTGAGATGTAAAAGTAGGCAGGGTCTGAAGATGAAGAGCCAGGAACCAGACAATGGAATTCAGGGAGAGGATCCTATTCAGAAGGGTATCCAAGAAATGAGGGATGCAGGTATTAAGACAACTGAGACAGAGGATGGATCTCCAACCTCTTTTCTCCTTTGAGATGAGAAGGTTACTTAACTGTAGCTGGAGGTACTTCAAGATGTGTGATCCCTATCTGTATTCCACTGAGGGTTTGTGTGTGCGCGTGCCATGTGTCCAGAGCTGGATAATTTGAAAGTAGTAGTAGTATCCATTGGTCTACGCATGCATCCTAGCTTTGTCTCATGGTTTTGTCCAAGGTCGACAAACTGCATCTCCAGTTCCTTCTCCACCACAAATTGAACAGATCCAAAGCGGAGGGGAAGGAGGATGGGAAATGGAATATAGATATAAACCACACATCTCAAAGAACCTCCAGTTACATGTAAGTAACCTCCTCTTCTTCTTCTTCTTCTTCTTCGAGTGATAGTCCCTATTGTATTCCTCTGAGGACGATTAACAAGCAGTACCTAATTTGGAGGAAGGTGTGAGGAAGAGGATGGAATGGTTGAGCGGAGGGCAGCTGCACCGAATGAGGCATGTTGCAGAGTCCTGCACCAAGGTGTAGTGAAGGTATGAATTGAACCTTGTCCTATATGCCTGGAAGCGGAACATTGTGGAAAGTGACCGCAGTCAACATCTGGGCTCTTGTGGAATGGGCTCTTACCCCAAGGGGTGGAGGCAGTCCCGACAACTGATAGCATAGTGCAATGCACCCTGAAGCCCACTTGGAGATTCTCTGTGTGGAGATGGCCTGCCCCTTAATCCTCTCAGCTATAGCGATAAACAATCTAGGGAACTTCCTGATTGGTCTCATCCTTTGCAGGTAGAAGTCCAAGGCCCTGTGGATGTCGAGGAAGTGAAGGCTCAGCTCCTCTGCTAAGGAAAAGAAAAATATGTTACTCACCTTCTTGTAACTGTTGTTCTTTGAGAAGTATTGTTCACGTCCATTCCAATTAGTTGTGCGCGTGCCACGTGCACGGTCATCGGAAACTTTTTCCCTTAGCAGCTCCCATCGGCTTGGCCAGGAAGCCCCCTGGAGTGCCGCGCTCAATATATGACCCTGCCGACTCGACTCCCCTTCAGTTCCTTCTTGCAGGCTACTCCGACAGAGGGGAAGGAGGGTGGGTATTGGAATGGATGTGAACAACACCTCTCGAAGAACAAGTTACAAGAAGGTGAGTAACAGTCTTTTCTTCTTTGAGTGATTGTTCACGTAGATTCCAATTAGGTGACTCCCAAGCTCTCCCACGGGGGTGGGGTCGGAGTTAAGGAATCACTGACTAGAGCACTGCTCTACCGAGAGCTGCATCGTCTCTAGCATGCTGCGTGACGGCATAGTGGGTGGCAAAGGTGTGCGCTGACGACCAGGTCGCCGCTCTGCAGATCTCTTGGATGGGCATCTGGGCCAGGAAAGTGGTGGAAGAGCCTGAGCCCTTGTCGAGTGGGCAGTTATAGCCGGGGCTGGAACCTTTGCAAGGTCATAGCCGGTACGGGTACAGTCCGTAATCCAGGAAGAGATGCGCTGTGAGGAGACCAGAAGTCCCTTCATCTGGCCCGGCACTGCTACAAATAGCTGGTTTAACTTCCCAATCGTCTTTGTGCGCTCAATGTAGAACGCTAACGCCCTCCGCACATCTAATGAGTGAAACTTCTGCTCCTGTGTGTTGGCGTGCAGCTTGGGGTAGAAAAATGTCCTGGCTGAGGTGGAATTGGGATACCACCTTGGGCAGGAAAGCTGGGCACGGCCTGAGTTGTATCTTGTCCTTGTGGAAGGATGTGTGGGGGGGATCGTAGGTTAATGTTTTTAGCTCTGATACCCTCCTGGCCGATGTTATTACAACCAGAAAGGCTACCTTCCATGAGAGATACAGAAGGGAACATGTAGCGAGGAGCTCAAATGGGGCTCCCATAAGTTTAGCTAGAATCAGATTGAGGTCCCAAGTCAGTACCGGTGGCCAAGACTGAGGGTATAAGCATTCCAGGCCCTTAAGGAAATGGCCCACCATAGGACTGGCGATGACTAAACGTCCCAACTTTCCGGGGTGGAACGCTGAGATGGTCGCGAGGTGCACCTTGATAGACTATCCAGCCAGGCCTTGCAGCTTCAGATATAGAAGATAGTCCAGGATGAATGGTATAGATGATTGGAGTGGAGATACTCGACTAAGATTACACCAGCACAAAAACCATTTCCATTTGGCCAGGTAAGTGGCCCTGGTGGAAGGTTTTCTGCTACCAAGGAGCACCTCCCTCATCTATTCCGTGCACTGGAGCTCCCTTGCATTTAACCATGAAGCTTCCAGGCTGTGAGGTGCAGGGACTGGAGGTCTGGGTGAAGCAGGTGGCCGTGGTCCTGCGTAATCAGATTGGGAAGGAGCAGCAGCGCAATGGGGTTGCTGACTGACAGCTCCAGAGGTGTGGTGTACCAATGTTGGCAGGGACAAGCCAGAGTGAGCAGAATTACCTCTGACTTGTCCCTGTGGATCTTGAGGAGAACCTGGTGGACGAGTGGTATCGGAGGGAAGGCATATAGTAGATGGCACCCCCAGTGCATCATGAACGCATGAGAGATTGATCCCAGGCCGTGTTTTTGGAAGGAGCAAAATGTTGGACACTTCCTGTTGCTTATTGTGGTGAATAGGTCTACCTGGGGAAACACCCACCATTGGAAGATGGAGTGGATGATGTCTGTCCGGATAAACCACTCATAACTGTGGAATGACCTGCTGAGGTGGTGTGCAAGCTTGTTGCATGCTCCTGGGATATAGGATGCCTCCTGACAGACAGGGGAGTAGCAGGCTCCGCTCTGCTTGTTTATGTAGAACATGGTGGTGGTGGTGTTGGTCATCACTGCCATGCAGTGACCTTGCAATACTGTAAGGAAGGTCTGGCAGGCTAGTCTTACCGCTCTGAGTTCCTTTATGTTGGTGTGGAGCAAGATCTCGGACTGCGACCACATGCCCTGAGTCTGTAAGCACCCTAGATGTGCTCCCCAACCGAGGTCTGACGTGTCCATTACTAAGGTCATGGACGGTTGAAGCGTGGTGAATGGGACTCCTTCACAGACCATGCAAGGGTCCAACCACCATCCTAGGGTGTCTAGGACTCGTGGTGGTACTGTTACTACTGAGTCTAGACTGTTTCAACCCGGGTTATAGACTGTAGCAAGCCAAGCCTGGCATGGTTTAAGCCTCATCCTGGCATGCCGCACCACATAGGCGCATGCCGCCATGTGTCCCAAAAGGCGGAGGCATGTCCTTGCGTTGGTGGGGTATTGTCTGAATGACGTGTGACAGTGTTTGGAATCTGGGTTGTGGCAGGATGGATCTTGCTTGAACCGAGTCCAACACTGCCCCAATGAATTCTATTCATTGGGTGGGTGACAGAGTTGTTTTATCCACATTGAGGAGGAGAGACTGCCTCTGGAAGGTCTCTCTGACTAACGGGACATAGGACTGCACCTGCTCCCTGGAGCGGCATTGCAGGAGCCAATCATCTAAGTAGAGGTACACTTGTACCTGTCTCTTTCGGAGAAAGCCTGAGACGACTGACATACACTTGGTGAACATTCAGGGGGCTGTTGATAACCTGAATAGAAGCACTGTGAACTGATAATGTACGCGGTTGACAACAAACCTCAGGAAGCGTCTGTGCAGTGGCCAGATGGCTATGTGGAAGCACACGTCTTTCATGTCAAGGGCAGCGTACCAGTCCACCGGATCCAGAGAAGGGATAATTGGGCTCAGGGAGATCATGCGGAACTTCAACTTTACCATGAACTGATTGACCTTGCAGGTCTAAGATGGGTCAGAGACCCCCCTTTGCTTTGGAGATTAGGAAATAATGGTAATAGAATCCCTTCCCCCTTAGCTCCTGAGGAACCTCCTCCACTGCTCCCATGGTGAGGAGCGTGTTCACCTCCTGGATAAGGAGTTGCTCGTGAGACGGGTCCCTGAAGAGGGACGGGGAAGGGGTGTGAGAGGGAGGGGAGGAGCAGAATTGGAGAGAATACCCCACTTCTACCGAATGAAGAACCCAGCAGTCCGATGTTATAGGGGACCATCCATAGTAGAAGTGGGATAGACAGCTCAAAAAATGGGAGGGCAGGGGGGGAAGGATCCGTAATCGTGGCTGGTACACCATCTTCTAGCGTCCTTTCAAAACCCTTGCTTGGGTCCCCGACGATGGCTTGGTTAGGCCCTGCCCTTGGCCTGAGGGAGGGTTGGAAGGTCTATGCCTGGAATTCCTGCCCCTCTGGTGGTAATTATCCTGCCTTGGGCGGGGTTGGTATTGTCTCTGCTGTTTCACCGGCTGAAGCTTGAAGGGCTTTCTCTGGGTAGCAGGTGTGTGCATCCCCAGAGACTTCATGGTTGCCCTGGAATCCTCAAAGCTGTGGAGCCTTGAATCAGTTTGGACAGAAAACAGTCCTGCACCCTCAAAGGGAAGGTCCCACAGGGTCTGCTGAACTTCCGGGGGAAGCCCGGACGCTTGGAGCCAAGCTGTTCTCCTCATGACCACCCCCAATGCGATGGTACGTGCCACGGAGTCAGCCGAGTTGAGTGAGGCTTACAGGGATGTCCTAGCAACTGCCTTCCCCCCCTCGACCAGAGCTGAGAATCATAGAAGATTAGGGTTGGAAGAGGTCATCTAGTCCAATCCCCTGCTCAAAGCAGGACGAACAGCAACTAATTCATCCCAGCCAGAGCTTTGTCAAGCCGGGCCTTAAAAACCTCTAAGGATAGAGATTTCACCACCTCCCTAGGTAACCCATTCCAGTGCTTCACCACCCTCCTAGTGAAATAGTTTTTCCTAATATCCAACCTGGACCTCCCCCACTGCAATTTGAGACTATTGCTCCTTGTTCTGTCAACTGCCACCACTGAGAACAGCCAAGCTCCATCCACTTTGGAACCCCGCTTCAGGTAGTTGAAGGCTATCAAATCCCTCCCTTGCTCTTCTCTTCTGCAGACTAAACAAGCCCAATTCCTTCAGCCTCTCCTTGTAAGTTATGTGCCCCAGCCCCCTGATCATTTTCGTTTCATTTCATTCCGTGTCGAGAACTCAGACTTTGACTCTGTGGAAAGTAACTCCTTATATTTTGACATGGAGTCCCATGAGTTAAAATTATACCTGCTGAAGTTGAAGCCACTGCCTCATCAGGCAACGACGAAGAAAAGGCCAGTGGAGGCATAGGGTCATCATGGCCCACCATGTGCTCAGGTTGGTCCTGGGCAGCATTGGTGCCAAGTGGCTCAGCGTGATCCGATGGGACCTTAGATGTGGATGGATCTGGGGTCGGTTCCGATGTGCCCTCTGTAGTATGCGGGGGCGATCTGGATAGAGCCACCTCTGTGGTACGAGGGGTGGTTCTGTCCACTGTGACCATGTCCGGTGATGCCCCGATGTAACGGACCTAGAAACCCTAGAAGGCGTACCGTGGGCCTGATAAGCCCAGGGGGTCCAGAAGGGCCACTGTGCAGCAGGCGGCCATTGAGGCTGCCAGGACGAAGAAGCATGTCTCCCGCTCTTGTCCATGAGTTGCAGGAGCCGTCCTCAGAGTCAGAGGGCGATGATCACGGCGGTGCCGAGGATCCCTGCGCCGGTGGTCGGTGCCGAGAGTAGGAAATTCGAGATTGGTGTTGTGACGACCATGTAGATGAATGGTGCCGGATTTCCCGCGACTTAGACCAGTGCCGCAAGTCCGGTGCCGGAGAGCAGCTCCTATGTTCTGGTGCCTTATCACGGTGCCTGGCGATAGAAGGCGATCGTGACCAGTGCTGATTCCCCGGTGCTGGAGTTCGCGAGCAACACACTCCCTGCATCTTGCTGTCATGTACTGGGCCCAGTGCCGGGGGTGAAGTAGACTGTGAACAGTGCCGGTCTGGAGAGGAAGGTGGCCTCATCATTCCCGGTTTGCCTCTAGATGGCACACGTGTAGGAGGCTTTTCTCTGACAGCAGGGGGCTGGGGCAGAGTACTTTCTATGAGGTCCCTTGCCACCTCACAAGTATCTGGAGTGGAGGGGGCTTCTAAGCAGTAGAGGCAGCGTTGGTGCTTGTCACTGACCGAGAACGAATACGGGCAGGAGGCGCAGACCTTGAATCCTGACGTCTTAGGCATAATCCAGTACCCATGTGTGGGTATGTACTACCCAAACCAAAGACTCCAACAGCGCTGAGAAGAAGGTTGGTGCTATGTATCTTTGTGTGAGGGCATTCAGTGCCATGACTCCTGGTGCCAAAATGCTTGGTACCAGCATGACTGGTGCAGAAGATGACATCTTCCTAGAAGTACTGGATGCAGTGCTGTTCTTGGATTGAGAAGAGACAGTCTGTACTGACTTGGATTTCAGTACCATAGCACTGGTATGGGACTCCAGTGAGAGGGGTGAGTCTAGTAGAGGCATTCTGTCCCCTCTCTGGAGAGGGAGATCGGAAAAAGCTTCAACTGGTAGAAAATACAAGGGGGAAGGATAGCTTAGTGGTTTGAGCATTGGCCTGCTAAACCCAGGGTTGTGAGTTCAATCCTTGAGGGGGCCACTTAGGGATCTGGGGCAAAATCAGTACTTGGTCCTGCAAGTGAAGGCAGAGGGCTGGACTCTATGACTTTTCGGGGTCCCTTCAAGTTCTATGCAATAGGTATAGGTATATCTCTGGTCTCTACACTGGCTGCCCATCAAATACAATTCAGTTCCAAATCTCATTCCTGCAATCCACTGTAATAAGAACTGCTGACCAACAGAGAAAACACACAAGAACATTCACAGAAGCTGGACCTACCCTCGGTATCAACATGGATAAAAATATATATATTTTTTTAAATAAAAGTCTGATTTTTTACTTAAATGAAATGGTTTTATTTAAATAATTTTTTTTTAAATAAATCTATATAGAATTAAACTTTAAATTATGTCTGCCTATATCAAGGTCTAAACTTACTGTGTCTAACTGCAAGGTTACACATACCACATATTATATATAATTGTCAGGGTTGTCCTGTCATGTCTGGCCATTATAGGTCCTTCAGTACTATTGCCAGTATCTTGAACAAGATACAAAGTAAATCAAAACAGACTTACTGCAATAGAGTGGGTAAGATTTTGCAGTCCAACACATAGTCTCTGCACATGGTACTGTCTCCAGCAATATTGCCAAGTGCCCATACTGCCTGTGAAGAAAGAACAAACAAAACACCCTGCTATTATTTTTTTTGACTCAAGCAAGGTTTTCCTTTATAGTGTATGTGTAGGAATAAGAGATATTCTGTGCTAATGCTGACAACAGAGGGAAAATATATTCCAGTTGTGAGGTATGGATATACAGCCAGGCTCACTAACTGGCTCATCTGGAAATACCAACAAAGGGATGTTCTCACTAACAAGGGGCAAAACAGTAATAGCATTTCCTGAACGTTACAAGGGGATGCATTCTCTACACAACCATATTAGGAACAGTGGGAGAAAAGAATCAAGACCCAAATGCATAGCCAAACCAATATTCAGAGACCAAGCCTCAAGAAACTTATAAGTCCCATGGCATATACTCTTAGAAAGAAAGCCAGGTAAAGCAGAACCCAAATATTGCCTACAAGCTGCACACTGGACATATATGGTAGGAAAATCAGGACAGACTGTCCAACAAGCTCTTAGAATGTACTCGGGACAACTTTTTGTTTCAGAAGGTGGAGGATGTAACTATGGGAGGTGGCTATTTTAGATTTGATTCTGACTTATAGGGAGGGAACTCTTGCCAATCTGAAAGTGGAAGGCAACTTGGGTGAAAGTGACAATGAAATTATAGAGGTCCTGATTCTAAGGAAAGGCAGGAGTGAGAGCAGCAAAATAAAGACAGACTTCAAAAAAGCAGATGTCAACACACTCAAGGAATTCCTAATTATGATTCCAAGGAAATCTTAGGGAAATGGGAGTTCAGGAGAGCTGATAATTTCTAAAAATACAATATTAAAGGCACAACAGCAAACTAACCTGATCTGGACAAAAGGTGGGAAGAGAAGTAAGAGACCAATATGGCTGCACCAGGTACTCTTTTTAAGGAACTAAAAATCAAAAATGAATCACGCAAAAAGTGGAAACAAGACCAAATTGCTAAGGATGAGTATAAAAGAATAGACAAAAACAGAAAGGCAGAAGCACAAAATGAATTATAACTAGCAAGGGATGTAAGAACAGGTTCTATAAATAAATACATTAGAAGTAAGAGAGCAATGTAGGAAAGTGTAGGTCCATTACTTAGAGTAGGAGAACAAATAATGGATGCCAGAGAAGGCTGAAGTGTTCCTTTTACACTTCAAAAGTTAATTGAGACCAGATGCTTAAAATAATATTAACAATAGGGAAAGAACAGAACAGGTTAAAGAATACTTAGATAAGTTAGATGTATTCAAGTTGGCAGGCCCCAATTAAATTCACTCTAGTACTTAAATTAGTCAAAGCAATCTCTGAACCATTAGAGATTATATTTGAAAGTCATGGAGAATGGGTGAGATCCCAGAGGAATGGAGAAAGGACAACATAATACCTATCATCAAAAAAGGCGGAAAAGGGGACCTGAGGAATTATAGACCAGTCAGCCTAACTTGATACCTGAAAAGATCTTTGAACAAATTATTAAACAAACAATTTGTTCAGTCCTGGAGTAATAGCAAATATAGATTTGTCAAGAACAAATCAGACCTAATCTTCTTCGACAGGGTAACCATCCTAGTGGATGGGGAGGGAGAGAAGGGGGGAGAGAGAAGCAGACATGATATATCTGGAATGTAGTGAGTCTTTTGAAACTCCCATGTGACATCTTCATAAGCAAACTAGGAAATTTGGCCTAGACAAAATGACTAAGATGGGTGCACAACTTGTTGAAAGGCCATGCCCAAAGAGTTCTTATCAGTGGTTCACTCTGAAGCTAGGTGGATGTATCAAGTGGGGTGCCACAGGGTCTGTTCTAGGTTCAGTACTATTCAATATTTTCATTAATGACTTGGATATTGGAGTGTAGAGTATGCTTATAAAATTTGAGGATGACACCCAAACTGGAAGGAGTTGCAACCACTCTGAAGGACTGCATTAGAATTCAAACTTATCTTGATAAATTGGAGAAATGGTCTGAAATTAAGATGTTGAAATTCAATAAAGAGAAGTGCAAAGTATTACACTTAGGAAGAAAAAAATCAAATGTACAAATACAAACTGGGAAATAACTGGCTAGGCAGTCATACTGAAGAGAAGGATCTGAGTTATAGTTTAACACAAATTGAATATATTTGAACAGTATGAGATTGAAGAGACAAAGGTGAATGTCATTCTTGGATGTGTAACAAAAATGTTGAAGGGAAGGCAGATGGGGTAATTGTTCTGCTCTACTCAGCACTGAAGAGACCTCAGCTGGAGTACTGTGCCCCAGTTCTGAGTACCGCACATTAAGAAAAATGTGAACAAATTAGAGACAGTCCAGAAGAGAACAGAAATGATAAGAGGTTTGAAAATATGGCTTCTGAGGAAAGTTTGAAAGCACAGGTCACATTTAGTTTAGAGAAGAAAAGGTGGAGGGGGGCATAGTTTTCAAATACATAAAATGCTATAAAAAGGATGGTTGGTGATCAATGTTCTCCATATCTACCAAGGATAGGATGAGAAATAATCAGCTTAGTTTGCAGCTAGGAAGATTCAGGATAAATATTAGGAATAATTTATTAATTATATGGATAGTTAAGCACTAGCACAGATTACCTAAGGAAGTTGTGGAATCCCCATCATTGGAGGTTTTTAAGTTTAGACAAACACCTTTCCAGCATGGTCTAGATATATTTAATCCTGCCTCAGCATGGGTGGGTGGATGGACTAGATGATTTCTTGAGGTCTCTTCCAGCCCTAAATTTCTGATTCTGTGTTGTCATTAGCAAATGTCAATAAAGGAGATGTGACTTCTCTGTCCTGAGATGAGACTTCTGTCTTTTTTATTTTATTTTATTTCTTTTGGAATGATGCTATCACAGTTGTGAGGACCACTTGTCTAAATTAAAAGCACAATACTGGGTTTCATCCAAGAAAGCTCCCAATTTCATAAACTCATCTGACTGGATATAGTAGCTATTGGGAGGTCTACTTTAATGGACAGGAAGTATAAGGACACCTCTTGCAAGGGTTCAATATGGGTAGGGCTGTAAGAAGCAGAATGTTCTGCATTTGTACAGTGCCTAACACAATGGTTCCAGTGTCCAATCCACGACAGGGGGTCTTAGATGCTGCTGCTATACTAATGAAGAACAAAAATGAGGTTCCAATGTTGTGTTCTATGATCTTTTGGGATTGGTGTAAGGGTTGCTTCTTCAAGAAAAAATTTAACGATGGGATTTGTACCTAACTTCCTTTTCTTGAACATACTGATAATATTACACTGCAAAGACTTGATATTTTGCTTGGAAATGCTTATACATCCAACGTTAAGGCTCTCCTCCAGGAATTTATGGCTATAATTCATTTGTTAAATATGGTAGTTTTGGTTCTCTCCATGGACTTTGCTTCATCCAACAGAATACGTTCTATTTGTTATCTTCTTTTTAGGGTCCATGAGAGTGATAATCACATCATCCAAGTATCCATTTTGAATCATTCTGGTCCTGGATGGAGGACTGGATTTTGCAATAGCAGACCTCTTCCGTGGGACACATACACTTGAAGGACAGATTCATCAGGTTAGAGACTCACAGCATCTTCATCTAGGAAAGCTGTAACAATATTCCTGCCATCTCTTGTTCCTGTCTTTTCCACTGCTCCCCACAACCATACAAAAGCTGGATGGCATATAGCAGAGAGATTGCCCAATTTTGCAAGAGGTCATTCTCCACCACACATCCTGGGTCCTGACACAAGGAAAAGCCGCAGGACACATTACTGCTGTTTCCAGATCACCAGCCCATCTCTAGAGAATCTTGCCCACATGCTCGGGGTTCAGCTGATCGCCATATTTGGGGTCGGGAAGGAATTTTCCTCCAGGGTAGATTGGCAGATGCCCTGGAGGTTTTTCGCCTTCCTCCGCAGCATGGGGCAGGGGTCGCTTGCTGGGCAGGGGTCGCTTGCTGGAGGATTCTCAGCGATTTGAAGTCTTTAAATCATGATTTGGGGACTTCAACAGCTGAGTCAAGGGAGAGAATTCTTCCAGGAGTGGGTGGGTCAGCTTTTGTGGCCCGCATCATGAGGGAGGTCAGACTAGATGATCATAATGGTCCCTTCTGACCTTAGAGTCTATGAGACAACAGTTTTTTAAGTCAAGAAGTGTTGCATCCAGCAAGGGAATTTCTATATTAGATGCCATCTTGACAGCTAAGGAGGAATTCATCGCAGTACTAAAAATTAGTGGTAGTAGTGCAAGTGCAAGTGCAAGTGACCATGACTTGATCATATTTGTTATGTACAAACAGAATGAAGTGCAAACAGAATGAAGTCCAAACCAGTACAGTAATATACAAACTTAGTGTTTTTTAAAGGGCCAATTTTACAAAGCTGAAAACAATTGAGCCAAATGAGTTGGGAGAAAGAATTGAAACAGAAAAAAGTGAATGATAATTGGGAACTGTTTAAGAACAGTTTTACTAGATGCCCCAAAAGCCAATCCCAAAATTGAAGAAGGCCAGAGTGGTTACAAAAAAGAAAACCTGACTTAGGGGAAGTAAAAGCAGCTTTTATATATAAAAGATATATAGAAAAATAAAAAATGGAATGAAGGGGAAGTTGATAGCAATGAATTTAAATCAGAGGGATCGTAGAAATCGGTAATGGAAGCAAAAGGACACAGGGAGAAATATATGACCAGCAGGGTTAAGCACAGTAAGGCATTTAAGTGTATTAGATTAATATATTCTAAGGACAGTAGGAACCACTATGATCATCTCTTCTGACGTTCTGCATAACACTGGCCATAGAACTGCCGCAAAATAGTTCCTGTTTACACTAGTGCATATCTTTTAGCAAAACATCCAATCGTCATTAAAAAATTGCCAGCAAGAATCCACCACAACCCTTAAATTTGTATATTGTTCCAATGATTAAATATCCTCACTGTGGAACAAAAGGAATCCCAACAATGGTACTGGTCTATTACTAGATGGAAACAATAGACACTTCTATTCTGTATTTAGGAAAAAAACAGATAGTCATATGAGATGATGATTAAATACTTTCCATTCCCACAGTAACTCAGAAGGAAGTGAAACAGCAGCTACTAAAGCTAGATGTTTTTAAATCAGCAAGTCTGGATAACTTATGTTGAAAAGTTGCAAGAGTTACCAAAGACCTCTCTGGACCATGGATATTGATTTTCATTAAATTTTGGAATACTGGGGAAATTCCAAAGGACTAGAAGAATGCTAATATTGTGCCAATATTTAACAATGGAAAACAGGCCTGCCTATAATTAAACAGGTTGTCCTGCCACTATAGTTAATGTTGCATCATGATCTCTGTTTAAAGGTTGCCCTTTCTAAGTTCTCGAATTGACATGCTTGATCGGTTTCCTTTGAATTTTGGTGTGCCTCAGGCAAGTGAAGGGTAGGGTTAGTGACCCAAATTTGGGGTCATTTGAGTTTGGGGTTGCGGAGATATACGGCCCCCTTGTCCCCCAGCCATTTTCCAAAAGTTTCTATGTGGGGTTTTTTGTGCAGAGGTAGAGATCCAACTATTAATGTGATGCAGGTCAAAATGGTCTCAAACCTGTTGAGGTTTACACAAGATAATACATGGCGCCTGCTAAATCTTTGGGGGACCCACACTGAGCATGGTGTTTAAGAAAATGTTCATTTTCACAGTGTACATGTGCTAATACAGAAAAACAGCTAGAGCATTTCCATTCCTGCCATTTTATATACTTTAAAGGTGATTCTTGTAAGTGCTCTAAAATCCGAACAGTTACGCAAATTGTTCTGAAATTTGGTGTTCCTCACAAGTGTGGGGTAGCATAATTGATCTAAATCTGGGGTCATTTGACCATGGGTTACAGCTCCTCCCCCCGAAAACCGGTTTCCTTCCGCTCCCTTGTACTGTTAAACTGATAGGTATTAATGATTGGATGAATTACTGATCTCATTGAGGTGGATGGCTGTGAACTCTCCTTTCAATTAACATAACTAAGAATAAGTTAATGACAAGCCCCCACCTAAAACAAAAGGAGTTTTGGACTAAGTTGCTGGAGGTTGTCACCATTTATGAGTCATGTGTGTCAATTTTATTTTGCGCAGGGGTGAAATCCAAGTATTTGGGGAAATAATTAAGACATGTGAATGCTTCCTGGGAAGGGAGAGGTACTGGAGGAAGTGGATTTGAGGCTGCAGCAAGATAAGGGACGTTTATGGAGACGGAGATAAATGGGGATGGGGTGGTAGGGAAGGGGAGAGAGGTTGGGGTCTTAGGTGAGGGAGGCTTGTCACCCGCAGCTCTGCCAGTGCACCCCAGCCCCCTGAATTCCACAGCTCTTCCAATGCACCCTAATCACCCTGCATCCCCACCTTCCTGTACCCCATATCTCTGCCAGTGCATCCGAAATCCCCAGCAGCCCCAGTGCTGCCAGTACATCCCAATTCATACACAAACCCTGCACACATGCACCAATTCACTTAGACTGTGAGCTCTTTGGGGCTGAGATGTCTCTGCTATTATTACAGTGTCACAGCTGCACCACTATAGGTAAGGTTCCATCACAACTGCTGTCTCTAGATCGACCTAAGTCCTCAGACTGACATGCTGTGTCAGATTCTTTTGAAATTTGGTGCGCCTCAGGAGGGTGTCGGTAGCGTAGGCTTTGGGCCATTTGAGCTAGGATCTGCAGAGATACAAGACATGTTATGTATATCACTATAGATGTAACTCATGTTGCTTGCTACAAGTTGTCTGTTATAAATCTCCCCCCCCCCCCCCACACACACACACACCCCTTTTCTCCTTTAATAGTGACAGACAGAACCCTGTAGGTGAAAGTAAATGGGTTGCAAAGGAAGAAAATATTCTTTCTACACTGGCAGAAGAAACTACTGCTGTTAAAAGTGAGATGATCACTTCAACAGTCTCTCTGAATCCAAGTGCTTAAGTGACTTTCACCAGTTCACTGGTGTGACTCTCTTTAAAACATCATCAGCAAACCTATATTTCTTGAATGGTTCTTATTCCCAAACTGGGTCTCTTTTATGGCCTGCTGCCATTATAAGTTTTCCCTTCTAGTGAGAGAATGGTATGGTAGATCTGAAATCAATGAAGGCTACATTCAGAAAGACCTCAAGACTTCTGGAATATGCTGCTCAAACAGTTTCACTTTTGTTTCTACTGCCTGTCCCTCCCTTCTCACATTTATCTCCAGACTTCTTCTCCTTGTCCAGATCTATTCCGCCCACAACAATCTTCTATTCGTTGTACTTTTTGAAACTTTGCACTTTTAGAGAGAGGTAAGGGATTGACTCTGTGTACACAAATTTGCAGAGGGACAATAGGGTTGAGGTCTGTTATCTCTCACCTTTATATATTATTTATTTATTTAAAAACATTTTTGCTGTTAACAAGCATGTTATCTCTGGAGACACAAATCCACAGTTTGAGAACTGCAAAATTAAGCATCTCTGATGTTCTCTTCTAAACTGAGCACTTCTACTCATTGGGTAGATAGAAAGATTAACCTAAATAATCTCTACAGAAGCCCCTGGAACCCCATAAGATTGGGTCCCTATTCCATGAACTATTGGAACTCATTTACAAAACTTTTTTTAAACATTACATGAATATATTCTCATACTATAGAATTAGAATTTATAATCCCTATTCCATAATGAGATATCTTTGAGCTATAATGTGTCTTAGTTTTTCCCTCAAAAAGCATTTATAAAAAAAATCTGATTTTTTTTTTTTTTTGGTAGTATGTCATCTCTGTTCAGAGCATTGAATCGAGCAAAACTCAAACTTCTGAAAACCAGGAAATGCACAGTTAAGATTGCCTATGCAAACTTAACACTGCCCTTTCAGCAATGCCAAAATAAGCGCTCTTAACATATATGCCTTTACTCTGCCAACCCCATAGTTGCTGAATTATTGTTTTAATTTAAAAAAACAATTTAAATGTCTGTCTGGTGATGTTCTCCTCCTAACACAGCATCCACACATCACTGAACAAAACCACTAACCCAGGAACCTATCCTTGTAACAAACCCCGATGCCAACTCTGTCCACATATCTATTCAAGTGACATCATCATAGGACCTAATCACATCAGCCATACCATCAGGGGCTCATTCACCTGCACATCTACCAATGTGATATATGCCATCATGTGCCAGCAATGCCCCTCTGCCATGTACATTGGCCAAACCGGACAGTCTCTACGCAAAAGAATTAATGGACACAAATCTGACATCAGGAATCAAAATACTCAAAAACCAGTGGGAGAACACTTTAACCTGTCTGGTCATTCAGTGACAGACCTGCGGGTGGCTATATTACAACAGAAAAACTTCAAAAACAGACTCCAAAGAGAGACTGCAGAGCTAGAATTGATATGCAAACTAGACACAATCAACTCCGGTTTGAATAAGGACTGGGAATGGCTGAGCCATTACAAACATTGACTCTATCTCCCCTTGTAAGTACTCTCACACTTCTTATCACACTGTCTGTACTCGGCTAGCTTGATTATCACTTCAAAAGTTTTTTTTTTTTCTCTTAATTAATTGGCCTCTCAGAGTTGGTAAGACAACTCCCACCTGTTTATGCTCTCTGTATGTGTGTATATATATATCTCCTCATTATATGTTCCATTCTATATGCATCCGAAGAAGTGGGCTGTAGTCCACGAAAGCTTATGCTCTAATAAATTTGTTAGTCTCTAAGGTGCCACAAGTACTCCTGTTCTTCTTTTTCCTAACACAGCATGGCAAGAAAATCCTCCAAATATTAATGATTAGCGAATTGGAGATAGTTCACCTCCCAATGACTTCATAACTATCTGCTTCAATTACCTTTTGTAAATGAAATAACCAAACAATGATTCATTTTCTAGTATAGCTGTAAAACTAATCTGAAAAGTTTCCAAAATAAATCACTTTAAAAATGTATAGTATGTACCGTCTAAAAATGAAACCTACATCTACTTCTGAGTTGTGAAGAATATGTATTAAGGTTATAACAACCAACAAGCATGCACTTCTATGTAGAAATCCATGATTAAATCAAGTCTTCCTGACTAGTGATTTAAATCATGATTTAAATCAAATACTCCCTGGTGTCCATGCAGCAGTTTTTGGTAAGGCAGCTGACTTGGTACCACACAGCATTCTGATTAAAAAACTAGAAGAATACAAAGTCAGTGTGGATGAAAACTAGCTAACTGATAGGTTTCAAAGTGTAACTGTAACTGGGAAATCATCTAGAAGCACATGTGCTTTTTAGTGGGGTCGCTCAGAGATCGGCTCTTCATTCTACACTATTTAACAGTCAATGATTTGGAAGAGTGATGCTGTAGCCAAAAAGGCAAATACAATGCTTGGATGGATAAATAGGTGAATCTTGAGTAGAAAGATTGTATTACTTCTGTATTTGGCACTAGTGCAGCTGTTACTGGAATATGGTGTCCAGTTTTTGGTTGGTAGTTTCCTTAGTGTGTGGGGGGGTTGGCTGTTTAGGGGTTGTTGTTTTTTAAGTAAACTGAACCCCACCACCACCATCACCAAAAGTTCCACTATGCTGAAACAATGATTTCTGCACAGGTCATCAGCAGGGTTAGGACCTTTAGACCCACAGCACAGATCTGTATCATTTGAGCTAACAGAATAAGTGGTAACACTAGTAGGCTGTTCTCACCAGCCACAAGAGACGGATATGAGAGGCTTTACCAAAGGGTCTCACAGATACCTGCTAATAACATAATGTAACATAAGCTCCACCCCCTGTCGTTCAGTTCCAGAATGGAAAGAGGTAAATAGTGGTGTCCCCCAGGGATCTGTACTGGGACCTGTGCTGTTCAACATACTCATAAATGATCTGGAAAAAGGGGTAAATAGTGAGGTGGCAAAGTTTGCAAATGATGTAAAATTTCTCAAGATAGTTAAATCCAAAGCAGACTGTGAAGAGTTACAAAGGGATTTCACAAAACTGGGTGACTGAACAACAAAATGGTAAATGAAATTCAATGTTGATAAATGCAAAATAATGCACATTGGAAAACAATCCCAACTGTACATACAAAGTGATGGGGCCTGAATTAGCTATTACCACTCAAAAAAAGAGATGTTGCCGTCATTGTGGATAATTCTCTGAAAACATCCATTCAATGTGCAGTAGCATTCAAAAAAAAAATGTTAGAACCATTAGGAAAGGGATATATAACTTACCCAAGAGATGGTTAAGAGGTTACTTGATCACTGTCTATAAGTTGCTACATGGGAAGATAGAAGACTTTTTAATTGAGAAGACAAAGAAATAACATCCAATGTCTGGAAGCTGAAGTTTGATCAATTTGGTCTAGAGATAAGGTGCACATTTTTAAAATAGAGTAATTAACTAATGGCACAACCTATCAAGATATGTGGTGGATTCACCATGACCTGAAGTCTTCAAATCAAGATTGGATGTCTTTCTAAAATATATGCTCTAGCTCAAACACAAGTTATGGGCTTGATGCAGAAATAACTGAGTGAAATTTTTGGCCAACGTTATGCATGAAGTCAAGCTAGATTATCATAATGGCCCTTTATAGACTTTAAATATATTAATTTAGTCTGGAGAATACTTAACTGTCATGTACAGAATAAAGATTGAATGCTGTATTATTCCATTTTAGTCTCATTCTACAAAGAGAACTACTAACTCCTTAAAGTTGTATTCTGTTTCAGAACGTTTCTCTTAAGACATGTAATAGATACACAGCAAACATTGGTTAATGTTACTCATTCCTACAGGAGAAATACAATGATCAATACTGTACATTTCTAAAGTACCGATTTAAATACAAAGCAATATAACCTCCTTGGAAGGTAGGAAAGTGTTATCCATTTTTAGAGATGACATATATTCACCCATTGACAACAGGTATATGACTGTCAAATATACCATTTTGAAAAAGTAAGAGAGGGGCAGTCACAACTGCATATGCTAGCAAGTTACCACATCTATCACAGATACAGGCAATTATACAGAACTCTCTTCCCAATTCATCCCTCCCTCCAGAAACATCTGATACTCTTGCTAGGTTAGCTCCTGCTCCCTTGTCTAGGAAGACTCAAAGATATCACTGTTTTTTACCTGCTCCTGTACATCTTCAAACTCTGAGCTGAGAAGCTCTATGAAGATAGGGACAGCTCCTGCTTGAATCACAATCCGAGTCTGATGGGAATTTCCAGAGGCAATGTTTGTCAGCACCCAAGCAGCTTCAAACTAGAACATAAAATACAGGGGCAACATTCACTAGCAGCATTCAGTAGCATACACAAGTAGCAGGAAGTGTAAACATCTTCTATAAAAAATAAACATTACAGAAAATTATCGTGTAACTAAACGAATTAACTGGGCTAAATTTGCAAACATTTTCAAGAATAGGGATGTAATTTAAAGATATTAATATGAGAGATGATTTACAGAAACAATATCAAATTTTCCATGGCATCTCAGCCACCATTTATTTTTGTTATGAAGTTCCACAGAAGCTTTTACTTTGTTCCATTCCCTTTCCTCTTTGCCAAAGAGATGTATATGCAAGAATGGAATCCTTATATATGAGTTTTCACACAGGAATAATTCTCAAGGCCTCTCAAGTCTCCCCGTCCAATGCACTGGTCAGCCATCTACCTGAACACGCACTGAGAACCAGAGATGGATAAATAGTCTGCTTGACACAAGCTTATTGATACATGGAAGAAAGGGGTGTCATTTTAGAATCTATTAGGAACGAATATTAAGATTTTCCTAACCTCTTTCCATGGTGTTTCCTTCTAATTACGACCTGATATTATTCTACAATAAGGAGTATAATATTTCTTTAGTTACCCCTGTGTTCTGTATCACTGTTAGGATTTATTAGTGCATGATGTATTTATTTAAAACACACACACACACACTTACACTTACTTTTAGTTAAATTAAGATCTTGAATTAACAAAATCCACATAATTTAAAAATTACAAATATTTTAAATAAAAACAATGTCATTATTTATTAAAATGTATGGTTTGGTAAAACATTTTATCAGAAATGTTTACTGTGTCAATGGAAACGTCCCACCCACCACAATTTGATTTGATTCCCAAAGTCATATGAAAAGCTAAATATTGCTACAATGTACTAGCGCATGAGTCAAAATAAGATTATCTAGAAACCAATTTACAGTACAACCAAAGAATTATAGTTGAAATGCAAAAAAGGAAACAGCATCAATAGCTGAAAAGTAAACTAGACATTATAAATTGTTCCAATTTTAACATTAGTAATGAATGTTTAAATATATAAATTATTCTTTATTCAACAATCTCTCTTTAAAAGGTTAATTTGCTTGCCAATACTACTATTCATGACTTCAGGACTACATATCTATCCTGCAACAGTCACTAACCTGCACATTGGAATTAATGATGAAATCAAATATAGTAAAGGCATACACAGAACCTTAAGGGGATAAAATCAGGGCTCAGCAAGTAAGAGGAAGGTCTGTTTTCAAACTGCAATTTTTAACTTTATGTTAATAATTTGCATTTGCAACTTTTTTCAAATAAATGTTCATTGTTCTGTGACGCAACAAACAGGATAGGCTGCAATGAGGCTTCTGGTATTTGTCAGACTGCAATAGATATCTTCAGTGAACTAGGAAGCAACAAGAAGAGTTCACAGAACAGAGGAGGATAATTTCTTTAAAAAGAGACAGTTAAGATTAAAATTTATTTACATTCCTGTCATTTTTCTTCTCTGAAGCAGGCACCTGGTGCTCCATGATCTATTATAATTGGGTTATTTTTCTTCATCTTCCAAGCACAGACTCTCCTCTTTTTTAAAAAACAAAAAGACACATACACACACACCCTCTAGCTTTACAATGTACAGCCATCAAGTGGAGCTGCTCAGAGCACTGATAGCCTCTCCAACTCCACCACCAAATGCATAAACTGAGAAGAAGTTATATGGCCTGACTAATAAACATTATGAATGATTAAGCAATCTCCTGGCAAAGTACTTTTACTTATTCACTTATTGTAGAACAAAATTGAAAAGACTTACAGCAAAGCCAGAACCCAGTATGAGGGAATCCCAAGATTTTCCATCTTTCTATAGAAAAGAATTTGGTAGATAGCTACATCTATTGCTAGTGTCCCAGTCTATGATTTGCCACCAGAAGAAACAGGAATGCTCTCCCTCATACCACCCCCCACTCCTCGCAAAAAAAAAAAAAAAAATCTTAAAAAATGTAGGGGATGATAGCAATGATGAAGACCAGAGTTGGGCATGAGCATTCATGCTGGAATCTCGTGAAGTAATGCTGTGTGTGCTTTAAAGCTTTGCTGAATTGGTTTTACATCTTGCAAAAAAATGGCGCACTCTCCTCCCTTGATGCTGACATTTTAGTGCAGATGCATAGTCCTCTGAAGCTGTCAGGTTGATGGCATAAGAACTAGACACTCAGCAATAGCACTTCGATGAAAGCTGCCGTCAGATTCAATAAGATGGCAGGGTAGGCTGATCTGGCATGAAGGGGAAGTGGAAGCAGATGCACTTCAACCTGAATAGTTCAACTGTTTTGGTGGTCTACTGGCACATGCAGGCGGACGGTATTGGCTAGGCTGATTGTTAAGAAAAGCAATCAGCAGGTATGGTAAGAAGGCAGTCTGGATTAGACTACACTGACCTATGAGAGGCCAAACAGAAAACAAAAGATCTATTGGTACTGACAGATTAGCAGTGTGGGCTAGGTCACTTTGCTGCATATTATGAAAAATAAAAAACAGAGAAAGCAATCGTAAAATGGAGGACTAGATTAGACCACACAGATACATCCCCCTCATCCCAGTTAGGGTGCCAGGGGAATAGAGGGTTAACTGTCACCAGCAGGCTGGCAGTATAGTCCAGACTGCTCTGCTGACTCAGTGAGTCAAAACCAATGAGAGGAGTGATTGAAATATGGAGAAATGGCAGGCTAGGCCATGCTGCATAAACCCACTTGTGAAGGAGATGTCTGGGGAACAAATATCTGTGCACATAACCCTCAGCCTTCCCTGATGTAATGGTAATTGGTACTAAATATGGGGAATGGAGTCATTCGAGTGTGGGGTTGTTTTTGTTTGTTTCTTTCTTTTAAACTGGAGGAGAGAGTTCAAGATACCAACAAGGACTAGCTAAGGCTCTTTGGCTATGTCTACACAACAAAAAAAAGACCCACGGTGGGTCTGTGCCAGCCGACTTGGGCTTGCAGGGCTTGGGCTGCGGGGCTGTTTCTTTGCTGTGTAGACTTCCGGGCTCTGGCTGGAACCTGAGCTCTGGAACCCTGCGGGATGGGAGGGTCCAAGAACTTGGGCTCCAGCCCGAGCCCAGAATTCCAAACAGCAATGAAACAGCCCCGCAGCCCAAGTCAGCTGGCATAGGCCAGCCATGGGTTTTTCTTTACTGTGTAGACATACCCTTTCTGGAACATCTGGGGCAACACACCTGGTTACTATGGCAGGCTGAAATCGATAGGGCATCCTGCACAGTGGTTTGCAACTCCTGGATACCATAATTCATCCCAGATTGTTTTTTTCAAAATACCAGCTCCTGCTACTTAATTTCCACTCCAAGCAACTAAAAGCTTGCCTGCTAAGTTGCTGCTGTTTGAGTCAGCCCTTGTTGCCAGGTTTCACCTTGGCGGAGGGCACTGAGTAACAAGGAGCTACTGGCTTGGAGATTCTGCAAAGCTGTCCCAAATTTCTATTCCAAGCAGCTGAAAGTTTGCCTACCACATTAGTGCAGAGTGGGAGAGGCAGTGCATTATTGTACAGCTGGGCTGCAAGCAGAAGCCCCTTTGATCTTAGCTGGATCTGCTACACTGTGAACGAGGACAAAACAGGTAATGTCTGGCAGACTCCTATTCTCAAAAACCCTCTGCCAACTGGGGGCATCAAGAAGACGAAAAAAATAAAAATAATGGAAAAAGCTCTTGCCTGGAGACAGAGAGGCATAGCGAAACCTCCTGTTTCTTCAAGTGAGGCAATCATTTATCTGAACAGCTTCTCTTGCTAGTAACTACATTGTGAAGCTAGAGGGAAGTCTTCCTGTATTTTTGGTTATTTTTCTGGGGAGGGGAGGAAGAAAAGAGCTCCTTGCTCAGAAGAGGAGGAGGAATAACTCAGGTCTAATAGGTTTCAGAGTGGTAGCCATGTTAGTTTGTATCAGCAAAAAGAATGAGGAGTACTTGTGGCACCTTAGAGACTAACAAATTTATTTGAGCATAAGCTTTCGTCGGCTAAAACCCACTTCATCAGATGCATGCAGTGGAAAATATAGTAGGAAGATAGATATAGATATACAGAGAACGTGAAAAAATGGGTGTTGCCATACCAACTCTAATGAGACTAATTGATTAAGGTGGGCTATTATCATCAGGAGAAAAAAAAACCTTTTGTAGTAATAATCAGGATGGCCCATTTCAAACAGTTGACAAGAAGGTGTGAGTAACAGTAGGGGGAGAATTAACGTGGGGAAATAGTTTTTAGTTTGTGTAATGACTCATCTACTCCCAGTCTTTATTCAAGCCTAATTTAATGATGTCCAATTTGCAAATTAATTCGAGTTCTGCAGTTTCTCGTTGGAGTCTGTTTTTGAAGTTTTGTTGTTGAATAATTGAGACTTTTAGGTCTGTAATTCAGTGACCAGGGAGGTTGAAGTGTTCTCCGACTGGTTTTTGAATGTTATAATTCTTGATGTCTGATTTGTGTCTATTTATTCTTTTGCATAGATACTATCCGGTTTGGCCAATGTACATGGCAGAGGGGCATTGCTGGCACATGATGGCATATATCACATTGGTAGATGTGCAGGTGAACAAGCCTCTGATAGCGTGGCTGATGTGATTAGGTCCTATAATAGTGTTCCCTGAATAGATATGTGGACAGAGTTGGCAACTGGCTTTGTTGCAAGGATAGGTTCCTGGGTTAGTGTTTTTATTGTGTGGTTGCTGGTGAGTATTTGCTTCAGGTTGGGGGGCTGTCTGTAAGCGAGGACTGGCCTGTCTCCCAAGATCTGTGAGAGTGAGGGATCGTTCTTCAGGCTAGGCTGTAGATCCTTGATGACAAACATCTATAAAATCGCTATCAAGCGTTCTTACAACCACAATACCCACCTGCTGAAGTGAAGAAACAGATTGACAGAGCCAGAAGTCACCTACTACAGGACAGGCCCAACAAAGAAAGTAACAGAACGCCACTAGCCGTCACCTTCAGCCCCCAATAAAACCTCTCCAGCACATCATCAAGGATCTACAACCTATCCTGAAGGATGATCCCTCACTCTCAGATCCTGGGAGACAGGCCAGTCCTCGCTTAGCCCATAAAAGCTTATGCTCAAATAAATTTGTTAGTTAGTCTCTAAGGTGCCACAAGTACTCCTCGTTCTTTTTCCAGGTGTAACAGAGCATGAGGCACCTGATGCCCCACAGGGAAAAGAAGTATCTCTACCCTCTACAGCCCAGTTCATGGGATGTTTGACACGTTTAGAGGCTTAATTTAGTTTGCATTTTGCCCTTCAATGCTCAGTATAGATTTAATCACAGGAGATGTAATTTGCACAGTAGGGGAGCCAAAATTTTGCCCAATTTAGGACTGCACTGACAACGTGTCAGGACGTGGAGGACTGCATCTATGCATAAATGAAGCACTATTTCACCTATTCTCATCTTACATATAGAAAAGTGGTCCATGGAGATTACAAATGCCAATCTGAAGAAGTTATTCACCTTGTGCAGTAATGATGGTTCTTCCAGATGTGTGTCCCTATGGATGCTCCACTGTAGGTGTATCTGCGTCCCTGCGCTGCTGAGCGGAGAATTTTGATAGCAGCGCCCGTTCAGCCCGTGCATGCACTGCCTCCCCCTTGTGGTCTGCCACGAGGCTAACCAGCATTGTGCAGGTGAACCCTCCTCAGTTCCATCTCTACTGCAGAGTGTATGATGAGAACTCCAAAGTAGAGGGGAGGAAGGTGAGTCATGGAGCACCCATAGGGACACACAATTCAAAGAAACATTGTTACTGCACAGGGTGAGTAACTTCTTCTCTTCTTCAAGTAGTGTCCCTATGAATGCTCCACTGTAGGTGACTCCCAAGCAGTATCCTCCACTGAAGGCTTGGGCTTTGGAGTCGAGTCTGTGATGGATGACAGTACCGTGGCACCGAATCTGGTATCTGCAGCAGAGTCCCCCAGGATGTCAGTGTTCTGCAAAATGTATGTGCAGATGCTCAGGTAGCTGCTCTGCAGATTTCTGATATAGGGATACCCTTGGAGAAGGCGACAGATCTCATAGAATGTGTGCAGATTGTAAATGGGAGTGCTAAATTGCGAATCTGATAGAGTTTGATACAGTCCAAGACCCATTTAGAGAATCTTTGAGCTGAAATCGTGGGCTTCTAGACCTGTCCACGATGGAGAGAAAGAGTCTTGGAGATTTTCTAAAAACTCTTGTCCTGTTCAAATAAAAGGCTAAAACTCTCCTTACCTTGAGCATATGGAAGATGGCTTCCCTATTATCCTGGTGAGGTTTGGGATAAAAGGTTGGAAAATGAATGAGTTGGTTCACGTGAAATATGGAAGTTACTTTGGGGGTGAACTTTGGATGTGGTCTAAATGTGACTGTCAGGAAAGAATACTGTGAAGGGGGAATGCGCCATCAGGGCCGCTCTCTCTCTATCCTTCTTGCCAAGGTAATGGCGATCTGGAATGCCATCTTCATGGAAAGGTGAAGAACAAGTGGCCATGGGTTCAAAGGGCGGTCTAGTCAGTCCTTTTAATAGTAGATTGGGATCCCATCGTCAGGTAGGAAGCCTAGATTGTGGAAAGAAGTTTGATATGGCCTTGAAAAACCTCTTTATAGTTTGTGAGAAAAAATTGAGTACTCTTCTACCTACTGGTGGAAGGTCACTATTGCTGCTAAGTGTACTTTCAGCTAGCTAAGACAATCCTGATTTCTTAAAATTCAGCAAATAGTCTAGGACTACAGGTAGAGTGACTGTATCCAGGGTGACTCTTTTGGACTGGCATCAGATCCAGAATCTAGTCCACATCTGTAGGTAAGTACGAGAAGTAGTCACTTTCCTGTTGTGTAATATCACTTCCTGTACCTCTTCAGAGCATGATGTTTCTATGCCCTGGAACCATGAAAGAGCCAGGCTTTGAGACATAATATCTGTAGGCTGGGATGGAGAATACATCTCTCATTCTGGGAGAGGGAGTAAGAAGTGGTTGGAAGAGTCATTGGTGGACACAGCACCAGTTGTGCCAGCTACGGGTACCATGACTATCTTGGCCAGGTGGAAGCAATCGGCATGATGTTTGCTTTTTCTCTTTTTATTTTCAACAAGACTTTCAGCAATGGAGGGAATGGGGGAAAGGCATAAATAAGGCCCTTCTCCTATGAGAGAAGGAGAGCATCCCCCATGGACTGCTGGCTGATGCCCGCTCTGGAGCAGTACTATGTACATTTCTTGTTCTGGTAAGTAGCAAAGAAGTCTATTATCAGTGTCCCCCGTTGTCGGAGTAAGTCATGGAGTATCACTGAGTCTATCTCCCACTCGTGGTCATGTGGGAATTTGTGGCTGAGACTGTCCACTGTTGTGTTGAGTACTCCTGGTAGGTAAGCCACTCATATTGTAACATTGTGGGAAATGCACCAGTTCCAGAGCTTTAGTGTTTCCATACAAAGAGAGGGCAACCTGGCGCCTCCTTGATGGTTTATGTAATACAGGCGAGTCTCATCTTACACGCATTTAACATGCACAAATTCAGCTTTGCACGGTCGGCAAAAGAGAAAAAAACAATTTAAATACTGCACCTTTAGTGCGGGCTATTCCGCCCGCCATTACACTCAATGTAATTCTGACTATACACGATTTTTGCTTTACACGCTGACAGCGGAATGTAACCCAAGCGTAAGATGAAACTCGCCTGTACTTGCACGCTATATTGTGCGCCATGACTACAGCTCCATGTTTGTCACAGAGGTCACAGATTCTGTGGATTTCCGTGACTTCTGCAGCGGCCCAGATGGCTTGGGAGCCGCCTGAGCAGCTCAGGCAGCCCCTGGGCCAGTCGCACTGGCTGCTGCTGGGGCAGTGTTGGGCCCCCCCGCACCTCAGCCATAGGAGTTTGGGAGGGGGGCTCAGGGCTGGGCCTAGAGCGGTGCTTACCAGGGGGGCCCTCCCTGGAAGGGCGACAGGGGCTCCACTCCCTCAGCTCCTAGCTCCACGTGCTTCCTCCGCCCGCAGACACCACCCCTGCCCGCAGGCACCACCCCGCAGCTCCCATTGGCTGCGGTTCCTAGCCAATGGGAGCTGCAAACTGGGGCTTGGGGTGGAGCCGAGACAGCACTGTGCAGGCATTTATTGGGTCTTTCCACCAATTCATGAATGGTTTGATTTTGGTGAGCATCAATAGAAGTTTGTCTATGTTGTCTTTGTTCAGTCTGCAACCCGAACTGAACTATGCTTGGAGGCATTTCATGCAAAGTCTGGCATGAGCTATCACTGATGTGCCCCAGAAGCTGAAGGCAATGTCTGGCCGATATCTGAGGGCTGGATTGCACTGTCTTTATAAGTGTGGCGAGACCGAGGAATCTGTGTTGTGGGAGGAGCGCTCTCGCTCAGAATAGAGATTGGCTCCTATGAATTCTAGTCTCTGTATCAGTATTAATATTGATTTTTGTGCATGGATTTGTAGGCCCAGATTCTTGAATAGATCCAGAGTGGTATGGATAACTCGCTGGGCTTCGACGAAGGAATGCCCCCTGAGGAGACTCATTCAGGTAAGGTAAACCATAATGTCCTGGAAGTGTAGGTAGGCTGCCATCACAGAGACGACCTTGGAGAATACTTGGGGGGGGGGGGGGGGGCAATGAGAGGCCAAAAGGGAGTATCCTGTACTGGTAGTGGTCCTGGCCTAGGGTGAATCTGAACTGAAATACCTTCTGTGACACAGTATGATCGAAATGTGGAAATAAGCATCTTGGAGGTCAAGGCCGTGAACCAGTCTCCTTTTTCTAACATTGGAATAATCATCGCCAAAGTGACCACCTTGAAAATATTTTTCTGCCAAAAAGATTAAGGTGCTTCCAGTCCCAGTCATAAAAGGTGGATTTCAGGTAATGCTGACAGCCTCTTGAATTCACCACATCCACAATGATCAAATTGGGAGGGAGGGGGGCGCGCAGCTGAGAGAAGAGAAAAGTCCATATCTTTCGCTGGCAGGTAATAATTTATATTGTCCTGCTTACATGTTGGCAGGGCCGATGCTGGGGTCTGCCATATGAGTTTTGCAGGTTCCAAGAAGGCCTCATTATTAGGAAGGGCTACTCTGAACAATGCAGAGGAATGTAGAATGTCCAATAGGCTTTTGGTGTGACCTGGTCACCTCTTGTAATGGTAGTTGTAATGCATCTGCCACCCTCTGAGCTAGCTCCTGGAAAAGCTTGAAGTCATCTGCCAATGACAGAGGAGGGGGCATCACTCTCTCATCTGGCGATGAAGATGAGAAGTTGGTCTGCTTGGTAATCTCCTCCTCGACTTCAGCCTTTTTCCTCTCCTAACTGTTCAGGGGGCTCAGACATCCTCGACACAGCAGCCGAAGGAGGGGTCTCATGGGCTCCTGATAGGCCAAGCTAGAGCCACGAGAGGCATGGTGTCTATATGCCTGCCAAGGGTCCCAGTAAGGCCACTGAGAGGGTGGGAAGGGCCTAGGGTTGCCAATTCTCTAATCACACAAACCCAAACACCCTTGCCACTCCCCGTTACCCGAGGCCCCACCCCACTCACTCCATCCCCGCCTCCCTCTGTCGCTCGCTCTCCCCCACCCTCATCTCACTTTCACCATGCTGGGGCAGAGGGGCTTGGCGTGTTGGTGGGGGCAAGGTGTGTGGGCTCTGGGAGGGAGTTTGGGTGCAGGAGGGGGCTCTGGGCTGGGGTAGGGGTGCAGAAGGGAGTGCGGGGTGCAGCCTCCGTCTGTGAGGCGCTTACCTCGGGCGGTAGCACTACAGGGCTAAGACAGGCTCCCTGCCTGCCCTGGTCCCGCACTGCTCCTGCAAGCGCCACCCCCGCAGCTCCCATTAGTCGCAGTTCCCAGCCAATGGGAGCTGTGGAGTCAGCGCTCGGGGTGAGGGCAGCGCGCAAAGCCCCCTGGCCTCTCCAGGGGCCGCAGGGACATGCTGGCCACTTCCGGGAGCAGCACAGGGCCAGAGCAGGCAGGAAGACTGCCTTAGCCCCGCTGCATTGCTGGACTTTTAGTACCGAAAATCTCCCGGTTTGGCTTCAGTAGCCTCCGGGAGATAGGGCCTGATTCCAGGAGACTCCTGGCAAAACCAGAAGGGTTGGCAACCCTAGAAGGGTCCCAGAGAGATTGGTACCACGGCAGCCCATATCAAGGAGGCTGGGGGTCAGATGGGTGGTACGGCTGAGGTCCATGCTGGAAATGGGTACTGTAGGGTACATGAGAGGAGTGGTGGGAGATTATGTCCTCTTGTTCACTGTCTGACTCAGCACTCAAAAATGGGGTGCATGGCATGATGTCACTGGCAAGTCTGGAGCTCTGGGTGGACTAGGCAGCGGGGCCCTGGTACCAACCAGAGGTGAATCCAGTTTGTCAGACAAAAGGTCTGTCGCGTGCCGGAAGTCCGACAGTGCTGCAGTCAGCGGTACCAGTAGCATTTGGCAGTACTGAGACATATGCACCGAAGGAGTTGGTGATGCGGTTGATCGCACGGTCCACTGGTGCATGGCATGCCGACAATGGTACCGACGTTGATGTCTGCACTGAAGGAGCCTTGCCTATGATGGATTCTCTAGTTTTCTTGCAGTACCAATGATTCTTTGCTAGTGCCTGTCGCATCCTTAGGTAGCCCAACATGTTCTGTCAGGGTAGTACTGTGTGAGCTCTTGGTACCAGATTTAGATGGCTTCAATTCTGTCAGTACCAACGATACCAAGGGAGCCAGAGATACTTTTCGGCTCGGTCGGGGCTTGCTGTGGGGACTCATAGGCCTTTTCATATAGGTCTTGTGACAGTGGCTCATGGTTGACTTTTTAAGCTCATCTCCCTTAGATGTAGAGGGTTGCGATGAGGATTCTCGCCATCAGGAGTCTCGGCGCAGCTTCGAGGGTGGTTGAAGGGCCACTTCCATTAGGAGAAGTTTGAGTCTCATTTCTCTATCCCTTCCGGATCTGGGTTTCAATTGTTGGCAAAACCCACACTTCTGTGGGATGTGGTTCTCTCTCAGGGAGCAGACGCACTGTGAATGTCAGTCAGTCACTGGGATAGAGTCTTTGCAAATGAGACACTTCTTGAAGCCCAGTGAACCAGACATACCCTGTCCATGAAAGGGGGGAGGGCAAAGAAAAACAAAGTTTAACATAAAGGTGGTTTTTTAGCTATATAAATAAATAAAAGTGAAAAGTGAAAAAAGAAAAGGGAGCTCTAAAAGATTAGAGAACCAACTAGTAATTCTATAGAATGCAATGATCCACTAACAGTCAGCTAAAGCTCCATCTCTAGCCACGGGCAGTTGAGATGGAACTGAGAAGAGTTCACATGCGCAATGCTGGTTAGCCTCATGACAGACCACAGGGAGGAAGGGGAGAGGGGCGAAAGACAGCACATGCACAGGTCAAATGGACACTGCTACCAAAATTCTCTGATCAGCAGCAGAGGGACGCAGATACACCTACAGTGGCACATCCATCGGGATACTACTCAAAGAAGCAGTGTTTCCCATTACAGCGGAGGCCACCTAGTGCAAGAGTATTGTGTGAAGAGATCCTAATTTATCACACCCTTCTATTACAGAGGAAAGAAACCCTGGCCTGTACTGAAGAACTCTATAAGACAGCGTTTAACCTGCACACTGCACTGAAAAAGTACCTGTTATTTTATGAATTTTGAAAGAACATTTATTCTAACCCACTTATTTTATTAAATTAAACTACCATTAATCTGTGTAGATTTGGTATGGTTAGGCCAGATTTCCTTCCTTTCCCTCTATTTTCTACTGGCCAGGAAAAAATTCCAGCTACAATGAACCAGAGTAAAAGTGAAAGGCATTCCCAAGGGATAGGCTTGTGACAAGGAGATTAACTTCTATTCTAAACCATAATCACATTTCCAAAAACAACTCAAGAAAAGTTACAGATTTCCTACCTTTGTCACCTTGGAAGTTATCTATATTCAGGTCTAAAGTTTTCATTCTGGATTGGCATAAGAACAGTTACTAACCTGCTCTGTAACTGTTGATCTTCGAGATGTGTTGCCCATGTCCATTTCATTTCAGGTGTGCACACACCCAGTACACCAGAGACAGAGATTTTTCAATCAGTGATACCTGTCGGAGTGGCGTATGCACTCTCTGCTGCCTCATACTGCTACACAATGGTATAATAGGTGGAGCCACCACAGACCCTGTCTCCCCAGTTCCTTCTTATCGGACAGACACTGATATAGAGGTGAGAGGGTAGGTCATGGAATGGACATGTGCAACATCTCGAAGAACAACAGCTACAGAACAGGTCAGTAACCGTATTGTCTTCTTCATGTGATTGCACATGCCATTCCACTTCAGGTGACTCATAAATAGTTCAATCCAGAGGTAGGTTTCAAAGTCTACCTGAACGAGGACTGAAGAACTACTCATCTGAACTTGGCAACATCTCTGGACTGCTGAGATATAGCATAATGAGTTGTAAAGGTAGGTACCGATGACCAAGTTGCAACTCTACAAATATCTGCTATAGGCACTTGAGCCAAAAAAGCTCCAGAAGCTGCCTGAGATTTTGTAGTGGGCACTACCACTCTGCTTGGAGAGAGTATATCAGCAATGTCAATGCACATACATAATGCAGGATGAAATCCTCTGCATTGAGACTGTAAAGCCTTTCATCTTGTCTGCAACGGACAAACAACTGTGATGAAGATCTGAAAGACCTCATTCTAAGTAAAAAGCCAACGCCCTTCTAGCACCCAAGGTATGCAGTCTCTCCTCATCCTTATGAAAATAGGACTTAGGAAAGAAAGCTGGTAAATATATGGCTTGATTGAGGTGGAATTACGATATTACTTCAGTCAGGAATTTCAGATGTGGCTGAAAAAGACGGTTACTCACCGTTGTAACTGTTGTTCTTCGAGATGTGTTGCTCATATCCATTCCAATTAGGTGTGCGCGCGCCGCGTGCACGATCGTCGGAGAATTTTCTACCCTAGCAACACCGGCGGGTCGGCTGTGGAGCCCCCTAGAGTGGCGCCTTCATGGCGCTGAATATATACCCCAGCCGACCCGGCGCCCCCTCAGTTCCTTCTTGCCGGCTACTCCGACAGTGGGGAAGGGGGGCGGGTTTGGAATGGATATGAGCAACACATCTCGAAGAACAACAGTTACAACGGTGAGTAACCGTCTTTTCTTCTTCGAGTGCTTGCTCATATCGATTCCAATTAGGTGACTCCCAAGCCCAACTTAGGTGGTGGGGTCGGAGTGAGACATTGCTGTGTGCAAAACCGCTGATCCGAATGCAGCATCGTCCCTGGACTGCTGCACTAGTGCATAGTGAGCTGTAAACGTGTGGACTGATGACCAAACCGCCGCTCTACAAATGTCCTGGATCGGAACTTGCGCCAGGAAAGCAGTCGAGGAAGCTTGGGCCCTCGTGGAGTGAGCGGTGAGGTGCGGTGTTGAGACACCTGCCAGGTCATAGCAAGTCCGGATGCAAGACGTAATCCAGGAGGATAGGCGTTGTGAGGAGACCGGTAAGCCTTTCATTCGGTCGGCCACTGCAACGAAGAGTTGCGTCGTTTTTCTAAAGTGCCTTGTGCGGTCAATATAGAAAGCCAGGGCCCTGCGTACGTCCAGAGAATGCAAACGTTGATCCTGGCGAGTAGCATGTGGTTTAGGATGAAAGACCGGGAGAAATATATCCTGATTGATATGAAATGGAGAAACCACCTTAGGGAGAAAGGCAGGATGTGGACGAAGCTGCACTTTATCCTTGTGGAAAACTGTGTAAGGGGGCTCGGATGTAAGCGCCCTGAGTTCAGAAACGCGTCTTGCTGAGGTGATGGCTACAAGGAAGGCTGTCTTCCAGGATAGGTACAGAAGTGAACAGGTGGCCAGTGGCTCGAATGGAGGACCTGTGAGCTTGGAGAGAACCAGGTTGAGGTCCCACGTCGGAACGGGCTGACGTTGTTGTGGGTACATCCGGTCTAAGCCCATGAGGAATCTAACGACCATCGGGTTAGAGAATACCGAGGACGCGAGTTCCCCTGGGTGAAAGGCTGATATAGCGGCCAGGTGAACTCTAATTGAAGATATCGCCAACCCCTGCTGTTTTAGGGAGAGGAGATATTCCAATATGAGAGGAATAGGTGCCTGTAACGGGGACGTGGCTCGTTGTTCGCACCAACAGGAGAACCGCTTCCACTTGGCCAAGTACGTGGCTCGTGTTGAGGGCTTCCTACTGCTCAACAGAATCTGTTGGACCGAGAGTGAGCATTGTTGCTCTGCCTGGGTGAACCATGGAGCAGCCACGCCGTGAGGTGAAGAGATTGCAGGTCGGGGTGACGCAGCCGGCCGTGGTCCTGAGAGATGAGATCTGGACATAATGGAAGCGGGATCGGTGTCTGAACCGAGAGTTCCAACAGTGTGGTGTACCAATGTTGTCTCGGCCACGCTGGAGCGACCAGAATTACCTGTGCCTGGTCTCTGCGCAATTTGAGCAGTACCTTGTGGACCAGAGGAAACGGAGGGAAGGCATAAAACAGGTGGTCTTTCCAGGGAAGGAGAAACGCATCCGAGAGGGAGCCCGGAGCTCGACCTTGCAGGGAGCAGAACACGTGGCACTTTCTGTTATCTCGAGATGCAAACAGGTCTATCTGGGGAAACCCCCACTTCTGGAAGACGGAATGTATGATGTCCGGACGGATAGACCACTCGTGCGTCTGAAAGGACCTGCTGAGTCGGTCCGCTAAAGTGTTCTGGACTCCAGGGAGGAATGATGCCGTGAGATGGATTGAGTGGGCGATGCAGAAGTCCCACAGGCGAATGGCCTCTTGGCATAGAATTGACGAACGTGCTCCTCCTTGCTTGTTGATGTAAAACATGGCCGTGGTGTTGTCGATGAGAACTAACACACAGCGGCCACGTAGGAGATTGAGAAATGCCTGGCACGCCAGGCGCACCGCCATCAGTTCCCGAACATTGATTTGCAGAGCTAGCTGGGGTGCAGTCCACAGGCCCTGGGTATGGTGTTCGTTGGGATGGGCGCCCCAACCCAGAGATGAAGCGTCTGTGACCAGGTGCAGAGAGGGTTGTGGGGCGTGAAATGGCATCCCCTCGCAAACCACATTGTGATCTAGCCACCAGGTGAGGGAGGTCAGGACCGAGTTCGGGACCGTGACCACCATGTTCAGGCTGTCCCGATGTGGGCGGTATATCGATGACACCCAGGTCTGGAGTGGGCGAAGCCGAAGTCTGGCATGCCTGGTTACGTACGTGCAGGAAGCCATGTGACCCAGTAGGGTGAGGCACGACCTCACCGTGGTAGTTGGGAAGGCCCTGAGCCCTTGAATAAGGCTCGTGATGGTACAAAAGCGGTTGTCTGGCAGGATGGCTTGTGCACGTCTGGAGTCTAGGACTGCGCCGATGAATTCTATTCTCTGGGTAGGTTCTAAAGTGGATTTGTCCTTGTTGAGTAGGATGCCCAACTCGTTGAATGTGTGCACTATTATGTGAACGTGAGCTCGAACTTGCTCTTTGGTGCGACCGCGTACCAGCCAGTCGTCTAGGTACGGGAACACCTGTATCCCTTGCCGACGAAGGTATGCTGCCACGACAGCCATACATTTCGTGAACACTCTTGGGGCCGAGGATAGGCCGAAGGGAAGGACTGCAAATTGGTAGTGCACCTTGCTTACCACGAATCGCAGGAAGCGTCTGTGAGGCGGGTAAATTGCAATATGAAAGTATGCGTCTTTCATGTCGAGGGCGGCGAACCAGTCTCCAGGATCGAGGGAAGGGATAATGGCCCCCAAAGAGACCATGCGGAACTTCAACTTTACTACGAATTTGTTGAGTCCGCGCAAGTCCAAGATGGGTCGCAGACCCCCTTTGGACTTGGGGATCAGGAAGTAGCGGGAATAAAATCCCCTGCCCCTTAACTCTAATGGAACCTCCTCTATGGCCCCCGTCAATAGGAGCGTGGAAACCTCCTGTATAAGAAGTTGCTCGTGAGAAGGGTCCCTGAAGAGGGACGGGGAGGGGGGGTGGGAGGGGGGGAATGAAGAAAACTGGATAGCGTATCCTCTCTCTACCGTGCGAAGGACCCAACGGTCCGAGGTTATAAGGGACCAAGCACGGTGGAAATGAGAAAGGCGATCCCGAAAGGAGGGGGCTGGATCCTGGGGGATGACTGGGGCGCCGTCCTCGACCGCACCTTCAAAAGTTCTGCCTGGGGCCTGAAGGTGGCCTTGGGGGCCCCTGGTTCTGACCGGGTTGAGGGCCAGTCCACCTTCTCCTACCACCTCGCCCCCGCCTTCTGGCAGAGTCCTGTCTCTGACGAGGTGGAGGGGGGTAGAAACGTTGAGGCTGGGGCCTAAATGGTCTGCGCTGGGGACCCGCAACATGCATCCCCAGGGAGCGCATGATTGTTCTCGAGTCCTTGAGGCTCTGCAGACGAGAGTCCGTCTTGTCCGAGAACAATCCGTGTCCCTCAAAGGGCAGATCCTGTAGGGTTTGCTGCAGCTCCGGAGGCAAACCCGAAACCTGAAGCCAGGAGATCCTCCGCATAGCGATACCTGAAGCCAGGGTTCTCGCAGCCGAGTCTGCTATGTCCAAGGAGGCCTGCAAGGAGGTCCGAGCCACCTTCTTACCCTCCTCTACCAAGGCCCCAAACTCCTCCCTGGAGTCTTGGGGAACCAATTCCTTGAACTTCCCCATAGAGTTCCAGGAATTAAAGTTATAGCGGCTCAGGAGCGCCTGCTGGTTAGCCGCTCTAAGTTGCAGCCCTCCGGCTGAATAAACTTTACGGCCAAACAAATCGAGGCGCTTAGCCTCCTTCGATTTGGGCGCTGTGGCCTGTTGACCGTGGCGCTCCCTTGCATTCACTGATGACACCACCAGTGAACACGGCTGGGGATGAGTATACAAGTACTCATAGTCCTTTGAGGGGACAAAGTACTTTCTTTCCACCCCTCTGGCTGTGGGTGGGATAGAGGCAGGAGTTTGCCATATCGTAGTGGCGTTAGCCTGGATCGTGCGGATCAGGGGCAACGCCACTCTGGATGGGGCATCCGCAGAGAGGATGTTCACAATGGGGTCTTGCACCTCCACTATCTCCTCTGCCTGAAGGTCCATATTACGTGCCACCCTACGTAATAGGTCCTGGTGTGCCCGGAGATCTATCGGGGGTGGACCTGTGCTCGTTGTGCCCGCCACTGCCTCAGGTGGCAAGGGATCCTAGGGCGGGACCTGGTCCAATGAGCCTTGGAGCTGAGCATCACCTGCCCCTGGGGCCAGGACGTCAGGTGGTGCGGGCACGGAAGCCTCCATGCCCCCTGGAGGAGGGCGAGAGATGGTGGACTCTGGGGCCCTTCGCTCAGAGTGCACCGAGCGAGAGGCTGATGGTGGTGGAGCCCCTTGTGCTTGGTGGTACGCCCACGGGGTCCAAAACGACCAGTGCGAAGGTCCCTGAGCGGGATCCTCCGCTACCTCCTGCCAGTGGCCCATGTCCGGATCATCGGCCTGCCCCTGAGGGGGGTATGCCGATCTCGATGCCCCATCGGAGGAGCGGGACACTGATCTAGATGGCCATGGCGGTGCCGACCGCGCCGAGACGAGCTCCGGAAGGTACGGTGCCGGTCTAGAGATGAACGGTCCCTATGCGGTGCCGGCGAACGGTGCCGAGATCGGGATCGGTGCAGGATGACCGCGTCGGTGCCGAGAGTCCGACCTGGACCTGGAATGTGATCTTGAGTAGGCCCGGTGCCGGGAGCGGCCTCTCGACGTCGAGCGTCGATTGTAGCGGTGCCGAGAACTACGTCTCGATGTCGACCGGTGCCGACGATCATAGCGGTGCCGGGACGTAGAGTGGTGCCGCGACGATGATCTTAGCCGCGAGTACGACCGGTGCCGAGGTGATATCCGGCGCCGGGACTGCGAGCGGCGTGGGGACCTGCTTCGGGACCTGGACCGGTGCCGTGGTTCCAGCCCCTGCGATGGAGGGCGCATCAAGGCAGGTTTCCCCCTGGACTGGACCGGATGAGTCAACGGTGCCGACGTTGCCGGTGGTTGGGGCGGTGCCGTCTCCGTGAGAGCGATCAAGTCTCTCGCCGTCACGAAGGTCTCTGGGGTCGACGGGAGGCACTGTATCACCGCCGGTCGCGGTGGTGACCCTGTCTGCACCGGACTCAACGGCCTCGGAGCCGGAGTCGACGGTGCTGGAGGCACCTGTTTTTGGTGCTCCACAGGCGGACGCGGCTCTACCCCCGGCACCGGGGGAGCCGGCGTCTTCAGTACGGCAGTCCCCGTCTTATGGGATTTTTTATGTCCCGGGGATGATGAACGGCGCCGAGGCACTTGCTGTGAGTGCGGTGCCGACGGGGTCCGGTGCCGTGGAGACTTGTCCGACGCCACTCGCGTGGTCGGAATGGTCGGTGCCGCCGGGGCACTGCGCACCGAGGCGCTAGGTGCCGGGGCTTGACGCGCCGATGGAGCGTCCGGGCTAAGTGCCGCCTCCATAAGGAGTTGCCGAAGCCGAAAGTCCCGCTCCTTCTTGGTCCTCGGTCTGAAGGCCTTACAGATCTTGCACTTATCTGTCTGATGGGACTCCCCCAGGCACTTCAGACACGAGTCGTGCGGGTCACTTGTTGGCATAGGCTTAGCGCAGGACGCGCACTGTTTGAAGCCGGGAGCCTTGGGCATGAGCCCGGCCACGCGCCGGGGGAAAAAGGGGGAGACAACCCCCTTAATCCCCTTTAACTATATAACAACTATTAACAAAGTGAATAAACAACTATCTAACTATATACAACTAGAACTATAACTATAACTATCAATAAACGGAATAAGCTAGGGAGAGTGGAGAACAGCTATGCCGCGCTCCACAGTTCCAACGACCGTCAGGGGCGGTAAGAAGGAACTGAGGGGGCGCCGGGTCAGCTGGGGTATATATTCAGCGCCATGAAGGCGCCACTCTAGGGGGCTCCACAGCCGACCCGCCGGTGTTGCTAGGGTAGAAAATTCTCCGACGATCGTGCATGCGGCGCGCGCACACCTAATTGGAATCGATATGAGCAAGCACTCGAAGAAGAACTAACTTTTCCTTATAAAAATCTGTGCAAAGAGTTTCAGCTATCAAAGCTCGTAACTCCACCACTCTTTCCACAGTGGTAATAGCTGCCAAAAAATGCTACTTTCATAGAGAGATGCAGCAAATAGCAAATAGCCACGGGTTCAAAGGGAGGACGCATCAACTGACTTAGCACCACATTTAAGTCCCAGGAAGAAATGGGATCTATGACTTGGGGATATAACCTAACCAGACCCTTTAAGAATCAGACTGGCAGAATCAGAAAATACTGAACAGCCTGCAATTGGAGGTGGGAAGTAAAAATAGCTGCCAGGTGAATTCTGATTAAACTAATCAATAGGCCTTGTTGTTTCAGGTGGGAAAAAAAAACAGTCCAAAACATGTTGGCTAGAGGCCAGGACTGCTGAAACACCCTTCTGTTTTGACCATAAGGAGAATCATTTCAACATATAAGTTTATTCTAGTAGAAGGTGTTTTGTACATTCCCTGAACTCTCTGCCTTATCCATGGAGCATCCAGGCCATCAGATGGAGAGCGAGTACTCCTGCAGGTATTGTCACTGCATGACAAGCTCAAACTGACTTTAACCAGCCTGGCAACTTCGAGATGAAGTCTGGCATGTTGAACCACGTACATGCAGGAGGTCATGTGTCCCAGTAGACTGAGGCAATTTTTTACTGTTGTAAACAGATGAGCTTTTAGATCTATGGAAATGTTTAACATTGTCAGGAATGCCCTGGCTACTGCAGAATCCAAGATTGCTCCTATAATTCGTTCTCTGAACTGGAAGAAGACTGACTAGTCCTAATTAATCAACAGACCCTGGATAGATCTCATAACAGCCAGTTATGTAGGTGAGGAAATATTTGCACACCTTGTTTCCTTAGGAATCCTGCAACCACTGCTGTGCATTTTGTAAATACTTGCGGGGCAGCAGACAGGTCAAAGCGTAGAACTGTAAACTCATAATAGATGTTGTTGACCAAAAGTCTTAGGAATTTCTGGAGGCTTGGATGGATTGCCACATAGAAATATGAGTCCTTCAAGTCAAGGGCAGCGTACCAGTCACCAGGATCCCAGGAGGGGATGATGGTGGCCAGGGCAACCATGCAAAACCTTATTTCCTTTATATATTTGTTCAAACTTCCCATGGAGGACGGCCTGAGACCGTTTTTTGCCTTTGGAATCAGGAAGTAATATGATTAAAAACTCTTCCCTCAGTGGGGGGAGGGTGATAACCTCTTCTAGAGCTCCCAACAGAGAAGAGACTGCATTTCTCAGAGGAGGACACCCTCATGACAATGGTCCCTAAAGAGGGACGGGTCAGGGAGGAAGAGATGGAAATATACTGCCAGGTGTATCCCCATTCCTCACTACTTAGGACCCAGCATCTGTGGTAATATGGGAGCAAGCAAATAGGAAACAGGAAACCCTGCTGGAAAAAATAAGAGAAAGGAGAAACTTGAATGATGTGATCTGGTACTCTGTGCTTGACAAGACCATTCAACAGACAGTTTGTCTGGAAGAATCTGCCGAGGAAGAAAACTGATAAGGGATTGGTCTTCTCCCGTGGTTCTTTCTTTGTTTGCTAGATTGGACAGGCGGTCTCAGTGGGAAAGGCAGGTATCTATGTAGAAACGAAGGGTGGAAATGCTTTCTTTTAAGGAATGGTATGTAAATTCTCAATAATTTCAATGCGGTCCTCAAATTTTAAGACTGTGGAGCATCTCATCTAGCTTCTACAAGAATGTAGGACCTTCAGAGGGGAAAGCCTGTATCCTCTGCTGGACCTCCTGTGGAAAACCCAAGGACTGAAGCCATAAATATCTGTGCATAGATACTGCAGATGCCATGGCTTTTAGCCACTAAATCTGCCCTGTCTAAGGATGCTTGCAGAGAGGTCCGAGCCACCAGCTTGCCCTTAGTCTAACAGAGCCTGGAATTCTTGTCTCGCATCTTTTGACAACTTATCTAAGAACTGCCGCATATTATCCTAGACAGAGAAGTCATATCTGGCCAACAGTGCTTGTTGGTTAGCAATGTGAAATTGTAGACCAGACATGGAATATATTTTCCTACCAAAAATGTCAAATTTCTTTGCATCTTTGTCCTTTGGGGTAGAAGAAGGACAACCCTGACACACTCATTTACTGCCAAGACACCAAGGAACCTGACGCGGGATGCTCATAGTCTTGAGAAAGGACATAGTACCTTCTTTTTGTTCTCTTGACTGTTGGAGGCAGCAAGGATGGCATATGCCACAAGGATCTTATAGGCTCTAGGATGGCCTCGTTGATCGGGAGAGAGACTCTAGAATGCCCTGCTAACTCCAGAATGTCCACAAGTCCATGAGGACTCTCCTGGACTACCTCAACAGGGATATCAAGAGATGTAGCTACTCTCTTTAAAAGGTCTCACTAAGCCCTGTAGTCATCTTACACTAGTGATGTATCTCCAGGAGCAACAATCAGGCAATGACAAAGAGAAATGCAAAGGAGGCTTAGATTGATCCTCCTGCATCCTAGCGAGTGGATGTTTCATAGCTCAGAGGCTTACAGTGTTTTGCTCAGTACTGAAGACATACTCCTGGACCTCATCACGTGAGTTAGCATGCCGCCTGGCAGTAGATCTAAAAAGGGAAGATCTGGAAGCAGGAGGCATGCCCCAAGGGTTCCAATAGGGCTATGGGTATGGCACAGGACCACAGCCATGAGTGCTCCAAGGTTCCCCTAATCTAGACTGTCTTGGGACATGCAATAGGCACCAGTAACGAAACTCCCTCAATGAAAAGGGGAGTGTCATCGTCTATCTCAGAAGGGAAAGGCACAAGAATTTAACTCCGACTCTGAGGACGACCCTGAGTCAGCTGACCATGGTAGTGTACTAAATCAAGCAGTGCCAAAGTCTATAGGTGCCATTCCTGATATAGCAGTAACAGGGATATCAGTACCAGGGTAGGTTCACTCCTAAACAGCACCGGTTGAGAAAACATTGGATGCTCAATGTACCAAGGACTGACCACAAGCCTGAGGTAAGTCCATCCCCAGGTCCTGAAGATAGCTCACCTGGTACCAAAGTATCTCCTGTACCACGGGGTAGTCTGGTACTGAAAGGCAGAGTAGATCTTGCGCTGCTGCGTAGGCCTCCAGTATCATCGGTACCAAGAGGTTTTCTTGCTGCTGATGTTGTTGCACAGAAGTATTCAAAGAGATTGGTACCAGAGAGCATCTCTTGCCAGAGGACATAACTCCCTGTCCTCCTGAGTACTTACCAGGGACTTCAATCATTTAGTGGAGCTAAGTCTCAGCTCCTTGGGTTATTCCAACCTCTTGTGCTTCTTCTTTGTCACCAGGGAAGGGGATTGGTGCAGGCATTCCAAGGCAATGTCCAGTGGAGCAATTCTCAACTTATGCTGAAGTACTCAGTGCAAGCCCCAAGAGGGAAGACTCAGAAGGCTGATGCAGGGAGGCCTTCATAAAGATGTGGTGTAATCTTGCCTCTGTTTTTGTTCATCCAAGGCTTAAAGTCTCTGCAAATTTGGCAGCAGTCTCTAAATGAGGGTCACTCACCAGCTTCAATTTTTTGCAGCCAGCACAAGGTTTAAACACTGGAGACCAAGCCATATCTTGGTACTGGGCTCTGGCACCCCATAACAATAGTGAACCAATACCAAAGGAAAAGAAAAATTAATACAAATTTCATTTGTTATTTTTCTAACTATCAAACAAGTACCATTAACTATTTACAGAAGGATAAGACATTCCTTGTAAGGGATGAAATCTTGCAGAGGCAAGCTGACATGCTCCAACTACTGATCACAAGTGGTAAGAAGGAAATCAGAGGGACCTAGGGTGGCTCCGCACTGTATACGATTATGGAGCAACACGAGGCAGCAGAAGATGCATGCGTCACCTTGGCAGGTCATACCAAAGAAACTCTGGTGCATTGGGCATGCACATACCTGAAGTGGAATGGACATGTGCAATCACACAAAGGAGAAACAAGACAATGTGGGATAGTTCACTGGTATTTCACCTTTCCAGGCTGGCATTCAAATCCTGCTTCTGATACAGAAGAAAGTCAATGTGGTGGTCCCATCCTAGCCACCATACTATGACCTGACATACTCAGCCTCTTCTCCGAGGCCTAAAGCTGAAATCGCAGGAGTCCTTTGAGTTAAGATTCAGTTTCATTGTCATAGCCTGGGAGGAAGGTGGTGGATTGCTTAATGTGTACCTGCTTTTAGCTACTAACATCCCAACATTAATTTTCATGATCACCAATTCCATTCATAAAATAGGGGGTGGGGGGAGAAATATTGTGCACCTGTAATGTACAATTTTCTTTTCGTTTGAGGAACTCCACAAACCTGGCCACCACTCCTGGTGTGCTGATCACTTCATCTATTGGTGGATTAGGCTCTGTTTAAAATAGAATGTGAAATTAGATACAAGAATCTCTTTGCATAGAAATTCCCAAGTGACTACACCAAAATCCCATTATGTTAATTTATCTCTTTGTCAAAGAAAATTACATTTTACACCAACATTACTTTGCCCATATCAAGGACAGGGATTTACATCTGCCATAGAAAGTGGATTCCAGCACCATGATTCTGGGGATGGGTTGGGGAGAAAACATACATACATACATACATACAGACAGACAGACAGACACACACACACACACACACAGGAAAAGAAGCCAATTCATAAAACCAACAGGCTCATTTATGAAAAAGAAAGACTACGGCCTCTGACACATGTGCATGTGGAGCAGCTGTCTTACAATTTTCCAGAAAGCAGCATGTTTGAGCCACACAAACATCGCCTAGGTCCAAAGATTTGTTGTTGTTGTGAGGATAAAACAGCCCAAACCATCTCCTCTTCATTTAATAGTCATAGATTATAGGCCACAAGGGACCATTACAATCACTGAGTCTGACTTCCTGAATAATACAGGCCATAAAACCTCCCACAGGAATTTCTGCGTCAAGACCATAACTTCTTTTTGCCCTTTAGTTTATCTTTTAGAAAATATCTGGTCTTTTCATTAAAAGACTAAGTGATGAAGCATCCACCTCACCCATAAGAAAGTTGTTCCAATGGTTGATCACCCTAATTTGAAATATTGCACCTTATTTTTAGACTAAATTTATCTAGCTTTAGTTTTCAACCATTGGATCTCATTCATTTAGCAGAAAATGCACAAAGAGCCATCTACTATCAGAAATCTCTTCTCCATGAGGCACTTTTAGCCCATAGTCAAGTCATTTAACTTTCTCTTGGATAAACTAAAACAGATTAAGTTTCTTAAGTCTCTCATGAGAAGGCAGGTATTCCAGATCTCAGATCATTCCTGTAGCACCTTCTGAATCTTTTCCAATTTTTCAACATCCATTTTGAAGTGTTGACACCAGAAGCGGACAGACTATTCTATAGCAATAGTCTAATGCCACGTACAGAGGTAATAACACTTCCCTACTCCTACTTGACATTCTACTTCTTACAAATCCAAGGATCATGTTTGCCCTCGTAGATAAAGTATCATATCCGGAGCTCATATTCAACTGGTTATCTACCATTATCCCCAAGTCCTTTTCACTGTCACTTTATTCCAGGATTCCATCTTCTAAGGGTGATCTACATTCTTTATTTCTAGATTCTCCCAGGAGGGAGCAGTCAGGGGACAAGGAGAGGGGGAGGGATGTTGGATGGGTCAGGGGTTCTGAGAGGGGCAGTCAGGGGGCAGGAAGTGGAAGGGGGCAGATAGAGGGCAGGGACCAGGCTGTTTGGGGAGGCACAGCCTTCCCTACCCTGCCCTCCAAACAGTTTTGGATCCCCGGTGTGGCCCTCAAGCCAAAAAGTTTGCCCACCCCTGCTCTATGCTGAAAACCAACAGAACTATAATCAAAACCAGAACTTCAATTCATGTGCCAAGTTCAGACTTTTACAACAGTTACAAACATCCCCAAAAAGGACAGTTACCTGTTCCGTAACTGGCGTTCTTCGAGATGTGTTGCTCAGGTGTATTCCACTATAGGTGTGCATGCTCGCCACGTGCACCGGTGCCAGTTTTTCCCTTAGCAGTATCTGTAGTGGGGGAGCACCACTGCGACCCCTGGAGTGGCGACGATATATCGCGCCATAAAGAGGACTGCGTGCTCTCCCCACCCTCAGTTCCTTCTTGCCAGACAACTCCGACAGAGGGGAAGGAGGGTGGGACGTGGAATACGCCTGAGCAACACATCTCGAAGAACGCCAGTTACGGAACAGGTAACTGTCCTTTCTTCTTCGAATGATTGCTCATGTGTATTCCACTATAGGTGACTCCAAGCTATACCTGATGGAGGCGGGTAGAAGTTTAAGTTTTAAGGGTTACCCGGGCGGAGCACCGCCCTACCAAACCCGGCATCATCCCTCGTTTGGGAGACTATTGCATAGTGCAGTGAAAAGGTGTGGACAGAGGACCACGTAGCAGCCCTACAGATGTCCTGAATAGGGACATGAGCCACATAGGCCGCTGACAAGGCCTGGGCTCTCGTCAAATGAGCCTTCACAATAGGAGGCGGGGAAATCTCTGCCAGGTCGTAACGGGTGCGAATGCATGAGGTGATCCAGCGGGAAATCCACTGAGTGGACACCGGTCGTCCCCTCGTGCGCTCGGCCGACGCACTGAACAGCTGGGAAGACTTCCTAAATGGCCTGGTTCTGTCCAGGTAGAAGGCCAGCGCTCTGCGCATGTCTAACATGTGCAGGCAGAGTTCCTCATTGGAGGAATGGGGCTTAGGGCAAAGGACCGGGAGGAAAATGTCCTGATCCATATGAAAAGCTGAGACTACCTTCGTCAAAAAGGCAGGGTGCGGGCGGAGCTGCACCTTGTCCTTATGGAAGACCATACACGGTGGCTCAGAGGTCAGGGCCCTGAGCTCCGAAACCCGACAGGCTGAGGTGATAGTCACTAAGAACGCCAACTTCCATGACAAGTGGGACCACAAACACGTGGCTAATGGCTCAAAAGGAGGCCCTGTGAGGCGGGAGAGCACTAGGTTCAGGTCCCAGAGCGGGACCGGGAGCCTGGCGTAAGGGAATGCCCGATCTAACCCTTTCAGAAACCGGGCCGTCATGTGATGTGAAAACACAGACAGGCCCTGCACCGGGGGATGGAAAGCCGAAATGGCCGCCAGTGCACCCTGATGGAGGAGGGTGCCAGCCCTTGGGTCCTAAGGGACAGGAGGTAATTGAGGACAAGCTGGATAGACGCGGAAGAGGGAGAAGAACCTCTATCCCTCGCCCACCCAGAGAATCTATACCACTTAGCCAGGTAGGTTCGACGCGTGGAGGGCTTCCTACTTTCCAGCAGGACCCTTCTCACATCCTCAGAACACCTCCCTTCCTCATTTAACCATGGAGCAGCCACGCTGTCAGGTGGAGCGCGGCTAGGTTGGGATGGAGGAGACGACCGTCCTCCTGGGAGAGGAGGTCCAGGTGGAGCAGCAGTCTGTGAGGGGGGGGCCGCTAAGAGTTGCAGTAGGGTCCCGTACCAATGTTGACGGGCCCAATCCGGGGCTATGAAGATAACCCTCGCCCCGTCTGACTTCACCTTCTGTAGGACCCTGCCAATTACGAGGAAGGGCGGGAAGGCATAAACCAGGGGCCCCGACCATGGGATCAGGAACGCGTCCGATATCACCCCATCACCCTCTCCGGCCCTGAAGCAGAATCGTAGGTACAAGCGATTCTGGGCGGTGGCGAACAGGTCTACCTGGGGAGTGCCCCATAGTAGGAAGATCCACCTGGCCATCTCCTTGTGCAGGGACCACTCATGATGTTGGGAGAACACCCTGCTCAGGTGGTCCACAAGCGTGTTGCTCTTGCTGGGCAGGTAAAAGGCCCGCAGGAGTATGTCGTGGGCTATACAGAATTCCCACAGGAGCTGGGCTTCTTGGCATCAAGCCCGGGAACGCGTGCCCCCCTACTTGTTGACATAATACATGGCGGTCGTGTTGTCTGCGAGGACTCTGACCACCTTCCCCTGTATGTGGTTGCAAAAGGCCACGCACGCCAGGCGTACGGCCCTGAGCACCCTGACATTTATGTGCAGGGTCAGTTCCTCGGATGATCGCATACCCTGGGTCCCAAAAACCCCCACGTGGGCTCCCCAACCCAGGTCCGAGGCATCGGACAATAGATCTAGTGAGGGAGGGGACTCTTGGAAGGGGATACCCCGGAGCATGTTGCTTGGGAGGGACCACCATTGGAGGTCTGTCACCACCGTTGGCGGCACCGTGACGACCTTGTCCAGGCCGTCCCTGGCCTGGGAGTACCAGGAGGCCAGACAAAGCTGAAGGGGCCTCATCTGGAGCCTAGCATGTCGCACCACATAAGTGCATGCTGCCATGTGGCCTAGGATTTGAAGGCACACCCGTGCCATGGTTACCGGAAAGGCCGTGACCGAGGCGCTGAGAGCCCTGAGCGTCTCGAATCTGTCCCGTGGGAGGGAGGCCGTGGCCACCCGGGAATCTAACAGCGCCCCTATAAACCTTATGCGCTGAGCTGGGATTAACGTGGATTTCTCCTCGTTTACCAGTAGGCCTAGAGCTGCGCAGGTGTCCAGCAGGAAATTCATCTGCTGCTGCACCAAAGACAGAGATCGACCCTTGAGCAGCCAGTCGTCGAGGTAGGGGGAAGATCTACAGCCCTTTTCTCCTGAGGTGGGCCGCCACCACCGCCATACACTTTAAATACTCTGGGGGCAGTAGAGAGGCTAAAGGGGAGGACCGTAAACTGGAAGTGGTCCTGACCCACCAGGAAATGGAGGAAATGCCGGTGACCCTCGAAAATGTGGATGTGGAAGTACGCATCCTGGAGATCCAGTGCCGCAAACCAATCCCCCTGGTCTAGGGATGGAATAATAGAGGCCAGGGACACCATGCGGAATTTGCAACGAACCAGGAACTGGTTGAGATTCCACAGGTCGAGTATGGGCCAAAGCCTGCCCTTCGCCTTCGGGATGAGGAAATACCTGGAGTAAAATCCCTTGCCCTGAAATTCCCAAGATACTCTCTCCACAGCTCCCAGGGAGAGGAGGCGGTCTACCTCCTGGCGGAGGAGGAGGGTATGCTCCTGGTCCCCGGACAGCTCCCGGGACGGGGGATGGTTGGGGGGGGGTTGAAACAAACTGCAATCTGTACCCTTGGGAGATGGTGCTGAGGACCCATTGGTCCGACATTATACGGGACCACTGCAGTCGGAAAACCGATAAACAGTTGATTAAATGCAACTTTATTAACTGGGGGGTGGGGGGTACACTGGCAAAAGGCCTGGTGACCCCCCTCAACAAGTCAAAAACGCCGTTTCCCCGGCCTCTTGGCCTTCGAGGGCCCGGGCCTTGGGGCCGAACGGGATTGGCGTTGGGCCCGACGCCTTTGGTCTCTCTGCCGCTTAGGCGGGGTTTCGTATCTGCCCCAAGCCGGAGGAGCAGAGGTTTGAGGCCTGGGCTTGTCGTTAGAAGGTGGGACATAGAGGCCCAGTGTCTGCAGGGTGGTGCAGGAGTCCTTCATCCCATGCAGATGGGTATCTGTCTGGTCCGCAAATAACGCTTTGCCATCAAACGGCAGGTCCTGCATTATCGATTGGGACTACATGGACAGCCCCGAAAGCGAGAGCCACGATGCCCTTCGCATGGAGACCACCGAAGCCATTGACCGAGCGGCTGTCCCCGCTGCGTCCGAAGCCGCCTGGAGAGCTGCTTTGGCCGCCGACGCACCCTCTTCAACCAGAGCCCAGAACTCCTTCTTGTCCTTGTCTTGAAGAAGGGGTTCGAACTTGCGGAGGGATCCCCAGAGATTAAACTCATAACAACTCAGCAGTGCCTGGTGGTTGGCCACTCTGAGCTGGAAACTGGCAGACGAATAAACCTTTTTCCCAAAGGTATCAAGTCCTTGTCCTTTGGTATCGGCGCAGGCTGGCCATTCCGCTCATGGTGATGGACCAACTACCACCAAAGAGTTCGGAGCCGGGTGGGTGTATAGGTACTAGTGACCCCTTGCGGGGACGAAATACTTCCTTTCGGCCTTCTTGGAAATGGGGCCAAGAGAGGCCGGAGACTGCCAGAGGCCAGTGGTCATGTTGACCACCCCCTGATGGAATGGGAGGGCCACCCACCCCGGTATCAAGGAGGCGAGGACATTAAACAAGGTGTCGGAGGGCTCCTCCATCTCCTCGGCCCGGAGCTCAAGATTTGCTGCCACTCACCGCAGCTCTTGGTGCGCCCTGAAGTCCTCTTGAGAAGAGGGAGGCGGTGCCGCAACTGAATCGCCCGGCGCCGAAGAGGTAGATGGTGCGGTGCCCTCAGCCACCAACAGCATCGTAAGCTCGACGTCCGGGTCATGTCCCGGGGTCGGTGCCGGTTGTTCGGCGTCCGCGGCGCCATCCCGGTCCCGGGGAGGCGACACAGGGCGGTCTTGAGAGGCTCCCGCCACGGAGCGAGGTCCCAGCTGTGAGGGTGCCTGAGGCCACGGTACCCACTGGCACCATTGTCCTTGCCAGGGCACGGCGTGGAACTGGGACGCCTGGAGCGCAGGCAGAGCTGGTTGCTCCTGCAGTGCGGTGCGGCCCAGGAAGAGACGGCTGCGTGCCAACGCCAAAGTCCTGGAGGAGTGCACAGTGCCGTAGGAACGACTGGAGCAGTCTCTGTCGTGACGGCTCCTGCCCCGAGACTTCGACCTGGATGAAGTCGAGAGGCAGATGTCTGAGGAGCTGTCTCTGGATTCCCTGCGGCGTCTGTGGCCACGGCGCCTCGGTGCCAGGGACTCTCGGGACCGACTCGGAGCACGGCCTCTGTGACGGCGGGCGCTGGAATACAAGCGCCGGTGCCGACGGCATCGGGAGCTGTTCCTCTCAGACTGACTCAAGGAAGAACGGTGTCACTTCTTGTCACCTACTCTACAGCGCTCGAGACCAGAGGAGTGGGACTCGCTCGCAGAAAAGCTGGCACACGGAGTTGACGTACGACGCGGGCCTCTGCTCGGCACCTCGACCCTGGAAGGTACCTTGACCTCCGATACCTCTGGGGAGGGCTGATGGGCACCCAAAGGTGGCTTTCCACGGGACCGGGGGCCCGACTGAAGCGGCGCTCCCGGCACTGGAAGGGCTAGGATGTCACGGCCTGAACTGTCTCTGGCGTCGAAGGCATGCACACCTTCAGGCGAGGCTCGCGTGGACAGGACCAGAATACTCCGCTCAGCACGAGTCGGAGGTCTCTGTCCCGACGGGGATTGTGGGCTGCCCAACTCGGGTCTGGCCTCACCCCTCTCCTTCTCTCAGCGCCGCTGAGTCTTCCCTTGCTTCTTACTGGGAGAGCAGTGCCAAGTCGACGACGGTGCCTCGCTGCGCACCAAAGACGTGATGCCGGGTCGACGCGCCGGTGCCAGGGCCAGTGCTGACTCCATTAGCAAAGTGCGGAGTCGGATCTCACACTCCCGCTTTGTCTGAGGCTTGAAGGAGTGGCAAATCTTACAATGCTCACTAATGTGAGCCTCGCCCAGACAGCGAAGACACTGAGTGTGTGGATCGCTTCTGGGCATAGAGTTGCGACAAGAGTCATATACGACTTGAAGCCTGGGCCACGGGGCATGCTCCGAGCCAGACACCAACGAAAGAAAAGTCCAGCAAAGAAACTAGAACTAGTGAACTAGATACCACTAAGGCTATAAACGCTGGAGCAAGTTCCAACTACCTTCACTGGCGGCAAGAAGGAACTGAGGGTGGGGGGAGCACGCAGCCCCCTTTATGGCGCGATATATCGTCGCCACTCCAGGGGTCGCAGCGGTGCTCCCCCACTATGGATACTACTAAGGGAAAAACTTCCGGCACCGGTACACGTGGCGAGCACGCACACCTATAGTGGAATACACCTGAGCAATCACTCGAAGAAGAACCTGCGTTGCCTATGGTATCTCTTAGACAGCTCCATCAGTGACCACTACCTAGTTTATTGAAGAAATGTAAGAAGTGATATCATCATGGACTATAATTGAGGAGAAAATATCTGAGAGTAGAGGGATCTTTAATCTACCTGACAAAGGCATAACAAGAGTCACTGGTTAAACGTTAAAGCTTGGCAAATTCAAATGGGAAATAAGGTGCAGATTAAGTGAAACCATTTACAATTCTCTATTTGAAATATTTAAAATCAAGAAAATATGTCTTTCTAAAAGACAGGCTCTAATTCAACTAGAGGACATTGAGTTTAATACAGAAATTACAAAGTGAAATTATATGGCCTATGTTATACAAGGAATCAGACTAGATCACAACAGTTGTTTTTCCTAAAAACCTATGATTCTAGGATATTCATATGGCCTCCAAAACCATCATAGCTGAGGTCCCCACAAACATTAGTGAATATTGTGACTAAATGTGATTGTTTCACTTTTTACCTTGCCTCCTCAACTCCATTTCTTTGTTTTATTCACTTGTTCTCTATCTTAGATTATAAACTCTTTGGGTCAGGGATTGTTCTGTCACATGTGCCTAATCTAATGGCCTAATCAGAGTTTCTAGGTGCTACCACAATAATAAATGAATGATTTACCCTCACAGGGTAGGGAAGTATTATCCCTATTTTACAGATGGGGACTCAAGACGCAGATTGAGGGATCTGACCATAAATTACACAAGAAAGCCTGTGGCACACCCACAAGTTGAACGATAAGGCTATCCATTCTTGACAATACTCCCTATTCCTCTGCTTCAGTCAGGGTACCATAAACCTCAAAGCATAAGAAACCCAAGATAATCTAAACTATTTGGATCTGAGGAATGCAAGTATACTAAGGAGTGCTTTGAAGTGAATATCTTTTGCTTCTGGCTGAAAGGATAAAGCTTGCACAGATGGAGTTCCGCCTCAAGGAGTGATCTATTCAAGTGTCAAAGGCATACCAGTTGATCAATATTTTAGCCTTATAAGAGGCACAAGATTTAAAGCCCAACTTCCTGTGGGACTCTGCAGTCCCAGAGGTGGGAAGCCACTCAAGTGGAGGTATCAGTAGCTATGAAGCTGACTGTGATCCTGAAGTGGGTTAGTGTCCAAAAAGCACACAACACTGGTTACAGTGAGGATCCATAACAGTAATGCCAGGAAACAGAGCAAGCCACACAAGGAGGAACCAGAAATAATAAAAAAAAAACCTCTCTTTTAAAGTAGTAAAAAATGAGCATAACAAATGAAATAAAAGGAGGATGGGAGAGGATTATAGAGTCCAAACCAGAGGAGACAGCAGCCAAGACAGGAACAGTCAGACCCACAGATACTTTAACCTGTCACACTGAAGGAATTACTGCCCTGATGCTAGAATATGTAGTGAGACTGGCAGGGGTTTGAAGAGTATGGTGCTAAGATATCTTTCATGTCACAAAGACAGTTCACTATCCCGTTACTAGAAGAGTGAGTGAGGGGGGAATTGATAGCAACATTCAACTACCTGAAGGGGGGGCGTTCCAAAGAGAATGGAACTAGGCTGTTCTCAGTGGTGGCAGATGACAGAAAAGGAGCAATGGTTTCAAGTTGCAGTGGGGGAGGCCTAGGTTGGATATTAGGAAAAACTATTTCACTAGGTGAAGCACTGAAATGGGTTCCCTACGGGGATGGTGGAATCTCCATCCTTAGAGGTTTTTAAGGCCGGGCTCGACAAAGCCCTGGCTGGGATCATTAGTTGGGCGTGGTCCTGCTTTGAGCAGGGGGTTGGACTAGATGAACTCGTGAGGTCTCTTCCAACCCTAATCTTCTATGATTCTATTATAATAGCTGGAATATAAAACATATCCCCCCCACCCCAACATTACAACTCTAAGTAGCTTCAGTACTCACCTTTTGAAAGTAGCTTCCGGAATTTCTGAGTGGCTGAGAGCTGCTGCTCTGGGCTATTGGAGAAAATCATCTCAATCATATCAGAGGTGATGACGGCACTCTGGGATTACATAGGGAAAGCAAACTAGTAAATTCTGGATTGAATTCAGAGGGAAAAGATTAGAACAACATTTGCCAAACTGTGCTATTGAGTTTATTACTACGTAAGAAGCTAGCCAACAAGAGTGATATTATTGACTGTTAGTGTGATCATTCAAAGGGCTTTAGATGGTAGCGTGCTAATTTGTGAACCTTTCATCTCTAGAATCCAAATTTTTTTTAAGGTATATGAGCAAAATTAGCAGACATTTTCCACATCACAAAACCACCATATAACTGGCAGTATCTTATCAGGAGAAGGAAGATGAGGATTGAAATAGTAAAGTTATTGATAGATGGGTGTTTGTGGCTAGGATAAGTTATTGTCTAGACCTGTCCATTATGTTTGCTTCAAGCCACTTTTGTAGCACCTCAATTCACACAACCTGTAATTTTAAAAAAGTATAAATGGTTTTAGTTCTGGTGAAAGACAGACAACCCTGATGACTGAATTCCTGAGCATGAACATCACAGCAGCAGTGCTAGCTTTCCTACACTACTCTGACCAGTGTCCTTCAACTTTGACCTGGAGACTTTGTCTACAGCAGGAAAAAAAGGATGCACAGTTCAGCACACATGCAGGTCCACAGGTGGAAGGAGTAGTGTAGAAAGGGCTCAGATCTTCTGACCACCAAGTCATCAAATCCTACTCTAGGAGGGTTATAGATGAAACAGATAAAAATACCTGAGCTTTCTCTGCACTTCCACTTCCATTAGTGAAGAATTACTGATCTATATTTTGCAAGATAGGTAATTTAGGAGAAGAGGGGAGTTAAATTTCAAGTGTCCCCTCTCTCTCTCTGAGATTTTCATGGATGCTAATTTGAGATATTTGCAATTGTACTTTTTAAAATTAGCACCTGTCCCATTTAGACTGAAACACTCTCCCATGCTTTTCTCCAGGTCCATTTCACATAAGCTTTAAAACAAATGGTTACAGCTTTCTATCACTACTGACCTGGGATAAATTTTAAGAGAACTAGCTATGTGAGTCTCTATATCTCATTAGGGATCCACTGAGCCATCCAGGTTACTCCGTTAATGAGTTTTTGGCAGAGCAAAGCAAATCTGCACACTCATTTCAATGGTATTTCTCTGTACGTAATGCAATAACTTTTGAAAACTACAACCACTGAATTCCAAAATGTCAGAGAACATTCTTAACATCAATGGGCAGATCCCTAGTGATTTTGGTGAAAATTAGAAAATCAAAGTGATTCTTCTCGGGGTTCCAAGACTGAGTCACCTTAATACTGCGCCCCCGCCCCCCCGTATACAGCGTGAGAAAGACTTGCTTGTGCTCAACTGTGTTTCAGCTCCCCGACACTACCAGTCTGAGAGCCACTCAAGCACCCTCCTCTGGGCTATGCCAACCCTTACGTTGCCTTTGAGGTTAACAGTAGTGTACCCCCAGTCCCTGAGCCCCTTTGAAGCATTCCCCTGTAGTGTCCAGCCCCTTATCCACTGAACATTCACAGAAAAACCAGGTCTGTCATTTCTAAGGGCCAGTGAACACACCAGCTTGTATGATTCAACTCAGGATCAGCCCCTAGTTTAATATCAGACACTTACATGTATTTATAGTGAAAACAAGTTTATTATCAAAGATTCAAGAAATAGTGAGTAAGAATAATGAAAACAAAAGGTTACATATACAACAAAATCATAACACGATTTCTAGAGACTAAGCTGAACAGGCTAACCTTCTGTCTTAAGCAGTTTATCTCACCCCAAATGTCCTCTGCATCATTTTAACCAAGGCTAGTTGTAATCCCATTTTCATGAATGTAAATCGCACTGCCCGATTACTACTTAGTGCGGGATGAGAGAGCATCTTCCTTATTCTCCATATATCCTTCAGAATTCACTGTCTGTGCCCAGAATCAGGATAACACCCCACACACACCCTGGCTTATTTTCCAGTATGCTGCCTCCCTGTTGATTTCACAACCCCCTGACGACTTCATATGCAAATGATTCTCCATTGTGTTAGCCTACAATGCTTAACTTACATGCTGACAGAGACAGGTGAATAAACATCTTTTGTCAACTCTGCCTTGATACAGACTTTAAAGCATATTTTCAGTAGACATACATAACTCCTTACATTGTATGTGTTCACACATTTCACAATGATATTAGCGACTAGTGGGTTCTGTACCAAACTAAATGAAGCATGATTTTTAATCACATATGTGGTTAGATGTTTGGCTGCATGAGTGCTGTCCCTGTGTGCCGTGCCAGCTCTGCGCAGACAGTTGGCACAGCAGACCTCAAGCGAACCACCCAATGACCACAAGATCTGTTAAGGTACGAAGGCACCCAGGCAGGTTTACTGTCGACAAAACATGGTACTGGTATCCTGAAGACTGTACTGGACCACTAATATATGTATGCCCGTAACAATGGACGAAGCTCAGTCAGTGGCAGGACTTCCCACTGCCCTCTAAACTGGCCAAAGACACTCCCTCTGAGTACAAACAAATTACATATTGTCCCTCTGACATAGTTAACATCTATTAACATAGTCAGTTACCACCCATGACCTAGTACATCTCTATCAATGACACTATCATCCTGACCTTATCTTTAGGAGGAGTCAGTGTGTTCCTATTATCTTTGGGGAAAGTGTTTGTACCATTCTTGGTATGGGGTATTCTGGTACCACCCTTCTGGAATGTGTTTGCATATGTATTCTGTGCCTAGCACTTCTTAGGAATGTGTGTTTCTGCAATATCAGTCCTATTCTTGCCAGATTTTGTGAGCAGGGCCTACTTCTTGCTCACAACTTAACTTTATAGCAGCAAAGTTTTGAACGCTACTTTAGCCCAGGCCTCTGATAGAAGGGCTTAAGTTTCAGGCCTTCTTCCTACTACTACATATTGGCAAGTTTCTCTGCATCACAGCCTCAAGAACAAAATCCATAAAGAGTTGTTTCAGACAGCACATTTTACCCAGAGTTTTCTTGGAAAACAAACCAACCAACCAATCAGTCTTTCCATCATGTTTCTCTGGCACAATCTGATCCATTACCAGATATGTTGTATCTGTCCATTTTAGAATATAAACTCTTTGGGACTAGTGCCAATCCTGCCTATGGCACTATCTACCACTATCCACCTACCTACCAACCATTTTATTTACACAGAGAGAGAATATGCATGCAGAAATTCTGAAAGCATCATGCTCACTTACAGAAGTCATCTCCATATTGTTCAGTTGAGCTTCATGAAAGCCTCCATCTGACATCACTTCCTCCTCTGCTTCTTCCTCAGCTGTAGCAACATTTCTGCGCTTAAATAACTAAAGGAAAAGACTTGAAGTTAGTATCAGCAGTACAGAAACCAAGGCTAGCTTACATTCAGAATAGCACATTAGGCTGCAATAGCACTGACATCCATGATCACCTAATCACTGTGTAGAAACAAGTTGTGACAGGTGAACATGGAATATTTCAAGACTATTATATTGAGATTTGACAGATGCTACAGAACCCTAGAATATCCAAAGACATTATGTTAAATTTATAAATGATATATGTACTTTTATGGGCTTGCCACCAGTTATATTCCTGGTTCAATGAGTGAGCTCAAGGATGCTTTCTACAGGAACTAAAAGCACTAAGGGGTAATTAATGCAAAACCTTAATGCTGAATCAATACAGGTAACAAGAATTATGAAGCTTCACCCACCCCCCAGTGGAAAGAACACACAGATTAACATGGCCTGGTCTTAACAGATAATGGACTTGAACCTTCATAAAATATCAGCCCTGACCAGAGGACTTGTTCGCTCACACTTGATCCATGAACTAACATGAGAGTGTGACCAAGAAAGGCAGGCCCTGTGGAAAAGACCTGGAGCACTTTAAATCTCCAGAATCTCCATATGGAAGATGGATTGTCATCTAGTAAACAAGGCATGCATATAATCTGTTTGTTTTTAAGATGTTTTCTCTAAAATGCTTTTGTTCTGAACAAACAGTATTTTGATATATGACAGCTGGTTGGTCAATGCCCCCTGGGAGAACATAACTGCAAATGCTGAACTGAAGTCAGATCTGCTGAGGTGATCACAGTTAATTGCAAGAGTTTGCAGCCTAAACTCCAGCCTGGAAGGAGAGGATCATGGGATTCTGGCCCAAGAAAGGTAAGAACTACAGACCCAAGACTAAGAAGGATGCCCTCATGGAGATCATAAGGGGGACAGAGGTACAATTTAATCATGAACTGAGACAAATATATTTGCTAAAAGTTGTGGTTCCAAAAGAACACTGGAATCAAGTAAGTCAATGGATTTCTGAGTCATTAGAGGAAATAGTCAAACTCAATTTAAAACCAAAGTTTAGTAGATTAAAAAGGATTTAACAAAACCTAGTAAGGAAAGTCTAAAACACACTTTCATTTAAATTATAAAAAAAAAAAAAAAAAAAAAAAACCCTTCCCCTGAAGGTGCTGGAAACACAAACCCAACAGCATGACTATAATAGAAAAGAACAAACTGTTCTCATCAGAAACTGACCAGAAACAAAGTCAAATGCAAAAGAAAATCAGCACATTATGATGAGCAGATTACATTCTAAACTTTTATTCATCTGACTAACCTAAAGCCTTGTCTATGTTACAAACTTATGTCGACTCAAGTTATGGCAGCATACAGCTGCCAGTTAGTACATCACTTGTGCACATGCATACTTGGTGCCTTGTGTCAGCAGTGCTCGTACTCACCAGGAGCACTTTTACTGATGCAATGTGGTGCACCATGGGTGGGTATCCCAGCATGCAATTTGCCAACATCCAGAGCACTGTCTTTTGGGAAGTTCCGGCAATGCATGATGGGGCCGAAACGAATTGTGCAGGGGTGACCGCGAGTATACGGTCAACTTCCCAGTTTGCAACTATCTGTATCCCATAATTTTTGCATCTTTTTTTAAAATCCCACAATCCCGCATGACTGTCCTCGCTGTCTCCAAGCTTAGCACGAAGCCTGCACAGGTCTGCACCGTTGTCATGAGTGCTGCAAGCACAGGGTGCACGATGCTGTAAGTATTTGCAGAGTCTCAAGGAGAGCCACAGGGAACATGACGATTCCTTGGAGGACAGATTGTTGTAGACCATTGTGAGAACCAACTCAAAGTTGTGGGTGGAATTCACAGAGCAGCTGCAGATGGTGGTGCACCACTTCTGGGCCCAAGAAACAGACACTAGCTGGTGGGCTTGCATCATACTGCAGATTTGGGATGACGAGCATTGGTGACAATCTACATTCCTAGTTTGGTGTGCCAAGCTTGCCCCAGCCCTCCAGAGCAGGGACACCAAAATGAGAGCGGCATTGACAATGGAGAAGTAAGTGATGATAGCACTGTGGAAACTTGCAACGCCAGATTGTTACTGGTCAGTCCAGAATAAATTTGGAGTCAGGAAATCCACTGGGGGGGGCCTTTGTCACGCAAGTGTGCAGGGCCATTAATCATCTCCTACTGTACAGGACGGTGACTCTCAGCAATGTGCAGAATATAGCAGATGGATTTGCAGCAATGGAGTTCCCAAACTGAGGTGGATCAATAGATGACATGCATATCTCTATTTTTGACATGATCAGAAAGGGCCCACTTTTCTATGGTTATGCAAGTGGATATGGTGGATCCCAAGGAATGCTTCACTGACATCAATGTGAGCTGCTCAGGGAAGATGCACAATGCTCACATCTTTAAGAACACAGGACTGTTCAAAAGCTGCAAGCAGGGACTTTTCTTCCTGACCAGCAGGTTACCATTGGCAATGCTGAAGTGATCCAGCCACCTCAACACCACCAAGGAATGCTTTACTACTGGCTCAGCAAGTGCAAAATGACCGCTGAATGTGGCTTTGGTGATTTGAAGGGACGCTGGCATTGTTTACTCACAAGATTGGACCTCAGTGAGAAAAATATCCCAATGGTTATAGCTGCCTGCTGTGTTCTGCATAATATCAGTGAAGCAAAGGGGGAAAGTGTCGACCCAGGTGGAGGTGGAGCAGCTCTCTGCTGAATTTGAACAGCCAAATACAAGGGCTACTAGAAGAGCTCAATGTGTAGCCACAGCTCAGGGAGTCTTTGAAAGACCATTTTAATAGTGAGCCAGAGTAGCGTAAGTTGTTGTTGTGTGCTCTATCTGGCCATGCTCTTTTTTGCAGCCTGATATGAATTGTGTGTTGATTGCTGTACACGTAGGCATATAACATTGTCAATGCACCTATTCATTTTGTTTGTGAATGATCTTGAGTTGCATGACACTGTGCAGAAACAGGTAATTGGTCATTTTCAGAATAGCTGAACACCAGCCACCATATGTTGTGAAGTAATAAAGACGAATTATGTTTCAAATAATTTTATTTGGTAACAAAATCATTGAAAATAAAACCAAAAACAAACCTTGGGTAATTTAAAAACACATACTGTATATAGTATCAGGGGGTAGCCGTGTTAGTCTGTATCTACAAAAACAACAAGGAGTCTGGTGGCACCTTAAAGACTAACAGATTTATTTGGGCATAAGCTTTCGTGAGTAAAAACCTCACTTCTTCGGATGCATAGAGTGAAAGTTACAGATGCAGGCATTGCTCTCCATGTGTCAGTATCTAATGCCTGCATCTGTAACTTTCACTCTATGCATCCGAAGAAGTGAGGTTTTTACTCACGAAAGCTTATGCCCAAATAAATCTGTTAGTCTTTAAGGTGCCACCAGACTCCTTGTTGTTTTTATACTGTATATACTCGTTGATCATAAGCCGGTTCGTGTATAAGCCGACCCCCCCAAGATGGGTAAGTAAAAAAGGAAATTTTTTATGTCCCGTTCATAAGCTGACCCTATAATTCAGGCGTCAGCAAACTTTGGCTCCTGGGCCATCAGGATAAGCCACTGGTGGACCAAGATGGTTTGTTTACCTTGAGCAGCTGCAAGCACGGAGGTAAACTTAAGTAAACAAAGTGTCCCAGCACGCCAGCTGCTTACCCTGACGGGCCAGGACAGCAACTGTAGGGAAATTTTGGGGAGGGGGAAGAAGTTGGGGGTCAGGGGAGTAACCCCTGTGACCACCCCCCACATGGCCCCACCCCTAGCCCGGGACCCCCACACTCTTCCCATCCAATCCCTTCCCACCTTATCTGGGGAGGATGTCTCTGGCCTGGCTAGAGCTGCTCCGACAGGCTGGGCAGCACGGCCGCAGCCTGCTCCGGCGGGCTAGGCCAGTCATGCTCAGGTGGGCCGGGCGGCGCAGCCACAACCTGCTCTGGGAGGCGTGGCTGAGCGGCACGGCTGCAGCCTGCTAGCTCCGGAGCTGCAGCTGCTTTGGAAGCTGGGGAGAGAGCAGCGTGGCCAGAAGCGGAGAGACTCTGGCCCCACCTCTTCCCTTCTGGTTCTGCTGGCTGTGCTGCCTCTCCTTGCTCCCTCTGTTGGGGGAAAGGGCTGTGTCCCACCTCTCCCTCCCTATACCCGTTCATAAGACAACCCCCTTCTCTGGTACTTCCCTTTTTTACTAAAAAAATTTGGCTTATGAATGAGTATATATGGTACATTAAAAACAATTAAAAAACCTAATAAATTAAGAGAACAGAATTAATGAGGGGGAAAGAATATTCTTGTCCATCTCAGCTACACCTACAGCAATCGTGACTTTCACAGGTCGGTGTAAGTGAAGCTGTGATTGTCTTTCACGTCCCCTGGGATGGGGGTGGGGGAGCAGTAGTGCAGCAGCCCCTAATGTTATATGGAATGTTGGGGTGAGGGGGGCATGGGAAGTTCTGATATTGAGTTCTCAATGGGCTGCAGAGGGAGGTGACCATGGGATTGTTGAACCTGCAAGTCCACAGTATCTGTGTTTTCTGCCTGAGAATCCCTATTATATCCTGATGCATCTCCCTCTCCTTTTCCTGCTCCTTTCTCCTCTCCCCCCTTTGCTTCTTCAGGTTGTCACCAGTGTTCATCCTGCAGGCCCTGTGCTCACTGTCCGTTGCAGCACTGGCTTGTAGGATCTCCTGGAACATGTCATCATGAGTCCTGTTCTTTCTGCTCCTTATCTGGCTCAGGCATTCTGTGGGTGTGCACAGAGAGACCATGAAGGCTGCAATGGCAGCACCTGCAGATAAAACACAAAGAGGTACTATTGTCAGTGTACTCACTATGGAAAGTGAAACTCAAAATGCTTAACTCAGTCCCCTTCCTCCAGTGTGCATAGTTCCAGCCCCAGCCCCAGTCGTAGTTAGTATGGCCTGCTGGGGGTTGGAGAAATGAGGAAGGAATTGCTCAGTTGCATGATTCTTAAAGTATAGGTTGGGCCCTTCATTTTCAGTTTTTATTTTATTTTATTTTCCCCAAGAATTTATCAATGTTTATTACCACAACAACATAAGGAGGTGAAAATCAGTTAAAAAAAAATTCTGGGTAAATATCGGGGTGTATTTTGGCAGACAGAAAGACGGGGGGGAAATATTCAATAGATGAATGCTTTCAATTTCATTCAGCACTGTGGTTTGGAGTTCTGTTTTGTTCTTCAGCAAACTAGGGTTGTCGATGACTCGCAGTTAACGCACACGATTAACTCAAAAAAATTAATCGTGATTAATTGCAATTTTAATCTCACTGTTAAACAATAGAATCCCAATTGAAATCTATTAAATATTTTTGGATGTTTTTCCACATTTTAATATATTGACTTCAATTACAACCCAGAATACAAAGTATATAGTGGTCACTTTATATTATATTTTATTACAAATATTTGCACTGTAAAAATGATAAACAGAAGAAATAGTATTTTTCAATTCATAGAATATCAGGGTTGGAAGGGACCTCAGGAGGTCATCTAGTCCAACCCCCTGCTCAAAGCAGGACCAATCCCCACCTAAATCATCCCAGCCAGGGCTTTGTCAAGCCTGACCTCCTCTAAGGAAGGAGATTCCACCACCTCCCTAGGTAACCCATTCCAGTGCTTCACCTCCCTCCTCGCGAAAAAGTTTTTCCCAATATCCAACCTAAATCTCCCTCACTGAAACTTGAGACCATTACTCCTTGTTCTGTCATCTACTACCACTGAGAACTGTCTAGATCCATCCTCTTTGGAACCCCCTTTCAGGTAGTTGAAAGCAGCTATCAAATCCCCCCTCATTCTTCTCTTCTGCAGAATAAATAATCCCAGTTCCCTCAGCCTCTCCTCATAAGTCATGTGCTCCAGCCCCCTAATCATTTGTGTTGCCCTCCGCTGGACTCTTCCCAGTTTTTTCACATCCTTCTTGTAGTGTGGGGCCCAAAACTGGACACAGTACTCCAGATGAGGCCTCACCAATGTCGAATAGAGGGGAATGATCACCTCCCTCGATCTGCTGGCAATGCCTTTACTTATACAGCCCAAAATGCCGTTAGCCTTCTTGGCAACAAGGGCACACTGTTGACTCATATCCAGCTTCTCATCCACTGTAACCCCTAGGCCCTTTTCTGCAGAAGTGCTGCCTAGCCACTCGGTCCCTAGTCTGCAGCAGTGCATGGGATTCTTCTGTCCTAAATGCAGGACTCTGCACTTGTCCTTGTTGAACCTCATTAGATTTCTTTTGGCTCAATCCTGTAATTTGTCCGAGTCCCTCTGTATCCTACTCCCTACCCTCCAGCGTATCTACTGGCCCCAGGACCGACCCTTGGGGCACTCCGCTTGATACCGGCTGCCAACTAGACATGGAGCCAGTGATCACTACCTAATGAGCCAGACGATCTAGCCAGCTTTCTATCCACGTCATACAAGTACAGTAGTGCAATCTCTATCATGAAAATGCAACTTACAAATATAGATTTTTCTTCTTTTACTTAACTGCACTCAAAAACAAAACTGGGTAAAACTTTAGAGCCTACAAATCCACTCGAAGTCAGCCAACCGCTAAGACAAACAAGTTTGTTTATATTTACGGGCAATCATGCTGCCCGCTTCTTATTTACAATGTCACCTGAAAGTGAGAACAGGCATTCACATGGCACTCTTGTAGCCGGCGTTGCAAGGTATTTACGTGCCAGATATGCTAAACATTTGTATGTCCCTTCATGCGTTGATAAGAGGACATGCTTCCATGCTGATGACGCTTATTAAAAAAAATAATGCGTTTAATTAAATTTGTGACTGAACTTCTTGGCGGAGAATTGTATGCCTCCGACTCTGTTTTACCTGCATTCTGCCATATATTTCATGTTATAGCAGTCTTGGGTGATGACCCAGCACATGCTGTTCATTTTAAGAACACTTTCACTGAAGATTTGACAAAACACAAAGAAGGTACCAATGTGAGATTTCTAAGGACAGATACAGCACTCGACCCAAGGTTTACGAATCTGAAGTGCCTTCCAAAAACTGAGCAAGACAAGGCATGGAGCATGCTTTCAGATGTCTTAAAAGAGCAACATTCCAATGCGGAAACTACAGAATCCAAATCACCAAAAAAGAAAATCAATCTTCTGCTGGTGGCATCTGACTCAGATGATGAAAATGAACATGCATCAGTCCGCACTGCTTTGAAACGTTATCAAGCAGAACCCGTCATCAGCATGGACGCATGTCCTCTAGAATGGTGGTTGAAGCATGAAGGGACATATGAATCTTTAGCACATCCGGCACGTAAATATCTTGCAATACTGGCTATAACAGTGGGCTTGTAGACTCTAAAGTTTTAGATCGTTTTATTTTTGAATGCAGGCTTTTTTGTACATAATTCTACATTTGTAAGTTCAACTTTCATGATAAAGAGATTGCACTACAGTACTTGTAACGGGGGAATTGAAAAATACTATTTCTTTTGTTTTTTTACAGCATTTTATAATTGTAATCAAAAATAAATATAAAGTGAGCCCTGTACATTTTTCATTCTGTGTTGTAACTGAAATAAAGATATTTGAAAATGTAGAAAACATCCAAAAATATTTAAATAAATGGTATTCTATTATTGTTTAATCGCACAATTAATCATGATTAATTTTTTTAATCACTTGGCAGCCCTACTCAAAACACAATGCCACTTCTGAGTTTAAGAAAACAATACATCTCTAATCCCCAAATAAAACTTTTCATTTGAATAAATAGTTTACTGTTGTAGACTTAGAACTATTAGTCTATAAATATTTAGATTTAATAATTGGGCCATACCATTTGCAACACATACACTCAACTTCATCCTTTTCTCCTATTTTTGTTTTTAAACTTTCGAATGCTTCCTTGTGTTGTGAAATATATTCCGCTACAGATTTTCGTTTTCTTCTCATTTTAGGGTGTCAAATCTTTAAACAGTTATGGTTTAAAGCTGCTCACAGCTTGAAATGCATACCTGGGGGTGAGATTCATCAATATGTTCAGAAGCACATGCACTTCAGAACTTGTTTGTTTCTTGTGTGTAGCTTCTAAACTAATACATAGCCTTACTTCAACAGGCAGCTTTACATACAGACTAATGTATTATCGTAATACATAGATCTCATGCAATGTATTGTATTTTCCTAATAAAAAGTTATTTTTATATATATGAATGATACAAAAGTAGGGTGAAAAATCAGAAAAAAAATGAATTATACTTTTTGTAAAACCTGGAAAATTTTCGGTAAAAATCAGTTTAAACTGAAAAGGAAGGGACTTAAGTATAGGGCAATGCCACTGAATACTGACATTGTTTTCAAAAGGCAGTGGTGATTTTAGCTGATATCTCACTCCTGAGGGTAACAAAGGCAGAAAGAGAACAGCTGCTGTGGGTGTCACAAAGCAGCCCAGGACTATATGCTGCTGGGCTGTGTATTGCAATGGTGCCTGCTGAAATTATCACTGACTAGCATGGGAAAGTGTTCTACTGCAGAGGAAGAAGTAAGGCTGCCATCCCTAGAAACCTTCAGCAGAGGATTACAGAGTACTTCCATAAAAGTTTAATCAAGATCGCTCAGGAGGATTCGAACATCCCTGTGAACATAAACAAATTGCTCTGCAGCCCTCCTCCCCCCCACCCCGCCTAACTCTAGAGGGGAATGAAAAGCAGATAGCAACTCTCTCTCTGGGCCGTAACACTACCTCTTCTACCAGGAGTAAATTAATGATAACTCAGGAGTGTCCTGCTACTTTGGGGATGCCATCCCTATAATTTAAAATTAAACGACACACTCACCTGAGGTTCCTTCACCTGCATTGGCTCACCCATGCTCATCTGGTAGGACTGGTTAGACTGCAGTGGAGTAAAAAATGTACTGGTTCGCTGCACAGCAGGATTCCCTGGTCACCTGTCCAACATACTCCTCCTCTTCCTTGTTCACCACCTCCTCACTGCTGTTCGCAGCAGAGGCTGGTGACTTGGGCTCCTTGGAACTATCCAGGGTGCTGTGGCAGGTGGCGGTGTGATTTCCACTGAGTATGGCATGTGGCTCTGCGTAAAAGCAGTAGGTCTGCAGCTTGGGGCCGGATCAATTGATGGCCTCCCTGGCCTTCTGGCACGCCTGCTGCAGCTCCTCAGCTTTCACATATGTTGCTGCTGGTCCCTGTCATATCCCTTCTCCTGCATCCCTATGAGCAGATTGCTCAGGATGTTGCTGTTTCTATGGCTGGTTTGAAGCAGTGCCTGCACAGTCTCTTCTACCCACAGGCCAATATCTCCTGTCTACTGCATAGTCAGCTGGGCAGTTGCATTCAACAATGGAGAGCTGGTAGATGTGCTCATCAAGCCGGGCAATCAGGAAACTTAGTTTAAAAAATGGCACTTATGTTGGTGGGAGCCAAATTTAAATGTAAACATATGCTCAACTAGGTCGACATAAGCTGCCCTGCATTGACCTATATTTATAGTGTAGACCAGGCTTAAGATGTTACTAACACATAGGATTTTGATTAATGTCAGAAAAACGTATCACACTGGATTTTAATAAATAGGAAAATTCTAAGAGAACAAAAATGTTTCAGAGATCAATAAAGATTTTTATTTTTGTTTACTGATATAGCCCTGGGTCAAAAAAAATGGGGAAAAATAGTATAGAAATGCATAACACCACTTTGCTCTTAAGATTTATGGGGAAGAATTCTGTGCAGGTTTCTGAGTTAGGCTTTTCTTGGGTGAAGGCTTTGAGATGAGTTTTGGCCCAGCAGAAATTTTTACATTTCAATTATGAACCCCTCAGAAATGGAATTTTCTAAAAGAACCTTAAAAACTATTAATTATAGCAAAATGTGGTAAGAAAAGGTCCTCAGCACTGTTCCTGCTCCCAGGCTGCCTTCTCCTGAGGTAACAGGAAACCACTAGTCCAGTGGTTGTTTTCAGCATCTCTCTTGATTCTCAATCAGTTGGGGACACAAAAAACTTTAAACTCCCTATTCAACATATCAGTCTAATGAGCAGGGTTAGAGTGTGAACTTACATCATCATAATCATGGCAGAACCAGGTCTCTAGCACACAGGTGTGATTTCAGTAGATCAAGGAGCAACTCTCAAAGAAGTCTGCTCTATAATCACCGGTATGCTAGCATGCATGAATTTATCAGGTCAGGGATAACCAGGGGGGCAGACATTTTCAAGAAAAGCCTTCTTTTGAGAACTGGCTATAGTTACAAGAGAAGAGTTCTGCTATACCTGTTCCTCCCTTTTCTGCTTCCGTAGCTGAAGGCCCTCTTCCTCTCGCCTACGACGCATTTCATCAGGATTCAGAGACTTGTTCTTGTAGCTCTTCAATCGGAAGTTCTCTTTTCCTGAGGTTGTCATGATTTCTAGAATACTGCAATTAAAAAGAGGTGGGTCATAGAAAGAGATTTCTTTTCAGGAACACGCTGCTTCCAGTTTTTCCTTTATTACTGCTGTAGCTAGCTATACCTCCAGGCACTGTCCCCACCCGGACTAGTGCTTCTGGGAGAAAGAGAGACTATTAAGTGAAGGCAGAAATAGTTCACAGGACTTGCATACACTTCATATGTCACTCTCAGACTCACAACAGCATGAATGTACTAGTACAGGGGATGCTTGAAATACTCCAGGCCAATACTAAAATACAGGATTGTCTTACTTTTGAGTGCAGGTTAAAGTGGATACTTAAGACTAGTTTATTTAGGTTTTTAGTAGCTGCTTACTTAAACAGTACTAATATTTTAGAACTCTGTTACACAGCAGTTAATGGATTAAAAAGATAGAGAGAATTTCAAATAAACTCAGTTAAAAAAAAAAGTTTGTCCTCCCTCCTTTTTAAAAACCATCAAAGGACTTGCTCCAGCTAACCACACAAAACTTACGTTAATTTCTTTGTCACATCTGTCTCTCTACACAATCTCCCCACTCACAGCACAAATGCCTTCTCTTCTGTAAACCTTGCTCTCTAAGGCAGCTTTCCCATTTCTCTCCATTTAATCAATTCTCCAACTTTTCAAATTTCATCTGAATTTCATCTCTTTTCCCTTCTCTCAGTCTGCAGTTACACTCTAAAGTTTTGGGGATACAGTTTGTAGGAAAGAAGCTAGGAAGGAATAAAGCTGTATTTTCACTAAAACACCAGTGAGTAGCTTTGAAGTTTATAGTTTATGATATCAAAGCACATATACATCTTCTCTTCTTGGGTAATTGAGAAGACCAATAGTAATGGTATCAGTCTGGCGGTGGTCATTGTTTATTGGAGTTTCATATATATTTGCTGAACTGTGGGGTTACTGAGCCTGACCCAAAATCCTGAAGTCAGTGGAGAGAGACTATTTAAAAAATTGTGCTGTGAATCAGATCTTATATCTGCATTGCTGTTCTCTCTTCTAACATTTCACTTAAAATCTTGAGATGGTAAACATAAAATTCTCATTTTCTGAATGTTTCTATGCCTCTCATACAGATGCAAAACTTTCAAGTATGCCACAGATTTCAACAGCAAATTCTGACACAGAGTACTTGTCTCTGTAGCAGAATGAATCGTGCACTGGAATTCTAGAGAAATCGGGGCAATTCAAAGGTTGTGGGTTTGAGCCCCACCAAAGTCAAGTTTTGGTGCAGAAAAGAGCCATAAGAATGATTAAAGGATTAGAAAGCATACCATATAGTAACAGACTCAAGGAGCTCAGTCTATTTAGCTCAGTGGCTTTCAACCTGTGGTCAGCAGACCTCTGGGGGTCTGTAGACTATGGGTATGTGTACACTACCCACCGGATCGGCGGGCAGCAATCGACCCCCGAGCGCTCTCCCATCGACTCCTGTACTTCCCCCCCGCGAGAGGCGCAGGCAGAGTCGATGGGGGAGCGGCAGCAGTCGACTCACTGCAGTGAAGACACCACAGTGAGTAGGTCTAAGTAAGTCGACTTCGGCTCCGTTATTCACGTAGCTGAAGTTGCTTAACTTAGATCAATCCGCCCCCCCAGTGTAGACCAGGCCTATGTCTAAGGGTCTGTGAAAGGTTGTCATTGCCATAGAACAGTGGTTTTCAACCTGAGGTCCGCAGACTATGTGTAAGATTTCCAAAGGGGTCTGCACCTCCAACTGAAATTTTTTAGGGGGTCCAAAAATTAAAGAAAGGAGAAAACCACTGATTTAACTTAACCAAGAGACGGATAAGGAGTGATTTGATCATAGTCTGTAAGTATCTACCTGGGGAATAAATATTTGATAATGGTCTCTTCAATGTAGCAGATAAGGTACTATGACTGGAAGTTGAAGCTAGACAAATTCAGACTGAATATAAGGTGTAAATTCTTAAAAGTGAGTGTAATTAATCATTGTGACAATTTACCCAGTGTCGTGGTGTATTTTCCATCACTGGCAATTAAAAGAAATCCAATATTAATTTAAGATATGCTCTAATTCAAAATGAATTAGTTTGGGGTTGTCTATGGCCTGTGTTATACAAGAGATTGGACAAGATGATCACAATGGTCCCTTTTGCGCTTGGAATCTCTCAAAAGAGCCACAAAAGTTATTCTAGGGTAGAGAACAAGTCTTACAGTTAAACTTTATTTAGCTTCTCAAAAAAAATCAACTGGTGATTTGATTACTGTGTATGAGCACAGGGAGAAAATACTGATAACTAAAAAGGCTCCTTAATCGAGCACAAAAAAGCATAACATAGTTAGAAGCTGAAGCCAGACAAATTCTAATTAAAAATTCATGCCTAATTTAAATAGTGAGGTTGATTAATCACTGGAACAAACTACCCAAATGGTGGATTATCTATCTCTTGATGCCTTCAAATGAAAAATATGCCTTTCTGGAATATGCTTTAACAAAACAAATGATTGGGCTCAATACAGGAGTAACAGAATAAAATTAAATGGCCTGAAATACACAGAACGTCAGACTAGAATATCTAATGATCCTTTTCAGTCTTAAAAACGCTATGAATCAATGGAGACTTGCCAGCTGACTTCAGAATCCCATCCAATCTTGCAGTTACATCTTGGCTCTTCACTGGGGGGTAGCACACCATTCTGCTGTCCTTGCATCCCTTACTGAAATCTCTGGCCACTTCATATGCTGATAAGGACTACGGGACTTGTTTAAATGGTTGTGGAAAACTCTCTCGCATATCCCTGTAGTACAAAGCAAGTAGCTACTCTCACTCGCTGTTCTGTTCCTCTGCATGAACATTCAGAGACATTCTCTATAAGTGCCTCGCTAAATGCCTGGTAGCGATTAGATACTACTAGCTGGGTTGAATGCCTCCTAGTTTTCTTTCCTCTGTAGGTCAAATGTCTGTTCTTTAGTTTCTACTCTTTCCTGTTCCTTTTCCCTTTACAACTTCGGTGGCAATGATTTCCAAACCAAATTGTCAAAGAAGTCTTCAACTGCTTGGATCAAGTTTACCCAGAGCACTGTAGTTGGCAGTGCTGACAGAAAAGAATGGATACTTACTCTACAGAAACTGAATCTTTGAAATATACTGTCCACACAGATTCCACTCTTGGTGACTAATAAGCAGTTGTCTAATTGCTCAGAGGTAAGTAAGAGATGTCCTACTTGAATAGGATCGCAGAACAGCCCTATCGAAATTAGCATCCAATCTGGAAGCCTGCAGTAGGGAATAGCGAGTGCTAATTGTGTGGATCGAGCTCCATGTAGTTGTTTTACATATTACAGGTAAGGGGATTTTATCCAAACAGGCAGCAAAAGCTGCCCAGCCATACTGAAATGCATTCTTTAATATGACCAGGGAGATCTTTCTTGGCTAGCTAATAAGAATTTATGCAACCAGAAACCCATTTGGATAACCTCTGAGAGGATATACGTTTTCCCTTAAGTCTTTTGGCAAATACTACAAATAACCTAGGTGCGTTCCTGAAAGATTTTATGCTATCTAAATAAAATGATAATGCTCTTACTACATCTGCCATGTGAAGCCTCACTTCCCCCAGATTAGAATATGGATTGGGAGAGCAAACCAGGAGGAGATTGGACTGATTTATATGGAATTCTGAAACAAACTGAAGCAGGACTTTGGATAAGATCCAAGAGTAACACTGTCCTTGTGAAACACCAGGTATGTGGAACCAACCACGTGAGCTTGCTTTTCACCTATCCTTTATGATGAACATGGTAGCTTTCTGTAATATTTTATGAGCTAGATAGATAGATATAAAATAAATAACTCAGGGTCCCTACCAATTTTGTATTGCTACTCATTGGTAGGAAAGTTATTATTCCTCCCGGAGGTAAGGGCTAAGGGTTTGAGTCACATAAGCTGTCTGGTTCCAACCCAAATGGCTTAACAAAAACTGGCTGAGTCTATACACATGTACAGAAGACCTTGTGTCAAAAATGAAAGAGCCAAGGACCAAGCCATTAACACTCAACTACAGAGAAGCCCAAACAGGCTGGACATATGAACACAGCATGGCTGAGTTTGAAGAACAAAGGCCCAAGGGTGTGAACAGACAGTGTTTCAAGTGTGCTGCCAAGAATACAAGGGGAGAGAGACTGGGACAGAAAGAGTACAGATGGACCACAAACTCAAGGCATGGCAAAACCATTACTTCTACCAATATGGACTTGATCTTAAGCACGTCTATTCCATGCTAAACTAAAGGCTCTCACATGCAGTATATTCCAGATGACTAATGAATGCTACTTGCTTTGAAAAGGCTGCCCAGTAGCACTGTAAATACTTACTGGGTGGCATTCCTCCACAGGAGACTGAAATAAGGTGGACTCGCTATAGGACCTCATGGTGGGAAAACAGGAGTACTGGAGCCCCAAGCCCCAATCTCAGAGTGGTTGAGGCCACATGCCTGCCCTTTCAGAAGAGTATGGACCACTGGGGTCCAGCACATTAAAGGCTGTATCAGGCAACCCCACAGCCAAACCAGGACTGCTCACACAGGTGCCCCTCCAAAAGAGCTGCAGTGAATCATCACTCAAACATGCAGCAACAACCCAGCTGCACTGACTTACCCTTCCAACAGAGCTTGCATGCATGTGACAGCAGCCTAACCCTAAGCCGAACCTGGGTCAGATGACCCCCAGGCTCAGGTATCTCCCTAACCCTGCCAAAGCTGCAGATCAGTCTGTGCAACAGCACTACCTGGCCGAACCCTCCTGCTGCCTTGCAACATATCAGACTCTTGAGACTCCCTGCTCTTGATTCCATCCCTGTTCCTGTCCCAGCCTTGCCTGATCCCTGTTCCAGTCCTATCCTTGCCCTACTCTGACCTCGCTCCAGTCCTGTTACTGACAAGCCCCAGCCTTGTTTCCACTTCCTGACCCTCTCCAGATCCTTGGACTACACAGTTTCGACCTTTGGACTGTATCTGGACTCCAGTTACAGTACTGATATGGCTTGTCCCTAGACTCTGACCACCAAGCTTTGACCCCGGCTTGCACCTATACTCCAGCTATGTACCGATTCTTGTTTGTCTACAGACTCTGATCAGCTCTGACACCAGATCTTGATTCAAGTGCCACCCTTGGCCCAGTTCTGACCCTACATCCAACGGCAATCTCTGCTCCAACCACTAGACCTGACTGCCAGGAGACAGTACCTTTGTAAATCCATTACACTCTCCTAGTTGATTTAATGGCCAACAAAAAAAGCTTTTTTAATTGATAAATGATAAAGGGAGCAAGAGCTCCCAGAGGTCCCATCAATCCAACTAGAATTATATTAAGATCCCAGAAACAAGGGGCTCCCTAATTGGGGGAGGGGTCCCTTGATGAATTTTGCTATTGTAAGATTAAAACACACTGTTTGGCCCTGAATAAGAGGGTGATTTGCAGATATTGCTGCCAGGTGGACTCTTACTGAACGGACGGACAATCTCCACTGCTTCAGGGCTAGAAGATATAGTCTATAACTACTGAGGCTGGTGCTGTCAGTGGAGAAAATGGGCTGAAATGTCCAGACAGTGAACTTCTTCTCCATTTAGCTCTGTAGATAAGTCTAATCAAAGGTTTCCTGTCTGGAGGAGAATGTTCTGAACCTCAGCTGGGTATTCATACAATTCAGGATGTCAGGTGCAGGGTTTCTGGGTCTGGGAGACTGTGTCAGGTAGAATGGGTAAGGTGATCAATGGTTGCACTGAGATTCACCAGATCTGAATATCAAACCACGATCATGCAACCTGCATCTTGTCTCAGTTCCCATAGTACTCTGGGTAGCAAGATATAAGTGGATAGGCATATATTAATCAGTGTCCATGGGATAAGAAATGTGCCCATCAGGGAACCTGGCACTGTGCCCCCTCTAGAGCAGAATGTCTGATAGGTGTTGTGACATGTGCAAGAAGTTCTACTTTTGGTAGTCCCTATACATAAAACAACCTCTGCAAAACTGAGTCTTTGAAAGACCCCACGTGGTTTTTGGAAAAATGCTTCCTGATAGAATCTTCTCGGGTGTTCTGGAAACTGGGCAGTTGGCAAACTACTGGTGTGATGAGATGTCAGATGCACCACTCCCACTGATATATGGCTTCTTGGCAGATGGGAAAAGATCTTACTCCCACCTGCTGATGTAGTGTATCACTGTGATGTTGTCTGTCAGTAACTTCATTGTTGAGACATGAAGAAAGGGTAGGAAAGCCCTGCACAGCAGGCATATGGCTCTGAACTCTAAAATGTTTGTGTAGGCAGGCCTCTTAGGGAGACCAGGCCTCTTGATTTTTTAGTGGAAAAAGATGCATCGCTTCATTTATGCCTGTTACCAGCGTACATGTAGGTAGAGGCATGGAGAAAGAGTTGTGAACAGAGGCAGCTAATAGGAGTTTCAGAGGGTGCAGCAGCAGACTCTGTGCTTGAAGGTAGTGGGACTTGATGAGTGGTGCTTTCCTTCCAGGTTCAGCACTAGGTGTGATATCAAAATGGCCAGCGGGGGTAACCTGCAATGGATGCGCCATGTTTTCTTTCCTGCCTGAAGACAGAAAAGATTTCATATGTATGAAGTGCAAGCTGGTGGATGTGCTGGAGGACAAGATTCTTGGATTGGAGGGGCAAATTGACATGCTACTGAGAATCAACCTGAGGAGTTCCTAGACAGCCAGGTTGGGGAAAAAACAGTACCCCAGGTTCAAGGAAGAATGGAGCTGACCACTCAGAAATCAGAGAGAGAGGAAATCAGACAGAGCCTGGTGGTTTGTAACCACAGAGGCAGGAAGTCACAGCAGCTTTCTACCCAGTTGGAGACAAAAGAGGATGGACAGGCTGTGGCTACCAAAAAGAAGAGGACTAGAAGGAATTCCACACAGCTAGAATTTTCAAATCAATACCAAGTATTCAATGTGGAAACTCTGGAAGATACCTCTCAAGATCCAGCAGGTCCAAGGGAATGTAGGGATGTACAGGACACATACTTGGATGGCAGCTCAGCCCAATTTGTAAGAAAATCAAGCTTGCCCACAAAGAATTCTCCAACTATCCAAGGAAGACAATCCTTGTTAAAGATTCAATACTCAGAAGAATTGAAAGAATATTCTGCAACAGGGAGGTGGACAACTGGATGATATGCTGCCTTCCTAGTAAAGAACAGTAGAACACAATCAAGTGGCTGGAAGTTAAAGCTAGACAAATTCAGAAATACACTGGAAATAAGAGGGCTTAAATATTTAACAGTGAGAGTAATTAACATTGGAACAATTCACAAAGCGTCGTGGTGGATTCTCCATTGCGGGCAATTTCTAAATCTGAAAGATATGCTCTAGGAATTATTTTGGAGAAGTTCCATCGCCCGTGTTATACAGGTCAGACAATATGACCACAGTGGTCCCTTCTGGCCTTGGAATTTATGAATCTGGGAAGCTCCCAATCTCTTGAATTAGAAAGGTCTTATGCATTGACAAGAAGCTGTTTCAGAAGTGATTCATTGTGTATCCATATCCAGCTAGAGCCTGCTTACTCCACCAGCTATAGCCAGTGTCTCAGCTTCATGCTGAGCTTTTCTGAATGGAAAAAAAAATTCAGGAAGTATATCCACTGATGTAGCAATAAGCCACTAAAAGGAGTAGCATTGACCTTTGACTGAAACACCTAACCAGTGTTTGGTAACAGGAACATAGGAATTCCAATACCAGGACTGACCAGGGGTCCACCTAGTCAATATCTTGTCTCTGGTACTGGTCAGTACCAGGTGTTTCAGAGGAAAGGGAAAGACAATTATAAAATAACCTGCTCATAGGAGAACTCTTAGCAGTTAGAAGTCAGCAAAATCTCCTTACATTCAGGGCATACTTAAAAACATAGATAATATAAACAATCTGTATAAACCTCTCTATAAATGTTAAGGCTAAGACTTTGTCACAGTTACTTTCGGGTAAAACTCATGGACATAAACAAAAATTCACAGAAGCCATGACCTGTCTGACTTTTACTAAAAATAATGGGGGGGAAGGGGCTGATGAGGGATGACTGAAGCCTGAGCCGGGAGAAGAAAGCTGAGGGGGGAGAGGGAGAATGGGGTCAGCACCCCCACCATGCCTCAAGCCCACCACCACCACCACACAGCTCCAGGGTCCCTGACGACTGACAGCTCCAGCCCCGTCAACCCAGGGCTGAAGCAGAAAATGTCACAGAGGTCTCTCAAAGTCACAGAAACCGTGACTTCCATGACAATCTTATTCTGAATAAACGTCTAATCCTGTTATTTGAATCTTACAAGGTGCTTGGTCTCCCTCTCTTGTGACTCCAAGTTCTATAAGTATATTATTAATTGTGTAAAGAAGTATTTCCCTCTATCTCAATTTTAAATGTGTTGCTTTTCAATTTCATTGAATTCCACCTTTTTCTTGTATTTTGACAAAAGGTAAATATGGCCACCCAATTTTAAATTCCTTTATCATATTCCTTTTAACTAGCCTTCCTTCTAAGCAGTCTCAATCTCATCAGTCACTACTCATCTGTCTCTGGACCCACTTCTATTTCTATTATATCTTTTACAGCTGGGGCAATTAGAACTACACACAATATCCTAGTTGAGGGCTTAGTATTTACATTAAATTGAAAAAGCTTCATTAATGCAGAGTTATGGTGGCCCAGTGATAGTGCATGTCCTTTCAGAACACCAAGTTCAGCATAACAGACTTCTGAAAACCAGGAAATACAGCGTTAAAGTAAACACCCACACAATCTTAACTTACCCACCCTGGAGCTGGCAATACCCACTCAGAATTATTTGCATGCATTCCAGCTACATTCATTGTGTTACGTGTAGCTGTATTGAATGATGGAGCAGCTTGGAAGAGTTGTGATTGTGTTATGAGGACATCTGGGTCCAAGGCTCTACCTCCTCATCCCTCCCCCCCCCCCGTGCGCCCCTCCCCCAGCATGTTATCAAAAGAAAGAAGTGCTTGTATACCTCGAGGTTCCAGTCTGGATCATTTCAATACAGAATTGTGAAGGGTGTGTCAGTAGCAGGGCACTGGAGTCCTCTTGAAATAGATATTGTCAGTAGAGAGGTATGATATGAGAGAAGTCTGTGGATTTAATGATGAGCAGGGGATAGCAAAGGGCTAAGTGGTAACCTGGGTGCAAATATGAAGAAGTCGTAAAAGGGTATGAAATGGTTATTAAATTTTACAAGTATGGTATTCTGTGGGGAAGTAGGCTTAGTGTTTGAGCACAGGTCTAATGCAGGTGGCACCTGTCCATTTCAGTGAAAAGGCAGAATGCTAGACTGTGTGATATGGGCACTGTGGGGCATCACTCAAAGAGGGGAGAGTTAAGACTGTATGGGTGTTTACCTTCACTCTCTATTTCCTGGTTTTCAGAAGTCTGAGTTTTGCTGAACTCGACATTCTGAAAGGGCACGAGATATCACCAGGCATCCTTATCTCTGTGTTAACTAAGCTTTTTGCCAAGGACTACATTAACGCAAACTAGGAACTTTTTTGTTCATACCCACAGCTTCCACACAGGGAAGTTAGAGTGCAGCAGTTTGGTGTGCACCGCCATTCACACACGAAATAGTCTGAACAGTGGGCTAGTGTAGACAATCCCTCAGTTATCTAAGAAAAAACAACAGAGCTCAATAGACAAGACCACCCAAACAGAGTTCATAGATTCCAAGGCCAGAAGGGACCATTGTGATTATCTAGTGTCTAGCCTTACCTCTTGTCTAGTGTCTAGCCTTACCTCTTCCTAAAAATCATTCATAGAATAGAGCTTTTAGAAAAACATCCAATCTTGATTTTAAAATTGTCACTGATGGAGAATCTACCACAACCTTTGGAAAATTGTTCAAATGGCTAATTACCTTTATTGTTAATGTATGCTTTATTCCCTGTCTGAATTGGTCCAACTTCCAGCCATTTGATCCTGTTATAGCTTTCTCTGCTAGACTGAAGAGCCCATCATTAAATATTTGTTACTCATGCAGGTACTTCTAGAAAGTAATCAAGTCACCCCTTATCTCTTTGTTAAGCTAAATAGATTGAGCTCCTTGAGACTATCACTATAATATGTATTTTTCTAATCCTTTAATCATTCTCGTGGCACTTCTCTGAACCCTCTCCAATTTATCAACATCCTTCTTGAAATGTTGACAACAGAACTGGACACAGTATTCCAGCACTGTTGCATGAGTGCCAAATACAGAAGTAAAATAACCTCTCTACTTCTACTTGAGATTTCCCTGTTTGTGCATTCCAGGATCACATTAGCTCTTTTGACCACAGTGTCTCAACAGGAGCTCATGATCAGCTGATTATCCACCAAAACCCCAAAGCCTTTTTCAGAGTCACTGATTCCCAGGATAACATTCCCCCATCTTGTAAGTACGGCCTACATTCTTTGTTCCTAGGTATATACATTTAAGCCATATTCAAACACACATTTTTGCTTGCATCCAGTATACCAAGCAACCCAGATCACTCTGAATCAGTAAACTGTCCCTTTCATTATTTACCACTTCCTCAATTTTTGTGTCATCTACAAACTTTATCAGTATGATTTTATGTTTTCTTCCAGGTCATTGATAAAAACTTCTGAACGGTTGCCGACCCCTGGTTTAGAAACTCCAAGGATATGCTAGTTCTGGCAGCATGAGACTCCACCATATGTCACTCAAATTCAAGACCCCCATAATCAGACAGTTTTTATTTCCTGCACATTATAGATAGGGAACCAGGATAACCGCCTCCTTATGCACCTATCGTGATTTGGTGGTCTGTAGCAGACACCAACTAATATACATGGTTGAGCATGAATACATCTACAAAGAGAGCAGTAACAATAAAATACAAATGGAAGACATGTAGATAGTTAGTGGAAAGAAAAGGCACTTCATATTAAACAGGATTGGTAATAGAGATAATTTGCTGGAATAAGAAAAAGATACTAGGTCTAAATAAATGGAAAACAGATGCTCCCCTTAATCCCCAGAGATGGCTATTGCTTTCCATTAGGAAATGGAGCTATTATTGAATCTTTATGAAAAGATATGGCAAGAATGAAGATATCCACCTCTGGAGAGATACTCAACTTGAGGCTTCTTCTATGGTATTATGGGTCCTACTACTGCAGCCTCCCAATGTCTAACTTCCTAAGGTGCTTCGCACGATTAACAACAATGACCAAAGCAAGAGAAGGACTGCTCATTATGAAAGTTGCCAGGAAACTGAAGTTTTAGCAAAGAAAGTAAGGGAGACTATTGACCCCAATCCTCCTGTACTAGCTGTGAAATCTGCAGAATATTGAGCCAAATATTTCCATTCTATGGCATACGCTTACCTTTCATCTTAGAGTTCCTAAATTCATTCAATGCATTATTGGCTGTGCTTAAAATTCTCCATGCAACCTTGTGTTTCTCTATGGTGAGCTCTGAAACTCACAATCAAAGTTAACTTTGAAATGTGAATTATGAATGTGGTGGGCTCTTTTGCTAGGTGTGTGATCCTTCAAACAACCCTAATGTGAGACAGTTATGGTGGCTATTTTTCCTTATCAATCTAGAAAGTAGAGTTTGAACATGTCACCAGATATATGGACCAAAACATTTTTTTTACATATTCCATTTCAAAAAAAGTTGCAAATTTTAAGCTGAAAAAACATTTAGTCAATTTCCTTCACCAAAATAATTCAGCTTTTCAAAGTTAAACTAAACAATTTTAAAGTGAAAAATTGGAGTTTTGGAATTAAATGGCAGCAAGCAATTGAAACCCATCCTTCAGTATCCAATCCTATGGTAAAAAAAATCTAATGGCCTGTAACTGAAAAGTAGTTAAAGCAACCTTCTTCAAATTTAGCAGTCTTCTCAAACTTAAATATAAATCTGGCAACGTTATATCATTAACAGTTTCCCAAGCCAAAATTATGTGGCAGCTAAACACGAAGTTTACCATAGAATATTGCTGCAACCTCAACTATGGTCTCCCCCATTTATTATGACACCACACACACATCCCACCTGACACAACCATTACTAGTGCACGCTGTACCTGAAAGGGGCGTAAGTTAAGCACTGACAGCCTACCCAGTCTTTAGCGGCTGGTTCCCACGGGGCCATCACAGCAGGTCCCCGTTACAAATGAGGTGGAGTCATTCCCCTTATCACACCCTCAGCCCATAGCGTGCTGGGGGTGAAGTGGTTCCCATCCTATGCAGGGTTTACAGTTTGGTGCAAAGGCTCTTAACTCCCCCACTACACAAATCCTTCCAGCGCCCCTGCCCCCACCTGCCCCCGGCATCCCAGCCCCGCCGCCCCGAGTACAGGCCCCGCTCCCTGGCTCTTCCCTGCCTCACCCAACGGCTGCCCCGCCCCGGGATCCCCTCACGCGCCCGTCACTCCCCGTTCCAGCCCCGCCAGTGGGTCGCAGCCACGGTGCCCGGTCCCCCCTCCGGGCCAACGCCCTCCCCCGCTCAATTACCTTCTACCCGGACCAGCCCGCGGTCTCTCCTCTCGGGCCCGAGGCGCGCGCGCGCGCGCGCGCGCGCGGGCGCCCCTCCCTCCCGCCTGCCCCGAGCTGGCCGCCGCAGCAGCGTTCACTGCGCTTGGGCGCGGCTGTCCTCTCCTTCCTACGCGTAGTTTCCGGCCCCGCCGCACGGCCCCCTGGGAGATAGAGTCCTTCCAGGTGGGGAGTCCCCAGGCCGCCCGGTGCGGAGCAGATGTACCAACCAACCCCACCCGGCGAGAGCCGCATGAGGCGGCCGCACGGAATGTCCGGGCCGAGAGGACTAGCTTCCCAGAATGCAGCGCGCCGCTTCTGTGCGGCCACGCGCCAGCTGCGGGAACTGTCGCTGGGGGTCGGAGTAGCGGCGCGTGAGCGCGGCGCGCCGGGATTCGGCCGCGTCATTGTCCTGAGGCTGATCTTCCGCTGGTGACTGGCGCCGCCGGCTGTTTCCACCCCTGCCCCACGCAGGGTGCCTCAGGCTCACAAAGCAGGTCGGCAAAGGTCGCAGAGCTACTGCCAAGCGCCCCCCCACACACACACACACCCCAAGAAGTCCCCCCAATGAAATGATTAGGGGGCTGGGGCACATGACTTATGAGGAGAGGCTGAGGGAACTGGGGTTATTTATGTAACCCTTCTGCCCATCTAAGTTGGCAGCAACAAGGGCCGGGTTCTGTATCTAGGGGTTCTGCTTCATTAACGCAATGCAAAACCGGCTCGAGCCCCCACCCAGTGACCTGGGACAATTACATACCACCCCCTGGGTGCCTCTAAGAGGCAATACTTCCCCTCTCGCAAGCATGGAGTCTGAGTGTAACAAAAAAATGTTTAATAACATGAGGTAAACGACATCAGCATTAAATTGGAAAAAACACCACAAACAGGATTCATAACACAAACCATGAGCAAAAAAAAAAACCCACCCCAGCAAGTTGGGCTGTGTCCTTTCCCTTGGGTTCTTGAAACCAGCAACCCAAGGATCACCAAAGTCCCAAAAGTCCAACAACCCCCCAAAGTCTCTGTCCCTGGTCAGTGCAGCCCCAGAGTTTGGGGGGGGCACACAGGGCGTTAAGGGGCACCTTACGTGATCCGAGGCCGATGGGGTTCCGCCACAGCCTTCACCACGAGCCGCTCCACTCCACCAGCTGTCCCGTGAGCTGCTCCCACCGTCCCAAGAACTGCTCTGGCAGCTGCTCCACTCTGCTCACCGACCTGTGAGCCGCTCAGCTCTGCTCCACTTCAGCCGTCCCTTGGGCCACTCCCACAAGGCTCCGCTCCACTCTGCTAGCTGCTCCTCCAGCCACTCCGCTCACCAACCTGTGAGTCGCTCAGCTCCACTCCAACCGTCCCGCAAGGCTCCACTTGCTAGCTGCTCCACCAGCCGCTTAGCATTATAGCTTCAGGCTCCCCCACTAGTTAACACAGCCTCAGTGATCTCAGCTCTTTTATGATTTCAGCTCTTAGCAATTTCAGCTCATAGCAGGGGAGCCCCAGTGCTAGTGCACCATTGGCCCAAAGTGAATTCAGTTCAGCAGTCTGTAACTAGACTTCTAATGGAATCAAAGTTAGCACTGATATTCAACAGTGGAGAGAGGAGGTAGTGCAATTGGTGTTTCAACCCCTCAGAGAAAGGCCCACACCATCCTGTACAAATACCTATCCCCATCCTCTCTCTATTTACTGGGTTTTGTAACCCATGCCCCTTGTCAAGCAAGTGCTACTTAGGTAATGGTGAAGGACTCACTCAGTCCTTCTGTCATACAACAGGTTCACTGCCCTTGATTCACAGAATCAGGGTAACAAAACTTTATTCTTCCTGCCCCAATAACAAAGAAACTGGGGATCCCACACCAGCCAAAGTAACCACTTTGAGTTGCTGTTGTTTCATGCCAGGCGAGTGGGTGTGCCTATGCAAACAAGATCAGCCCCTGGAGTTCTTTTCCACACTCGCCATAATTCACCACCAGATGTCAGGGTAGAGCTCATCCTGACTCTGCTTACATCTAGTCTGCAGAAGAGAAGAATGAGGGGGGATTTGATAGCAGCCTTCAACTGCCTGAAGGGGGTTCCAAAGAGGCTGGATCTAGACTGTTCTCAGTGGTAGCAGATGACAGAACAAGGCGCAATGATCTCAAGTTGCAGTGGGGGAGGTTTAGGTTGGATATTAGGAAAAAACTTTTTCATTAGGAGGGTGGTGAAGCACTGGAATGGGTTACCTAGGGAGGTGGTGGAATCGCCTTCCTGAGAGGTTTTTAAGGCCTGGATTGACAAAGCCCTGGCTGGGATGATTTAGTTGGGATTGGTCCTGCTTTGAGCTGAGAAAAATGTTTGAGATTTTGAAAAATTGTACTAGTCGGAACTGAGACTAAAGTTAAAATCTCAAAAAATTCCACAAACTAACAATCCAAAAACTTTTTTGATTCAAGTTGATTTAAATATTTTGTTTGGATTTTGACTTTATATCATTTTTAATTTTTTTACTATAATTAGCTTAAATTTCTAAACAAAAAGTTGTTTCAAACCAAAAATACGTGATCTGGAGACTAGTGGACTGCCTGGTCTGCAGGAAACACAGCGGCCTCTGGTGGTTATGAACTACAATTGCACATCATTTCCGCAGTCCTGCTGATCACCTGACGTTAAGGTCTGCAGAAATGCATGAGGGGTAGCTTGCATGCACTATAGCAAACCCCAGCATTCAAAAATCATGACTCAAGCCCTCAAAAAAAATCATGATATTGCCTTAAAATGAGATTTAAAAATGAAATGTTGGCATTTCTTTAGTTGCCTTCTAATGTTGGCATGCTTCGGATTCGCATGGTCAAACTTTTCTCTACAATCATAAGGGGCTAGAAACTTTTTTTTAAAAAATAAGTAAAGCTGAGAATCTCAGGAAATAACTCATGTCCTATGGTGTTCAGTTATTATCATACAGCACTTAAGGTGCATGCAAGAACATTTTTTTATTCTGAGTCAGATTCCAGCTGGCTGTGTATAGCAACAAGAGCTTCATAGCACCTTGCCCAGACTCCCTGTCTGGAAAGCTCAGCCCTTAAAGCCACAGTCTTCCCTTCCAACACAAAATTTAATATAAAAATTTAATATAACACACACAAATACTTATTATCAACCTAATAGCTAAGCTTATTAAAAATAATCAATTTGTTTTTGAGGTGCCTTGCACTATCATTTGGATCTGTGGGGCTCCTCAGGAGCATCAGCACTACTGCTGTCAGGAGGTGGCAAATCTACTTGTTCTGGTTATTCCATGTCCTGGGACTCAGTTATCTCAATGTGATGCAATTGTTGCTTGTCTGAGACTGTCTCCAGCAAAACAGCTGACTCGGTGCCCCACAGCTCCCTCCATTCTGGGATTTGTCACCTGTTCCTCCTTTGCATGTGTCAATCTGGGAATGGTAACCTCTAATGACCACAGGGCTATCTTTTCTAATACTACTGCTGTTTGTTTCCCATCATAGATACACACAGCATTGTTTTCATGAAGTAATGGCAGCGTGCAGGATACCAAATCATATTATTATTTTATTTTATTGCCTTGTCTGTCCCTTTATACATCTGCAAGTCCCCAGTGACTGTGACATCAGTTTCTAACAGTGCTGGTATTCTTATTTTCAGTAGTCTGTTGAAGAAAATGTCAGCAGGTGCACCGATGATGTATTGGTAACCCATTCTGTAATTCCGCTGTGCTAAATACAGATCAGAGTCTAACTCTGCAACCTATTTTAGTAGATACTTCATTATTTTCACACAGTTTTCCATCAGCTGCTTAGATTGGGGATAATGGAGACTAACAATTACATGCCTAAACCTGTACTTCATTGTAAAATGCTTTAATTCATGCCCACTAAATTGTGGCCTATTGTCACACATTGCTATGTCAGGTATGCTATGTGTAGCAAAAATAGATTAGCTGTAGTATCTTCTGATAAGGCTATTTTAGGGAAGTGAGAATAATAGTTTAGGACAAATACATAATCAGTCAATATAAACCAATCTATGCCTACTTTGCTACAGGGGCTAATTTTTTCTCTGCCACCAACATGGGCTGTTTTGCTCAATTTGGCCTGTATGTTTGGCATATGTAACAAGCCTTAATAGCTTCCTGAATGTCACTGTTCATTTGAGGCAAGTGTAATATGTCTCTGGCCCGTCTCTGAGATTTTTCAGTCTCTAAATAACCTTTGTACGTTGTTACCATACTTTTCTGTAACACCTTTGGATTTTTCTGCAACTGCATTTTTACTTTATATTTTCTATATTTTAGTTATAATGCCTAAATACCTTTGTGAATATAGCCCTCAATGCCTCTGGTCAGCTACAAAGAAGAAATAAAGCAGTAAAAATACTTTTACTTCTCGCACTATGTTCTGCAAACAAGAAATGATTTGCCATGAACAATAACAAGAAATGTTATTAGTTCTACCAAACCCAAGAACAATACTGAATCTTCATGAGTGTCAACTACTACTTACAACATTATAGTGGAGTGGTAACCAAAGCCATAGTTAAGGAATTGTGTATAACAGAGGATAAGAATGGAAATATCTGCTAAATCTTTTACTTTAGAGAAAATTTTAAAAAAAGTGTACGGGTGCTTCTGCTGTTATGCAATAGGTTTTCCCAAATGAATCTGCATCACAAAATTAATTAAATGGCAAAAACTTCATTAACACAGAGTTAAGAGTGCCTGATGATAGCTTGTACCCTTTCAGAATGTTGAGTTCAGCAAAATTCAAACTCCTGAAAACTAGGAAAGGCACAGTTAAGGTAAGGCCCATGCCTTAACTCTACCCCTCTTTGAACGATGCCCCATAACGCACATACTCATACTCTGCCTTTTCACTGTAATGGACAGGCGGTACCTGTACTTGCACTATGCTCAAACACTGAGGCTTGGTCTACACATAAAAGTTAGGTTGGCATAGCTATGTCAGTCAGGTGTCTGGTTTTTTCACAAACCATACCCCATGCAGCAATCCAAATTTCAAGGCAATTTGAACAGTATGGATTTTAAAACACTTACAGGAGTTGTCCTTTAAACAGAAAGTGCTTCTCAACCTTAATTATGTCCCCTATACAACATTTTTTTCAAAGACTGTACACTACTTGCACTTTAAGAAAAAGAACTTGTAAAACTATATAATAGTGTCATCTGGTGGCTCCTGGCATAACAGTACTGGAAACCAATTTACAATCTTAACTCTCCTAGCCACTGGTAGACTTGCCAAATGTCACTCATTTCATGTTACCTTCATGCATGCAGGCCATCCCTTATACATTCCAGCAGACCACATTGAATACATTCAACTGGACTGCAGAAACAGCTTGCAGGTGCAGTTCATGGCCACTAGCAGGGCCAACGAGAGGGGGGGAATCCGGTACAAATTACTGGGGGCCCGGCGGTCCAGAACGGGGCCCGGGGCCTGGCTTTCCCCCCCCCTCCGTCGTCGGCCCTGTTTAGCCGGTCCACCCTTGCTGGGGGGCCCGAAAAAAAAATTTCACCGGGGCCCGAACCCGCTCTCGGTGGCCCTGGCCACCAGAAGCCACTGTGGTGCCTGCTGAGTAGATGGACAAGTGGCCTCTGTTTCATTGCTTCCCCTGCTGGAAAAGCAAGCAGTGGAGACATTAGACAGAAAGGGGGAGGGGGGGGGGCTTAGTACTGGCCCAAGGCTTTCTCCTAATTCCTAATTGCTCATCACCCCACTCAACTGCCTCCATCTTTTCCAAAACACCCCCTCAATCTCCCACAAAGTCATCCCCATCTTTCTCTTGGACACTCCCACAAAATCAACTTCCATTACTTTTTGTCCAACTTCCCCCAGCCACCTCCACCCATTTAGTCCTTCCAGTAGCTCCCCAGTCACACCTATCTATCATCCAGACACTCACAGAAACAAAGCTTCCCCTCTTTGACAGCCCAGCACACACTAATTCCCCAGACACTCGTTAGCATCCACCCACCTCCCACAGCTACTAAGGTTTGTGCAGCTCCAGGTCTTACTCTTGTTGCTGCCTAGGACAAGGTGTATGGACCTTAGGCTGAAGTTTGTGGCCATATGCAAATTATTTGCAAACATATGCATTATTTCCTGCACTTATTTACATATTCACAAATAATGGCACATGGAGCTGCACAAAATTAATCAGCTGTGCAATGGTGATCTGTAACATGGTGTGTGTGCAAAAACTGTCATGTCATATATGATATATATATCCATAACATATCCATACCTGGAAGATCTAACTGTATGAATAAGTAAAGTATACTATACAGAACAGAGAACACACAAACTCAAGATAAAGAATCTGATTCTGCAGTGTTTACTCAGGCAAACTAAGACTGACTTAGTGGGAGTTTTGCCTGAGTGAAACCTACAAGGATCTGACCCATGGACAGTACAGTTAAAATGCCTTACAGTTTTGTGCAGTTTCATGTGACACTTATGAACTTTTGAGAGCAGTTGCCCGGTTCTTGTTTCTTTATTCTTTTTGCAGTCCTGGACACAACAAGAAGTTGTATTGATCATACAAAACCCAGAAATAACACTGCATCTTCATGAGCATCATGTATTGGCACCTATCTATTAACTATTTGTTTTGCTAAGCCAGTTTTAATCGTAACACTTGTTTTTTGAGAATAGGTATATAAGCCTTCTTTGTCTGGATTTTAACAGAATGTTTCTGGCTTACCACCAACCTGGCATCTCCCTTCTAGGAATGGGAAGGATCTCTTCAGTGCAGAGATAAGACTAGTCTGCAGTGGATCAGACACAAACACTCACTATTAGGCCTTGTCTACACTACTCAGTTTTGTCCACAAAAGTCAGATTTCGTCAAAAAACAGTGGAGGTGTACACACTGCAATGCTCCTTCTGCTGACAAAACTCTCCAGCTTTCCCAACAAAATAAAACCACCTTGACTAGAGGCATAAAGCTTTTTCTGGCAAAGTGGTAGTGTAGATGCTATGCTTGGTTATATTGCTGTAAATGGCCTCCAGGAGCTGTCCCACAATGCCCATCCTGACCACTCTGGTCAGCAATTAAAACTCCGCTGCCCTGCACCCAGGTACACAGGCATCTGTCCCTCCCCCTTTAAAGGCCCAGGAATTTTTGAAATTCCACTTCCTGTTTACTTGGCATGGACAACTTATCAGGAAGCAGTGCTGCTCCTGGAAGTATTGATGTTATATGCTGCTACATTATGGCTGGCTCATCATATGGCCATCTGTATTGTGCACTAGCTCCAGTTTCTGAATAGTCTCTTTGCAACCCCCTGTAGTGCTCATTATACCAGTCTTGTCTCAAGGTGGTAAAGAAGTGAGTGATTATAGCAAGGTCTGTAACAGAAACAAAATCTCACTCTAACTAGATCCAGATTCTTGGAAAAGACCTGTTTAGCTACAGCTGTTAGTTAAAATTCCAAAAGCAGCTCTGAATCATACAGTTCCAAAAGTGAATTTGGGGTACAAATGGTGGATGGTCTCATCCAGGGGTACTATACTCATCTTTCAACTGCTGTCCCCAACCCACCATCATTGCTTCAATATTCTTTTAATTAATACTCATCAAGCTTGCCTTCCTCTGTTCTGTCTTCATAAAGACACTGAGTTTATTCATTTCATTGCACCAATAAACTAGACAAATACAACTTAGATGGGGCTACTATAAGGTGGGTGCATAACTGGCTGGATAACCATACTCAGAGAGTAGTTATTAATGGTTCCCAATCCTGCTGGAAAGGTATAACAAGTGGGGTACCGCAGGGCTCTGTTCAATATCTTCATCAACGACTTAGATATTGGCATAGAAAGTATGCTTATTAAGTTTGCAGATGATATCAAACTGGGAGGGATTGCAGCTGCTTTGGAGGATAGAGTCATAATTCAAAATGATCTGGACAAATTGGAGAGGGTCCAGAGAAGAGCAACAGGAATGATTAAAGGTCTAGAGAACATGACCTATGAAGGAAGGCTGAAAGAATTGGGTTTGTTTAGTTTGGAAAAGAGAAGACTGAGAGGGGACATTATAGCAGTTTTCAGGTATCTAAAAGGGTGTCATAAGGAGGAGGGAGAAAACTTGTTCATCTTAGCCTCTAAGGATAGAACAAGAAGCAATGGGCTTAAACTGCAGCAAGGGAGGTTTAGGTTGGACATTAGGAAAAAGTTCCTAACTGTCAGGTGGTTAAACACTGGAATAAATTGCCTAGGGAGGTTGTGGAATCTCCATCTCTTGAGATATTTAAGAGTAGGTTAGATAAATGTCTATCAGGGATGGTCTAGACAATATTTTGTCCTGCCATGAGGGCAGGGGACTGGACTTGATGACCTCTCGAGGTCCCTTCCAGTCCTAGTATCTATGACAGCTCACATCACATCTTCCCAGCTGACCATGGCAGCTCCATGCACCAAATGCTCTCCCACTTGCAGCACACCTGAGTTTTTGGATCTGCTGGCACTGTGGGAGAGGGGGCTGTGCAATCCCAGCTCCACTCCAGCCATAGGAACTTCAGTACCTATGGTCAGATTTCTCATGGCATGTTGGATAAGGGCTATGAACAGGATAAAGGAGCTGAGGCAGGTACCAGAAGGCAAAGGAGGCAAACCGTTGCTTTGGTGTTGCACTGAAGACCTGCCACTTCTATAAAGAGCTGGACACCATCCTCGACAGCAATACCACCTCTACCTTTGCTCTGTATATTCTAGAAGTGGGTGAAGGGATAGAAATGTACAAGACTAACTGTGTTTGTGTGTGCTTCACATTCCCCTGTACAGCTAAACAGTGTGGCAGAACAGTGTGTTGATGCACACTGAGATTTAACAGGAATCCTCCAGAGACATCTCTAGGAAACTTTCCTGGAGGTATTCACCAATCCTCTGCTGAAGGTTCCTTGGCAGAGCTGCTTTGTTCCTTCACCCATTGTAGGAAACTTTCCTGTGCCAATTGGCAATCACTTATGCAAGGACTGAAGCGGCACACAGGTGAGCAGCATAGGGACCAGGTCAGAAGCTGCATTCATGCAGGAGATGCACCCTTGCATCCTTGCTTGCCCTCAGGAGTCAGATATCAGCTTCAATGACCCCCCACCTGTGGAAAATGGTGGCAGAATTTACATTATTGTCCTTAGTCGCCTTCACTGATCCCCTTAAAAAAACCACTAGACACTTTGTCCCATCTTGAGCACACAACCTTCCTCCCCCCATGGGCCACTCCCCACATTTAGGGTGTTCGCCAAGATGTGTGCTTGCCAAAGGACAGTGAGAAAGTGATTCATATGTCAAAAAAGGTGTATTTTACTTTAATGATTCAAGCTGTGTGTGAACTAATAATCATGCTTTTGTTTATTGTTTCCTGCACTTCTGCAGATGTGGTCTTTGGGGGAACCCCCTAAACACTGGCAGAGCACCTCAGCCAGATAAGGAAGAGACCAAGGTGGAGCAAAAAGGACATGTTTCAAGAGGTGTTCCAATCCTCAGAGGCTGAAAAAAGAGAACCCAGAGTGGAGAGAGACCTTGAAGGAAAAATTTAAAATAGACAGGCAGGACAGAAAGGAGAGCAAGGAGTGCATTGTAAAGCAGTTGTTCTCAACCAGGGGTCTGCAGCCCCCTGGGGGGGATAAGCAGGGCCGGCATTAGAGTTGCTGGGGCCCAGGACAGAAAGACAAAGCCTCACCGCAAAGGCTGAAGCCCAGGGTCCCAAGCCCCGCTACCCAGGGCTGAAGCCAAAGCCTGAGCAACTTAGCTTATCGGAGCCTCCTGGGCTGAAAGATCTGAAAGATAACCAACTTTTATTTGTCTCCTAGAAATGGTGGTTGCTGCTGGTAATAATACATGGTGGCAATTTGATCATTTGCTGACCACAAATACCAGTCAGGAATAATCACAATTTTCATGCAAGGCAGCAAGTTAACAAAGCATGGCACATTCCTGGTGCTCATTGTCAAAATGTTGCCACAAAGCTTCCCTGATTCAAATAGCCCCCCATTGTGCCCCTTTAATAGCCCTGGTATCTGGCTGCTCAAAATCTGCTGCCAGGCAATCCACCTCCATGCTCCAACCCGGGAGAAACTTTTCACCCTGAGCCTCACAAATATTATGGAGTGCAGAGCAGGCTGCTATGACCATGGGAATATTTTCCTCATTTAGGAATGCCATAAAGGCAGCGCCAGCATGTTTTTAATCTGCCAAAAGCACAATCTACAGTCATTCTGCACCTGCTCAGCCTATTGTTGAAGTGCTCCTTACTTCTGTCCAGGTTTCCCATGTAAGGCTTCATGAGCCATGAGAGTAAGGGGTACACTGGGTCTCCCAGGATCACTATGAGGATTTCAACATTCCCCACTGGAATCTTATGGTCTGGAAAGAAAGTCCCTGCTTGCAGCTTTCTGTACAGCCCAGTGTTCCTGCAAATGAGTGTCATATGCTCCTTCCTGGACCACTCTGCGTTGATGTCAGTGAAACACCCACAGTGATCCAGAAGCGCCTGCAATACCATGGAGAAGTACCCCTTTCTAATGATGTACTCTGCTGCAAGATGGTCCAGGGTCAAAACTGGAATATGCGTGTCATCTATCGCCCCTCTGCAGTTAAGGAATCCCATTGCTACAAAGTCATCCACTATTTCACGCACATTGACAAGAGTCACAGTTCTTCATAGCAGGATGCAATTAATGCCCCTGCACACTTGTGATAACGCAGCCTCAACGGTGGACTTCTGGACTCCAAACTGATTTGTGACTGACCGGTAGCAGTCTTGAGTCACCACATTCCACACAGCGATCACCATGCACTTCTCCACTGAGAGGGCAGCTCTCATTTTGGTGTCCTTGCACCATCATGCTGGGGTAAGCTCTGCACACAGTTCCAGGAAGGTGGCTTTCCCCATCTGAAAGTTCTGTAGCCACTGCTTGTCATCCCAGACCTGCACAACAATGTGATCCCACCACTCAGTGCTTGTTTCCTGAGCCCAGAACTGACACTCCACCATGTTCAGTTGCTCTGTGAATGCCAGAAGTAATCTGCTGTTGTTTCTTTCCATGACACACAGCAGAGCAGGCAACTCTGATTTTTGTTCAGATTGGGAGTTCATGATATACTGCATGACCATAATGTGTTCATAACAGTGACCACAACAATAGAGAGCCATGTGGGATCCATCCTTTCAGACAGAAATGGCTTCTGAAAAATGCCATGAAACACAGTCAGAAGCCTATGGAATGATGGGATGGAAAAAACTACATCATGGGACATTGATCCTGCACCCATGATGCACTGCCATCCACTCCGCCTTCCCACAACTCCTAGCGGCAGAAGGTGGCAAGTAGCACTCTGGGATAGCTACCCACAATGCACTGCACTCACTGTTGATGCTAGAGCCCAACTGTGGATGTGCTCTGCTGACTGAAGGAGTGTTGTGTGAATATGCACAAGGGATGTAATTATACCGGTTTTTGATTGTAGGCGTAACTTGCATCGACAAAACGTGTAGTCTAGACAAGCCCTTAGTGTCTATTACTAGAGTTCACGGTAATAGGATCGGAGGATATAGTGATAACTAGGCCAGTAAAAGGCACAGTATGATATGGGCAATAAGAAATCAAGTTCTAAAGGTGAAGGAGTAAGGATCTTCGTTGGAGAATTCCAGGAAACATGAAAAAGTTACCGTACAGTACTTTAGGAAACTCTGAGAAATGTTATTGTCCATTTCTCTAAGCACCCAGTACCGAAGAAATGAGTCAGCTCTTCTCCTGTTTTTTTTACTAAATATCACTCCAGCAATGACACTGTTAATAAATACAGTGGAAGGACAGCTCTGTAAGCTGAGCCGTGTGGTCACGTTGCTCAGTGTGCTAGTTTTATTTTTAACATCCAAAATCACTTGATATACCTTTCAACTTGGGCTTACTCTTTCGCTCCCCATTCTCGCCTTCTACTTATCCCTAATCACCTTACTTCAACCCAGCTGAGAAAAACCAAGAGAACAAGTGTCTTGGATACAATCACAGTGACTGTATGATCAAGGTAAGGCTTTACAAATAGGAAACAGTCTTGTTTTTTTTATTAATCAAAGCTTATGCTAATACTACACAGCCAAGCCTAAAACAAGGTTGAAATCTACAAAACAATCTCAGTGGCTAGAGTAAAAAAACAAAGAAAAACCTCGCAGACAAATTTTTCAAAAGTGTTCACTCATGCTAGCTGGCCCTGCTTTTGGATTCTTAATGTGAGGTACCTTGGTCTAGATCCACAAAGACTTAGGCACTGCAAAGCTCAGTGGTGCAGTGCCTAACTTTTAGGTAACTTGCTGGCCAGTGGTCTTCTCACTCTGCATGAGGGGTGCAGACTCCCTACACAGTGTATGAGGAGAGTTATGTGCTTAAGAATGGGGTTCACAGCAGCCAGCAAGGTGAGTGGATAGCTACCTCAGACAGCCAGTAGAAAATGCTGAGGAGAGGGGTTAGGCCTAACCAGTGTTAGACACAACATAGGCAGTGGTGAGCTGGAGCCGGTTCCCACTGGTTCGCAAGAACCGGTTGTTAAAATGAGACACTGGTATAGAACCGGCTGTTAAGTGGCGGGCAGGTAGGCAAACAACTCTGGTCCGCGGGCGGACCGTCCTGTCCCCCACCTGAGCTCCCAGGAGTCCCAGCTGGGGAGGCCGAGGCTCCCCTGGCCCCCCCACCCCCCGCAGAGCCGCCGCATGCAGAGCCGCCAGCAGCTGGGCAGCTCAGCTACCGAGTCCTGCCGCTTTGAGCAGCTGCTGGCAAGGTAAGGGTGGGGCTGCGAGCTCCAGGGCCGCCCGGGTGGGGGGGCAAGTGGGGCAATTTGCCCCGGGCCCTGCAGGGGCCCCTGGCCCCACAAGGATGTCTCTGGGGCTGAGCTCCTCCCGCTGAGAGCCGGCGGGCCGAGTGGCAGTTGCTCAGCAACCCTCCAACGTTTTGTCGGGTGTAAGAAAAACATCCACAGCTACCTCACAATTATTGTGGGGGATGGAGGAAGAAAGCTAGGGGGGACAGAGAGGCAGCCTAAAGAGCCAAATCTGCTTGCAAGCTTTCTAATTAAATAGTGTCACTTCCCTCCACTGGTTACTTGGGAAGTAGGCAGCCGTTGGGAGAAAGTTGTATATTTTTGCAATTTAAAAAAATATAATTTCCATTATAAGGACAATGTTTTAGAATTGTTGGTCGTGAGTATTTTAATAATTATATGTTACAAGGAAAACTGTGGTCAGTGCTTTACTAAAAAATAATAGGGCACTTGCTTTTTTCTATCCCGGTGGCTGTTACCCTGTACTACAGTCCTGTATTACTAGTGTTTCCATTTCATAAACTAACAACACTATTCAGAAGAGGGGCGGAGGGGGACTGTCCCTCCCCTATCCTGCAGCTGCAGCCCTGTTTCACCTACTTAGAAAAAGCTCTAGAAGAACTTACATCAAAACCTAAACTCAGTGTGAACGTGTAGAGTTTTGTTTTGTCCAGTGGGCCATTTTAAAACATAAATTATAAGATTATTTTTCTCCTTTGTATCAATCACTGAACTATTCTTCACCGATACCTGATAAACATGTAAAAATGGTTTTTTTTATTGTTAAGTATGGCTCCCAATAATGACTCAATGCATTGCCATTTCTTATGGAGAAAGGTACAAAAAATACACACTGTGGAACATCCCTTAAATCAGAACTTTTTAAAGGGAACTGGTTGTTAAGATTTTGGCAGCTCATCACTGAACATAGCTTTTTGGGTGCCTATCTCTGCTCAGGATTCACAGCCATGGAGATAGGCACCTAAGCCAGGTCATCTCTTTCTCAAGAATAAACAGAGAGAGACCTCTATGCTATCGTAGCCAATAGCCTGGTGGTTAGAGTACTCACCTGGGATGTAGGAAACCTGTTTTCATATACTTGCTTTACCTGATTTGGAGCAGAGACTTGAACTTGGGTCTCCTATATCCCCAGTGAGTGCCCTAGCCACCAGGTTATTCTCAGTTTCTCCTGTTCAAGCTGCTCCACTTTGTATAAATAATTAAATAATTCATTGGTGCAGGGACTTAAGTCTCCCATGGCCCAGCTGAGTGCCCTAGCCACCCGGCTATCGAGTCAGTCTCTTTCTTTTTCTCTTTGGCCCAAGTAATATTTAACTGTTTAACACAAAGTGGAACAGTTGCAACAGGGGAGAGAGACCTACCCCCAGAATACCCAGTAGCCTGGTGTCTGGGGGCACTCACCTGGTTGGTGGGAGACCCATTAAGTCCCTGCTCCAAACCAGGCAGAGTAGGGATTTGAAAACAGGTCTCCCATGTCCTGGGTGAGTGCTGTAAGCCTGAGGTTTTGGGTATTCTGGGACACACACATTTTTTGCCAATATTCCTGCTCTGGCTGCCTTAAGCCATCTTTAGTGTGGGGCCTGAACCAGTAAGCATGTTCTGAGAACCACCTGTGGAAATGTAGGCACCTAGGGGACTATACCACAGAAGTAGTGACACCTAGGGAAGTTAGGTGCCTCCAAGTTTAGGTGGCAGCTGAGCAGGGGGGTTAAGGATCTCAGTGGTGCCTAAATTTTGGGTTTAGGCATCCCTTTGTGAATCTAGCCCCTTGTGCTTGATTTCTTATCACCTCTGAAAATCAGGTATAAAGTGTCTCAAGTTGGATTCCACATTACAGAGACACCCTGCATCAGTGAACACTTCTGAAAATATTGGTCTTAAACTTTATTGATTTTTTTTTCTCATGATCTGTACAAAATTTGAATATTTTTAAAGGATCAGAACAATTGCACCATTTCTTGAACAGTGCTGGATAGGTGATGTGTGTATGGCAAAACACTTTTCCTTTCTAAAGGGTCAGATTCTGAATTCAGTTACCTTGGTGTAAATTGAGATTAGCTCAGTTAAAGTCAGTAGAGTTACAACACTAATTGACAGGTTTCAGAGTAGCAGCCGTGTTAGTCTGTATCCGCAAAAAGAAGAACAGGAGTACTTGTGGCACCTTAGAGACTAACAAATTTATTAGAGCATAAGCTTTTGTGGACTACATATATGCATATATGCATCCGAAGAAGTGGGCTGTAGTCCACGAAATCTTATGCTCTAATAAATTTGTTAGTCTCTAAGGTGCCACAAGTACTCCTGTTCTTCTTTTAACACTAATTGAGATTAAAAAAATCCTCAAACCCTCTCTAAATTGGAATTTTCATATGAGGTTGCAGAAACAGACAGGTGAAGGGCCCTTTGGAGTGTCTAGGAGGGGACCAGTACCCCATTGTGCTATGCTCTGTTCATACAGAACAAAAAGACAGACCCTGTCCCAAAGCACTTAAAGTCTAAGACAAGAGAAAACAGATGGATACTGACTGACGGTGGAGTACAAAGAAACAATGAGACAATAGTATTTAAATAGACCAGGCAGACATAGGATGGAAGAAGGGTATAACACACAAGCAGAGTGAGCAATGTGATGGCAGCAAAAATCATGTCACTTCCATGATTTTTTAGGGGGATGGGGTGATTTTACTTAGGAAGGCATCAGCTGAAAGGAAAGGGAGGGAAAGATGTGGAGTGAAGCTGAGGTGAACAGACCCCAGGGGAGGGTTGGAGCAAACAGCCAATCAGCACTGGACAGAGAAAGTCAGAACATTCTGCAGTTTTGACTGGAATGTCCAGGGGACCAAAAGTCTCTGCTTTGGTTGACTCCTCTTTGCAGCTCACATGGTGCTGGGGAAGGGAGGAACTGCTTGGGTCCTAGTGCCCCCACAGTGGAAAGGAAGGTCTACCCTGCACACTTCTGAATCCAGGAGGGTGTTTTGGGGGTGGATGGCACCGGCTGGGCCCATTTTACCCTTTCCTCACAGAGCAGCAATCCCGGCTTTGGCTGCTTCTAGTCCCATCAGGTAGAGACTATGGCTGGCTCCTTTGTAGGAGTAGCTTTGTGGTGCCCTGGAGCAAGCTGTTCATACGATTTATCCATTTTAGTTATTTTTGTTTGGGAGACATTTCTATATCCATAATGCAAAGCCTCACATTTTTAGCCCAATTTAGATTCTAAAGGTAACATAATAAATATAGGCAAAGCCAGTAGCACCACCTATAGTTAGGGTTGGTTAAGAGTGCATTTTCAATTAATAACTTTGCCGAACTTTAACTGTTTGAATCAAACTTTTCCATGCTGGTATCTGGCTTAGGCTAAGGGTTTTTTTTGTTTTGTTTTGTTTTGTTTTTTTGTTTCAGTCAAAACCAGTCAGCCCCTTCCCTAGAAAGAAGGTTAAAAAAATCTTGGTAATAAAAAAAAATTCTTATTGCTGTTTTATTGAGAAGCTCAAGCCCCTGAATGCTATAGAACAGGAATTTTAAATTTGACAGAGGGGGGTCACCCTGGTATCAGAGGTGTGCCTTCTGTCATCCCTATATAATCTGCCAAAACTTGGTCAAGTTATAAGCCTCTGGAAAAAAAAGCAGTTTGCACACACTGAGGGCATGTCCACACTAGAAACGCTACAGTGGCACAGATGCAGTGCGGCAGCTGTGTCACTGTAGTGTAGACACGTACTATAGAGACAGAAGGGTGTCTTCCATTGCTATAGCAAATCCACCTGTCCAAGAGGCAGTAGGTCAACAGAATAATTCTTCCATAAATCTAGCAGTGTCTACACTGGGGATTAAGTTGGTTTAACTACGTTGCACAGAACAAATTTTTTCACAGTCCTGAGTAATGTAGTTAAGTCAACCTAACTTTGTAATGTAGACCAGGCCTCAGGGGTTTATTAGAGTTTGGGAGCATTATTTGCCAAAGATTCTATCTACACTGAGCATGCTTTATCCCCACAAAGCTCCTAATGTGCCACACATGTGGTAGTCCCACACAGCAACTGAGCATGTTGTATCCTATGGGTTACTGGGGCTGACCAGGACTTTTTCTGCAATTGGTCCTTGCAGGCTGGGGGTGGGGGCTATTGTGGTGCCAGACAAGTAGTAAAGACCTCTATACTTTTCATCACTATATACATTTTGACAGGTTTCCATGTTCGCTTTTTGGGTTATGTCTCACCCTCTGGTCTCATTTTTGGACATGTACACATTTGATGCAGTGGCCATTTTGAAGCTTTTTTATAGAGAACATTAGAACTGCTTGAATGTGGGTTTTTTCACATTTAGAGATATTTTAAAGGTTAGAAGAAACATGGGCCAGGCAAGCTTTTTTTGACTCCTATGGATTCCTAAAACTACCATTACTTTTTTTAGAATCATAACTCTGATAATATTGTGTTTCACCAGAAACACCTACAAGACCTCCTCATGTTAACTGGTGGTTGTCATTGTGTATATATATATATATTTATTTAAAGAAATATATAAGGGGTTATCTGTTGATCAGATTTTAAAATTTTATACAGATGACTTAGCAGAAAATGACCACAGGATGGTGCAGTTTGTAAAAGGGAAAAAAAAAATCAGGCATGTCCAGAGGTGTCCCAACCACGTTTCAACATGACCAGACCTGTCTTTCATGTTGTGAGTTTGAAGATTTACAGTCTGGCTTTGATAAGCAGTTTTAAAAGCGCCAGCTTTCTCCGCACATGACTAAACATATTTGTAAGGGGTATCGCCTCTTAAAATGGTAGGGGCTTGGTAAAAAATACTACTTTTTATGTGCTGTTTTCAAAATGTTTGCATAGGACTACTCAGGAGGGGGAAGGCCTATTTTCAACCTGTAGGATTTGGAGGTTGAAGCATTTAAATCCACCAATAGGTGCCCATAGGGTTTTTTAGTAGCATCCTTAAAAGCCTTCAAAAAGAATTGTGTCTTACCCAGGGTACATTTGACATGCCAACATGGCAATTTGCTGTTTATTTAGTGGTTTTTTTAAGAGACTCATGTATTTTATATTTCAATTAATTGTATGGCTCTCTTTTCCCTGGAAAAAACACATTTTGCACAATGTACACAATATTTAGGTTCCTGAGGAGTATGTATTTTGTAAAGGCTTTCTTGATTTCATTGCTTTCAGAAGCAGATTCCAACAGGACATCTATAATCACCATATTCACTTTATTAGTAGGAAATAAACATTCATTCTTAAGTATCAGGGAGTAGTTGTGTTAGTCTGTGAGGTTTATTACCCACGAAAGCTTATGCCCAAATAAATCTGTTAGTCTTTAAGGTGCCACCGGACTCTATTGTTTTATTCATTCTTAAAAGTACCAGGTAAACCTTACAAAAATGTGATATATGGAAAGACATGTAACAACTCTTTATACAACTGTTGCCAATAACTAACACTTCCCAATATTTCAGGCATGCAAAACTGTCTATACTATTTTCTAACCATTTTTTTGTTTGTTTTAAGAATTTTCCTGAATTTGAAGGGCCACAAAGCAAATAGGAAAAAGGATGGACAAATTAGATGTGATTCTGCATAATAATCAATACCTTTATGGCAAGGCTGTAAAATCTGCCTTGAGGGTTCTTTTATTGTAAATGACTTTCTGGGTATTTTAAAGCATTCTTGTCTCTATCAACCAGGGTTTTTTCACTCGCAGAATCCCATGCTGCTGTATCACAATCTCTTTTAGGTCCTCCCCTTCAGGGTTCAAACAATAGTCCTGGATGAGAGCTTTAAATTCCCAAAATTAATTTTCTCAGTATTCCCCAAGTTCAGCATGCTCCTTTTTACTTTTGTACAGGCCTTACCTCCGGCTAGTGTATACCTGTATGTTGTAAGCCCTGCAGATACAGACTCCACAATGTTAATCTGGTGGTATCTTGCCAGTCAGATTACCTAAATAATCCCCTAGGCATGGGTTCCACTCCCCTTCTTTACTCACAAAAAAAAAAAAAATCACAGAATCAGTATCATAATACAGACAACACTCCTGTAAACGATCTAACAGCCTGTAGAGCTCTAGCCTGGCATAAGTGGAGGTAAAGCACACTATGAACACATGAGTGTTGCTGGAATGCGTGCACCGTTCTGTTGCATACTTCCAGCACACTATGGCCATATCATCATTGATAAACTTGCATGATGACTCTTCATAATAAGATGCAAAGATGTACCTGAAGAGTTTGTCGGGGTCTGTCAGTATACTAGTGTTAGTTTTGTTCGCTGGCCAAATTTTCCCTACAAGGAATTTAAAAACAGCTTTGAGATTTGTCTTTTTGCAGGGTTCTCTTTAATCTTACTTAGGGCTGGTTCACACTGGGGCAGGGGATCGATCTAGGAAACGCAACTTCAGCTACAAGAATAGCGTAGCTGAAGTTGACATTTCCTAGATCGAACTAAGTTTTTCTTACTGCGGGTTCACGCGGCGCAGGCAAGCTCCCCCATCGACAGCGCTTCCTCCTCTCGGCGAGCAGGAGTTCCGCAGTCGACAAAGGAGCACTTCTGGGATCGATTTATCGTGTCCAGATGAGACGCGATAAATCAATCCCAGAAGATCGATCTCTACCCGCCGAATCGGGCGGGTAGTGTGGACCTAGCCTTAGATGTAAATGCATACCTTCTTTTTCATAGTACTCTGTAACATACTGGGAGTTTTTCAACTCATCTGAATGCCAGTGAAGGAAACCAAAATCCTCTTGTTTCTGTTTGAGGTGCATTTTAATGTAGTTTGAAAACAATGTGTCAGAAGACCAGTTAAAGTGCCAGACTTCATACATTTCAGTGATCTTATACCCTTTGTCTAAAGCCTCCAGCAGTTCTATCGTGCACCATGTCCCTGTTACAGCCCTCTCCTCCTGACTGTGTGTGCAGGGTTCCTTTCGCCTAGTTTCTGCACAACAGGCACATGGGGGAATACTGTTTTACCATCAACCCTATATGATAGAACAAGGAATTGCAGGCTTCTTGGAAGGTACACTTTAACTTTGGTAATACCAATTGTGATGCTCTGACCTCAGGGGAACATCCAGCACCCCCATGTTCATCCTTGTAAAATGATTGTGTGGTATCCAATGCAAAGTTTGTCATGTTGGGTGTCTTTGGAAGGCTCATGATGCACTGAATATTGTTTCAGAGTAACAGCCGTGTTAGTCTGTATCCGCAAAAAGAAGAACAGGAGTACTTGTGGCACCTTAGAGACTAACAAATTTATTAGAGCATAAGCTTTCGTGGACTACAGCCCACTTCTTCGGATGCATATGCATCCGAAGAAGTGGGCTGTAGTCCACGAAAGCTTATGCTCTAATAAATTTGTTAGTCTCTAAGGTGCCACAAGTACTCCTGTTCTTCTTTTTGTGAATATTGTTGTTATAGTGATGTTATAGTAATTGTTGTTGCAGCAATGTTATAGGTTATAATATCATGTATATAGTTATGAGGCTAAAAATGTGTCTTCATGGCTTAAAATAAGCCCAGGCAAAAACTCTCCAAGAGCAGAGAGGCAGTTCACACCTTATCAGGGCATGTATGGGACAAACCCAGCCCAGCCTTACAGGAACAAAGGACACTGGCCTAGACAGCAACAAAAGGATCTACTGGACTCTCAAGTGAGTCGCCCCCCTTCCTTTTGTCAGCTTGGGATTGCGATGAGGTAATGCTCACCTGACTTTGAAGGGGAGGGGCAAAGCCAAGAGGGGAGAAAGAACATGATAAAAGGGAGAGTCGTTTGCCACGCTTTTCCTCTCTCTTCTACGTACATCTATAGACACCACACTAAGCGACTGAAGCGCTGATCAAAGGGGAGAGCCTAGCTGAAGAGCAACCAGCCAGCCTGTGGTGAGAAGCATCTAAGTTTGTAAGGGCACTGAAAGTGTTAAGATCAGCTTAGAATGCATTTTGCTTTTATTTCATTTGACCAAATCTAACTTGTTATGTTTTGACTTATAATCACTTAAAATCTATATTTATAGTTAATAAATCTGTTTATTTGTTCTACCTGAAACAGTGTGTTTGGTTTGAAGTGTGTCAGAGACTCCCCTTGGGATAACAAGCCTGGTACATATCAATTTATTTGTTAAATCGACAAACTCATATAAGCTTGCTGCATCCAGTGGGCATAACTAGACTCTGCAAGACGGAGGTTCCTAGGGTTGTGTCTGGGACCGGAGATATAGGCTAGTGTCATTCGGTTGCACAATCCAAGGAGCAGCTTACATCCCAGAGGCTGTGCGTGAACAGCCCAGGAGTGGGGGTTCTCACAGCACAGCAGGGTAAGGCTGGCTCCCAGAGTCAAGGATTGGAGTGACCTAGCAAATCACCGGTCCAGATAACACCAGAGGGGAACATCACACCAATGGACTGTCTGAGATCCCCAAAATCCTCCCACACGATGACAGGATGCCCCAGGGGGTACTTCTTAGTATTGTTAACAAAAGGGCAGAAGCTGGTAAAATCATAGTAATTAATTTGCTTCCTGGGCTGCAGTTTGTAATACAGACAGATAGCATTTGGTCTACCTCTGAGAGTAGGACAAGAAGCAATAAGCTTAAATTGCAACAAGGGCAGTTTAGGTTGGACATCAAGAAAAACTTCCTGTCAGGGTGGTTAAGCTCTTGAATAAATTGCCTAGGGAGGTTGTGGAATTGCCATCCTTGGAGATTTTTAAGAGCAGGTTAGACAAACACCTGTCAGGGATGTTCTAGATAATACTTAGTCCTGCCATGAGTGCTGGGGACTGGACTAGATGACCTCTTGAGATCTCTTCCAGTCCTACAATTAAGATGCATCACTTTAAAAATAAGCAAACACTATTTTTGAAAGGCTAGGGTAGTGTATCAAACATTTTTCCTGCTAAATCTCCACAAAACATCCCTTAGATTACAAAGGCAGATCTTTATGCTCTGTCGCAGGGTTTTTCATCTCAGTCAAAAATGACCAATGCAGTTTTTTCCCCCATGTTAAACTTTTAAAAGTTTACATGGTTTAACAGCATTTAGATTTTTAAAAATTTCAGAAAGAAAGGATGTGGGGAAGAAATAGCCTTCTTATCTCTGTTAAAAAAAGTGTTATCAACTGTTTCACATAAGCAGTTTTTTTTTTAAGTTAGCCTGGGTGTACATATTCTATAAAGTATTTAATGCTTTCTTTACAGTTTACAAGTAATAAGTTTTAGAGCAGTTTTCCTTTAGGCAAAATTTTAAAAAGCAAGTAAAAATTTTTTTTTTTTTTAAAGGCCAGTATATTTCTACAAAAAAACTTTTATGTACAGCGTCAGTCTTTTCACTCATTTGTTTAAAGAGTGTTTTTAAAAAAAAAAAAAAAAAAACAGGCCAATGGTCCATAACCACACCCCTTGGTGCATTGTAATTGGTTCAGAAAAATACAGTTTTAGAACATGTGTAAAGAATAGCTTCTGATTGACTCAAGCAAGAGGTGTGGCTTGTCCAAGGGTGACTGTCCTGAAATTACTAGCATTTGACTAGGAGCAGCTAAAGGGGTAAACTGATTTTCTTTTCTCTCTGGCGCAGGGACCGGCAGGGCGCCCCCCCACGGCTTGCCACCCCAGGCACGCGCTTGGAGCGCTGGTGCCTGGAGCCACCGCTGGCTGAGGGGAAGGGATAATAGGGGCTATGGTAACATGGACAAAAGCTGGGGATAGGAAATGGGAACCAAGGAAGAACAGGAGTCTAAGGAGAGAGACTAAAGACAACTAGAAACAGGGATGGAAGCTGGGATAAAGGGGCAAAAGGGTCTATAACATTCAGGAGAACACTCCTCTCCAGAACCTCTAACTGAACCCAGAATTTCTGAATCACCGCATTCCTTTGCTGTCTAGCAAATAGCTAGCTGTGACTCCTACTGACAAAATCTGTCTCATCCTTTTTGTGCCTGGTTCACACAGAGGTTAAATAGCCTGCTATTGTTCTCATTTACTCAGTTTGTCATGTGGTTGAGGTCTGTGCTTTGGGTCTAAGGAAAGGAATGGAATTTGTTTTTCATTTTAAAAAACAACTTACTTAGAAATTACTGTCTCAGTTCTGGAGTTAGCTGCTCCTTTGTGGTCTCCTCAAGGGTGCCCCTTTAGGTCTCACACCTACAGCCTTCACTTCTGTATGGGCAGGTATCAGAACACTCTCCCTCCAAACCAGCAGCTGAGGCTCGCAGTGCCTCTACTTCACAATGATTGTTCTAGCAGGTTTAACCTTAGTCCAGCCCTGGCTATTTGTTCTCTCTCAGGGTTACCAGTGACCAGCCAGCTTTCACAGAGCACAGTACATTCATTTTAGGAAAAAGCATTACAGACGAAACATCATAAAATGATGTCTACCCTCACTAGTTGCAGCTTCTCTTGCTCGGTCTGTAGATTCCTCCCTGCTAATATCTTCCAGATGGAGATCTTGGCAGGTTCCAGTCTCCTTTTAATCCTTCCAGCAAGGATTGCTTTTTACATATTGCCTCGTGTCAGTTTTTGGTTCAAAATGAGGGACTTCTTAGCTAGTTTAGGCTGACCCTTTATACCAGGGGAGGGCAAACTATGGCCTGGGGGTGGGGGGGAAGAAAGAGAGAGAATCCGGCAGATCAGGGATTTCAATCTGGCCCACAGGATTGGCAGCCCCATGGCACAGCAGGGCTGAGGCAGGCTCCATGCCTGCCCTGGCCCTGCGCTGCTCCCGGAAGCGGCTGGCACCATATCCCTGTGGCCCCTGGGAGAGGGTGGGGGCAGAGAGCTCCATGCCCTGCCCTCACCTGTAGGCACCACCCCCCACAGCTCCCATTAGCTGGGAACAGGGAACCACAGCCAATGGGAGCTTTGGGGGTGGTACTCACAGGCAGGGCAGCACACAGCAGAGCCATCTGCCCCCCCTGTATCCTGGAATCTCAGGAGGTCATTTAGTCTAAGACCCTGCTCAAAGCAGGACCAATCCCCAGACAGATTTTTGCCCCAGATCCCTAAATGACCCCCTCAAGGATTGAACTCACAACCCTGGGTTTAGCAGGCCAATGCTCAAATCACTGAGCTATCCCTACCCTGATCCCCTTCTCAGGGCTTTAGCCACTTTGCCAGAGGCTGGTGAGGAGACCCAGGCCCACCCACTACTCAGGGTCCCCAACCAGGGACCCTACAAATAGCCCCAAGCTGTTTCCATTTCCCATATAGCCCCTTCCTTTTCACCATTCTCTCAGGACCTCTCCCCATACCACTTTTCTTGCAGCGTTTCACTGCCTTCCAGTCCTTCTCCCCCCCCCCCCCCTTCTGATGTCAGCCAGCAACTGATCTGCATCTGCTTGGGCCCTGCAGCCCCTTTTAACTGAGCCTGCTGCACTCTGATTGGCTGCCTCCCTGCAGCCTCTCCAGGCAGGCCTGGAGGACCCATCTTCACTGCTCCTTTTCTGGGGTAAGGTGTGGTTGAACCAAGAGGCTTCCAGCAGAGGGCCTCAAAGTGCCTCGTACACCCTGTCATACAAACTTTCTTTTGACTGTTCAGAATTGATGATCATGCTATAAGTTTTTGGAAAGATCATTTTCTCTTAATTTGCCATCAGATTTCAGATGATAGTGCTACACTTTTATTCAGTAGAGAATTTGCATAAGATTTTACAGTAAGATCTTGGATTTGACATATGAGCTCAATGTTTTAAGTTATCAGTGATCCACACAGCTAACAAATGTACCACTTTTGGTCCATCAACTAAAGCTGATTTAATTTAGGATAAACACAGTAAAAATAAATTATAATTCATTTATAAACTATGTGTTATTGACACCAAATAGACCTGTCTCAGAGACAGGCAACTCTGCTGCTAAAATAGCAGCTGTATATTTTTCAACCCTTCTTGGTTTACTGTCATGACAATCTAGAAATAAACATTATTTACCAAAGTGGACAGAACATGGCCACTGACACACATCCTCTCACTCCATTTTAGTTTGAGCATGGTTCAAGTAAACTTATAATTTTTTATTCCATTCTTCTGTAATTATTTGCCAGTTGGAGGGAACCTGGGAAATAAAGCTCATTTTACATTTTAAGTATGGTTAGGTTTAGAAAACTGTGTCCTTATTTAACAAAATTGCTTTGTGTGTGCCTTAGAATTTTATCTTCGGACTTTACTGACAAAAAAAGTTTTATATCCTGTTAGCATTTCAGAGCTGATATAGCTACTGGAGAATGTGCTGAGATCTATTGTGCCGTGGGTATCAGCAACAACATCATCAGCTAACGTCTGAATATGGAGCTTCTTATTACTAATAAAATGATGTCCAAGGACAGGAAAAAAAAACACCTTGAAAGTCCCTGGTAGAGTTTGCGGCTAAATTATAAAAAAAATCCTCTTTTGTCTTGTAAATTGAAAAAAAATTGATATTCACTGAAAGATATATAAAATAATTGTTCTGATAGAAAAGCACAAAGATTAGGGGTGGGCCCAAATTAAAACACAGATCTGATTCAGTTCCATTTCTTCTAATGAAAACATCTTACATAGGGTTACCATATTTAAAAAATAAAAAAAGAGGACACTCCATGGGCCCTGGCCCCGCCCTTTCCCACACCCGGCCCCGCCCCTTCCCCAAAGTCTCCGCCCTAACTCCTCCTCCTCCCTTCCAGCCACGCGAAAAGGGCTGCCCGAGCGCTACCGGCTTCACGGTTTGCTGGGCAGCCTCCAGACCCTGCGCCCCCGGTCGTCGCTTCCCCAGCGCAGCTGGAACCCGGGAGGGGAAGCGCCCAGCTGGGGGCGCAGGGTCTGGAGGCTGCCTGGCAAACCATGAAGCCGGTAGCGCTCGGGCTTCGGGCAGCCCCCCTTGCCTCCGGACTCTGCGCCGCCGGAGCAGAGCAGCTGGAGCCCGGGAAGGGAAGTGCCTGGCCGGCGGCTGGGGTCCGGAGGCACGGGGGCTGCCCGAAGCTGGTAGCGCTGGCTCGGACAGCTTGGCTCTTAAACAGAGCCGAAGTCTGAGTCAGGGGAGGAGCAGAGCAGCCGCGGGAGAGGAAGTGCCCGGCCAGTATTTTTCCCGGACATGTTCGGCTTTTTGGCAATTCCCCCCGGACGGGGGTTTGATTGCCGAAAAGCCGGACATGCCCGGGAAAAACCGGACGTATGGTAACCCTATCTTACACCAATTTTTCACTCCAGTGTCTTTGATGGAGTTCTGATTTGCCCTAGTATAAGTGAGAGCAAGATCAGGCCCAGAAATGTTCCAAAAAGAACTTTCTGTGTTGGTGGGGGACAGGATGAGGCCTGCATAGGTTATTACTGACATAGATGCTTATGTGCTTTGGTCCCCATTCAGATATATATGTATCTATCAATAATTCCTGCCCTGGATTTAGTCTCCCAGTGGAAAGCGTTGTTCATATGTTTGTTTTTATTGGTGTATAACACCAGTCCTCCTGTGACCGTATGCAAGTCATGGCTGAGACTATTTTCAGAGATTACAGTTGCAGCAAAATATGACAAGAATTAGCATAGCAGTGCTGCTGCCAGTGAGAAATAAATGGGTTGGTGTCTCTCGCTCCTGTGAGCACTTCAAATATAGATAAAACTAAATTCCAAGAAAGAAACATCTCATCTTCTATAGTATGTGAATATAGGAACTGCCAAACTGGATCAGACCAGTGGTCCACCTGTTCCAGTACCAGACGCTTCCAAGGAAGATGGAGAAAACTCCATAATGGACAATTACAGAATAATTTGCTATAAAGTGGTCTGCGTACCACCTGTAGCACCCTCTGGTGTCAGGCTGTGATGTTGAAAGGAGCCCTTGTCTCTGGCACCTCCTGGAGGCCATCTCTCTCTCACCAGGTCTTCTGGGGCTCAGCCCTCCAGCCAAGTTCAGTCCCCTTCCAGAGTAACAAAAAGGTCCAAACAAAAAATCCTAACAATCCAAAGTAATAATTCTTTTTCAGCCCCTCTCCAGCCAAACTAATGGCTAGTTCTTTCACAGCAGGATTCCCCATACTGCCTCCCTCCTCCAGGAACTCTGGCAGTTTACCTCTGGGGGTCTCCTTGTTCCCACTTACAAGCCCTATCCCAGGACTTCTCCCCCAGGAGACTAACCTGCTCCCTGTGGGTTTCTTCTATCCATCATGGGCCTAACTCAGGGCTTCCTCCACAGGAGTCTACTCTGCTCCCATGGAGTTTCTTTACCAGAGCTCTCTCTCTCCATCTTGCTCCCTTCCCCAAAGCCAGTTTCCACCTGTAGGACTCTGGTCTGGAGACTTACCCCAGCTCTCTTCCCAGAGGCTACTGAGAAGAGCTCTGCCACTGTCTCCATTCTCCAGAGATCTTGACAATTCTCTTGGGGTTCTCACTGTCAGCTCCAAGCCCTCCTTCAGGGCTTGGCTCCACAGCGGCCTACCCTGCTTCCTATGTGTAAGGGGACTCTTGGCCCCTTACTAAAATTCAGTGGCGGTGGGGGGGCAGGTTGGTTGGCTATCTCCCAGTACCAAAAGAAAGGGGAAGGGTTGATGGGAAATCAGTACCAATGGTGGAGGCCAATGCTCCAGATCAGCCTGACTGACAGGGTGGGCAGGCTAATGAGGGAGTCAGGAGCCCAGGGGGGTCCTGTTCTCTGTGTGAGCTGGAATTGCCTGCAACAGAGTGGGCTGAGCTAAGGAGAGAGCAGGAGCCCGAGCTGAGCTGGGGAGCAGAGCCCCGCAAGCCAGAGAGAGCCAGAGAAGCAGCCCAGGGAGTAGGTCAGTGCTGGGAGGGGAGCTGTAGCAACCAGAGCCAAAGGGGCCAGAAGCAGCCCAGGGAGCTGTGCTGAAGACAGAGCAGCAGCAGGGCTGAGGCAGGCTGGGCCTGGGGCTGAGACAGGAGCTGGAGCAGTCCGGAGCCAGTGCAGTGAGCAGGTGGGAAGCACTGAGGTGGGGACCCTGGGCAGCGGGCCCAGTGCAGGGAGATGCCCCCAGCCAAGAGGCCTTGCAGGTGTCTGACCCACAGCATCCCTGCAGCACAGCCGGAGCCTGAAAAGGAGCCCTGGGACATGTGAGGAACAGACTGTGAACTTCCCTTACATTCCTGCGACGCTGTTTGTGGTTCCCCTGTGCCCACCGAGTGGGGGTGCTGAGAGCCACTGAACCAAACTGTAAACCCTGTATGTAATGGAAACCACTTCCAGCCAGGGAGTGCTGCAGCAGCCCCTCACTCCTAGTTCCAGCACCTATGGCAGGGTTACATGTTTTCCTTTAACCTTTCCCATTTTTTCCTTATTTTTTTTAACTAGTTGCTGTTTAATAAATTGTATTTGCTTTGAACTGTATGTAATGATCAGTGGGTCAGAGAAGCATCCAGTGCAGAGAGAGCACCCCAGAATGGGAACATCCTAGCCCCTGTCCTAAGTGATCACAACAAGGTTGGGGGTCAAGCCCCCCCAGGAATCCTGGGCCCAGCCTTGTTGGGGTTACAAAGACTCCGCCACACAGGAGAGTGGAAGGGCAGCCCTTGAGGTCAGGCAGACCTCTGAGTAAAGAGAGTGGGAGTGTGGACTGAGATCCTTTTGCTAGCCCATTTCACCAGGGTAGTGTATGAACCAGGAAAGTTCCCCACAATAGTGGGACCATTCCCCTGCTTACATAATGGCTCACTTCCAGCCTGCAGTAGCTGCATCACTTCTCCTAACAGAACTCCTTTCTCTCCCCCCTTCCTTCTCAGCAACCTTTCCTTTATACTGTTCTAACTGCCTCGGCATCTAGCTCAGCTGCTCCATTACTAATTAGCTAAAAGGGCACCACCTGGAGCACCTGATGGCTTCCAGTTGTAGCCCACAGGGTTGTCATGGGCCAGTTAGGCCCTAGTTCTCCTGAAGGGCCATTGGCCCCGTGACATCTGCCAATGAGGGAAATATTTCGTCTTCACTTTTGAAGGAATGAAAAGATATTAATAAACTACACCTAATTTTTTATAAATCTGCTAAAACTGGCTGTTTCCCTATGTGCCGACACAGATTGGGTAAACAAGACTAATGATTCAGAATGTAAGTTGATCACAAGGCCGAGGGTCAGGCATAAAATTTTTCTCCTAGCATGCAGTGTTAGTTTCACCTCTCTGAATCAACAGGTATTGGTCACTGCCAGAGACAACAACGGACTAGTTCAGTGCTGCAGAGCCCATGAGAGTTGAGAATCTAAGCTGAAGAGGTGTTGAGGGCCAAATTTTACTGTAGTTGTATGTACTGTAGTGACTACAGATCCCACCAAGCAGTGTCCTATCTAGATCAATTTCCTTCCCTTAGTATTATTATTGATTCCCTCTTGCTAATTGTGAAAATGCTACTTCTTTGTGGAGAAGGACACAAACCACAGGATTCAAAGAATGTGGGTGAGGCAACATTATGTATCATTTCTTCCCACAGGGCCTGAGCTTACTTTCTGTGAAGCATCTACAAGAAAGCACTACAAGAAGGATGTGGAAAAATTGGAAAGAGTCGAGTGGAGGGCAATAAAAATGATTAGGGGTCTGGAGCACATGACTTATGAGGAGAGGCTGAGGGAACTGGGATTGTTTAGTCTGCAGAAAAGAAGAATGAGGGGGGGATTTGATAGCTGCTTTCATCTACCTGAAAGAGGGTTCCAAAGAGGATGGATCTAGACTGTTCTCAGTGGTACCAGATGACAGAACAAGGAGTAATGGTCTCAAGTTGCAGGAGGGAGGTTTAGGTTGGATATTAGGAAAAACTTTTTCACTAGGAGGGTGATGAAGCACTGGAATGGGTTACCTAGGAAAGTGGTGGAATCTCCTTCCTTAGAGGTTTTTAAGGTCAGGCTTGACAAAGCCCTGGCTGGGATGATTTAGTTGGGAATTGGTCCTGCTTTGAGCAGGGGGTTGGACTAGATGACCTCCTGAGGTCCCTTCCAACCCTGATAGTCTATGATTCTATGATCTGCTGTTCTGGGGATAGGATGGTAGAACCTGAGTTTCTTGCATAGCAATGCAAAACACTAACATCTCAGCACCAGCACTGGTTGTATGCGTGATCAACCACAATGGTTGCCCTGAGCCCCAATTTCCAGGGGGCATTGGACCGCTGTGCTGCTCAGTTTTCATAATTTTTATTTATTATTATTTTTATTTATTTATTTGTTTGTTTATTATGGCTCAGTTTCTGGGGGCAGAAGGGATGCTGAAAACATTTTCCACGTTGGACAGCCAAAAGGCTAGCACTACACTTGAGAGGCACTGTCACCATTGTATTTGTTTAGTTTACTGAAACCCAGAAGTCTTCATTATTTGACTAATTATTTGCATTTTTTCCTCAGAGACAAACAAGACAGTCTGCTGGAATTATGGTAGGTGCTTTTGAGAAGGAAGTGTGATTTCCTTGTAAGACGCTACCAGTAAAATTGTCCATATCCTTTTCTTCATCCTGACAACATAAAAGGTCCCCCCACTTTGTATCTTTTTTGTTGTGTATCGAAGGAAAAGGAGAAGGGAACTGTTTATAGATTTAACTACAGTGCCTACTGATCACTGGCTTTTTCCCTCCTCAAATGAAATATGGGGCTGAACCAGATTGAAACGTAGTCTTGTGGCTAGAGCAGGGGAAGTCCTGCATTCTCTTCCTGTCTCAGCAACTTCCTTGGGACAAGTCATTGACATCAATGGGGCCTGTTTGTGCTTGGCATTAATCTTTGTGTTTCAGTTGCCCCATCGGTATAAGGGCATAATAATAGGGGACTCCCAGAATTATTTTCATGCTCCATTAATTGTTTGCAAGGCACTTTGAAAAATGTCCTGGAAAGGTCTTACACAAATACAAATAATTATTTTTATATGACTAAACTCATTTAATTTACAGCTGTGAGATTAATTGAAAGCACTATCATAAAAGAAAGGTAGATAAGCAGTTGATTTCATACAAAACTAGTAGCCTAGTAACCTGCTTGGTTTTTGTAAGTTCTAAAAAATAAAGCAAGCCTGAGCAAAAGCAGCCATGATTAGGCATATCAGAAATGTCAAATATGGCCTTCCTTGGTTTCGCTGGAAGATTTATTGTAGAGCTCAAATGTATACTGTGAACTTTCTCATACCTTACCTCCAACTGATTGGAATTTAATAAACAGCTCTGTTACTGATGCACAAGGAGGACTAGAATCCAGCTCACTCTTTCAGAACAGTGCTGCTCTGCTGGACTAACAAGAGTAAAGAGCAGTAATGGCTTATTTACAACACCATTATTAACAGATATGACTCTGATACACACAAGGACCAGATCTGATATGTAAGCAGGTGTCATTTTTCTGTAATCACTTTTCAGACTAGAACGACATTTTAGACTTGGCATGTAAGAGTCAAGCAACTTCGGTCTGTGGTCAATATGCTTCTTTAGGCAATAACTGTGTTTTCTTTTTGTCTTCTCTTATCTATGATGTTTATAGGGCAGGGCTCAGAAAACCAGTCCTGGACAGCACAAGCACTGTGAGAAATGTTTCAACCGGCAATGCCAAGTCCCAATCGAGCTCACCATCTCCTGCTTAGTGATCAACTGCCATTCACGCTGTGGGGCTGCCTTTCATATGTGTAAACAGGAAGAACACCAACTCCTATGTCCCCTAGAGCAGGTCTCATGCCTCAACGCAGTTTATGGCTGCCCTTTCTCAATGGCCCGTTTTAAGCTGGCAAAGCACCTTCAGGTCTGTCCAGCCAGTGTTGTCCACTGCTCTATGGAATGGAATCGCTGGCCAAATGTAGACTCAGAAACCATTCTACATAAGAACATTATGAAGGAACCACATAATGAACAGTGTCTGGATACAGCTCTAGCCCTCAGAGATCAGAAGATTCTTTTTAGGACTCTGAAAATGATCGAGCTGTTTCCAGAATGGAGAGAAGATGATAAAATGGAAGAACCAATAGCTGGAGCTGCAGGTTTGGAAGAAGGAGCCGTTGGAGGAATAGCATGTGATTCTAAAGAAGCTGATGGCCAAGTTGCTGAGCTTACCCAACAGGAGCGTGAGGATTTGGCAAAGGATAAGAAGGGGATGGATCTAGTAAGTTACAAAGCCTGGGAGAATATGTTTAGCAAAGAGCGTTCAGCATTGAAGGCAACAGACTTTTCAGCGAACTCGGGAAAAAAGGAAGGGGATAGCTACAAGAAAACACGACAGATTCTTTGTGATGGCAACCCCAAAGAGAAGATAAAGGAAGCAGCTATTGTGGAAGAACCAAAAGAAAACAAAAATAATCAAGTGATTACAGGTGCAGAAAAGACAGGTCTGGCTCCTTGGCAAGATGGGATCCTGGAGAGGTTGAAAAAAGAAGTTAACATAGGGGATTATAACATGTACCTGGTGCATCATGGGAGAATGCTCATCCATTTTGGTCAGCTTGCTGCTTGCACACCAAGAGAGAAAGACTTTGTGTATGGGAACTTGGAGGCTCATGAAGTGAAGACTGTGTGCACCTTCAGAGTGCCAGTTAGCTATCGTGGCAAAAGAGCACGACTTGGAGATGCCTTGGCATACAAGATAGCAACGATGGACAAGTCAGTAGATACTTCAGATTTGCAAATAAGCCTTGAGGAATTTCCTAAATCAGATACAGCCAGAAGTACACTATTGTGTGCACTGGAAAAGGAACTGAAAGGTCATGAGATCTCGGAAGCAAAGAATATTGATGGACTGTTCATGGATTTTGGGACACAGACATACAGCTTTCAGGTGGAACCCTTCTCCTCTAGAGCTGTTCTAGCAGATGTTCTGGATATAAAAAGCCCACCAGAACTCCATGTAGAGCTTCATACTGAGTGTGTTACTAGAAGACATAACAAAAGCTGCTCAGCCTTCACATTCACTTGCAATCACTTCTTCAGGAGGGATGAGTTTCCTTCACATTTCAAGAATGTTCATGCTGATATCCAGTCCTGTCTAAATGGATGGTTCCAACATCGTTGTCCACTTGCCTACTTGGGATGTACTTTTGTTCAAAACCGCTTCTACCCTGCTAGTCATAAAGCAAAGATTATCTATAGCCAGCATCTTGATACATTTGCTATTAAACCAGAAGTTGACCCTGTGCCCTCTGAAATACAGAAATGTAATTTTACAACAAGTAATCAAGGAAAAAATAAAGAATCCCTGAGCAGCCTTCCATTGGAACTTTTACAATATATTGCTGGGTTCTTGGACAGCTTCAGCTTGTCTCAGCTGTCCCAAGTGTCTGTATTGATGAGGGATATCTGTGCCACTCTACTTCAAGAGAGAGGGATGGTCCTCCTGCTGTGGGAGAAAAAAAGATATTCCCATGGAGGTACTTCATGGAGAGCTCGCAAAAAGGCAAGTGAAGGTGGTGTTTGGGAAACAAAAGATATTTGCAGGATTGTCTAATTAAAAATATAACACAAGACGTGACTCTGATGTGACACTTAAAGGTCATGCACAGAACTTTTTAGAAATTAGACTTGTATCTCTTTTGGGTTGTGTACAGTGTTTAAAGATAGGATGTGGTCATTTCAGGCTATTTCCTAAGGCAAAAGTGAAATACTTGCAAGTAACTGTGACTGTGAAGGGAGCCCAGATTTTCACATCAACGCCTAATGTTTTCACTGATTGGTAATTTACAGGGTTTTCATGAAAATTTGCTTTGTTGGGACTTGGCTGCATAAGGTATCAAGCATGGGATAGGAAGCCCTTCATGTCTAAGTTTAAAACTTTGGGCTTGTCTACATGGTAGTTAGTGTGCACCAGCTGGGATGTAAATTCTAATGGACACCAGCTTGTTGCACACTAACTGGCCAGTGTGAAACCTGCTGGTGTGCACTAACAGTTCTCTCATGTGTGTTAATGTATTACTGTTTGAAACGGGATTACATCAGAGTGCCCGAGGGAACTTTAATGTGTCCCAACATGGTCACATGAGCCAGTTAGTGTGCAAACATGCTGGTGCGCATTAGAATTTATGCCCCTCTGGTGCACATTAACACATTGTGCAGACAAGCCCTTTAATATGACTATATATACGAGGTCATACAAGAAGAGACAAAGAGTGTGGGTCACACAGGATGGAGGACTGCATGTTGAAAAGCAGTGACTCTGCAAAGGACTTAGGCGTAAAAGTAGATAACCAAATGAACATGAGTTCTCAGTTTAAAGCTGTGTCCAAAAAGCTAACGTGAACTTTGGATGTATAAAAAAGGAAATCTCAAGTAGAAATAGGGATGTTTACACTGCTCTACAGCCAAAATGCTTCTGAAATAAATGTAGTCAAACTTTACTAATTCTGGGTCACTGAGAATGAAAATGATGCTTAAAATTGTTGATTGGCTCTAGTTTTCAAGATATGTGATTGGGTCAGTATATACGACCCTTGACTTGGGAATGGTGGAGGATAAGTGAGTTATAAAGGGAAGGGATCTCAATTTAAACCAGAAATGACTAAAATACATCTTTGACTGGATCTATGAATAAATCTATGACTGGGTTTGGATAGTACTTCTTTTTAGGCAAAACAATGAATGATGCAATCTGAGGCTGGTATTGCGTCATACATAATATGAATTGCATCATGTTATTCCTAGAAGTCATGGATGATGCAATCATAACGAAGCTTACATCACTCTGCTGAACAAATTCTGCTGAACAAATTGCCTTATATCAGCTCAAGAAATCATACAGTGTCGTGCTCTCTTATTTGTCAGTGTTTGATTTTGCAAAGGGACACATATCTGTTTAGCCAAAGTGAGCAGAGATGCCTCGTACTTGTGTGAACAGTGCAGATAACTTCTGCTACGTTTGTGGTGAAGTGACTTTTGCATCACAAAAGCGCAGTATAACCACTATGGTTAAGAAAGCCTATCACCTTTATTTTGGCTGCAAAATTGGAGATCAGGACAAGAGGTGGGCCCCACATATATGCTACAACACTTGTGCAACAAATCTTCGCCAGTGATTGAACAGGAAAATGAAATCTATGCCTTTTGCAGTGCCAATGATTTGGAGAGAGCCAACAGATCTTACCAGCAATTGTTACTTCTGCATGGTGCCTCCAGTTGGGAAAGGTGTGTCAAAGAAGAAAAAGTGGACTGTGCATTATCCAAACATTCCATCAGCTATACACCCAGTACCCCACGGAGAAGGTCTGCCGGTTCCTGATGCACCAGAATCATTCTCACTTGAGTCAGACGAGGAAGAGGATGAAACTTCTGGTCCTGAACCATCAATGTCACAGGACCAACATTTTCTCCCATCCTCCTCCTCTGAACCACACCTCATAACACAAGGTGAACTGAATGACCTTGTCAGGGATTTGGAACTACCCAAGAGTAAGGCAGAGCTGTTGGGCTCCAGACTACAGCAGTGGAATCTCCTGGCAGGTGATGTTAGGGTTTCCATGTTCTGTGACCGCCAAAAGGATCTTGTCCCATTCTTCATGGAAGGTGATCTTGTAGCCTGCAACAACATCGATGGTGTGATGGCTGCCCTCAACATCGTTCACAATCCAGATGAGTGGAGACTGTTAATTGATTCATCGAAGATGAGTCTTAAAGCTGTTTTACTGCATAATGGGGATGTTTTGCCATCAATTCCAGTTGGTCATGCAGTCCATATGAAGGAAACCTATGACAACATGAAACAACTTTTGAGGTGCATAAACTATGACCAACATCAGTGGCAGCTTTGTGGCGATTTGAAGGTTATTGCTCTCTTGCTTGGTCTGCAGACTGGATACACAAAGTACTGCTGTTTTCTCTGCGAATGGGATAGTCGTGCAAGAGATTCCCACTACATCAAGAAAGATTGGCCACTCCGACAGTCATTGGAGCCTGGGAGGAAAAGTGTTCAGCATCCACCACTTGTTGAATCAAGGAAGATTTTGTTACCACCCTTACACATCAAGCTGGGTCTGTTGAAGAACTTTGTCAAGGCCATTGACAAAACACAAGCAGCTTTCAAGTACCTCCGTGGAAAATTTCCAAGGTTAAGTGAAGCTAAGATAAAGGAAGGTGTCTTTGTTGGTCCTCAGATTCGTGAACTTCTTCAAGATGATGCATTTGACCATGCACTGCGTGGCAAGGAAAAGACGGCATGGAAAGCCTTCCAGTTAGTGGCAATAAATTTTCTCGGAAACAACAAGGCAGACAATTACAGGTTGTTGGTGGAAAACCTCCTCAAGGCATACAAAAGCCTTGGTTGCAACATGTCACTAAAGATACATTTTTTTGCACTCTCATCTAGATTTTTTTCCACCGAACTGCGGAGCAGTGAGCGACGAGCACGGCGAGCGATTTCACCAGGACATTGCAACAATGGAGAAATGCTATCAGGGCAAATGGAGCCCATCAATGCTTGCAGACTATTGCTGGACAGTGACAAGAGATGCTCCATTTAATGAATACAAGAGACAAGCCAAGAAGCGCCGAGTAGACACTGAATAGGACTAAACTATGTACACAATAGTTTTTTGCCTTTTGTTTCATAATACATTTTATTTATATAACCCTTTTGCTGATTTTTAAAGTGTTACATAAACAGGACAGGTGAAATATTATCATGTAAAGCAACCATAAACACATGAAAAGACCTAGGTTTACAATTTATGATTAAAACTCTACTATATACACAATATACATAGACATAAAATGTAAAAACTTAAATATCTTAGAAACAGTAGCCAATCAGTTGTTTTAATTGTCATATTTGAATTCAGCACATCAAAATACATAATAAATAGCACATTTTATCTCTGAAGCAGACGACGTCTCAAAAATTGTAGACCAGTGTTACCTATGTATATGGTAAGCAGAGGACTACCACCACATTGTTTCCAGTAGCACTGTGTCCATGGCTGATGTCTGTGCTTCAAAAAGGACTTCAAAAATGGGTGAGGGTTTAGCGAAGAACCACAAAAAGGTTTTAAAATCTGACTTTCAGTGAGAGGCGTAGGGAGCTCAGTCTGTTAAGATTAAGAGGTGACCTGATCATTGTCTATAACAAGTATCTATATGGGGAGAAGATATGTAAGAGCTGAGGGCTTTTTAACCTAGCATAACGAAATCGAACAGCTGGAAGTTGAAGCTAGCCAAATGCAAATTGGAATTAGGTTAGGAATAAGTTACAATATTTTAATAGCTGGGAATCAACCAGTGGAAGAACTTAACGAGTGATGTGGTGGATTCTGCTTGATCATTTGAAATCTTTAAATCACAAGTCACAAGTTTATGGGCTTCATGCAGAAATTACTGTGTTAAATTTTATGGCAATGCAGGGCAGAGTAGATGATCACAGAGGGTCCTGTGGCACCTTTAAGACTAACAGAAGTATTGGGAGCATAAGCTTTCGTGGGGAAGAACCTCACTTCTTCAGATGCAAGTAATGGAAATCTCCAGAGGCAGGTATAAATCAGTATGGAGATAATGAGGTTAGTTCAATCAGGGAGGGTGAGGTGCTCTGCTAGCAGTTGAGGTGTGAACACCAAGGGAGGAGAAACAGCTTCTGTAGTTGGATAGCCATTCACAGTCTATGTTTAATCCTGATCTGATGGTGTCAAATTTGCAAATGAACTGAAGCTCAGCAGTTTCTCTTTGGAGTCTGGTCCTGAAGTTTTTTTGCTGTAAAATGGCTACCTTTACATCTGCTATTGTGTGGCCAGGGAGGTTGAAGTGTTCTCCTACAGGTTTTTGTATATTGCCATTCCTGATATCTGACTTGTGTCCATTTATCCTCTTGCGTAGTGACTGTCCAGTGTGGCCAATGTACATAGCAGAGGGGCATTGCTAGCATATGATGGCATATATAACATTGGTGGACGTGCAGGTGAATGAGCCGGTGATGTTGTAGCTGATCTGGTTAGGTCCTGTGATGGTGTTGCTGGTGTAGATATGTGGGCAGAGTTGGCATCAAGGTTTGTTGCATGGGTTGGTTCCTGAGTTAGAGTTGTTATGGTGCGGTGCGTGGTTGCTGGTGAGAATATGCTTAAGGTTGGCGGGTTGTCTGTGGGCGAGGACTGGCCTGCCTCCCAAGGTCTGTGAAAGTGAGGGATCATTGTCCAGGATGGGTTGTAGATCACTGATGATGCGTTGGAGAGGTTTAAGCTGAGGACTGTAGGTGATGGCCAGTGGAGTTCTGTTGGTTTCTTTTTTGGGCCTGTCTTGTAGCAGGAGGCTTCTGGGTACACGTCTGGCTCTGTTGATTTGTTTCTTTATTTCCTTGTGTGGGATACACAGGTATGTATTTACACAAAGAGAGATGTTATAAGACAGTGTATATAAAGACATAGGACCTGATTGTCCACTGTTACACCAATCCTATGCTATCATGACTCCACTAGTCAGTCCAATCAATTAAGAGTAATGACAGTCCATTGTAATAATATGTGTTTGTAAAACCTCTTTGCATTTTAATTAACGTTCCAGTCTTTTCTCCTTTATTCCCACATACTAGATCTGGCAGTTTAGCAGCCTGTTTTCCCCTGTTAACAACTGGCAGTTCAGTGACATTCCCTCCATGTCTGAATGGCTATCCAACTACAGAAGCAGTTTCTCTTCCCTTGGTGTTCACACCTCAACTGCTAGCAGAGCACCTCACCCTCCCTGATTGAACTAACCTCGTTATCTCCATACTGATTTATACCTGCCTCTGGAGATTTCCATTACTTGCATCTGAAGAAGTGAGGTTCTTCCCCACGAAAGCTTATGCTCCCAATACTTCTGTTAGTCTTAAAGGTGCCACAGGACCCTCTGTTGCTTTTTACAGATTCAGACTAACACGGCTACCCCTCTGATAGATGATCACAGTGGTCCCTTTTGGACTTAAAATCTGTGAATCTATTAATGGAATTCCTCTCTCACTCCTCCAGGTGAGAAGTGAGGGAGATTGGTGAAGGAGTGCAAGGTTGGGGATGGGACCTCACACTGCTGCTGTTCTGCTGCTCTTGGACTATTGACAGAGGACATAAGTTTACAGAGTTGTCAGTCTGGCACATTTCACCAGCACTTCACTAACAAATACAGGGAAAGAGGGTGAACTTTTAAACCACCTTTCCTCCCTTCCAGTTCTAAGCTGATCAGGGGCCAAAATGGCCCTACTATAATTTAGGCAGGCAGGAACCTGCTTTTAATTACAATTCATTCTCTGGTGCTTCCTATGGACGGCTAAGAATTTAGCACTGTCCCAGAATTTCCATACTGCTGTGTTGTGACTCTGCTCCGGCCGCCTCAGGACCACTGCCAGGATCCACCGAGCTGCGGCTGCTCCCTGCACCCCCAGGACTGCTGCTCAGGCGGTTTCCAGGGCCAGCTGCACTGGCCGCTCCTCAGGCAGTCCCTGGGGCCAGCTGCTTGGGTGGCTCTGGGATCAGCCACACTAGCCACTGCAGAAGTCCTGGAGGTCGCAGGAAGTCACAGAATCAGTGACTTCTGTGGCCTCTGTGACAAACATGGAGCCCTATGTATAATACCTAGTAATATGGTGTATACTACTACTACTATCATATATGTATTGGCTAATACTTCACCTATTTGGATTTCTGTTACACATAACTTTAACTCTGAAGTTCTTAGATTTATAATGCTTGGTTTTGGAATAATTATACCGTAACATTGATCTGTTGTTTTTTACCTATAAGTTATTCATGTACACTCTCAACCTTACTTTACTTTTTGTTTGGGATACACAGGTATGTATTTACACAAAGAGAGATGTTATAAGACAGTGTATATAAAGACATAAGACCTGATTGTCCACTGTTACACCAATCCTATGCTATCATGACTCCACTAGTTAGTCCAATCAATTAAGAGTAATGACAGTCTATTGTAATAATATGTGTTTGTAAAACCTCTTTGCATTTTAATTAACGTTCCAGTCTTTTCTCCTTTATTCCCACATACTAGATCTGGCAGTTTAGCAGCCTGTTCTCCCCTGTTAACAACTGGCAGTTCAGTGACATTCCCTCCATGTCTGAACACCTGAAGATTTGTCCATTCTATGATGTGGAGCACAAGAAGGATCCATTCTTGCTGGCCAGCATGTGTGGACCCCGAAAGCGGGCTCAAGATAGCTTGGTCTCAACCTTCAGGAATGGATCCTGAATACATCCTCCCAGGTCTCTCAGAGGAGTATTGGGATCTGGGTTGTAGAGATTATTATGTGGACACCCCATAAGAAAATTCCCTTTAGAAACACAAAATCAACCTTTTGCAGTTCTGTTTGGAATATGTTGCATCATTTCCCTTCAGTATTTTAGCAATACTAAAAAAAAAAAAAAAAAAAATCAGTACTTCATTCAGCTGATTGCTGATATCACAGGCTTTCTGTTTATTTTTTGTGTTTCATGCTTGCTCATAAATACAGCCACCTGGAAAAAGCAATGATAAGAGTACTGGTTTATAGTTGGCAGTCTGGAAATCAGGGAAAAGCTACTGTCACCATACTTTTTCCCTGAGAGAGGAAAGAGCAGCTAGAGTACCTAGTTTGGATGAATCTTATCCCTGTCAGTAAGCAGAATCATCCACAACTACTAGCATACAGAGAAATTCCTAGAGTGTACATTTGCTAGATTACTTAAAAACTGACAGATGTGGAGATAGCAAAGGTACTGGTGTGCATAGGCACAGGAGAACAAGCCCCAAATTGGTGGATGAGTTACAGCTGTGTAGATGTTTTATCAAGGAGACGGGAATGCATCAAACAGTAACAAACTGATATTTGAGGGGAAAGGACTTAAGGCCCTGATTCATGAAAATATCCCTATTCTGGACCGCATTTAAGTGCATGCTTAAAGTAGAGATGGTTGAAACGGTTCAAATAAAAATATTCTTTGTCAAAAATGACAGCCAAAATTAAAGACAGTTTTTTGACAAATTCGCCCTAAATGACATACTGTTTTCAATGTCATGCAGTGAGTCAGCAGCATTAGAAACAGAAATTCCTGGCTTCTGTGCTCAAACTTCTAAACAATTCTCATTTGGCCAGCTGATGCAAAGTGGAATAGCACCATGAAAGTCAGTTTATACCAGCTGAGGATCTGGCCCATTTTACAATTAGTACCTGTCCCAATGGTGTTGGTATTATTCCAGCTCTGGTCTGCTTGCGTCAAGTCCAGAGAAAATTGCTCCTCTAGCTCTCTTTATAGTGTAACCCTTCTGCCCATCTAAGTTGGCAGCAACAAGGGCCGGGTTCTGTATCTAGGGGTTCCGTTTCAATAACGCAATGCAAAACCGGCTCGAGCCCCCACCCAGTGACCTGGGACAATTACATACCACCCCCTGGGCACCTCTAAGAGGCAATACTTCCCCTCTCGCAAGCACGGAGTCTGAGTGTAACAGAAAATGTTTAATAACATGAGGTAAACAACATCAGCATTAAATGGAAAAACACCACAACTAGAGTTTTTAGACCAAACCATGAGCGAAGACCCACCCCAGCAAATTGGGCCGTGTCCTCTCCCGTTGGTTCTTGAAACCAGCGACCCAAGAATCACCAAAGTCCCAAAAGTCCACCAATCCCAAAGTCTCTTGGGTCCAGCAACCCAAGAATCACAAAAGTCCCAAAAGTCCGACAACCCCCCAAAGTCTCTGTCCATGATCAGTGCAGCCCCAGAGTTCAAGGGGGGGGGGGTGAGCGGGTGTTAAGGGCACCTTACGTGATCCGAGGCCAACCGGCTGCTTCTCCGTGGGGTTCCACTGCAGCCTTCACCACGAACTGCTCCACTCCACCCGCAGTCCCACGAACTGCTCTGGCAGCTGCTCCGCTCACCAACCTGTGAGCCGCGCTGCTCCGCTCCGCTCACCGACCTGTGAGCCGCTCCGCTCCGCTCCGCTCACCGACCTGTGAGCTGCACCGCTCCGCTCACCGACCTGTGAGCCGCTCCGCTCCGCTCCAGCCGTCCCGTGGGCCACTCCCACAAGGCTCTGCTCTGCTAGCTGCTCCTCCAGCCGCTCCGCTCCGCTCACTCCCCGCTAAGCTAGGTTAGCTTAGCTTCAGGCTCCCCCACTAGTTAACACAGCCTCAGTGATCTCAGCTCTTAAATAGCTTTAGCTCCTTTGTGATTTCAGCTCTTAGTGATTTCAGCTAGTAGTAGGGGAGCCCCAGTGCTGGTGCACCAAAGCGAACTCAGCTCAGCAGTCTGTAACTAGACTCCTAAGGGAATCAAAGTTAGCTCTGACATTCAACAGTGGAGAGAGGAGGTAGTGCAATTGGTGTTTCAACCCCCTTGGGGAGGGGGCCACACCATCAGGTACAAATACCTGTCCCCATCCTCTCTCAATTCACTGGGTTTTGTAACCCATGCCCCTTGACAAGCAAATGCTACTTAGGTGATGGTGAATGACTCACACCAGTTCCACTGGCCTTGATTCACAGAATCAGAGTAACAAAACTTTATTCTTCCTGCCCCAATAACAGAGAAACTGGGGATCCCACACCAGCCAAAGTAACCACTTTGAGTTGCTGTTGTTTCCTGCCAGGCGAGTGGGTGTGCCTATGCAAACAAGATCAGCCCCTGGAGTTCTTTTCCACACTCGCCATAATTCACCACCAGATGTCAGGGTAGAGCTCATCCTGACTCTGCTTACATCCTCCCCCCAGCCGAAAATTTGTCGTCCCGACAAATCACACTCCCTGTTATAACAACTCACTGGTTCCCTCCAAAGGGCCTCAGATAACCCACTTTAGCTTCCACAAGCCTGTGTGCTAAACATATTGGTTCCTCACTAGTTACCCCAGGTGCATCATAAGTCAACCGTTTTACTGGTCTTATTACCCTGTCTCGTCTATTGAGAATCTCTGTTGCCGTGGTGCGCGGGACAGCCTCTTGAACGATGGATGGAGAGGTTTCCTTTGAGGGTCCCTCGGCTACTGGCATAGGCCCCTGCATTTCTAGTTCTAACAGTGGAGGGTCCAAGGTGCCCAGGACATCCTCCACCTGTAAGTCTCCACTGTCCAATAACCTGGGTGTGTCATCACATGGGGGTCCCACCAGTCGCTCAGGGGTGTCAGGAATGGGCCTAAATACTTCTGCCATGGGGTTTAGGGCGGAAGAAGAAGAGCTCTCTTTTGATTCAGCCGATCGAGACTGAAATCTTGTCTCCATCCCAGGATACACCATGGTTGTGTCTTCCTCCTCAGACTCACTCTCGGATGTGCTGCATGGGGGTAGGTTAGCTGCAGGGGGCTGGCTGTCCACGTTGGAGGGCGGCTTTGGTCCAGCACCTTCGTTCTGCCCAGTTGCCCTGTTGTGGCCCCACTCATACGGGGTGCCTACCAATTCCCCCACAGGGAGCAAAAGGTTTCTATGCACTGTCTTTGTCTGCCCTGGACCCTCTTCAGGTTTGATCTTGTAGACCGGCAGTTCTTCTAGCTTTTCCATCACCAAGTAAGGTATTGCCTTCCATCTGTCGGCTATCTTGTGTTTGCCAGCAATACCCAAATTTCGCAGCAGAACTCTGTCCCCCGGCTGGAGTTCTTGCAGACGTACCCTAGCATCATATCGATGTTTGTTGCGGTCGGCGTTCTTCCGAGCCGCAGATGTAGCTAAGTGATAAGCATCCCGCAGCTTTTCTCTAAGTCGGGATACATATTGCTGATGAGTTTCATAGCTATCTCCATCCTCTGATACACCAAAGCACAGGTCTATGGGTAATCTTGGTTCTCGTCCAAACATTAAGAGATATGGGGTGACTCCTGTAGCATCATTCTTTGTGGCATTGTAGGCGTGCACCAGATATGCAACATGTTGGCTCCAGGTTGCTTTCTGCTCTGGTCGCAAAGTCCCCAACATATCTAATAGGGTTCGGTTGAACCTCTCTGGCTGAGGATCACCTTGCGGGTGATAAGGCGTTGTTCTAGACTTCTTAATTCCCGCTATCCTCAGCACCTCCTTCAGAAGATGACTCTCAAAGTCCCGCCCCTGATCCGAGTGTATCCGGGCTGGAAATCCGTAAACTGAGAAATATTTCTCCCACAGTACTCGAGCAACCGTGGTGGCCCTCTGATCACGCGTGGGATATGCCTGCGCATATCGTGTATAATGGTCAGTTACTACTAGAATGTTCCCAATATTCCTCTTGTCTACTTCTAAAGACAAGAAATCAATGCATACCAGTTCCAAAGGTTTGGTGCTGGTGATGTTCTTGAGATATGCAGCCCTCGTGGGCAGAGTTTTCCTTTGAACACATCGAGCGCAGGTCTCACATTTCCTGCGAACATCTTCAGCCATCCGAGGCCAATAGAATCTACTACGAAGAAGTTCCAGGGTCCTCTCCATCCCTAAATGTCCAAAGTCATCATGCAGGGCCCTCATGGCCAGGGCTCTGTACTCTTTTGGCAGCACTAGCTGTGCTCGTTGCTTTTGTAAAGGGTCTGTGGTCACTCGATGTAGCACTCCCTGAATCAGTTTTAGTTTGGTCCATTCTCTCAATAGTAGTTTACCCTCCGGGTTAGGTGGGACAACCACAGCTGGGCTTCGCCCCTCCCTTTTGGCAAGTAGTGTATCACGAATGCCAATATCTTGCAGCTGGGCTTCCTGCCAGTCAGCCGCATTGAGCATGGGCAAAGGAGATTGGTCCAACGCAATATAGTTCACTGAAGCAGAAGGCACGCATTCAGGGGGCAGGCCCAAAGCTTCTGCAGCACATCCATGAAGACTCTCATGGGACTCTGGCTCCCGGCGACTCACACTGCAAATAGCCCTCACTCCATCTGTGGGTATCACAGCAACTCCTGGTGCCTGTGGACGCCTGGACAATGCATCTGCATCTACATTGCTTCTCCCTGATCGGTATTGAATGCTGAAGTCATAGCTAGCCAAAGCGGCCACCCATCTTTGCCCTGTAGCATCCAGCTTAGCACTTGTTAACACATAGGTCAGTGGGTTGTTGTCTGTCCACACCTGGAACTGAGCACCATATAAGTAGTCTCGAAATTTCTCAGTGATGGCCCATTTCAAGGCCAAGAACTCCAGCTTGTGGGTGGGATAGCGAGTTTCACTATCAGACAGTCCTCGGCTGGCAAAGGCTACAGGTTTACATCTTCCTTCCACTTCCTGGTACAGTACTGCTCCCAGACCCTCCAAACTGGCATCAGTATGCAGGATAAATGGCTTGCTTGGGTCAGCAAAGACTAGGACTGGAGCATGAGTTAGGCAAGTAATGATTTCTCGAAAAGCCCTTTCACATCTCTCATCCCACCGTGGCCCAAATGGTTCGAAGGGGCCATAGTGTCTCTGCACAGGAGGCTTTGGGGACCTTCCCTTATTCTTGGTCTTAGATTTGTTCCTGCTGGACTGGTATCCCCTGGTAAGATCATTCAGAGGTTTTACAATTGTAGCATAGTTTTTCACAAATCTGCGATAGTAGCCACTAAACCCAAGAAAGGTCTTGAGTTCTCTGTAGTTACTTGGACATGGCCATGTAGTGAGGGCTTCTATTTTATCGGGATCAGTACTCACACCCTCTTGGGACACGATGTGACCCACATACTTCACTGAGGTCCTGCAGAACTGGCATTTGTCAATTGAAAGCTTCAAACCATAATCCTCTAACCTATCAAGCACTTTAAGAAGTCTTTCTTCATGCTCCTCCAAGGTTCTTCCAAACACTATCAGGTCATCCAAATAAACTAACACTTGCAGTAAATTCATGTCTCCCACAACTTTCTCCATAAGACGTTGAAATGTGGCAGGTGCTCCAGAGATCCCTTGGGGCATGCGTTCAAACTGATAAAACCCTAATGGGCAGATGAAGGCTGTCTTCTCCTTATCTGCTTCACCCAGAGGGATCTGGTAGTATCCACTCCGAAGATCCAACACAGAGAACCACTGGCTTCCCAGCAAACAGTCTAAGGCATCTTGGACTCGAGGCATTGTGTACTGGTCAACCACAGTACGGCGGTTTAGGGTGCGGTAGTCAATACACATCCGGATTTTCCCATTCTTTTTACGGACCACCACAATGGGTGAGGCATATGGGCTGCGGGACTCTGTAATGATGCCATTCGCAGCCAGCTCCTGAAGATGTTGTCGCACATCTTCCATCTCGGAGAGGGCAATCCTCCTAGATCTCTCCCTGAAAGGTCGAGAGTCATGTAGTCTGATGTTGTGCTCTACTCCTTTTGCACATCCCACATCCCACTCATGCAATGAGAACACCTTGGATCTTTCACAAAGTTTCCTCCTCAGGCGATCTTTCCACTCCTCGGACAACGGTGAATCTCCAAAGTCAAACTTTGCAGGGTCTATTGGCGGAACTTGAGTCTCACACTGGGGTTTTACAATTGATTCAGGCTCAAAGAGATCCGCTATCTTTTGTCCTTGCTTCACAACAACATCTCGACTTGTTTCATTAGCAATCAGTATAGTCACCTTTTCCTGGGCTTCAGCAGGTAGGGTTATGACTCCACTGGGGACCAGCACTCCTTCCGGGAGCTCTCCTTCAACCGGCTGCTCTACCATTGCTAATGCCCCTTTACTGCCTTTCAGCCGAGTACTCATGACAAGCACTTCTTGCTCCGTCCTTGCAGGCACTACTAACGGGGTTGTGCCCATGTACTTCAGCGCCCCAATCGGTAGCTCAGATGTCTCCTTTTTAGCACCCTCAATCTTCCTATAGGCTTCAGCACAAAGCGTATGGATCATCAGGGTATTCAGGTACTGGTCCCCAGCCCGTCGTCTGCAGTAATCTGCGAGCACCTTGAAGAGACTGGAGTTGGTCCCTATCAGCACAGACACATCAGAGGTCCCTTTAGGGTCAGGGCATATTAATGCAGCTGTGTCCACCTCTTCTCTTACCCCAGCAACCTCCTCTGGGAATTCCAGGTGCACTATGACATACCCTTGGTAGGGGTATTCATCCATGCTGAGGCCACACAGACCAACGCCAGTCAGTGGCTGTATAGGCAGGTGCCTAAGCATTTGTTGGTAGAATGACTGAAATATAATAGTCACTTGAGATCCAGTGTCAAGCACAGCTTTACACTCCACCCCTTCAATCTTCACCATGACCTCTGCTCGAGGCCCTATCAGTCCTGCGGGGATCCCAGCTGGACAGTCTTTTCTGGGGGAATCTTCAAATCCTGCAGGCCTGGGTGGTCCCCGTCCCCGGACTCTCTGGCAGCTACCGGATCTCCCCCAACTGATCCTCAGCTTTCCATACACTAAGGAGGGGTTTTCTTCATTATGGCACTTGGCAGCACTGTGTCCATCCTGACCACATCGGTAGCAGAAGAATTGTCCTTTCCCTCTTCGCCCAGATGGGATGGTGGCTCTAAATGCTGACTTCTCCATCGCCACGGTCAGAGGCTCCTTATTCCCGGAAGTCTTAGCTTGGTCAATGGTGCTTTGCAGTTCAGCTATCCGTTCTGTCAGGACCTGCACTTGTTGGGCAAGTTCCTCTGTGGTGCTCACCATCAGTACACTGGCCATTTGCAGTGGTGTTGTGCCGGCTGGCTCCAATGTTTGGGCTTCCCAAAACTCGCTGGCAGCCTGCCTTTCTTCCTCTTCTCTGACCTCCTTTATCAGCTGGGAATAACTTGGGGGATGTTCCCGTCGTTCTCTTAGCCGGAGATGGAGTAGAATCGAGTTCTGATATTGAGCTCCTCTTACAATTTGAGCCAGTCTGGTCCGATCCATCTGTTCAGCAGTCACTGCACCCCTCATGACAGCTCTCTGAAGCAGTCTTTCCAGCCTCTGTATATAGGCTGAAATCTTCTCGCCAATTTGCTGTCGGGAATTAAGGAACTTACAGTAACTGTCTTCAGGGCCCTCTACACTCCCAAAGGTATGATCAAGGGCCTCTAGGCAGTCCTTCACACTGACCCCAGGGTCAATGAGCTTCAGGGTGCGAATCACATCTAATGCTGGGCCACTAAGGCTCTCTATCAGACATCTTCGCTTTTCTGCATCAGGTACGGCCCACTCCTGCAGCATTTCAGTGGTATGCTCCAACCAGGGTTCGAACTCCTCTGCCCCAGCAAATAACCTTAACTCACGACAAGAGTTTGACCTAGCATGGGACAACACAACCTTTTCCAATATTTGCCCCAGTGCTTTTGTCCAATCATTGGCTGAGGCTGTGGCCCCTGAGCTAGAGGCTGCAGGGCCGGGGCCCAACAAACCCGACATATTAGCCATTATACAAACAGTAATTTCCTCAAAATATAACCACAATTGTTTCCCAATGCAGGGGAACACTCAACAGGTGCTTGCGAGGGGTACTGACCCAGGGGATCCCGGACGAGCCCCCAAAAATGTAACCCTTCTGCCCATCTAAGTTGGCAGCAACAAGGGCCGGGTTCTGTATCTAGGGGTTCCGTTTCAATAACGCAATGCAAAACCGGCTCGAGCCCCCACCCAGTGACCTGGGACAATTACATACCACCCCCTGGGCACCTCTAAGAGGCAATACTTCCCCTCTCGCAAGCACGGAGTCTGAGTGTAACAGAAAATGTTTAATAACATGAGGTAAACAACATCAGCATTAAATGGAAAAACACCACAACTAGAGTTTTTAGACCAAACCATGAGCGAAGACCCACCCCAGCAAATTGGGCCGTGTCCTCTCCCGTTGGTTCTTGAAACCAGCGACCCAAGAATCACCAAAGTCCCAAAAGTCCACCAATCCCAAAGTCTCTTGGGTCCAGCAACCCAAGAATCACAAAAGTCCCAAAAGTCCGACAACCCCCCAAAGTCTCTGTCCATGATCAGTGCAGCCCCAGAGTTCAAGGGGGGGGGGGGTGAGCGGGTGTTAAGGGCACCTTACGTGATCCGAGGCCAACCGGCTGCTTCTCCGTGGGGTTCCACTGCAGCCTTCACCACGAACTGCTCCACTCCACCCGCAGTCCCACGAACTGCTCTGGCAGCTGCTCCGCTCACCAACCTGTGAGCCGCGCTGCTCCGCTCCGCTCCGCTCACCGACCTGTGAGCCGCTCCGCTCCGCTCCGCTCACCGACCTGTGAGCTGCACCGCTCCGCTCACCGACCTGTGAGCCGCTCCGCTCCGCTCCAGCCGTCCCGTGGGCCACTCCCACAAGGCTCTGCTCTGCTAGCTGCTCCTCCAGCCGCTCCGCTCCGCTCACTCCCCGCTAAGCTAGGTTAGCTTAGCTTCAGGCTCCCCCACTAGTTAACACAGCCTCAGTGATCTCAGCTCTTAAATAGCTTTAGCTCCTTTGTGATTTCAGCTCTTAGTGATTTCAGCTAGTAGTAGGGGAGCCCCAGTGCTGGTGCACCAAAGCGAACTCAGCTCAGCAGTCTGTAACTAGACTCCTAAGGGAATCAAAGTTAGCTCTGACATTCAACAGTGGAGAGAGGAGGTAGTGCAATTGGTGTTTCAACCCCCTTGGGGAGGGGGCCACACCATCAGGTACAAATACCTGTCCCCATCCTCTCTCAATTCACTGGGTTTTGTAACCCATGCCCCTTGACAAGCAAATGCTACTTAGGTGATGGTGAATGACTCACACCAGTTCCACTGGCCTTGATTCACAGAATCAGAGTAACAAAACTTTATTCTTCCTGCCCCAATAACAGAGAAACTGGGGATCCCACACCAGCCAAAGTAACCACTTTGAGTTGCTGTTGTTTCCTGCCAGGCGAGTGGGTGTGCCTATGCAAACAAGATCAGCCCCTGGAGTTCTTTTCCACACTCGCCATAATTCACCACCAGATGTCAGGGTAGAGCTCATCCTGACTCTGCTTACAATAGTGAGAGAGATTATGACATCAGTTTGTTAGGCCCAAAAAAATGAAGTATAGAACAGGTTGTTTGGCCAGCTTAGCCAAAGTTAGGCTAACAGTAGTTGCTTGGCCATTCCTGTCTCTCTGTAAAACCTGAGGACATGCTTGCTTGAGCTGCAGAGAACGAGATAAGAGGGGGGGGGGAGCTGCATTCTTGTACCAAATGTGCTAGGAACAGTTTGTTTGGACATATGAAGACTTGCAGTCTCCACTCCCTGTTTCTGTTCTTCATCTGTTCTTAACTCCCTCCTTTCTCCTAGTTTCTGGTGCATGACAACAAAGCTGATAAGAAGTTGCTGAGGCATCACGAATTGTTTGTAGTGTCAAAAAAAATGCATAAATATTAGAAGCTTTCTAACTAATAAAGGGGGGTTAGGTTGTTTTAACTATGACACAATGGAACTGTCTATATAACCCTACTAGTTGTTAAAACCATGGCTGGTTCTCTCTGGAGACGGGCCGCTCTCTATTGTTGTGTGCACTCCCCAATAAAGAGCTTGTCACTGGACCTTCCTGGTGTTGCCTGTCTCTCTGCAGTCAGACAACGAACCTTGCCGTCTGGGTTCTGAGTCCCCGACAAGTTTCACCCCCCCATTCCATACCTGTCATCTTGACTCTTCCTTTATTCGGTCTGTAAAAGCTGGTCCTGGAGTCAGACTGGAGAGAAAGGGCAACATTTTTAATTTTGGCACTTCAGAGTATGAATTAGAGAAGAGAACATCTTGACAGTGGTCTTTTTCCCTTCCCTTCATTTGATGCTGCAGGATGTTGTCCTTGTTAACTGGTGGCCAAGCACCAGGGCCGGCTCCAGGCACCAGCATTCCAAGCAGGTGCTTGGGTCAGCAATCTGCAAGGGGCGGCAGTCCGTGTGTTTTTGTCCCCCCAAGCAGCGCGCCGAATTGCTGCTGCAGACAGTGGGGGCAGTCAGTGTGCCGTTAGGGCGGCACGTGCGTTTCCGCGGTGGCGGCAATTCGGAGGCAGCTTCTGTCTTCAGCTGCCCGCGGCGGCCGCCTCCGGCTGAAAACAGAAGCTGCCGCCGAATTGCCGCCGCCGCAGAAACGCACGTGCCGCCCTAACGGCACACTGACTGCCCCCACCGTCCGCAGCGGCAATTCGGTGCGCTGCTTGGGGCGGCAAAAACAGTAGAGCCGGCCCTGTCAGGCACTAGCTGGGATTTAATTAATCAGGAGAGGTATGCTGAGCTGGTCTAACCTGGAAGCCTCCTTGCTTTAGCTGATCTGATAAGAGCTTCACTGAACTCGTCTGAGCTAGAACCTGCCCTGTTCATCTTAGTGAGCACAACATGGATACATTTTAAAGACAAATATCAAGAAGGGTTGGCTAGGAGAAGCTGGGCACCTGTTGCTTTTGTAAAACAACTTGTCTGCTATAGAGGGGCTCAAATTGGAAGACTGAATCCAAACCTTCTCTAATACTGAGGACATTTGGATTCAGATCTCATACTTGAATTTCATGGCCTGGCCCCATTTTAGTTGCCTGTATTATTTTCAAAGAGTAAACATCACATTCTACTCTGGGTCTTGACTGACAGACTATGTGTCAGTCCCAGTACCCTACACTGAAGTTATGGCATAGATGAGACCTGGGAAGTATAAGGAATATATTTAAACACATGAAACAAGCATGGGCTTTTGGAACAATAAGTGTTAAGTGGGTTTCCTGAGGAATCCCTGGGGAGTGGTTAATGTAAATTCCACTACACCAGTTATGCAAAAATCTAGTCCTTTTAAACTATGCCCTGAGGAGTGGGCCATCAATTGGTGATTGCCCATTCTCAGAGACTGGAGATCAAAGGCCCAAGCTGTATAAAGAAGCAGCTGAACCTTCCAGTTGGGGTTCTAGTGCCTGATCTAAAAACTGACATGAACATGTAACCAAGGGGGCAAATCCATCTGTAAGGTTTGCGAGACTGACCCCTACCAGAACCCTAAATTGGAATTAGGGTGACCATTAATAAGTTATTTATATGCATGCAGGTACTTTTATTCTTTTGAATATGTTTTCTCTGTAATGCTTTTTACCTTAACAATAAATGTGCTTGCTTAGAAAGAGCTGTGTGGTGACTTGTAACTACTGGCAATGCAGGCTTTGTCTATGGTTCAGGCGCTACAGCGGCACAGCCACGGCGCAGCATCTGTGCCACTGTAGTGTCTAGTATAGATATTTACTACAGCAATAGAAGAGGATTTTTTCCGTTGCTGTAACAAACCCACCTCTCCGAGAGGTGTTAGCTAGAAATGGTTAATGTAAATTCAACTACCACAGTTATGCAAAAATTCTGCTTTTTCAAGCTACGCCCTGAGGAGAGGGCCATCAACTGGTGATTACCTGTTCCTGGAGACTGGTGATCAGAGGCCCAACCTGTATAACGAAACAGCTGAACTGTCCAAGTGGGGTTCTGGTGCCTGATCTAAAAATTGACATGAACTTGTAATCAAGGGGGCAAACCCAGCTATGGAGCTTGATAGACTGACCTTCGCCAGAGCCCTGAGGATGACCTCTGGTAAGCTTTTAGTATGTATGTAAGTTCTTTTATTGTTTTATGTATGTTTTCTCTATAAGTGCTGGAAACATTTTCCCTGCGTGACCCCATCTTCAGATCTTCAGATGTATTGTTTCCCATGATCCCAGATAGCATGGAGGATGCCATTTAAAAATGGTATCCTCCATTCTATGTGACCTTGCATGCACCATATGTGCAAGGTTACATCACACAGAAGATGTCAAGCAAAATGGCATCCTCTTTGCAGCATGAACTCGCACATGTATGGTGCATGCAAGGTCACACTGTATGGATGGCACCATTTTGTAGAGCAAAATAGCATCCTCTGTGTGGCTTGACCTCACACATATGGTGTGTGTGATGTCATGCTGTGTGGAGGATCTCATTTTGTAAAATGGCATCCTCTGCACACTCAGGACTGCCACAACCCCATCTGCTGATAGCACTACTCCACTGTGACCCACAGTTTGGGAACCACTGCAATGTAGACTATACCTACATTACAGATGCTACAGCAGCTACTGCTATGGTGCTGCAGCTGTGCCACAGTGACATCTAATGTAGATACTCACTGCAGCGACGGACAGGTTTTTTCCTTTGCTGTAGTATGTAGTTATGAAAAATTCACACCCCTGAGTGATGTAGCAAGGTCTACTTAAGTTTTAGGTATAGACAAAGCCACACTATTCATAGCCCTTAGAGAGAAAGCAAAGCACAAACACTGACTTTTAGGCAGACTGACTTGCTGGGGATATCACAATGTAAGGCAGGGAGCTGTGAAGCCTTAAAACCCCCTGTCAGAAGGGAGTGGGACAAAGGTCTTTACCCAGAGACACGTAATGACTGGAGACTTGAGACCTGACTGGGAACTCCTGAAGTTTTCCATGGAGGGGAGGGGAGACAGAAATAGTTACCATGAAACTTTGACAGAAGTTTCTTCTCATTGGGGAATGGGAATTGGTAGATGTGAAGTAATGGGATTTAGGAAAGGTGAAAGGACAGAAGTCAGAGAAGTCAGGGAGGAGATGGGGAGGATCAGGAAAGGTGGAGGGGACTGAAGTCAGGAAAGGTAAGTGACTGGGTACAGAAAAGCTGAATAGGTGAGGATGGACTGGAGAGAAGCAGGTGGTGACAGATTTCAGGAAAGAGGTGTGTGAGTAGGAGGGCTTGGGAGAGGTAATTTGAATGGAGATGAGGTCAGGAGTGAGTGAATAGTATAGGCTCGACACCTTCCATCACCATATAATTTTGACAGGTTTCCAAACCCCCACCATGCCCCGTAGTCAAGAGAGAACCCATGTTAGTGACTCTCCTTTAGTCCCCCCTCCTAATTTCTCCAATGAGCAGTCTGCATCCCTCAGGAAGTTCCCTCCCACCCTTTCCAGGACTCTTAGAGATCATTTTTGACCACATGCACATTTATGGTGCTGGTGTTCTTCTACTGCTTTTACTCCAATCCCTTAAACATTCTTACATACAACTTATCTGTGATTAGTCTCTGTACAACTCTACGTTTGAATCCTTCAGGGTCTCCTGGTCATGGTCTAGAGTGCCAAACAAATCTTGAATCAGCAGTCTGGTCTCATGTTTCTCCTCTGCACTGTCCTTGTGATCTCACTCATCAGCAATTATCCCCATGGCCTCACTCCCATGCATGGGCAGTGGGTGAAGCTTTCACTTGGGGAGGCTAGCTCCCCACCTTGCCTCTTCTGCCTGTGGCTCTGCCCAGGCCCTGCCCCCTCCCCAATTGGTCCACTTGCCCGCCATGCATGTCTCCCTCCTCGCTTTCCTCCCCCTCCCTGCTCACTCCCCCCACTCACCGTGTGCGCACCCCCTTCCAGCCAAATCCCTGAAATCAAGCAAATGATATTTGAAGAAAACTCCACTTTTCTGCAATTTCTTTCTAAAGAAAATGGAGCATGTTTTCCACTGTGTGCCAGATTGTGTTTGTGAAGACTGGACATGCAGAAAGTACCTAATTAAAACCACTAAATTTGGGAATAAGTTATGTCAGTCACAGATTTTTTGATACCCTGATAGCTGATATGCAGGCATCCTGCAAAATGGCCTTTTCAAGTGCCTCACCCCCATCTCATTGATCCTGGGGAACATATAATGGCAAGCAGCAGTTAAAACTAATTGAGAAATCTCTGTCCTCCTTTCTTCACACAAGAAAACAAGATGTCAGGCCTCACTCTCAGCTGGCATTTGCACCCTGACAGGAAGAAAATGGCTGGAATCAGACTGCAAAAGCTGTCATCTCATTTTCACTTCTTCACACAAACAAAGCTTGAGCTTCCTATGTTCATTGTTTCAACAGCAATACGCACCTCAGGCAATAAATAAGAACTGCCAAGAGGAGTGGCTGTTGCAACTAGACATTAATCCTGGCAGTAAAATAAAGGCTGGCTGGTACTTTAACAACAATAATACCCACTCACAGAACCAAGAAAACAAAAAGTCCCACTGAGGCAGCATGGTGGTGCCAGCTTTATGTACCAGACTCTATATCCCCAGGCATGAAGGAACCAAATACCCAGGTAGCCACATTCTTGTGAGAAATTGGTCACCAGGCAGATGCAATCCCCCATCCACTGAAAACAGTTGAGTCTCTTATTCTATAATGTCTCGTCTCCTCTCCACCACCGCGTCCCTCCTCCCCTGCCCCGGCTCTTCCTTCCACACTCCTCTCCCCTGAGGCCACCACCGCTCGCGCTCTGCCCCTCCCCGCGAGCAGCAGCTCAGCTGGGGGAACAAGCGGGGGGGGGGGGGAGGAGAGAGGTGCAAGGAGGAAACCCATGGAGCAAGCAGGGGGGAGGCTGAGCAGAGAGGGGGGACTGGGGCCGAACGCGAATGGGGAGAGGGGGGCAGAGGAGTGTAATTTTTTTGGATGGACATTTAATTATTTTAACTTGAGAGAGAGAAAAATATATATTTTTTAATATGAAGGAAAATGTTGTTCACCTTGTACATGAAGGAAAAAATATTTCTGCATGAGGGAGAAACTTTTTTTTTTTAGACTAAGAGAAAAAATATCTTTTTCCTTTACATGAGGGGAAAATATTATGTAAAAGAAAAATTATGGAGAAAAAATTGTTTAACTCTGGAAGATTTTTTTAGCATGACAGAATATTATTTTTAACATGAGCAAGAAAACATTTTTAACACGGGGGGAATTTTTTTTAATACACCAAAAAATGTGTTTTATATGATGGAATTTTTTATATGATGGAAAAAATATTTTTAACATGGTAGAAAATATTTTTTCTTTTACATGAATAAAATATAAATTAATCTTATTTTTTGCACAGTTTTTTGAAAAATAAAATTTGTTTTAATGCAGAAAGTATTGTTTCAAAAAAATTTTATTTGTTTTTCAGTTTTTATAAAGAATTTCTTTTTGTATTTTTTAACGTACTTTTGTCCTATGGCTTCTAACAGAAATCAACTTTATATCTAAATATATATGTATTTATTTTTATTCCAAAAAATATTTTTTTCAAATAGTTTTTGCAAAAAGACCCTATTTTTCTATCTTTTGCAAAAAAAAAGTATCAGTTATCTTTTTCTTTTTTAATTTTTGATTGTGTACATATTGACTTTTTTCAAAAAAATATTTGTCCTATTTTTTTTTATGCAGAAATAGATTTCCTTTAGGGCTATCTCCTAGGAACAGCTGATTTATAGGGTAAAGGGAGAACTTCGGGATCCAAGTTACTTGACAATCACCTCCAAGGAGTAAAGTGATGGTCCTTCTCTGTGTATACCATACAGTGCCATGTCTATCAGCATCTTCATCAGAGGTGGGGCTGCTCCTCCCTAAAAGTGTTTCTAAGCCTCACGGATGTTGGGGTGGATCCCAGTCACGTCCAAAAGGGGTAGGTTTTATCCCAGAGAAGAATCCCAGAGAAGAGTTTATGGTACCCAACTCTCTCATAGGGTGACCAATTACCGCATTCTACCAATTGTCCTCGTGCAGTTATCAGACCTCATTGGTAGCAGTTGAGGGAGTAGATGTTAGTGTAACAATGGCTTTCATATCTTCTAGTAGTGTCTTGCCTTCTGTTTCAACAAAGCATTCAATTTAGCTGTAAAGTCGGGGTCCCAGCTAGTGTAGTCTCCTCCTTTGGGTAACTGCCAGCCAGAAACACATGCCAGCAGCCAACTTCACCCAACTTCCTTGGGAATACATTGTGCATCAAAGTCCTTAACTGCTCTCACAAATATAGACACTCTGTTTGTTGGGGGGGTCACCTTACCGACTGTAAATTATGGTATTCCTGAAGATTTTCATGATTCCCAACTCCAGATAGATAGTAGCATCCTCAGTGTCTATGGGCACCTTAGCTGGTATAAGGGTTTGGTTGGGTTTAGATAGAACAATTAGCTCACAATGCTCCTTTAAAGTCCAGCAGGGCTCAGACAAATAATCAGAACTTCAATAACATCAAAATTAGATATGATTGCTTTCTTGCTTCAGAAGTTGGGGTAGCAGAGGGAATCCAGTGGTGCCCCCAAAATGTAATCCCCCTCCCCTTTCCTTCCTGAGCTACTCGGGAGGAGGCAACATTCACCGGGTGTCCCAGGCACCTGATGTTGTCGACAGTAAAGGAGATCCTCAGTATCCCAATGCTAATGTTGGATAGATCAGAATCCTGAAGCCACCTCGCAGCCTTATAAGGAAATTAATCTTGACGACTTTCCCTGGAGTACTGACTTTTGTACAGAATTAGTTCCAGTCCAAACAATACATCAAAAAGCAATTCATTTTACCTCAACAATTTCACAATGTTGTATTAAAATGAAACATGACGACCTCAGGCATCTTGGGTTGGATAAGACCTATGGGCATGTATGAGCCAGATTCTGCTGGCTATGGCTGAAGATTGATGGGGATCAGTATTGTAAGACCTGTGCCCAGTATACACACTGGAAGACTCTACCCACAAGAGCTGCTCCACTGTTTCATCTTCACAGTGAAGGCCCTGTGGATTTAGTTGGTATGGATTTTCTCACAATTGAATCCAATAGCAGAAATACTTGTATTAGTTAGTTGATCATTTCACAAGGTAGGCACAGGCTTTTCCCACTACAGACCAAAAAGCCTGCTACTGTTGCTAAAACTCTTCGGGAAAACTACTGTGCGCATTATGGGTAACCCAAGTGGTTGCACTCCACTGAAAGACAGGACTTCAAGAGCCAATTAATTCAGGAACTTGTAACTATGGTAGGTGTAAAAAAAAAAAAAAATCTAGGACAATACCCTATCATCCACAGGGAGATCCATGGCCTGAATATTTGAATTGGACCCTGCTTAATAATATTGGCAACCTTAAATCTCAAAAAGAACTCTAGATGGACTCAGCATGTTAGCCATCTTGTGCATGCTTACAACTGTATATGAAATGAGGCCACTGGGTATTTTCTGTATATCTTAATGTTTGGACGAGAAGACCTAACTGCAACAACCTAAACCCTAGGTCAGGGGGCGATATCTGCAACAACGCTAACATTAGCACCAGATACCTTACCTCACCTCTCCTAACCCTAAGTTAGGTGGCCCACCTGACACCACCCTAAGCCTAGCAAAAGGGGGAAATGTCTGCCCCAGTGCTAAGCCTAGTTCAGGTTGCCCTATCTCCCACAGCCTGAAGCCTAGCATGGGGCACCCTACCTCCCCTTACCCTAACCCTAAGTCAGCCAGCCTAAGTCCTAACCTAACTCTACAAAGGGGTCCCTAGCTTCCCCAACTCTAACCCTAACAAGGGGGGCCCTACCTGCCACAACCATCACCCTATGTCAGCGGACCCTATCTGGTACAACCCTAACCCTAGCACTGGTGCCCTACTTCCCTTATCCTTATCCTGAAATCAGGGAGCTGCACCTGCCACGACCCTAACACTGGCAAGGGCATCCCTACCTACTCCAGTCCTAACCCTAGCTTAGGGAGCCCTACCACCCACAACACTAAACCTAGCAAGCGGGTCCCTAGCTGTCAAAACCATAACCCTATGTCCAGGTGCCATATCTCCCACAACATTAACCCTAGTACCAGGTACCTTACCTCCCCTAACCTTAAGTCAAGGGGCCCTACCTGCCCCCAACCCTAACCCCAGAACAGCAGATCCTTCCTAAACTTAAGTATGGGGCCCTTTTTGCCACAACCCTCACGCTAGCACCAGATGCTCTACCTCTCCTAACCCCAACCTTATGTGATGGGGCCTTACCATCCCCAACTGTAACCCTAGCACAGAGGGCCCTTCGTAACCCAACCTTATCCCTAATTGAGGGCACCCTACCTGCCACAGCCCCCATCATAGTAATGGATTCACTACCTCCCCTAACCCTAAGTTAGGCAACCCTACCTGCCACAACCCTAGCCCTTGGTCAGGGGACGCTTGTCACGGGATCCACAGGTCCAGTGCTATACGACAAGTTTGGAACAGTCCCTGGGAGGACCCTTTCAGTGTGCCAGACCCCCTTAGGTCTCACTCTTTCACTAAGTAAGCCACTCAGCTTCACCACCTCCTTGGACCGGAACTCCAGCACCCCTGCTTCACATCCTAAGTTTCCTTCAGTGAGTCCACCTGAGATGGACATCTGAGGGAGACCAGTACCCCCAAAGGGAGCAATACATGCATACCCCAACCTTCTCAATCTGCAATGACTCTCAGCCAGTGTTGTAAAAGCAGTAGGGTTTATTAGATGTCTGGAACGTAGCATAGGAAGTCCTTGGTTAGCATAAATACCAGAAAGTTATAGCATGGTCCTTTCTGATTAGTCCAGAGCCCCTCTGATTAGCCCCCCTTGGCTCCCCCTCTGTCCCTCTGTGCCCCTCTATCCCAATTTCCAGGTGAGTCACACCTGGCCCCTCCTCAGTCTTTTGTGTCTAGCTGGTCAAACTCGGCTGGCTTCCTGCAGAGGGGTGGGCCATTCATGTCATCAGTTGCTAGGTACCAAATGCCCCAGTGATTTATTTGCCATTGTCTTCATGGAACCTCCATTGACCTGTGCCCCAAACCTGAGGCAACTAGGTGCCATTCACTCCTTTGTCATAGCCTGCCCAAGCATAAACAGCCTTTTCCAATCACCTAGCTAACCATGCAACACATAGGGGAAACTGAGGTACCCACAGTATTCATAAAGTACTACAGAAAATTCCCACTACATCACATCACTTCCCACATCACATCTCTTCCCCCTTGAGACTGAACTGAGAGGGGTCACTTTACCCAGTGACCTGGGGAAGTTCGAACACACCAATATTACCCATAGGTGTTACAGCATCTTTTCCCAGTTCCTTGGCGGTTGTTCTATCAGGCATGTCCATGATCCTTTAGCACCCTACTAATCCAGGGCACTTTCTGTTTCCAATCCCCAGCTCAGAGCAGAGGAGCTCTCATGTGGCCCTCAGCTCTTTTGCCACCCCAAAACCTTTGGGTTTGAAACTGGGCTGGAGTCCTGCCACTGCCTCCTCCCGCCTTGTGTGCCAAGGAGTGAGGAGCACAGTGACCCCACATTCCGCCATGTGTCAGGCATCTTGGCTGCAGCCTGGGGTGTCCTTACCCTTGGTTAGCATCCGAGGGTGCTAAAGAAGTTGGTGGATGAGATTGCAGAGCCTTTAGCCATTATTTCTGAAAACTCATGGCGACCAGGGGAGATCCCGGATGACTGGAAAAAGGCTAATGTAGTGCCCATCTTTAAAAAAGGGAAGGAGGATCTGGGGAACTACAGGCCAGTCAGCCTCACCTCAGTACCTGGAAAAATCATGGAGCAGGTCCTCAAGGAATCAATTATGAAACACTTAGAGGAGAGGAAAGTGATCAGGAACAGTCAGCATGGATTCACCAAGGGGAAGTCGTGCCTGACTAACCTAATTGCCTTCTATGATGAGATAACTGGTTCTGTGGATGAGGGGAAAGCAGTGGATGTGTTATTCCTTGACTTTAGCAAAGCTTTTGATACAGTCTCCCACAGTATTCTTGCCGGCAAGTTAAAGAAGTATGGGCTGGATGAATGGACTGTAAGGTGGATAGAAAGCTGGCTAGATCGTCGGGCTCAACGGGTAGTGATCAATGGCTCCATGTCTAGTTGGCAGCCGGTTTAGAGAGGAGTGCCCCAGGGGTCGGTCCTGGGGCCGGTTTTGTTTAATGTCTTTATTAATGATCTGGAGGATGGTGTGGACTGCACTCTCAGCAAGTTTGCAGATGACACTAAACTGGGAGGCGTGGTAGATACACTAGAGGGTAGGGATTGGATACAGAGGGACCTAGACAAATTAGAGGATTGGGCCAAAAAAAACCCTGATGAGGTTCAACAAGGACAAGTGCAGAGTCCTGCACTTAGGACGGAAGAATCCCATGCACAGCTACAGACTAGGGACCGAATGGTTAGGTAGCAGTTCTGCAGAAAAGGACCTAGGGGTCACAGTGGACGAGAAGCTGGATATGAGTCAACAGTGTGCTCTTGTTGCCAAGAAGGCTAATGGCATTTTGGGCTGTATAAGTAGGGGCATTGCCAGCAGATCGAGGGATGTGATAGTTGCCTTCTATTTGAGATTGGTGAGGCCTCAGCTGGAGTACTGTGTCCAGTTTTGGGCCCCACACTACAAGAAGGATGTGGAAAAATTGGAAAGAGTCCAGCGGAGGGCAACAAAAATGATTAGGGGTCTGGAGCACATGACTTATGAGGAGAGGCTGAGGGACCTGGGATTGTTTAGTCTCCAGAAGAGAAGAATGAGGGGGGATTTGATAGCTGCTTTCAACTACCTGAAGGGGGGTTCCAAAGAGGATGGAGCTTGGCTGTTCTCAGTGGTGGCAGATGACAGAACAAGGAGCAATGGTCTCAAGTTGCAGTGGGGGAGGTCTAGGTTGGATATTAGGAAACACTATTTCACTAGGAGGATGGTGAAGCACTGGAATGTGTTACCTAGGGAGGTGGTGGAATCTCTTTCCTTGGAGGTTTTTAAGGCCCGGCTTGACAAAGCCCTGGCTGAGATGATTTAGTTGGGAATTGGTCCTGCTTTGAGCAGGGGATTGGACTAGATGACCTCCTGAGGTCCCTTCCAACTCTGATATTCTATGATTCTATGATTGGTTGGAACAGGGAGTGGTCCTGTGAGCATTGGTTCTTAACCCAGTCACATCTCTGGTGCTCTGGTATCCCAGCACCTGGCGAGGGATGCAGGGTGCTCCTGCACATTGGCAGGTCCCCTCTGGAGTTGTGTCCCAACCCCAGTGCTGTGTACATGCAAGGAGCCCATCTCCCATCCTGGGGTCAACCTGTTGCCCTCACCCTAGGACAGAGTCATCTCCCAGACCCCCTTCCTAGAGGGTTGTGATTGGGGGTCTCGTGAAGAAAACACACCACACCACTCTGAGCAGGTGTGTCTGTTACAAGCAGCAACCTTCCAGCTGTTTCCCCCTTCCCTGGGCCTATGTCACCACTGGACAAGACAAGCATTTTTGGCAATCGTCCTGTCCTGCCAGTGTCACTGTCTCCCAGTGCTCAGCTAGGGTCAGTTACCACTGTGCTCAGTTCTGCCTTTGCTTTCCCAGTGAGGGTGTAGGCAGTGAGCGCTGGCTGCCTTGATGACAGCATCAAAGCCAGTGTGAGTCATCTCCTGTGTGGAGATGGGCGGGGACCATCCCTCTGTCCCATTCAGCTACAAGTGTCTGGTTACAGACAGATGTCCTGTGCTGTTACCAGCCTTGTTACTAGCCACAGGAAACCCCCCTCCTCCCTGCCAGACTGCCTATTTGCATGTTCACTGACACCTGCATTCTCAGCCTGCTAGTTTCCTGGATTCAAATCCTTGGCTGTTACAGGCCCAGGGACTGGATCCTGTCTTAAAGTGACACATGGAGTGCACTTGTAACCATGTCAGTCCCAAGATATTAGACAGACAAGGTGGGACCCTCACCAACAGAAATTGTTCCAATAAAAGATATCACCTCACCCACCTTGTCTCTTTAATGTGATGCAGCCATTTCCCAAAAGGACATCAAAGATAATGTCCTGGAGAACCCCAACTACCAGCCACCCTGCTCCCTCCTGTCTCTGCACAGGGATCTGAGCCATAAGCAGGGCAAATGGCTTCACATTTGGAACTTTTACCCAAACTACACAGCCCTTCAGCATTTGATGGGGTTGTACCACACAAGACCTGACAAGGATTCTCTCTCTACCAGAATCTCTCCACCCCATGAATGTCTTCCCATTAACCTTCCACTCCACTGGGGATCAGATGTATCTGAGCCCAGCAGAGTTCAACAGGACATGTATATTGATGCCTTGAGTGGGAGCCCCTCTGGGCTAGACACCCATGGCTGGCCTGGGCCAGCTTACTCATGCCCGTGAGGCTCAGGCTGTGGGGCTGTTTCATTGCTGTGTAGACTTCCGAATGTGGGGTGGAGCCCAGGCTCTAGAACCCTGTGGGGTGGGAGGGTGCCAGAGCTCAAGCTCCAGCTTGAGCCCAATATACACAGCAGTGCAATAGCCCACAGCCCAAGCCCCACAAGCAGGAGTTGGCAGGCATGGGCCAGCCATGGGTTTTTCTTTGCTGTGTAGACATACCCTTAGGGCTTGGCTACACTTACAAGTTAGAGCGCATTAAAGCAGCGCAGTGCGCTCTAACTCACGACGCATCCACATTGGCAAGGCACGTAGAGCGCTCTGACTGGGGACAGTGTTCAGTATAGGTACCCCCTGAAGCTGTTGGCTCTCCCCAAGGCACAGAAACCCAGAAGACAGTATAGCCCTGAAACAATCAGTCCCCCTTGCCCCTGTGCTTACTCACCATTTTGGGGCTCCCATAGGTTATGTGCACTTGCTTTGGGATGGGCAAATTATGCTATTGTGTAGACTGTGCTTGCCCTCCTTAAGTACGGGGGAATCATTGCTCTGTCTAATGTGAACAATGCTGCCTCTGTTAAGTGTTGCATTTTGCCTTTACAGATGCAACCTTGAGATCTGTCTTATCACCGGCCGAGAGGCTGCAAAGAATCAGGAAAAGACCGCGTAGAAGCAAAGAAGACATGCTGCATGAAGTAATGCAGCAGTCACTTAATGAGAATCTAAAAGTGCAGGAGTGGAGGGAGAGAGAAAGGAATGCTTACCGCAAAGCCCACGAGGCAAACAGCCACTCTGGTGCTGCCTCCCCGACCTGCCGTTTCTACAAAGAGCTGGACACGATACTTGGGGGCGACCCCACCTCCACTCCGAGTACCTCCATGGACACTTCAGAACCCAGTTCAACAAGGCAGGAGGAGGAGGAGGAAAGTGGGAGTGAGGGTGCTGAGGAGGAGGAAGACACCCTGGAATCCCTAGATGCAGGCAGCCAGGAGCTGTTTTCAAGCCAGGAGGAAGGTAGCCAGTCATGGCGGCCAGTGCTTGAGGAAGGACAAACACCAGAGGAGGTTCCCGGTAAGCAGCTTTTATTTTGGGAAGGAAGTTATTTGGTGTGGGCTCTTGGGGCGAGGAGGGTTAGGGCTGCATGCATGCCTAGATACGGAATAGGGCATTGATGTGCTCTCTCACATCGCAGTAATCGGCCTCAGTGATCTCTTCAAAAGTCTCATCCAGAACTTGGGCAAAGCTTGTGGTTCTTGTCCCAGTCAGGCTAACATATCCGCGCCACTGTGCTGTGAGGGGTGGGGGGACCATTGCTGCACACAGGCAAGCTGCATATGGGCCAGGGCAGAAGCCGCATTGTAGTAGAAGGCCCTCCCTTGCTTCCCAGGTCACCCTCAGCAGCGAGATATCTTCCAGGATGAACTCCTGTTGAAGATGTGGGGACAGTGTTCAGTATAGGTACCCCCTGAAGCTGTTGGCTCTCCCCAAGGCACAGAAACCCAGAGGACAGTACAGCCCTGAAACAATCAGTCCCCCTTGCCCCTGTGCTTACTCACCATTTTGGGGCTCCCATAGGTTATGTGCGCTTGCTTTGGGATGGGCAAATTATGCTATTGTGTTGACTGTGCTTGCCCTCCTTAAGAACGGGGGAATCATTGCTCTGTCTAATGTGAACAATGCTGCCTCTGTTAAGTGTTGCATTTTGCCTTTACAGATGCAACCTTGAGATCTCAGCCGTCTGTCTTATCACCCGCCGAGAGGCTGCAAAGAATCAGGAAAAGACCGCATAGAAGCAAAGAAGACATGCTGCATGAAGTAATGCTGCAGTCACTTAATGAAAATCTAAAAGTGCAGGAGTGGAGGGAGAGAGAAAGGAGAATCCGCCAGCAGAATGAGGAGCACTGGCAAAGCACGGAGCAGCTGATAAGCATCATGGAGCGCCAAGCAGACTCTATCCAGGCACTCGTAGCCATGAAGGCGGAGCATTACCATGCCCGCCCCCTCCCCCTCCCTGCAGCCCTTGTCCCAAAACTCTTTCCCTTGTGCCCCCATGTCACCTCCAACCCACTTTCCCCAACATCCAGGTTCTTACTGCCACCAGCTGCCTCCAACACCTGTAGCTTCACCACCCTGCCCTGAAAACTACGATCCTTACCCACTGCACTCAGCCGCCATCACCATGCAGTAGTCATCCTGAAGTGCAGCACTCATTGCACAGCACTCCAGACAGGAAGGCTGAGTATGATAACAGGACATATGCAAATCTGTGATTGTACCGTTCCCCACCCCACCCCCTTGCCCTTTCTGTTTCCCAAGCAGTTGTGTTTCTTTTCAATAAATGGATTTTTTGGCTTTGAAAACATTCTTTATTATTGCATAAAGTAAAAGATACCTTAGCCCAGGAAAGCAACAGGCACTGCAAGTCTGTGTAGCAAACACAAATTCCTACTAACATTGGAACCACTCCTCCTCATTCCCGTGCAGGGCACCAAACATTACTGGTAGTTTTCAGCCTCAAATTGCTCCCTCAAGGCATCCCTAATCCTTGCAGCCTTGCACTGGACCCCTCTAATAGCCTTGCTCTCTGGCTGTTCAAATTCAGCCTCCAGGTGTTGAACCTCCGAGTTCCATGCCTGAGTGAATCTTTCACCCTTCCCTTCACAAATGTTGTGGAGGGTACAGCACGTGGATATAACCGTGGGGATGCTGTCATCAGCCAAGTCCAGCTTCCCATACAGAGAGCACCAGCGACCCTTTAAACTCCCAAAAGCACACTCCACAGTCATTCGGCACTGGCTCAGCCTGTTGTTGAACCGCTCCTTGCTGCTGTCAAGGCTCCCTGTGTAGGGTTTCATGAGCCTCGGCATTAAAGGGTAAGCGGGGTCTCCAAGGATCACAATGAGCATTTCGACTTCCCCTACGGTGATCTTTTGGTCTGTGAAAAATGTCCAGGCTTGCAGCTTCCTGAACAGGCCAGTGTTTCGAAAGATGCATGCGTCATGCACCTTTCCGGGCCAGCCTGCATTAATGTCAATGAAACGCCCACAGTGATCCACAAGCACCTGAAGAACCATAGAGAAATACCCCTTCTGATTAACGTACTCAGAGGCTAGATGGGCCGGTGTCAGAATTGGAATATGCATCCCATCTATCGCCCCTCCACAGTTAGGGAAACCCATTTGTGCAAAACCAGCCACAATGTCATGCATGCTACCCAGAGTCATGGTTCTTCTGAGCAGGATGTGATTAATGGCCCTCCAAACTTGCATCAACATGATTCCAACGGTCGACTTTCCCACTCTAAACAGGTTAGCGAACAATCGGTAGCTGTCTGGAGTTGCCAGCTTCCAGATTGCAATAGCCACCCGCTTCTCTACCGTCAGGGCAGCTCTCAATCTCATGTCCTTGTGGCGCAGGGTGGGGGCGAGCTCCTCACACAGTCCCATGAAAGTGGCTTTTCTCACCCGAAAGTTCTGCAGCCACTGCTCATCATCCCAGACTTGCAGGACGATGTGATCTCACCACTCAATGCTTGTTTCCCGAGCCCAAAAGCAGCATTCCACAAGCAATCTCGTGGCATATGCATTACTCGAGTCTATATCATCGTTGGAGTCCTCACTGTCGGTTTGGATGTTAAGGAGTAACTTGACTGCCAAATGTGACGTGCTGGCAAGACTCATCAGCATATTCCTCAGCAGTTCGGGCTCCATTCCTGCAGACCGAAAACGGAAGACAGAGCGCGCAACACAAAAAACACTGAAAGATGGCGCCAAATATGGACGGAAGCAGAGGAATTGCTGGAATGCGAAGTGATGCATCACGGGGCGTTGGGACAGGACCCAGAATGCCTCACACCCTCCGGCTTCTTCCTACAAGCCACAGCGCCAGAATGGGAAAAAGTGCTCTGTGGGATAGCTGCCCATAATGCACCGCTCCCAATGCAGCGGCAAGTGCCGCAAATGTGGCCACGCCAGTGCGCTTGCAGCTGTCAGTGTGGACAGACTGCAGCGCTTTCCCTACTGCGCTTTCTGAAGGCTGGTTTAACTCAAAGCACTCTACATTTGCAAGTGTAGCCATGCCCTTAGTCACTAGCACTGGTGTCCCCGAGCAGCTGGCTGTGTGACTGCTTTCCTCTGAAAGTTCAGTCATGCAGTTCACTCTGGAGCCTGAGTTACAGGCTGCCTTCCTGATTGGACAGTGTATGACACAGCCTCTCTGTCCCGGACAAACCTTATTTCAGCAAGCCTTGGGCATTCTGCTCACTTACATTCTGTCCATCTGCAGATATTACATCTCGGGTCTCTGAGTCCCATTGAACAGCTTTAGGTTTCCCTAAGTTCCACTTCTGGGATACCACCATGAAGTGGGTCTCTTTCCCTGGCCCCATGCTTAGGCCAGTCCCCTTTGGGTCTCTTTTCATACCAGAACCTGCTGTCCACAAATTCATCTGCCAACCAGCCTGCATTATGCAAATCCACAGGCTTCCTGTCCACTAACCACATTTTAAGGTCCCGAGGACAGATTTAATAAAGTTTCTCCAACCCAACCTGGTTATACAAATCCTCCAGGGTAGTGACCCTTGCTCCCTTACACCATCTGTGGAAATATTCGTCTATCACCATGGTGAGTTCCATGTAGGTCACGACCCAAGTCTTTTGCACCCCCTGAAAACTTTTCCTATAAGCCTCAGGGGTCAGCTCCAATGTAAGCAGTAAAGCCTTTTTGAATAGCTCATAGTCTCTGCTATCAATTTCATTCATCTGGCTGTAAGCCTCTGGCTTTGAGATCACATAAGGGGGTGAGACAGAGGAGCTGGTCTACAAGGTCAACCTAGTTCAAATTGCAAGCCTTGTCAAAGGTAGTGAGGTAAGCATCTATATCCCCCCTCCATAAACTAGGGTAGCAATTTGGTATTTAGGTTCCCTGTGGAATTAGCATGCTTGGTCTTTCCCCACTTACGCCTTGGTGGGTCCTCTTGCCCCATAGCTTCTCCATCTCCAGTTCATGCTTTTTCTGCTTCTCCTGCTATTCTTCCATGTGTTTTTGCTGCTTTTCATAGTCCTCTAGCTCCTTCGCTTTCATCTCCAAGTCCCATTGCTTCAAATCTGTTGATAGGGAGCCAGGTCGTGAAGACCCCCCTGCTGGATGGGGAACAGGGTCTTGTGGACGCCCTGCTGCTGCCTCTGCTGCTCTCGAACCTTCTTGACTCCCCATTTGGGGTTAAAACCTGCTTCTTGGACTAGTCATCTCTGTCCAGCTGGGTAATGAGTTGCTCTTTGTTAAGCGTCACAATGCTTAGCCCTTCTTCTCTGCACAGGATTGCAATGTGCTTCATAGGAAATTGGTTACATGCCATGTTCTTGCTGCTTCCTTTAACTACCCTAGTTTTACCGCTGCCAGTCACTTACTGCGAAATACTCATGGTACATTCAGCAGCCAACCATCCTCTTGGTGCATTCAGGAACCATCCTCAGCTACCATGTGTCATGGATCCACTGGTCCGATGCTCTAGAACAGCTTACGAACAGTTCTTGGGAGGATTCCTTCTGTGTGCCAGAGCCGGTAAGTTCACATTCTTTCACTAGGGAAAGCCATTCAGCTTCACCACCTCCTCGCACTGAACCTCTAAACCACCAGCAACTCTGCTACACACCCTGAGCTCCCTTCAGTAAGTCCACCTGAAATGGGCACCTAAGGGAGCAATGCACCCCCGCAACCTTCACCATCTGCAGTCAGTCTCAGCCAGCGTTGTAAAAGCAGAAGGGCTTATTAAATGTCTGGAACACAGTGTAAAAAGTCCTTGGTTAGCATAGAGAAAAGGAAGTTACAACATGGTCCATTCTGGTTAGTCCAGAACTCCAGCCAAGTGGTGTCCCTCTTTGGCTCCCTCCTCTATCCCTCTGTGCCCCTTTGTTCAAATTTCCAGGTGAGTGACACTGGTCCCTCCTCAGTCCTTTGTTCCCAGCTGGTCAAACTTGGCTGGTTTCCTCTGGCAGGGTGGGCTACTCATGGTCATTAGTTGGTAGGTACCAAATGTCCCGGTGACTGGATTTGACATTGACTTCATGGACCCTCCATTGACCTGGGCCCCAAAGCCAAGGCAACTGGGTGCCATTCACACCTTTGTCATAGCCTGCCCAAGAGCAAACAACCTTTCCTCACCATCTAGTTAACAATGCAGCACATAGAGGAAACTGAGGCACACACAGTATTCATACAAAATATTACAGGCTTGCAGTTTTGGGGGGGAATGCGGTTCCCTGCCCACCAAACTATACCCATGTTAAAAAGTCGGTGAGCCACTTTTAAAAGTGGAGGGGGGCCAGAATACCCCGACCCTCCCAGTTCCAGCACCCCTGCCCAGATACCAAACCCAAAGTCAGGGGGCTCTACCTGCCATAATCCTAACCTTAGCAAGAGTGTATGATGGAATGGGAATTTTCTGTAAATATTTTGTATGAATACTGTGTGTGCCTCAGTTTCCCCATATATTGCATTGTCACCTAGGGGTGGAAAAGGGCTGTTAACTCTCTGCAAAGGCCCAGAGATACAGGAGTGAGCTGTCTTGGGTTTGGGGCCCAGGTCAATGGTGAGCCCCTGAAGACAATGGCAAATCCAATCACTGGAACATTCAGTACCTAGCAACTAACAATCATGAATGGCCCACCCCACCACAGGCAGCCAGGTGCGTTTGACCAGCTAGACAACAAAGGACTGAGGAGGGGCCAAGTGGAACTGGCCCAGGAAGTTGAACGAAGAGGACTCAGAGACCGAGTGAGAGTCAAGGGGGGACACACAGCTTGGCTGGGGCTCTGACTAACCAGAATGGACCATGCTGTCACTTTCTTTTCTCATTGCTCACCAAGGACTTTCTATGCTGTTTTCCAGACATCTGATAAACCCTCATGTTATTACAATGCTGGCTGAGAGTTGCCGCAGATGCTGAATATGGGGGTGCACTGCTTTCTTTGGGGGTATTAGTCTCCCTCAGGTGCCCATCTTAGGGGGACTTGCTGAAGGGAGCTCAGGTTGTGAAGCAGGGATGCCAAAGGCTCCAAGGTTTGATCCAAGGAGGTGGTGAAGCTGAGTGAAAGAGTAAGACCCTAACAGGGTGTGGCACGCTGAGGAGGTCCTCCCCGGGACTGTTGCAGAGCTGTTCCAGAGCACTGGACATGTGGATCCATGACAAAGAGTGGCTAACTCCCACAATCCTTACCCTAGCACCAGGTGCCCTACCTCCCCTAACTCTAATGCTAAGTCATTGGGCCCCACCTCCCAGAACCCTAACCCTAGCACAGGGTACCCTACATCCTATCATCCTAACCCAAAATCAGCAGGCCTTCCTGCAACAACCTTAACCCTAACAAGGGGGCTCTAGGTACCCCAATCCTAACCGTTAGTGGGACATATCTGCTACAAAACTAACATGAACAAGGGTGCTCCACCTCTCCTAACCTGAATCCTAAGAGGGCCCCACCTGCCCCAACCCTAAGCCTAGCACTGGTTGCTCTTTCTCCCCTAAACCTAGCCCTAAATTAGGGTACCCTACCTGCTACAACCCCAACCCTAGCAAAGGGAGCCCTACCTACCCCAGTCCTAACCCTCCTCATCTAATGTCCCATATCCAACTGTTGGGGATATGTCAGTCAGCTGAGGATAAGAGCTGTGTGACAGTAAGTGCAGAAACACCAGGTCACTAAGTACTAGAATGGGGAAAAGAGATGAAAACTAAAAAGCCCTTATGGTGCTGGGGAGAAATCCCATCACTGTTTCTTTAAAGCCTGAGGCCAGGAGCCTTGCAGAGAGGACATGGCAAGGTTCTCCTCACCCAACCAATTGGGAGGAGGTTTAAGGAAAGGGATCAGCATATATGCTGCCTCCTCCCTCATACCAGGGGCAGATGCCCACCACAGCAGGAGAAGCTGCCTGCTGAACCCTCTGAGGACTAACTGGAGAAAAGGAGCCTGTGTGATCTTTGGGAGACTAAGAGCTTCTGTCACCAACTACCCTGTAACTAGGGTTGCCAACCCTCCTGTGTTTGCTGGGAGTCTCTTGGAATCATGCTCAATCTCGCAGAGGCTACTTCAGCCAAACCAGGAGATTTTTGGCGCTAACAGTCTGATGCAGCAGCAGAGCTAAGGCAGGCTCCCTTACATGCCTTGGCTCTGTGCCGCTCCCAGAAGCAGCCAGCACTGTCCCTGGGGGCGGGGACAGAGGGTCTCTGCATGCTGCCCCCACCTGGAACACCGACTCTAAAGCTCTCATTGGCTGGGAACTGCAGCCAATGGGAGGTGTGGGGGTGGTGCCTGTGGTGAGCGGTGACCAGAGACCCCCTGGCCTCCCCACCTAGGAGCTGCTGCCAGAGGGATGTCCAAGTAGCTTTTGGGAGCTACCCAAGGTAAGTTCTGACCCCTGATCCCCTCCTGCTCCCCAACCGCCTGCCCCCTAGCCTAGAGCCTGCACCCAAACTCCCTCCCAGAGCCTGCACCCCAACCTCTGCCCCAGCCTAGAGCCCTCACCCAAACTCCCTCCCAGAGCCTGATCCCACACCCCCTCCTACACCCCAACCCCCTGCCGCAGCCTGGTGAAAGTCAGTGAAGGTGGCGAGACAGGGTTTTTTGGGTTTGCTCAATTAGACAGTTGGCAACCTGTAACTTTGGGGTGTCTTGGTGCTGGGCAGCTATAGTTCAGATCCCTCACGCCAGCAGCCAGCCCACAAGTATAAGTTCTCATCTTGGTTCTCACCAGCTGAGTCACTACTTGTGACACCAATAGCCCCTTCAGTTCCAAGTCTCCCCAATTCTGTCCTCCCTGAGTTCTTAATTATCAGATACTTGGACTGTTCCCATCAGGTCTGTCATCCCCAATGCTGTGAACCCAGGCACCCAGAATTCAGTTCACTTTGCCATTCACAGACTGTATACCGGAGACCTGCTTGGGATAAAAATTAAAAAGGTTTCTATAATAAAAAAGGTTTATTTAATAGAAAACCCACAGATTCAAAGATGACATAGGAAGGGAAAGCAAATCCCTACAAGTTACACAGAAAATAAACATAAAGACACAACCTCAGGCTTTACACTTCCATATTAGATAAAAATCCCTTGTCTAACACAAGTTACTTCCTGCCTTTGAACAGTTTCCCAGCGTACCACCTAGCCACACGGGTGGACCCAGCATTCATAGGCAGCTTCTTACCCAGAGACTGTCCCTAAGTTTCTGGGTGAAAACCCCAGTTTCAAGCCTCTTTTTAAAAAGGCTTTCCCCCCCACACCATTTCTCCGCTGCTGCATGATGACCATTCATTATTCAGAGTGGGAGAAATTCCCTTTTGACTTGATGGCTCAATGTTTTCCAATTAACTTTACTGTCTTTTCCTGGACTACACAATGGATAGTTAATTGGAGCCAGTTCTGTTTACACACTGGGCTTGGGAGATATTCCTCTCTGCTGTAAAGTGTAGTTGAAGTTGCAGTAAAGGTTATAAGCACAATTTTCTGTATGCATAAAGACAAATTCATAACCATAGTCTATATACATAGCTCATAATGACCATCAAGTTTATAACATTACAAGCTTTCATAAAAGACCTTACTCAATATACTTTATAGTGCAATAATACAGTATGCAATCAGTTGGTTCAACTGCTCATTTTGGGGGTTTAAACCTCAGGGTGCTTGAAGCCTGATTGTCACAGAGCCACCTGAAGAAGAAGCTGGCTAAGGTCCTGTGCAATTCCAAGGAGGAGAGCTGGGGACTCCTGTTTTCATAGAGTGACCATTTGAAGGTACAGCGCAAGGGAGCTGGGTATCTCTTGAACAGGGGCAAGAAAACCGACCTGGACTCTTATGTCAACCCAGAGAGGGCGAGAACTGGGGGAACAAATGAAGTGAGTTACACTTTGTAGAAAGTCTTAATAATTCAGATGCCACAAAGGGGTTGCATGTTTTGAACAAGGATAGTTGGGGTAATTGAAAGAACCCAAGAATGATGATGAGTGGTTCTTTCAATTACCCCAGTTGCAGAACCAAGAGGAGTAACAGGGTGGCATGCTGGAGGGCAGCACCCTATGACACGGGCTAGCCTGACATCAATTCTGGTCAAAACAATGGAAAAGTTGATATGGAATTCAGTTGGTAAAGAACTAAAGGATAGGACTATAATTAATGTCAGTCAAGATGGCTTTACTGGAAAAAAGATCTTGTCTGACAAACCTAATTTCATTCTTTCATCAGATTGCAAGTTTGATTGAGAAAGGAAACTATGTAGATGTAACACAGGGGTCGGCAACCTTTCAGAAGTGGTGTGCGGAGTCTTCATTTATTCACTCTAATTTAAGGTTTCACGTGCCGGTAATACATTTTAACATTTTTAGAAGGTCTCTTTCTCTAAGTCTATATTATATAACTAAACTATTGTATGTAAAGTAAACAAGGTTTTCAAAATGTTTAAGAAGCGTCATTTAAAATTAAATTAAAATGCTGATCTTACGCCACCAGCCTGCTCAGCTCACTGCCAGCCTGGGTTTCTGTTTATCTAGGCCAGCAGAGGGCTGATCAGGGCCTGTGGCCGGGACCCCAGACCTGAGGGGGGGGGGTGTTTCAGGGGTCAGGGCAGAAGGCTGGGGTGTGGGGGGGGGGGTTCAGAGATCAGGGCAGAGGGCTGGGGGCTGGGGGGTGCAGGGCAGAAGGCTGGCTGTGTGTTGGGGTGGGGGGGGTTCAGGGCAGAGGGCTGGGGGTGTGTGGGGGTGCTGGGCAGAAGGCTGGGTGTGTGTTGGGGTGTGGGGGTTCAGGGCTGAGGGGTGTGGGGGTGCAGGGAAGAAGGCTGGGAGCATGGGGGGTGCAGGGCAAAAGGCTGAGTGTGGGGGGGTTCAGGGCAGAGGGATGGGTGTGTGTTGGGGTGGGGGGTACAGGGCACAGGGCTGGGGGATGTGGGGGGTGCAGGGCAGAAGGCTGGCTGTGTGTTGGGGTGGGGGGGTTCAGGGCAGAGGGCTAGGGGTGTGTGGGGGTGCAGGGCAGAAGGCTGGGTGTGTGTTGGGGTGGGGGGGTTCAGGGCAGAGGGCTGGGAGGTGTGGGGGTGCTGGGAAGAAGGCTGTGTGTGTGTTGGGGTGTGGGGGTTCAGGGCTGAGGGGTGTGGGGGGTGCAGGGCAAAAGGCTGAGTGTGTGGGGGGTTCAGGGCAGAGGGATGGATGTGTGTTGGGGTGGGGGGGTTCAGGGCACAGGGCTGGGGGATGTGGGGGGTTCAGGGCAGAAGGCTGGGTATGTGTTGGGGTGTGGGGGGTTCAGGGCAGAAGGCTGGGGGTACGGGGGTTCAGGGCAGAGGGATGAGACTGTGGGGGCACAGGGCAGAAGGCTGGGTGTGTGTTGGGTGGGGGGGTTCAGGGCAGAGGGCTGAGGGGTGTGGGGGTGCAGGGAAGAAGGCTGGGGGCATGAGGGGTGCAGGGCAAAAGGCTGAGTGTGGGGGGGGTTCAGGGCAGAGGGATGAGACTGTGGGGGCACAGGGCAGAAGGCTGGGTGTGTGTTGGGGTGGGGGGGTTCAGGGCACAGGGCTGGAGGGTGTGGGGGGTGCAGGGAAGAAGGCTGGGTGTGTGTTGGGGTGTGGAGAGTTCAGGGCAGAAGGCTGGTGTATGGGGGGTGCAGGGCAGAAGGCTGGGTGTGTCTTGGGGTGGGGGGTTTCAGGGCAGAGGGGTGGGGGATGGGGGGTTTCAGGGCAGAAGGCTGGGGTGCTCGGCTCGTGGCGGTGCTCCCAGCCCTCTGCCCTGAGCGGCTCATGGCAGGGGGCTGGAAGGGATATGCCCTGTTCCACCCCCTTCCTCCGTCCCTACCTCTCTCTGTGTCTTCTATGGAGCTGTGTGCATGCTGACGCTCTTCCCCCTCCCCCTCGCTAGGGCCATCAGCTGATTGGCGGGGGGGCTGAGTGGGGCCGGGACCGCGGCAGGGAGCTGCGTGCCACTCAAAATCGGCTCGCGTGCTGTGTTTGGCACGCGTGCCGTAGGATGCTGACCCCTGATGTAACAGATTTAGACTTTTGTAAGGCATTTTACTTAGTACTGCATGGCATTCTGATTAAAAAATTAGTACTATACAATATCAATAGAGCACACATTTAATGGATTAAGAACTAGCTGACAGATCTCAAAAAGTAGTTTTCAATGGGAAATCGTCATTGAATTGAAATGCTTCTACTGGGGTTCCACTGGGATCAATATTAAGCTTGATGCTGTTCAATATTTTCATCAATGATCTGGAAGTAAATATAAATTCACCACTGATATAATTTGCACCTACAAATTGCCAGAGTGGTAAATTATGAGGACAGGACAGTCATGCAGAGCAACCTGGATCACTTGGTAAGATGGACCCATTCAAACAAAATGTGTTTTAATACAGCCAAATAAAAAGTTATATCTGTAGGAAGAAAAAATGCAGGCCATACTTATGGAGAGGGGGACTGTATCCTGGACAGCAGTGACTGAGAAAGTCATAGGGGACAAACAATGGAACACGATCTCCCAATGTGATGCTGTAGCAAAAAGAACTAATGACATTCTTGGATGTACAAACAGGGGAGTAGTGTATAGGAGTAGGAAGGTGATTTTACCTCTGTATATGGGATTGGAGAGTCCGATAGTGGAATGCTGCATCCAGTTCCAGTGTCTGTATTTCAAAAAGGATGTTGAAAAACTGAAGAGGGTACAGAGAAGAGCCACAAAAATGATTTGCAGGCTGTAGAAAATGCCGTACTGTGAGAGAGCATGGGTATGATTACAGTGCAGCTGGGTGAGCGTATGCTTCCAGTGTGGGTAGACAGACAGGCTAGCTCTGCTCATGCTAGTATGCTAAAAATAGCAGTACAGCTGCAGCCACTCAGGTGGTGGCTTGGGCTAGCTGCCCACATAGAATCACCCCAAGCCCCCTGGTTATGTGCTTAGGGGGCTAACCTGTGCTTCTGTGGCCACCATACTGCTATTTTCAGTGCACCAGCTTGAGCAGAGCTAACACGTGTCTGTCTACCCACAATGGGAAGCAACCTTCCAGCTGCAGTGTAGACATTCCCTTCAAGAGCTCAATTGGTTTATCAGAAAGAATATCGATGTGGCTTGGTTAAGTACTTTCACAGGGAGAAAATACTCAGTGCTAAAGGGCTATTTAATCTAGCAGAGAAAAGCAGAACAGGAACTTATGGGTGGAAACTGAAGCCAGAAAAATTCAAATTAGAAATAAGGCACAAATTGTTAACAGTGAAGGTGATTAACCATTGCAACAAAGTAACAAGAGAAGTGGTAGATTCTCCCTCTCTTGATATCTTCAAATCAGGACTGGATGCCTTTCAGGAACATGTGCTATAGTTATACAAGTTATTGGGCTCAACATAGGGAGAACTGGGTGACATTTGACGGCCTGTGATATGCAGGAGATCAGACTAGATAATCTGATGGTCCCTTCTGGTCTTAAACTCCCTGAATCAACCAGTAAAATCCAACCTGGAGCCATTGTCACTAGAAGTGAAGAGCCCATGTCCCATTTTCTAGCCCGCTAAGCCAGTCCATCCTGTTTCCTGCCCTCCAACCTGGGGCAGTATTAAAACAGTGTTGTAGAGATGAAAGGCTTCATGTGCCATTTTTAACCCTAATAGCTGAGGAAAAGCTCCATAAATTAGTCTGAAATTTTCCACAACACATTTATCATGCTGCCAAAGATGCACTTGTCTGTAAGGCACTTTTAAGAGTGTTTGAATGGATTGATCCAAAAGGCACAAGTTTAGAATATCAAAAACAATTTCTTAAAGTTATTGTTTACAATCTCTATTAGGCCAACTTGCTTGGACTGATAAGGGAGTTAAAATCTAAAATGTAGTTACTTGAGGTCTCACTAGAAAGTGTAGACTTAGCAAGACAAGGGAGGTAAGATAAGGAGGGTGTACCTATAAGGACACACTACACAAAGAAGGAGAGGTTGCCAGGTGCTGGCTTCCTCCGGGCCCCAGGGGTGCTCAAACACTCAAAAAAATGCTCAGTAAAGGTGCTGAATTCATTGTAATTCAGATAGTCATACTTTGACCTGACCGCTTGGTAGCTTGCTATTCTGAATTGCAAACATTGCAGAGAAGTAACTCTTGGGACTGAAGAGATTGAGTCGCTTCTGGTCCTTGCTGAAAGGGATATGTTTTGTACTGTGCTGTCTACCACACTCTAACTGCTTCTACAACCAGAGAATTGATTGACAGGTGTGAAAATAAAAACTTCAAATCTTTGGCCAGACCATAATATTTTTGTCAGCATGTTTTCAAGCAGGAGATGCCCTAGCTAGACTCTGCAAAACGGTCTTAGCAGGCTCTAGTAAAGCCTCATTTACAGGAACGGCCACCCACATAGAAGCTGAAGTATGTAAAATGTCAAGGAGTCCTGGGCCTTTTCTAAAAGGATTTGAAATGTACCAGCAACACGCTTCATCAGCTCCTGGAATTGTCTAAAGTCATCTGCCATGAAAGGCGGTGGAGGCATTTACAGCCTCACCCAGCGATGACAAAGAAATATTTGTGTGAAGTGTTACCTCCCGGTCAGCCCTTGCCTCATATTCCTCAAAGGTCTCCGCTACCAGCTATGGTTGGGGAGGGGGGAATGAGGGCTTGGGATAATGGATCCTCCTATACTCCCTGTGGGAATGACTCACTGCCCCCAGGAACTGTTGGCGGTGCAAGGCCCAGGGGTCCCAATAAGGCCACTCGGGGGGCAGAGGGCCCAGATGGCAAAGGAGGAGGCATCTCCTGTTGGTCACCCCAGATAGATGGGGGACAAATTTATCTGTCTTCCTTTCTCTCAGAATAGGTAAGATAATAGTGTCCTGCAGAATAGACAGGAGACCCCTGAACCAAAATACTATCAGAAGACTCATTGTCAGCATATTCTGCAGGGAAAGGTAAGTGTTCACCCTGGATGGCTGACGTCTGGGTAGAAGGAGGTCTCAATGAAAAACTCAGAGTCAGCGACCCAGAAGATTTTGGTATGGAGAGCTGTCCGGTACCAGTAAGTAATGGAAACTTTGGTTGATCGGACATAACAAGAATATCTAAACACCAATGGTACTGCCATGTAAGTGGGAGCTGGCTCCAATCCTGTGGAGAGCTGTGTCGGTACCAAGGTAGGGACCTATCCAGAATGTGCCAGTGCAGCAGACACTGAATGCTTTGAGTGCGTACATCCAGACTGACTCAGATGGTACCAATGTAGTGGTCCAGCGCACCAGTATAGGTACAGGGACTACTGATTAATCTGATGCTGCCGACCTTTTTGAGGAGGAATTTCTGCTCATATTCACATGAGTGCTTGAAGCAGAAGGGATCTTCGGTACCAAGTCTTATTTAGAAGAAACATGGCTCTTACAGGAAACCTGAGACATTTTCTCTGTACTGGACTGACTTGGAACCTCGATAGTATTCCCTTTGGGACCCGAGGTCTTCAGAACCTTCTTCACAGTCAGTGACAAAGACTTCTTGGAAGGAGATCTAACACTCCTGCTCCTTTTATTGGTACACACAGACCTAATGTGCAGGGTCTTGGTACCATGGGTATGGATATAGGTACTGCATCTCCCAAGGCCTTCAGTGACCAAGACCTGAAGGTGGACAGGGTACCAGCCATTGCATCCCTCAAGGGTTGGTGACCAGGATCCTGATGCAGACAGGGCACTAAATGTGCTCACAGCCCAATGTACAAGGGGGTTCTTGGAGCCTGGTTTGGAAGCCTGTTGTAGGGCTTGATCCATCATCAACAGTTTAAACTATATTTCCCTGTTTTTACAAGATCTGCTCTTGAATGAGGAGCAGGTCTTACACTTGGTCAGTACATGGGTGTCTCCCAAACACTGCAGATACTATAAAAAGCAACAGAGGGTCCTGTGGCACCTTTGAGACTAACAGAAGTATTGGGAGCATAAGCTTTCGTGGGTAAGAACTCACGGCATCTGAAGAAATGAGGTTCTTACCCACAAAAGCTTATGCTCCCAATACTTCTGTTAGTCTCAAAGGTGCCACAGGACCCTCTGTTGCTTTTTACAAATACAGACTAACACGGCTACCCCTCTGATACTGCAGATACTGAAAATGTCCGTTACAAATAGGCTCCTGGTAGGAAAGACAAAGCTTAAAGCCTGGGGATCCCAGCATGCCCCAGATAATAAAGTCCAGAACAATCCCTCAGAGGGGAAGGAACAAACAAACAAACCCACTAAACTAATTACAACTAACATAATCTAAACTACAGTTAGATAAAAGTGAAGCAGGCAGGTTGTGCAGGCCAAAGGTGGTTGAGAAGGAACTGAGGACAGCTTACCCATGCAGCCCTATATAGCTCAATAAGGGGTACAAGGATGTGTATGGCACATGGGTAGGTCTAATGGGCACTGCTACTGAAAATCTCCCATCAAGGGCACATGACGGCACTTGGGCACTTGAAGTGGAGTACCCAGAGGGACACTACTTAAAGAAGAACCAATAGTTATTTATATTAAAGAATAGAAGGGGAAATACAATCTTTGAAATAAGATCTTACCACTTCTTATCCTCTTAACACTGGGATGGGGGAGAGTCCTTTTCACATGGCTGGTCCAGGAGTCTGTTGCACTTAGGATGCTGCAGTTTCTTGTTGAGTTCAGTGACAGTCGGCTCTCCAGTTGTACATGGTGAACTCAGTTTTATATACAGTACCCTAATTTCAGGTCTCATTGGAAGGGGCCAACCTCTGATTTCTACTCGACACATGCCAAGTGATTGTTCAGATTTCAGCTGTTTGTCTGCTGCTTCCATTGGTATCCAGCAGGTGGTGTACAGCAAATGTCTTCAATTCTTTTTCTTATCAGAGGCTTTTCATGAGAGTCATTTCAAGGGCTGTATTTCATTATTAGCCCCTACTATCAATTGGGATCCCTGGTTTCAAGAAGTCAAGTATCAGGGGGTAGCCGTGTTAGTCTGTATGTACAAAAACAACAAGGAGTCTGGTGGCACCTTAAAGACTAACAGATTTATTTGGGCATAAGCTTTCATGGGTAAAAACCTCACTTCTTCGGATGCATAGAATGAAAGTTACAGATACAGGCATTATATACTGACACATGGAGAGCAGGGAGTTACTTCACAAGTGGAGAACCAGTGTTGACAGGGTCAATTCAATCAGGGTGGATGTAGTCCACTCCCAACAATAGATGAGGAGGTGTCAATTCCAGGAGAGGCAAAACTGCTTCTGTAATGAGCCAGCCACTCCCAGTCCCTGTTCAAGCCCAGAGTAATGGTGTTAAATTTGCAAATGAATTTTAGTTCTGCTGTTTCTCTTTGAAGTCTGTTTCTGAAGTTTTTTTGTTCAATGATAGTGACTTTTAAATCTGTAATAGAATGACCAGGGACATTGAAGTGTTCACTTACTGGCTTATGTATGTTACCATTCCTGATGTCCGATTTGTGTCCATTTATTCTTTTGCGGAGGGACTGTCCAGTTTGGCCAATGTACATGGCAGAGGGGCATTGCTGGCACATGATGGCATATATAACCTTAGTGGATATGCAGGTGAATGAGCCCTTGATGGTGTGGCTGATGTGGTTGGGTCCTCTGATGGTGTCGCCAGAGTAGATATGGGGACAGAGTAGGCAACGAGGTTTGCTACAGGGATTGGTTCCTGGGTTGGTGTTTCTGTGGTGTGGTGTGTAGTTGCTGGTGAGTATTTGCTTCAGGTTGGGGGGTTGTCTGTAAGCGAGGACTGGCCTGCCTCCCAAGGTCTGTGAGAGTGAGGGATCATTTTCCAGGATAGGATGTAGATCATGGATAATGCACTGGAGAGGTTTTAGCTGGGGGCTGTATGTGATGGCCAGTGGTGTTCTGTTATTGTCCACCTGGACTTCAACAATTTCCACCCCACCATCAACCTCAGCCTGGACCAGTCCACACAAGAGATCGACTTCCTGGACACTACAGTGCAAATAAGTGATGGTCACATAAACACCACCCTATACCGGAAACCTACTGACCACTATACGTACCTACATGCCTCCAGCTTCAATCCAAGACACATCACACAATCCATTGTCTACAGCCAAGCCCTAAGATACAACCGAATTTGCTCCAACCCCTCAGACAGAGACAAACACCTACAAGATCTTCATCAAGCATTCGTAAAACTACAATACCCACCTGGGGAAGTGAAGAAACAGATTGACAGAGCAAGACGGGTACCCATAAATCACCTATTACAGGACAGACTCCTTCTGGTTTCAAGAAATTTCTCTTCATATTCCAAAGTTACACCCTGGTTTATATCTTTCAACATTCCTTCTTCCTTGTGCCAGGCAATTCCTATTACTTCTGGAGTCCAACAATTGTTTACAATGAAACCAACAACATTTCTTATAGTCTTCTAAATTTGGAGGACATACTCCATACATTCACTGATTGTACATAAGCATTTTACATTATTTAGGATTTCCAGCAGAACAAGCGGTATTATCCACATACAGAAGGATGTAGATCTGACTCACAGGACAAACAAATATGCAGCTTCTAATTTGGGATGAAAGACAGATTATCCACGGTATATTTGATTTAGAAGGAAAACAATGTATATCTTACAATTTGGGGTGAAAACATGTGGCTTAGAATTCTTGATGTATCAGGTAGTTTTCACAGTTTGACCTTCAAACTTACAACCTGTCTTTTCTAATTTGCTTAACTTGCAGCTTCCCCACCCATCTCTTGATCCACTCACAAGGAACACTATGCAATGTTTGCATAGCAAAGCCGGATGTCACCTTTCCTTGTAACTTGTAGTTCTTTTTAGCTAGATTGGGAGGGAGAAAGAGAGTATATCTATATGCAAATTATGAGAGATTCTTGTGTACGTGATGTGATTAACAATACTCTCATTTAGCCATTTTCGTTTCTATTACTGGGGAGAGGAACTCCCACCCTTGACTGACGAAGTGGGTATTCACCCACGAAAGCTTATGTTCCAATACATCAGTTAGTCTTAAAGGTGCCACAGGAGACTCTGTTGCTTTTTACGGATCCAGACTAACACGGCTACCCCTCTGATACTAGCTACATAGTGTCTTTCTCCACTCTGTGATCTACTGAATCAGTCTTTCACCTTTATTCACAGACAGGGTGATCCTCTCACTATCATATTGTTCCTTTTCACTTCCCAATTGGTTTCAATGTTTATAGTTTGTCTTTGATGGTTTTCCATTGACTTTTCTGGGTTGGTGTAAAGGCAGATAATTGAGCATTACATTACATAAGCAGGGGGAAGGGTGACAACTCCCTTCTGCTTGATGGGCCATCACCAAGACATATTATTGCAGAGGTGCTGGAACAATTTTTATAGTGGGGGTGCTGAGAGTCATTGAACCAAACTGTAAAACCCTGTATATAATGGAAACCACTTCAATCCAGGGGGTGCTGCAGCACCCCGCATCCCCAGTTCCAGCTCCTATGTATTATTGCCTGGTGACTCACTTTCCCTCCAAGACCATAAGGGCATAATTGTCACTATAGTGGCATTACCCCTTAAATATCACCCATACACACATCTCACAATGATTATGAGTATCGATAAGTTACAAGCTTTCAGGAGAGGCCTCACATACTACCCTTCATGGTTAAATACCATGAAAGCAGTGTGTTAGGTGTCGTAGGTTTATTAGATCTGAGACAGGAGTTGCTTGTAAAGAACAGTGAACCCCAGGGAACCAGTTGGCACCAATAGGCCACTTGTGTCACAGGCTGTTTCTTCAAGCTTAGGATGGTATGCTTGGTTGCAGAATGTGTTTCAAGGAGACTGAGATCAGTGTGTGGGAAGTTTTGACTGTGGGCTTCTCTCCATTGCACAGTTCACTTGAATGGGACCTCCTGAGTGTGGACACACTGCAAAATCATTTTCAAGCTACTATGTCCATGGTGCAGTTACTCACGTGAGGGGCTAGGCCTTCTGGGGGCACATCCCATGCTTGGTCATAAGAACATAAGAACGGCCATTCTGGGTCAGAACAATGGTCTATCTAGCCCAGGATCCTGTCTTCTGACAGTGACCGGTGCCAGATGCTTCAAAGGAGTAAACAGAACAGGGAAATGTATCAAGTGCCCCACCCCGTTGTTCAGTCTCAGCTTCTAGCTAGGGTTAGGACTTCTGAGGGCACATCCCATACATGCTCCTGACATCATAGTTCTTGGCCTCACACCAGAGAACCATCAAAACCCAGGTATCAACCTCTGGCCAGCTGGCAACATGGTGGGAAAATGATCTTCTGGAGGCCTTTTCTTCTGGGCATAGTGCTGTACCAAAATAGGAGTATATCACAAGGTGGCTCCAACCTGGGGTAGTCCCCTGTGGCAAGCCACAACATGACAAGTGCACCTGCCCCAGTTTCCCTTCAATCTAGCCATAAAAGAGCACAGTATCTCTCACCATCTGATAAAAAAAGTCCCACCTCTGGGCATAATTTATTTATGTACACATACAACAGTCTGTAGAACCCTCATGGTAAAATTATCCTCCCAATTCCTACAGTTAAACATACAACAACAGCAATTCTCCAATCCCCTGTCCAGGGACATCATTCCAGGTCATCCAGCCATGAGTCCACCAGCACTCTGTTCCCAGTTCCTTTCGGCCCTTGTTCCAGGACCTCAAACTCCAGGCCATTCAACCAAGAGTGACCAGTCTTATGACTAAGGCTATGATTTAATCATGGGTATTTTTAGTAAAAGCCATGGACAGATCATGTGCAAGAAACAAAAAATCAAGGCCTGTGGCCTGTCCATGACTTATACCATAAATACCCCGATTGAATCTTAGGTGGGGGACTGTCAGGGATTGTCTAGATAATACTTAGTCCTGCCATGAGTGCAGGTGACTGCACTAGATGACCTCTTGAGGTCTTTTCCAGTCCTATGAGTGTATGACTGCGGGGGAGCCCGCAGCACCAGCGGCCGGGGAAGCGGGGGAGCCCCGGGGGACCAGCAGCTGCTCCAGCCACCGCTGTGGGGGAGCTGCTGCTCTGGCTGCCCCAGGACTGCTGCCGGGAGCCACTAAGCTGTGGTGGCTCCCGTCACCTCTGGGTCCACTGCTCAGGCGGTCCCCAGGGCCAGCTGCCCAGGGTTGCCTGAGCAGCGGCTGGGTCGGCTGGCCCCAGGGTTGGGGCCACTCCAGCAGCGGCGGTTGTGGCTGTCCCCAGGGCCACCTAAGCAGCTGGCTCCGCGGCCAGCTGCTTGGGTGGCCCTGGAGTCAGCCACACTGGCTGCTGCAGAACTCATGGCGGTCGCAGGAAGTCACGGAATTCGTGACTTCTGCAACCTCCATGACAAACACGGAGCCCTACTCATGACTCCTCTATTAAAAACACATTCCAACAAGTCAGCCCCTTTCAGCCTCCCAGCATTTGCTCTCCAGCTCAGGAAGATCGGCAAGCTAGCTCCTCTACTGATCTTTTAGTCCTGAGCCCTTTTCCACTTCACCCAGTCTCCTCCCCTCTAGGGCCTAGGTGCTCTCTTTCAACTCAAGCCCATTCTGGTGGCAGCTGATGAATCGCAGGTGCTCTGGACACCTCCCTACCTCTTAAAGGGGCCAGTCACCCTGCAACAGAGTGCTATTGCAGATTTGTAACCCATGTAGGAATGTGGAGTCAAATACTAAACTATATGAATGAATAGGTAACTTTGGCTAGTATGTAGACAGCAAGAAAATGTGGCCCAGGGGGAAATGTGGGAAGGCACTGGAAGACTAAAAGCTCTTCAGTGGTGTTAACATGACCACTCTGCAATGTGGATGTAGGCTAACTGCTTGACTTTTAGCAGTACCTGAGCTTTAGCGTATCCAGCCCTGCCATTTCAAGTGAAAAGCACCACCACCCTTAAGTGAGATGGTTGTACGTGTAGGTGAGACTCAGGTTAGGGGCAACACTGGAGTGAGAACTCAAGTTATCTTTGCAGTGAAGACAAGACCTTCATGTCCAGAGACTGGAAAATGGCTGGGTAACCTTCAATCAAGTCAGAACTTGATTTAATAAACATCTTTCCAGAAAGGAAGCTTAATTTCTGAATGCAGGGAACTGAATGCCATAGTGCATTGGTTATGAGCTACTGAAATGTTCACCAGCTGGCCACCTGTTTGAATCCACTCCAGCAAAACTGGAATTATGTGTTCCCATTACAATAGAGTGCCAACTCTACTTTGGTTCAGGTTGAGAAGCCCTTTCTGTTTAAAGAGCAACTTTTCTAAGTGCTCTACAATCTGCATGATTAGAATGTTATAAAATTTGTTGTGCTTTATGGGGGTGAGGGGTCAGGTTAGTGTTCCAAATTTGGAGTAATTGGACCACGGGGTTCCTAAAATACAGCTTCCTGAAAAAAACCTCAGCATTTTACAAAATCAACAGTGTTACTTTTTTGCACATCCCTGGGGCTCAAAACTTGACTCAAACCGCCCCCAACTGATCTCAGTCACTCAACATTTATTTCAGCTAGTGCATGGCACCCACTGCCCCTTTGAGGAAGCAATATTAAAATATTATTAAAGAAAACATGTAGCTCTCTAGAATGGAAAGTGCCTAACAGGTAGGTGACAAAACTTATAACTTCTAGCCCAGTGGTTAGCACTCTCACCTGTTATATGGGAGACCCAAACTCAATTCCCTCCTCTGCCTAAGGATGGAGCAAGATTTGAGCAAGTGTCTCCTACTTTTTAAGAGCATGTTCTAACCACTAAGCTACAGGATACTCTGAGATGGAGAGGTCTCAATCTCTCCTGTTGAAGCTGTTCTACAGTATATGAGTACTTAAAAAGTCATTGGGACAATGAGAATGACTCTATAGTCCAGTGGTTATGGCACCCACCTAGGAGGTGAAAGACCATAGTGCAGTGCTCCTGATCCCATGACTCTTTAGCTATTTATTCAATCTGCCTAATTCAAGCTTTGTGTATTGCTGTGTTGTTACTGTGATTTTTTTAGGTGCCACGATACTGAATGATGCAGTGCCTAAATCCCTTTGTGCACCTGGATCTGAGTATCAGTGTATTTATCCTCACAATGCTCCTTTGAGGTAGGGAAGTATTTATTACCCCCATTTTTTCAGATGTGGAACTGGGACATGGGGCCAGATCCACAATGGTATTTAGGCTCCTAACTTCCATTGAAATCAATAGAAATTAGGCGCCTACATACGTTTCGGGATCTAACCCTCTTGAAGAGCCTAGGGGACTTGGCCAAGGTCACACAGGAGATCAGTTATGGAGCAGGAAATTGAACCTAGATCTCCTAGGTCCTAACCACTGGATCACCCTTCCTCTCACGCCCTCCTCCACCCCATTTCTCTTTTAAAAAAGATTCTTACTGACTTTATGCTAGTCTCTACACTGTTCCTGCATCCACTCCTGAGCGCCTCAACCAACGGGGCCCAGTTGATTTCTGCCTCTCCATCCATGACTGAGGAGGGAGAACCAGGCTGTGTTGGACAGGCAGAAAGAGAGGAGACAAGGAAATGATGCAGAGGCAGTGAGGGGACCTATGTGCAGCCAGTGAATTCTGTAGCAAGTGTAATCATTGCCAATGATCCAGAGGTAGAGCTTGGCTCTGGTACACAGGGTGCTGAAAAATATATTTTTTTTAAACCAAGGAAAGTAAATTCCCCAAAACTTCATCAACACAGAGTTAAGTGGTGCCTCATGCTCTTCTAGAACATAGATAGTGGCTAAACTTAAGCCTCTGAAAACCAGGAAATAAAGAGATAAGGTTATGTAAACAAACTGGCGAAAACTAAGAAATATAGAGTTAAGGTAAATGCCAACACAACCTTAACTCTGCCCTTCTGAGCACTGCCACAAAATGCCCACAAAACACATACTAGCACTCTGACATTGCAGAAGTGCAGAACACTCAGGGTATGTGACCACTGTATGACAGAATATACGACTTTTTCTCTGCTAAAGTAAAATTTTTATTTACTGTGCAGGAGCAACCTACACCTGCTGTACTCAAACTCTGAGCCTACTCCATAGAAATAACCCCCTACTTGCTACATTTTACAACCCCTTCACCTTATGCACACAATTCCATCTAATACTCTACTTTCATTTACATCAATAAGCTCTCTGACACTCCACTCTCATATCCCACCTTACTGCTGACAATCCCCGTGGCAAGAAGAACCCCATGAATGGCTACTGAGTCAACCTACACAATACAGTGCTGAAATGAAGCAGTCTGAAGCTCTCAAGGTACACTTGCACCTTTTTCCTTTGATCACATACCCCCGGGGAGAGACTCAGAACCCCCCTCCACAGGAGCAGTAGCCCCCCTACAGATATCCTCATAACACTATCATAGCACTGCAAAGCTAATCCAATGAATCCCTCCATTATATACAGCTAGAGCTAACACAGAGAATGCAGCCGGAGTGCATGCAGAGAATTTCCATTGGCTATTGCCAGCTCCAGAAGGACGGAGTTAAGGTTACACACAGGAATACAAAACTGGAAGGGACTTCCTGGGTCATTGTGGGTCCAATATCTTGCTATCATAGAAGACCTTATCTATGTATTTCCTGGAAGTTTAAGTTTACACTGCCTTAGCTATTTCCTGGTTTTCAAAGGCATCACTGGATAACCTCAACTCTGTTAATGAAGGTTTGAAGCATTTAATCAGAGGCTAGGTCTACACTACCCGCCTGAATCGGTGGGTAGAAATCGATCCCCGAATCAACGCTCTTATTCCACCAGCGGAGGTGGGAGTAAGCGCCGTTGACGGGAAGCCGCAGAGGTCGATTTTGCCGCCGTCCCTACAGCGGGGTAAGTCGGCTGCGATACGTCAAATTCAGCTATGCTATTCGCGTAGCTGAATTTGCGTATTTTAAATCGACCCCCCCATAGTGAAGACCTGCCCTAAGAGATGTTAGGTTACCCCACATGAGATGATTTTGGCAGACTCCTCAGCAAGGCCAAGAACTGCTCGGATAATGATGGAGGCTGAACTATCCCTATTACCCCTAAAGGAAGTCGTCCCCTGCTGCTTCCCTGTATATTAACAGAGGATTTCATTCACCAGCATTGTCAAGCCACACCTTTCGGCTGCATTAAGTACACAAAGCCCCAGCCCTTACCGTCATACCTCTTAAATGCGTTTCAAGGGACGCTACTCATTATCGTTCCAGAACAACCTCCTTTCCAAACACATTTGATGTCCCTTCACTTTTGTTGTTGGAATAAAAGAGGAATACATCAGAAATGCAGAATCATTAAACTGGGATTATAGAAAGTTATTTACACTAAAGGAAGGAATTTTGTATCCCAAAACATGGTGAGCTTTGCGATGACCATCATTATTCCGAGCCCTGACAGCACTCCTAGTGAGACACAAACAGTAACTCGTTAACCCTCACAGCTTCCTGGGAAGAGAGGATTAAATAGATGGGGAAACTGAGGTACAAGAAGAGTGAGGGATTTGATCAAAGCCACAGTGAGTTAACGCTTGTCTATATGTGAAAGGTTTACTGATTATACCAATATAGTTATGCAGATGTAGTGCTCCCATTGCCTTTCCCTGGTGTGGACACACTCATTATGGTGTAAAAGCGGCATTTTCCAGTATAGCTTAAATCCTTCCCAAATAACACAAACTAAATTGAAAAACAGGCAGCAGAATAACAGGGTCAACACCAAGAGTTATATCAACATAATTACATACGTTTAAATTCACACCTTGGAATATACTGAAAAAACATTCAGAGCTACAAATACTATCTAGGGCTATGGCTACACTGCACTTTAGTCGGTAAAACTTTTTCATGTGAAAAAACACACCCCTGCCTAACAAAAGTTTTACCGATGAAAAACACTGGTATGGACAGTGCTTTGTCGGCGGGAGAGGCTATAGCCCCTCATTGGGGTGGTTTTATTTTGTAGGTGGGAGAGCTCTCTCCTGCTAACAAACAGTGGCTACACTGTGTACCTCACAGTGGCATGGTTGTAGCAGCACAGCTGTGCCACTGTAAGACGCATAGTGTACACATAGCCTGGGAGTTCCAACTCCAAATTTTCTCACCTCTAGCCCAGTAGATGCCAATCCCTTCCCACAGCTGGGACTAGAAGGCAGTGATTTTTGAGAGGAAAGATGTTTTTGTGGTTAAAACACTGCACTGGGATTTAGATTAGGTCCTAGGGCTGCTACAGACTCCCTGTGTGACCTTGGGCACAGATTTAATCTCTGCAAAATGGGAATAATAATTCTGCCTTCTCTACTTTAACTGTAATCTCTTCAAGTACTTCTTAAGTGTTTGTACAGTGCCTAGCACAATGCTCCAATCTCAGCTAGGGTGTTTATTAGAATATTACTGCCTCACAGTCCTGTGTTGAATGACAGGCAATGTTGGGTTCTTGGGGCTTAAGGGTCCCTCCTTCAATGCTGCTAGCTCCCACAGATTACGTCCTCCTGGGGTTGAAGGGCGCTGAAGATGATTGAGAGCTCTAAAGGGACAGGCTAGGAGCCCAGATCCCTGGGATGGCCTGGAAATTGGGAACTGGGGAGACCTGTACAGTACCTGTCCTGAGCTAAGGCCTTGGCCCAGCCTGGTTGGGTACAGGAGAGTGTGCCTAGCCCAGGTAGCAGCTGTTATTGTTGCATTACCTTGACTTGTCCCCATGTCCTTGAGACACTGCTGCCAACATTTTTTTCTACCTTTCTCCTCTTGCTGGGACATTGTGTTCTCAGCTCAGGAGAAGGGGCGGGGGAATGGGGAGAAACATAATGTAATGCTCTCAGAGCAGTCTGCAGCCCTACCTGGGAGCAGCCAGCGCTGCTTACCTCTTCCTCCACCCTTCTGCGGGGGGAGGGGGGGAGGTGGCCAGCTGGCTCTTGGGTGTCAGTACCGGTTTGCTCTGAGACTGCAGCCCAGGGAGTCAGAAGGATGGGTGGGGTGCGTGTGTCCTTGACTTTACGCGGCTCAGCTATTTCAAAGCCCCACCCTGTTGTTTCAGCAGAGAGCGGCCCCTGGGGCTGCACACTTGTGTACCTGGATCCTCTCTCTGCTGCTCAGAGCTGCTGCTGCCCCAAGCCCCCAGTGAAAGCCCCAGACCACAACATTATTTTCTCTACAGTGGTCCTCAGTCAACACGGGCCACTCCTGGGGCTTTAGTATCTGTTTGCCCCCCCTTCCCTCTCCCGGCCCCATCGCCCGTTCCCTCTCGGCCTGCCCTTTTCTACCCCTTGCTCTCCCCCTACCCCTGCCCATCTCCCTTTTCTCTAGGAACGGAGATATTGAGATGTTAATGAGGCTTTTCTTTTCCCCCAGAGCTGCGGGGGCGGGGAGCGGCTGGGAGGGCAGGAGCAGGACAGGTTGCTAGATTGAGCTGGAAAGAAACCAGTCTAATCCTAACCACCAAGGCAAAGCAGCTGCCAGGAGGCAGAGCCAGGAGTCTGAGACCAGGGCACAGCAGAGCACAGATCTCGCCTAGGAGAGAGAAACTCCCACAGGGGGACAACAGCAAAGGGAGACCCTCATTTCCAAGGAGAGCGGAGTCCACATAGCTCAGTGGAAACAGCATCATAGGTCAACATGCATCAAGTTAGTGTCTTTCTACTCAGTTGCTTCTAACGTTGCTTTTAAACATCACCCTCTGAAGAAGGGTGTGGTGGGGTTTCTACTGAGTGAATTCTGGGGTAAAGGAGGGAGGGGGTCTGGGTGTGTGTATGGAGAGACTGGGGCAGGGAGGATATGTGGGGAGTGTGTGGAAGGACTGAGGCGTGGGGGAGGATAGGGTGTGGGTGTGTGTGGAGACTCTGGACTTAGGGGAAGATAGAGGTGTGTGTATGTGTGTGGAAGGGCTGGGATATGGGGAGGATAGTGTGTGTGTAGAGGGGCCAGGGCATGGGGGAGGATAGGGGTGTGTGTCTGGAGGGGTCAGGGCCTGGGGGAGAATGGGTGTGTGCATGGAGGGGCCAGGGTGCGGAAGAGGATAGGGGTGTGTGTGTGGAAGGGCTGGAATGTGGAGGACGGTAAGGGGTGTGTGTGGAGGGGCTAAAGGGTCACAGCAGGCAGAGGCTTCCTGAGTTAGGTGAGTCATGGTAGACATAACTGGTATCTATATATTGCCTGATTCCAAGCTTATTCTGTCGTAGGTTGTAGCTGTGAAGGCAGAGAACGTGCCAGTGGGGGAGAGGCTGCGGAGGTGTAAACAGGAAGCAGAGAAGCAGCAGAAGGTGGAGGAAGTGGCAGAGAAGTTGGAGAAGGAGTGTCAGGGCCTCATTGAGTTCCACAAGTCATACCATGAACTCTTCCAGTTCTTCTGTAACAACACAACCATCCATGGAGCAATCCGCTTAGTCTGCTCCAAGAGGAACAAAATGAAGACAGCCTTCTGGTCTGTGCTCTTCTTCCTCACCTTTGGCCTAATGTACTGGCAATTTGGGATCCTCTACAGGCAGTACTTCAGCTTCCCTGTCAACCTGAACCTTAACCTCAACTCAGACAGGCTGACCTTCCCTGCTGTCACACTGTGCACCCTCAACCCCTACAGGTATGAGACAAACTCCCAGGAGCTACAGGTATATATATGGTGTATTGGTCTCCTACTGGATCAGGAGAAATACCTGGTGCCTCTACAGGTGATATTGAGACATGAAGGGCTTGTCTACATGGGTAAATTTCCCTACATAACTATACTGGAATAACTATTCCACTACAGTTGGGAAGCAGAGTAATTATATCTGAATAAAGTCACTTTTATTCCCACGTGGGGACTTATACCTGTCTAGCTATAGCCAAATAACTATTATAGTATAAGTATACCTATAGTGGGAAATTGCCCGAGACAAGTCCTAACTCTGGAGTCCACTCTCTCCATCTCACAGATACAGTGCTGTCCAGAAGGAGCTGGATGAACTGGATCGTATCACCCATCAGACACTAATGGACCTGTATAACTACAATATGTCTCTAGTACAAAGCAACTGGGCAGCCCAGTCCAGCCGGAAACGTAGCCCAAGGAGTCTGTCCCACCATGTCCACCGCCACCCACTGAGGAGACACAAGCGTGATGAACCAGCCAGCCTGAAGGGAAACAGTCCTCCAGTGGACAAAAGTGACTGGAAAATTGGCTTCATCCTGGTGAGAATAGATCCCTCTCTCTCCTGTACTCTATAGACTCTGCCTAGCTCCTAATCTCTCATTAGATCCTTTCGTACCAGTGTCAGCTCCACCCTCCACTGGCTGGAAATCTGATGAAGTTGTTGCTGCTACTAATGAAAGAAGTTAAGAGCTGAAAAAAGCCTTTCAAGGCCCAGTCTCTCCCTAAGGGATCTAGGGAAGGATTGTCCCCCTTCTCCATCCATTCTCTAGAGTGTATTCAACTGTCAATCAATTAACTAGAGTTCCAGTGGGAGCAAAAATTTTAGTCTAGGCTAGGGCATGTCTACACTACAGTTGCTACAGCAGCATAACTGCAGCAGTGCTGCTATAGCACTGTAGTGTAGATGCTTCCCACATTGATGGAAGGGGTTTTTCTGTCAATGAAGGTAGTTTCCCTCCTCGAGTGATAGTAGCTACATCAATGGAAGAATTCTTCCCTCAGTCAATTTAACTACAGCACTTAGCGTTTTAATTTTTTGCACCTCTGAGCAATGTAGCTAGTTTGTTCTAAATTTTACGTTTATACCAGAGCATAAATACACCCACAGAGAGGGACTCCCTGTTCCAGAATTGAAAGCTCCTGTGTATACTCCACAATCTCATTTTCTGCACAGCCAATTACAATAACTTCACTGTGATTTGCTGCTTCCTCAGCCTCTCGATCATTCCACCTGCCGAGGAGGTTCCCTCCAATTGAGGATCTGGGGTTGGGGGAGAGGGGCTCCCTTTATGTCTGTTAGCTGCACTTGTCAAGTATAATCTGAATTTATTTCCTGTCCATGTTCAGGGAAGGGGGGGGGTAGGTCAGGTATACCCCTCATCCCTCCTCCTTGAGACAGCTGATGTTTCTCTTGCAGTGCAATGAGACCAATGAGGATTGTTTCCACCAGACGTATTCCTCAGGTGTAGATGCTGTGCGTGAATGGTACAGTTTCCACTACATCAACATTTTGGCACGGATGCCTAACACAAAGGCCCTGGATGAGTCCAATTTTGAGAACTTCATCTATGCTTGCCGCTTCAATGAGGTTACATGTGACAAGGCGTGAGTGCTGAGGGGCTCCAATATCCCATCTTAACAACTTCTGCATTCCTTGCTGGGTACAAGGAGAAGCCAAGACACTACTGCTGGAGAACACTGTTACACCCACTGCCAGGGCCCAAGGCTGGGGCATTCTTCCTTGTTCAATTCCTGGGGCTCCTGGATCCCATAATCTCAAGTGATGGGCTCTGGGTCCTGCCCTTGGGGTCTTGGCTCCTCAGGTTCACTGACCCCTAAGTGCCATGGGATAGTTCCTGTGCTCTTTTCCCTTGGTTTCAGATAATTGAAATAGTGATACAGGTACATACACTAGTGTGGGTGCAGTTATACTGTATAAAGGGATCTTTATACTGGTGTAACTGGGTCCACACTGGGGGGGTTGTATCCTCCTCCAGAGTTAGCAACGTGAGGAATCTAACAGCTCTTCAGCTTCAGAAGTCATTTCCAGCAGCTTGCTAAATAATCTTGCTCTGACCTACTTCTCAGGGCTTGTTTACACTACAGACACTACTCTTCTTTATTGCTCTCAGTTCCTCTATGGGGTGGTAAAAAGAATGGTTCCTTTTAGAATACCCTGTCCCGCAGCATCTCTTGGGGATTTTGCCCCACATGCCTGGATGCCCTAATCTGAACATTTCCATTTCTCTCCCAGGAATTACACCCATTTCCATCATCCTATTTATGGAAACTGCTACACATTCAATGATGGCAATAGCAGCCTGTGGACGTCATCCCTGCCTGGGATCAATAATGGTGAGGGTCTCCGTGGCAGGTGGGGAGAACCCATTTAGGTATATATCTGGAATAGGAGAGTTTTGGGGGTGGGTGAGAACTGTGAGCATCAAGATCCTCCTCTGCTTATTCCCCTGTGTGATGGTGCATTGCATCCCCCACCATGACCCATGTGAGTTTCAATTGCCAAAAGTTCAGGCCTCCCCCAAATTCTGCTTTCTCCAGGCCTGGCTTTGCAATCCCAGTTCTCTGCCGCCTCCAGAGACTCCAGCCCTGATCCCCAAGTCTCTACCTCCCCCCCCATGCCTGACCCCCTTACTTTCTGCTCAACTCAGGCCCAGCCCTGATCCCATTTTCTTTTCTGGCTCAGCTGAGATTCCCCTTGCTCTCTGCCTCCTCCTCCTCCCCCATTAGCCCAGTTGTGATCTCTCTGCTGTTCCCCCACCCCAGTGACTGGCCCTGATCCCGCCTCACTCTCTGTAACCTCTACAGGCCTCTCTCTGCTAGTGCGCACAGAGCAGAACGACTATATCCCACTGCTGTCCACAGTGACGGGAGCCCGGGTGATGGTCCATGAGCAGAATGAACCAGCCTTCATGGACGATGGGGGCTTCAATGTGCGTCCGGGTATGGAGACCTCCATCAGCATGAGAAAGGTAGGGGGGGGAGAAAGAGGGAAGAGATGGCATGGGCTTCACTGTGCACCTGCATGAAGCCTTGTGTCAGCATGAGATTGGTCGGTAGGGAGGAGAAGGGTTGCCGTGAAACTAGGATATGGGAAGCAGAAAAGTTAACCCTAGAGGGTGGCAACACTGGGTGGGACTGAGGGGGAGGACATTACCTTGGAAGCCATTACTAATCAAGGAAGGGCTGGAAAAGGGGGATAGCAGGGAGTTGGTGGCATGAGATAGGAGTGAGGACTGGGAAGTTACCACCATCGTATTTGTTATTGATTGGGGGTCGATGACATTACAGGGCAGCAGGCAGAAAGGGAAGGCACCAGAACCATGGGTATGTATCACTTCATCAATTCCCTGCCATTGTAGGGCTTTGGGCATTGGTGCACCTCAGTCCCGGCTATCTGCCTGAGGCACATAATAGCTCATTCTCCTGAGGGCTGTAATACCTTGGTACAGTTTCAGTTGTTGGGTTTAGTGTGTGGGTGCTGGGGGGTGTTAGTGGCCTGTGATATGCAGGCAGTCAGACTGGATGATCTGGTGGTCCTGTCTGGCCTTAAATTCTCTGACTCTAAGACTGACAAGCTGCTGTTTGTTGTCAGGAGACGACAATGCGTCTTGGGGGCAGCTACAGTGACTGCACTGAAGATGGCAGTGATGTTCTAGTGCAGAACCTGTACTCGTCCCGTTACACTGAGCAGGTAATCCATCACCACTGGTCCTATCCCAGACCTGTCCCCACCTTCCTTGGGATACAATCTCAGCCATTCCCTGCCATGAGTGGATCTCATCTGTGTTTTCTGGGCCTCATTATGCTGGGATGTGAGGATTCCCTTGCTGAGCTCTCCCCTTCTCTCATGCCTTCCAGGTCTGCATTCGTTCCTGTTTCCAGAGCAGTATGGTAGAGCGCTGTGGTTGTGCATATTACTTCTACCCCTTACCTTCTGGAGCAGAGTATTGTGATTACACGAAGCATATAGCATGGGGTAAGTGTTGACGGTGCAGAAGGAATTATATAATGAACCCCCCAAGCCCTCCTGAACCTACCCATTCCAACCCCCAACACTGAGACTCTCCCATTATCCCCTGCTATCAGCTCCCCAACTCTCCTATTTAAGTCCTCCAGGGGATTCCTTCTTTGGAGCTCTCAGCCCCTCCAAGGGTGCTACCTTGTTCTGGGCCTGCATCACCCATGTACATGCCCCAGAGATTCTCTTCCCTGTACAGATAGGGTGAGCTCACTTTGGTTTTCTCTCTCCCCTGCTTAGGTCACTGTTATTACAAACTCCAGGTTGAATTCAAATCCAATGTTCTGGGCTGTTTCAGCAAATGTCGGAAACCTTGCGAGTAAGTCTCAGTAGGCTAAAAACTAGGGTTTTATGAACACCATTATATGAAAGAGTTGCCTGAGATCTCAGGGGACTGGACTTGACCCAGTAGATCACTTCCAGTCCTATGAGTGTCTCATTCCTAGAGCTGACTGAATGGCTGAGAATTTGATTTGCCAAACCAAGTATTCAATTATATGGGGCAAATAGTGTTTGAGCAATTAAACATCCAGATAGATACTTCAGTCTGGTCTCTCCCAGCAGGAAACAAAGTTAGTAGTGGGGTAAAAATGCTGGCTGGGGGGAGAGCTCCTGGATACTGCAGGCTGGCTACTTTCAGGAGGCAGCACTGTAAGGAGTAGGGCAGAAGTGCTAGATATAGAGAAAGTTCCGAGTTGTTGAGGTTGCTGTGCTAAGACTGGACCTTGTGGATCCCATGGCCCTTGCTGTTAAGAATATATCTGTCTTCCTCCAGGGTGACTGAGTATCAGCTGTCAGCTGGACACTCCCACTGGCCTTCCACTGTTTCCGAGGTAAGGATATGGTTTCCTGTGGTAATCCCACCAGACCCAGGACGCAAACCTGTCCCACCATTTATCATCCCTCAACAAGGGGAGGCTGAGATCACAGAGTGGTGTATATCTATGATGCTTTTTGTGCTTTCCTTTCAGGATTGGGTGTCTCACATGCTGTCCCGACAGAATAAGTACAATATCACATCCAAGAGGTGAGAGCTCCAGAACTGGGGCTCAGGACCAGAGATGGGACCCAGTGATGGGGGTTGGGGTCTGGGCCCAGATGAACCAATGATGGGTAGAAACAGGGGAGTAGGGGTGGTCAGGGGCCCAGGGCCAAGCACAGAGATCAAATCAGTGGCAGGGAGAGAAGCAGTGGTCCAGGAGTGCAGGGCCAGACAGGAAGAATGACCCAGTCATGGGAAGACAGGAGATCCTGACTTACCTGGTCATGGAGATAGGTGGAAGTTCAGGGGCCCAAGGCTAGACCCAGAGACAGACCTACTGAGGGGGAAGACAAAAGGCTTGAGGAGCCTGGGACCAGGCCCACAATCTTGCCTAGTAATGGGATAGGAGTGTTCTCAGGGGCCCGGTCCCAGACCAATGGACTTGATCCAGTAATAAATTGAGATTTGGGGAGCGGTTTAGGGGGCGAGGTCTAGAGATTGGCAGAATGATTGGGAGGATCACTAGGCAAGGGACTGATGTAATGTTGGAGGTGAAGTCTTGGGCAGGGATTATGAACTTGGAGAATCAAACGGAAAGTGTGGAGGTATTCTATAAGTTTAGGAGAAGGTCAGATGTGAGTTTGGTGCAGTAGTAAGTTTGGAGCTGTTGCACCGAAGTAGGGGAATGTGCAAGGAGCGGGGGCAAGCAGGGGTACAGACCCCCCCCAAATAATCAGTGAGGGATGCAGTACTCCCCCAGTCCTGGGGGCAGAGAGCTCCTCTCAGGGCCAGAGATGGGGAGGGCGGGCAGTGAGCTACTCCTGGGGCTGGGGAGAGTGAGTTTGTGCCCCCCAAAAGAGGTCAAATTTAAATTCCTGCGCACACCCCTGCACTGAAGTGTGTGGGAGTTAGGGTGACCAGATGTCCCATTTTTAAAGGGACAGTCCTGTTTTTTGGGACTTTTTCTTATATAGGTGCCTATTACCCCCCACCCCCTGTCCCATTTTTTCCACAGTTGCTATCTGGTCACCCTAGTGGGAGTGATAAAGGCTTGGGGGTTGGGTGGGAGTTTGTGGGTGTCGTAAGTTTGAGGGATCCTAAATCTGGGATATCATACAGGAATCTCAGAGGAATGCTGTAGGTATGGCCAGCTGCACTGGATTTTGGGCAGACAGCAGGTTTGAGTGTTAAGTGGGCTGCCGGATGGGGGAACTGCAAGTTTGGAAGATTAAAGATTTGGTGTGAGTGCAAATACACACATAAGGAGTGTATGCTACAATACAGGGGTTGTGAGATTAGAGTCACTCATCTCTTTTTCTTATTAACAGGAATGGAGTGGCCAAAGTGAACATATTTTTTGAGGAATGGAAGTATAAAACCAATGGGGAGTCTCCTGCCTTCACGGTATATACCTCATCCTCCAGCTGCCCCTCCCACTCATCATACCCTTCTGCCTTCCAGCAGCATCCCTGACTTCTGTATTTCTCCTCCTGTGGCAGGACTGGAGATGGGAATAAAGCCTCAGCAGTGGGTGATCCTGGCAGCAAGTGGGAATACAAGCATCCTCACGGAGACACAATTCTCACTACCCCCATCTCTCTCTTGCAGGTGGTGACGCTGCTCTCACAGCTGGGGAATCAGTGGAGTCTCTGGTTTGGTTCCTCTGTTCTTTCTGTGGTGGAGCTCGCTGAGCTGATTTTGGATTTCATTGCTATCACCTTCATCCTCTCCTTCCGGTGGCTCCGCTCCCGTCAGCTACTGGCCTCTGCTGTGCCACCCCCAGGTGCTCATGACAACACTGCCTTCCAGCCTGAACCTTCTGGCCCCAGTGCTCCACACCGCTTCACTGTCGAGGCTGTGGTAACTACGCTGCCCTCCTACAACAGCCTGGAACTATGTGGGCAGAACAGGGATGCTGAGATTGGAGTGGAGTGAGGATTATGGTGGGGCAGCACACTGCGGTTGAGGAGTTTCGTGTCCCACTCCACAGATTATATGCTTGGGTCTGAAGACATGTGGCAGGTTGGAGCAGGGACTGATCTCCTGTTTGGTGCTACAGCACTTGCAGCTCAACTGCATTTCTATGATGCTGGTGCAGAGCTTCCATCACCTCAATTATGGCACTCAGTCGGGAGGCAGGTGACTGCAGTGTTGGTTGGGGGGAGGTGTTAGTTTATATTCCCTACTGTTGGTAAACCCTGCATTCATCTCCCACAATACAGATGACAATGCCCTTGGCCACATTTGCTGTGGAGGCACCAGTGATGGGAGACAGCATATGTGGGTGATATTGACTGAGCCCCCTTCCATCTATATACACTCACTTCTCAGCACCCAGGGATGTGGCCACGGTGGTCTGTAACTGTTTGAGAATAAAAACTAATTAAAGAGGCTTGGCTGTGACCAGGAAAAATTAGGCTCTTGTGTATGCCTGACAGCAGACAAGGGTGGGGTGTATAGAACCCAAGAGGGTACTAGCATTCACAAATGCCTCATCCTCTGTAGGACAAATTTTCAGTCAGGAGGTTAGATGCTGCTTCCCAACTCTGGATTGCTGTTTCTGATGCCATGCTCAGGGTGGAAATTTCCCCCTCCACACAGGAATCTAGGGAGGAGGCTAGGAGAGCCTGTTTGGAAGGACACCTCCCTAGGCTAGAGACCAGGCAGGAGAGGTGCTGGGTTAAGGGGCTTGGGGGTGGGGTGGTGGTGGTAGGGGAAGGGTTTCTGCATGGATCCTCATCCTGGCATGAGGTCTAGAATAGTCTCAAGCTCTCCACAGGTTACCTGCAGCTCTTAGGCCAATACAAAGATTCTTCTTTGCAACATAACATACGCCTCACTCTAACTCTCCATTCAGCCTCTCATCTCTTTTCTGAACACTGGGAGCTAAATTTGTCTTGACACTGGCTTATGCCTCCCATAATCAGGAGCTGTGGGGGCCAAAGTAGCCTCAGTGATGCAGAGCCTGCAGAGCTACCTAAACTGTGACATTGCTTCAGTGGCCCCTCTGAGCTGCTGCAGTACAGAATAAGAACTGTGCAGGGCCGCCACAGCTCTGATCTACCTATCCCTAATCTGTTCAACAACAGAATACCCGCTGCATGGGTGTGGGGGTGCTGTGCTGAGCTGGCTCCGTTATCTGCTTTGTGAAAAATGTCAAGGTTTTGAAATTCATTTTCATGCCCTATCAGAACAAAAATGAGACCTCTGGAATTAAAAACCCCCCAGAACACAAGAGAAAGCAAGCTACCCCAGAATAGCCAATAGCCCAGAGGTTAGAGGACTTCCATGGGATGCGAGACCCAGGTTCAAGTCCCTACATGGCCTGATTCAGAGCACAGCCTGCTCACGATCTGCTGTTGGAGCTGTTCTACCTGATAGAAATGATTACCTATTCATGGGGTCAGAGAGAGATTGGCTCTAGCCTGGGCTATTGGCTATCTTGGGGTGGCTTGTTCTCTTCCATCCCGGCCCAGAGGAAAAACGGTTACCTACCTCTTGTAACGGTTATTCTTCGAGATGTGTTGCTCATGTCCATTCAAGTAGGAGTGCGTGCGCCGCATGTATAGTCATTGGAAGACTTTTCCCCTAGTGGTACCCATTGAGTCAGCTGTGGAGGCCCCTGGAGTTGTGTCTTCATGGCGTTGTATATAGGTCCCTGCCGAGCCGCCGCCTCTTCAATTCCTTCTTGCCCCAGTGCTCTGAGAGAGGGGTAGGAGGGTGGGTATTGGAATGGATATGAGCCACACATCTCTAAGAAGAACAGTTACAAGAGGTAGGTAACTGTTTGTTCTTTGAGTGCTTGCTCATATTGATTCCAAGTAGCTGACTCCCAAGCAGTCCCTTGGAGGAGGGGTCAGAGTTCACTGAGTCGCAGACTGCAGCACCACCCTGCCAAATGTGGCATCGTCTTTGGCCTGCTGAGTAATGGCATTGTGCGATGTAAAGGCGTGGATCGATGACCATGTCGCTGCCCTGCAACTGACTTGAAGGGGCACCTGTGCCAGGAACACCGTTGAGGAAGCCTCTGCTCTTCTGGAGTGCGCTGTTAGTGCTGAGGGAGGTATCTTTGCTAGGTCGTAGCACGTCCTGATACAGGCCGTGATCCATGAAGAGATCCTTTGGGACAACATGGGAAACCCCCTCATCCGCACAGCAATTGCAATGAAGAGCTGTGTTGATTTTCTAAACAGCTTTGTCGGCTCATTGCAAAAAGCTAACGCTCGTCTGACATCCAGGGAGTGGACCATCCGTTCCCAGTTACTAGAATGTGGCTTAGGGAAGAACATGGGAAGAAATACGTCCTGATTCACATGGAATTGCGAAACTACCTTTGGGGAGAAAGCCGGGTATGGCCGCAACTGTATCTTGTCCTTATAAAAAGGCTTGAACGTCAAGGCCTTAAGCTCAGATACCCTCCTGGCTGAAGTTATAGCCACCAGGAACATCACTTTCCAGGAAAGGCAGAGGAGAGAGTATGGTGCTAGGGGCTCAAAAGGAGGGCCCATCAGTCTCGAGAGCACTAGGTTGAGATCCCATGGGGGGATTGGCTGTCTTACTTGAGGGTACAGTCTATCTAGTCCCTCGAGGAAGCAGCCAACCATGGGGTTAGCAAATACTGACCAGCGGTCAGACCCTGGATGGAAAGCCGAGATGGCGGTCAGGTGCACCTTTATTGACGACACTGCTAGGCCTTGCTGTTTCAGGTGCAGTAAATAGTCCAGGATGAAGGGAATCGATGACTGTAATGGCGTGGAGTGGGGAAGTGGCCCAGGGAAATGTAGCAACTCTGGCAGTGAAAGGTTGGCTGCCAACAGCTGCTACCATTAGTGTCCCTGGGCTGGAAGCCGGAGTAGAGGGCGGGCCCAGGTTCCCCCCGGTGGGAGCAAGTTTCCAAACCTGAGGAAATCTCTACCTATGAACATGGGGTTTGGGAGGTTTGGGACTACCCCTGCTTTCACCCCGGTGATATTTCCGTGAATTTCAATTTTTACTGGTATGATGGGGTGGTAGCTAACAGTCCCATGGACACAGGTTACCCCCGTACACTTGGCCTGCATTAACTGGCTGCGCTTCACTAATTTACCCAAAATTAGGGTGATATAGACTCGGGGAGTGCTGAGTGCCATGGTTTCTACCTCATTCAACTTTACCTGCCTTGTATATTTATGTGGGGTGACTGCAACCCCTACAATATTGAGTAGGCTGCATGGGTCTGCCCCGTTCCCCAGGTTACACTGCATTGGCTCTATGACATTGGGGCACTGGGCAGCTATGTGCCCCAACTCCCCGCACCCATAACACCTATAATTGCTTCTAGTCACTCCCCTATCATGTGGGTTAGGGGGGTTAGTCCCAGGGTTCCCCCCACTCAGGCCTTCCCCTTCCTTCAAGGTTCCCGACTGGTTTTCGACCTCCCTCTTCCACCTAGCTCTTCCTGGGGGTTTGGCCACCCGACCCTCCATGGTCGGGGTCGAGTGTTTGATTCGTGAGGGGCCTTCCTTGGGTAGTTGGGTTAACTCCCTGGCTGTCAGCCATCTTTCCACCAATGTGATCATTTCGTCGTAGGTGGACAGATTGTTCTGGCAGACCCATTTGCAGAGATCTGGCGGCAGTCCCCGCATGTAATGGTCCATGACCAAAGTCTCTAAAATCTCCTCCGGGCTGCATGCCTCGGGCTGTAACCACTTTCGAGCGAGGGGTATGAGGTCGAATAGTTGGGACCTTGGAGGTTTGTTCTCCCTGTATTTCCACTCCTGGAACCTCTGGGCCCGTACCGCTGCCGTCACTAGGATCTCTGCCCTCAGCCAGGAATAGTCAGCAGCATCCCCAGTGGGCAGATCAAAGTAGGCCTTCTGGACCTCTCCCCACAAAGAAGGGGCGAGAATGCTGGCCCACTGCTCCAGGGGCCACACCTCACGCTGAGCAGTCCTTTCAAATGAGAGGAGATATGCCTCTATATCACTGTCTGCCGTCATCTTTGGCAGACAACCGGTGACCCTCAGGGTTCGCGTCCCATTGGACCCCTGGGCCTGGGTGGTGACGATCTTCAGCTGGTCCACAACCTCGCACAGGAGGGCTTGATCTTGGGTCGTCTGGCTCATTAATAATTGATTGGTTTCCTGCTGTAATCTCATGGACTCCTGTTGCGCCATCGCTTGAGCCTGGGTTGCCTCCTGCTGGGCCGCTGTGGCTTGCACCAGTGCTCTCACCACCTCCTCCATGGTGGTACAAACAAAAACCCACAACCAAAAACCACAGTGCATTTTTTTTTTTAGTAAAAACCTCTGTTCTGCCATGCTGTGAACAATCACAATCCCACTCCTGACACCAGTTGTGGCAGAGCTCTGACCTTGCCCCCGCGGGTCCTGCGCATCTAGGCGGTATATGCTAGCCTCAGTGGCTCACTCTGACCCTCCACGTAGCCCTTCTCTCTCTAGGGCCCTTTTCTACTGAGCCCTTTTCATCACAGGCCAGCAAGGAGGTTGGTGAGAGAACTCCCACAGTCTCTGTTGTCCCTAGGGGCTTGTTTTAGATCAGTTTAGCCTCCTGTCCTGACATGGGCCTGACTTCCCCTCCCAGGAGGTGATCCTGTAGTGGTGGGTTGGGGGGAACCCAGGCCCGCCCTCTACTCTGGGTTCCGGCCCAGGGACCCTAAAGGTAGCAGCTGTTGGCAGCCAACCTTTCACTGCCAGAGATGCTACATTTCCCTGGGCCACTTCCCCACAGCTCTCCTGCTTCTCCCTTCTTCACCCTTACCTTAGGGCTCCCTTATCAATAACTTGAGGGTGTCTTCATTAACCAGCCCTTCAGCCACACTTCCTCACCTCTGGCTCTCCTCTGCCTGACTGGAGTGAGCCCTTTTTATAGTATCAGCGGGGCCTTAATTAGAGTCAGGTGGTCACATTAGCTTAATGGCCTCACCTGACTCTTTGCAGGTTAATTGGAGTCACGTGTTCATTAGCCTGGAGCAGCCCCTGCTCTGGTCAGTCAGGGAACAGAAAACTGTTAATCCAGTGGCCAGTATATCTGCTATTCTGCTGTACCCAACTGGCCTGGGTCTATCACATATGGTATTGCCACCCTTCTGTTCTGCTGCTGGTGGTGGGGTGCTGCCTTCAGAGCTGGGTGCCTGGCCAACAGCCACCGCTCTCTGGCCACCCAGCTGTGAAGGCAGCGCAGAAGTAAGGGTGGCAATACCACAAGCCCCCCTAAAACAACACTGTGACCCCCTTCAACTCCCTTTTGGGCCAGGACTCCCAATTTGAGAAATATTGGTCTCCCCTGTGAAATCTGTATAGTATAGGGTAAAAGCACACAAAAGATCAGATTTCACAGTCTGTGACGTGTTTTTCATGGCTGTGAATTTGGTAGCTCCCTACTGATACACATCTGCCCTCCAGATGGGTTTGAAATGTCTGGTAAGCAAGGCAAACAGCACGTAGTTCCCTGACATTGATGTGCAGCGCAAGTTCTGCTTGGGACCACAGACCTTGAGTCCCGAGTCTTCCTAGGTGCACCCCCCAACCCATTGCTGATGCATCCGTTACTAGAGACAGCGACGGTTGGGGCCCAGAGAAGGGCACTCCCGCATACACCACTTGCAGGTCGAGCCACCACAGGAAGGACTTGATAACTGGAGGAGTGAGTTTGACCAACTTGTCCAGGTGGTCTCGGTTCAGCCTGTATACCGAGGCTAGCCAAGCCTGAAGGGTATGGAGCTGCAGCCAGGCATGCTGTACTACACACGTACAAGCAGCCATATGGCCAAGCAGCTTCAGGCAATTTTGCGCTGGAATAGTGGGGTATTGCCTGAGTTCCTGTATGATGGCACCCATGGCGAGAAAGCATGTTTCTGGAAGGAATGCCCTGGCTTGACCAGAGTCTAGGGGAGCGCCACTGAATTTGATCCTCTGAGTAAGGGTTAGGACTGATTTTGCCACATTCAGTATCAGGCCAAGCCTGTCGAACGTCACCCAAACCAGGCCCACATGGTCCTTCACTTGGGCCGTGGAGCGGCCCTTGATTAGCCAGTCGTCTAGGTATGGGAATACTTGCACCTGCCACTTCTGCAGGAAGGTGGCTACGACCAACATGCACTTGGTGAACTCGCGAGGGGCCGCCGAGAGGCCGAAGGGGAGAACTGTAAACTGATAGTGGGTTTTCTTGACCACAAAGCAGAGAAACCATCTGTGGGATGGGACTATAGACACATGAAAGTACGTGTCCTTCAAGTCAAGGGCAGCATACCAGTAAAACCCAGATCCAGGGAGGGGATAATGGAAGCCAGAGAAACCATGCAGAACTTCAGCTTCTTCATTAATCTGTTGAGGTTTTGCAGGTCTAAAATAGGTCTGAGCCCACCCTTGGCCTTTGGAATTAGGAAATACCGGGAGTAGAACCCCCTACCTCTGAACTCCGGAGGGATCTGCTCTACCACCCCAAGTTGTAGGAACGTTTGCACCTCCTGCATGAGAAGTTGCTCGTGAGAAGGGTCCCTGAAGAGGAATGGGAATGGTGGGATAAGGAGGGAGGGAACAGAATTGGAGAGAATATCCCAGTTCTACCATGCTCAAGACCCAGTGGTCTGAGGTGATTTGTGCCCAAGCATGGTAGAAATGGGATAGACGATTCACGAAGGGAGGGGAGTTGGTCCGGAATTGCCCTTGCATTTCCTTTTCATTGGCAGCTACTACAACCAATGTGCCCAGCTGAAGGTGTGTGAAAATGTACTCATACCCTTTTGAAGGCACAAAATACTTCCTTTCCACCCCTTTGGTCATGGGGGGGTGGGGTGGGGGGAGAAAGAGAGGCGGGTGTTTGTCACAACACTCCAGGGTGTTCTGGAGGGTCTTAATGAGGAGCAAAGCTACCCTCGAGGGACCTTCAGGCTGGCCCCAGTGCCAGTTCCTGCTGTGCCCTCTGGGCACCAAGGCCGGCACCCATCTTGTGGCCTCGAGGAGGTTCCTGTGCTACAAATCATGATGGAGGGGCCCATGCCTTGGATACATCTGACACCTATCTGGACCCCAGCCTTGGGCTTGGTGATAGGCCCACGGAGTCCAGAAGGGCCATTGAGCCAGTGCCTGCCACTCGAGTGGCCACAACATCATAGGCAATGGCCACCCCTCCTGTCTGGAGCAGTGCCGGCTCCACCTAGATGCGTATGTTTCTGAGTCCAACCTCGGCGACAAAGGCAGTACGGAGCAAGATGGTGTGGGGGGAAATGGTGCCGAGGTGAGGGCGGGCGGTTCCACATCATCGCTGGCTTTCCCTGGACTGCGCTGTCATTGCTGGCTGCCTCAAAGGGATCTGGAGTGGAGGGAAGGTTCAACTCCTCCACCTGACACTCTTGCACTGGGGATTCTGCAAGAACCGGACTCGACAGACCTCCCTGTGAGGCTGGAGTCGACTGTGCCAGCTGAGTAGGAGCTGGAGGTCTCGGTGCCTCCTTGCTCTGCTGCTCTAATGGGAGAGTGATCTTCTTGTGCGGCACCGGTGAATGGGAGTGGTGCTGGGCACTTGCACCGGAGGAGGTCTTTCATGCTGGGGAGTGGCGGTGCCAAAAGTCTCTGTAGTCTGAGTGCTTTCTTGGCGCTGCAGCCTCTCTTACAAAGGCTGGTGCGCTCCACACCGAGGTGCTGGGCTTGGGGTCGGACACCGCCTGTGCTGGTGGGGACAAAAGGCTGACTCCATGAGGAGCAATTTTAAGTTAAAGTCCCTCTCCTTCATAGTCCTTGGGCAGAAGTCTCTGCAGATTTTGCACTTCTCAGTCTGATGGGCTTCCCCCAAACACTTTAAACAGGAGTCATGTGGGTCTCCCTTTGGCATAGGCTTCAGACAGGACCCGCATGGTTTGAACCCCTGAGACCAAGGCATGCCCCGGTCCCCGGGAGGGGGAGAACGTGGTGGTGGGGGGAAACCCCCAACTAAAACTTATCTTAACTAACTATGGCCTAGTGAAAACTAAGTTTAATTATTTACAGATACAACACGGGAAAGTCCACTAGGGGATCGCTTGCCGTAGCAAGAGAAGAGAGCTGCTCCAACGACTGTCACTGGCGGTAAGAAGGAACTGAAGAGGTGGTGGGTTGGCAGGGAGCTATATACACCGCCGTGAAGGTACGACTCCAGGGGGCTGCACAGCTGAACCGACAGGTACTGCTAGGGGGAAAACCTTCTTAAAACTGTGCGAGCAGCATGCGCACGCCTACTTGGAATTGACATGAGCAAGCACTCGAAGAACCACCTTCCTTATGAAAGTTCTGTCAAAACTAATATGTTCACACAAAGTTTTGGTTTCAATGAACTGACATTTTCTGACAAAAAATCATTTCACTGAAACATTACCAACCACCTCTAGTATAAAAAATCCACTCAACCTGCTTTAGGGATAGAGAGGGTGACAGACTGAAGCAAAAGCTCAGTGGTTTGAGCATTGGCCTGCTAAACCCAGGGTTGTGAGCTCAATCCTTAAGGGGACCATTTAGGGAACTGGGGTAAAAATCTGTCTGACGATTGGTCCTGCTTTGAGCAGGAGGTTGGACTAGATGACCTCCTGAGGTCCCTTCCAACCCTAATATTCTAGGATTCTAAAAGCAAATGGACACTGAAATTTTAGACACATGGATTATGGTCCACAGCATTGCCTTAATGTGTGCTGTAGTATTACTGAAGTGGGTACCCAAAGATTAAGTAAAAGGAGCAATAGGGAGCCACTCCCAATAATAAATAGGCATGTTGGTTTGTGACTGACTGACTGTGTGACAAGTCACTTCACCTTTCTCAGCCTTAGTTTCTCCCTCTGTCAAGTAAGGATAACAATCCTCTCCTGCCAACCTCATGGTGGTAGGAGCTGTGAGGATCCGTTTGAGTGGCACTAGTAGCAGTGCACAGTATGAGGTGTCCTATCACGTTGAGTCATACCAGATGACATAATATAATATCTGAACTATTCTAATTTATTTGTATTTTATTATTTTGAAATTGTTAAGAGCAGCAACTACTTAGCACAGCCTGAAAAAAAAAAATGGAGATATACCTATCTCATAGAACTAGAAGGAACCCCAAAAGGTCATTGAGTCCAGCCCGCTGCTTTCACTAGCACTGATTTTGCCCCAGATTCCTAAGTGGCCCCTTCAAGGATTGAACTCACAACCCTGGGTTTAAGCAGGCCAATGCTCAAACCACTGAGCTATCCCTCCCTGAAGCACCTTATCTAAATTTTCTAGATCAAAATGCCTCTGTGTAGGACAAGACAATTTAACACTTTGTGACAAACAGATGAGCCAACAAGGAGTGTTGGAGAAACAGAAGGTTAGGTGAGCGTGACAAAGGGGGTCCTCTCAATAGTGACACTTTACCCTCCCCCCCATTTTGAAGAAGAGGTTGAGATACAGTGTGTAAAGGCATGGAGACACTGGTATGTATTGGGGGAGGGATAAAAACATTGTAAATAAACTACTGTAGTCGTGGCACGGTTGTCCCTCCCCCTCTGGGTCGGAGGGAGGCCACACCGCCTCACTAAGTTGTCGGGCCGCTGCCTAGTGTCAGGGGAATTAGCATTAGGCGTAGTGTCCCAACTGGGCTAACAGGCTAAGCAGCCAAGCACCTATAGCCCTCGAGCCGTGCATGCAGAGACCATGCACAGCTTAGCGTACGGTCTCTGGGTCTTTGTGGCAGGGTTCAGAGCCCATATAGGAGACTAGTAGCTCTAGGCCCTTCAGCCAAGGGCGCAGCACACACAGTGGTCAATTCGCTCTGGTCTCTGAAGGCAGAGACAGAGCAAGACCTGCAGTCAGTTAGTTCTGGGCTCTAGTTGTAGGGCCAGAGCAAGCCCAAGAGTCAATCAACCCCAGTCTCTCGGTGCAGAGACAGAACAAGCCAGCAGTCACCCTACTCCACCGCACCCCAACCTAGTGCCCTAATAGTGGCAGAGTGGTCCACCACTGGGTCAGCGGGGATCCCAACCACAACACGCTGGTTGTGCCTCACGCAAAGCTGCTGCCAGACCAAGGTCGGCTGCCCTTGGACCACTTCCTCCCCTCAGGGTGTACTAGAACAGCAGGGTGTCCTCCGCCTCCTCTAGGTAGGTGGCCTGTGGCAGTCCTGGGTTCAGCAGCAAGGTCAGCAGGGCCGGCTCTAGGCACCAGCAAAACAAGCTGGTGCTTGGGGCGGCACATTTTTAGGGGCGGCATGGCCGGCGCCAGAATGCCGCCCCTAAAAATGTGCCCCGGCCGCCCTAGCTCACCTCCGCTGCTGCTGCCACGGCGCGCGAAACAGCTGATTCGCGCGCCGCTACTCGCCCTCCCTCCCAGGCTCTCAAACCTGGGAGGGAGGGGGAGATCCCGAGCGGCCGTTTCGCGCACCGCTGCTCCCCCTCCCTCCCAGGCTTGGGAGCCTGGGAGGTGGGGGAGAAGCGGCGCCCACGCCGCGGCCACTCGGAGTCTCCCTCCCTCTCTCCCAGGCTCTCAAACCTGAGGGGGGGGGGGGATTCCGAGTGGCTGCGGCGCGGGTTCTCCCCCTCCCTCCCTCGTAGGCTTGAGAGCCTGGGGGGAGGAGGCAGGGCTGGGGATTTGGGGAAGGGGCGGAGTTGAGGCGGGGCCGGGGGTGGGGTTATTAAAAACAGGGGGGGGGGGGGGTGGCCAAAATTGTTTTTGCTTTGGGCGGCAAAAATCCTAGAGCCGGCCCTGAAGGTCAGCATCCAGGAGTGAGCAGGGTCGGTCTGCCTTCTTCAGTGTCTTGGTCCTAACTCAGCGGGAGGCCCCGCCCTTTATACTTCCTGTCCCGGTGACGTACTTCCGGCGGAGGAATGAGGCAGGCCTGGCTCTGCCCACTTAGGCACAGAGGGGGTTCCTCCCTGTCTCGGTCAGAGGGAGGCCACACTGCCTCACTACAACTACACAATGGCCTTTATTACGAGCAAGAAAGTCTTAGAGCAGGGGTAGGCAAACTTTTTGGCCTGAGGGCCATATTGAGGAATAGAAATTGTATGGCGGGCCATGAATGATCACAAAGTTGGGGTTGGTGTGTGGGAGGGGGTGAGGGCTCTGTTTGGGGGCACGGGCTCTGGGGATCATAGAATATCAGGGTTGGAAGGGACCTCAGGAGGTCATCTAGTCCAACCCCCTACTCAAAGCAGGACCAATTCCCAACTAAATCATCTCAGCCAGGGCGTTGTCAAGCCTGACCTTTTAAGGAACGAAGGAGATTCTACCACCTCCCTAGGTAACCCATTCCAGTGCTTCACCACCCTCCTAGTGAAAAAGTTTTTCAAATATCCAACCTAAACCTCCCCCACTGCAACTTGAGACCATTGCTCCTTGTTCTGTCATCTGCCACCACTGAGAACAGCCGAGCTCCATCCTCTTTGGAACCCCCTTCAGGTAGTTGAAAACAGCTATCAAATCCACCCTCATTCTTCTCTTCCGCAGACTAAATAGTCCCAGTTCCCTCAGCCTCTCCTCATAACTTATGTGCTCCAGCCCCCTAATCATTTTTGTTGCCCTCCGCTGGACTCTCTCCAATTTTTCTACATCCTTCTTGTAGAGTGGGGCCCAAAACTGGACACAGTACTCCAGGTGAGGCCTCACCAATGTCGAATAGAGGGAAATGATCATGTCCCTCGATCTGCTGGAAATGTCCCTACTTATACAGCCCAAAATACCGTTAGCCTTCTTGGCAACAAGGGCACACTGTTGACTCATATTCAGTTTCTCGTCCACTGTAACCCCTAGGTCCTTTTCTGCAGAACTGTTGCCTAACCATTTGGTCCCTAGTCTGTAACAGTGAATGAGATTCTTCTGTCCTAAGTGCAGGACTCTGCACTTGTCCTTGTTGAACCTCAGATTTCTTTTGGCCCAATCCTCTAATTTGTCTAGTTCCCTCTGTATCCTATCCCTACCCTCCAGCGTATCTATCACTCCTCCCAGTTTAGTGTCATCTGCAAACTTGCTGAGAGTGCAATCCACGCCATCCTCCAAATCATTAATGACGATATTGAACAAAACTGGCACCAGGACCGACCCCTAGGACACTCCGCTTGATACTGGCTGCCAACTAGACATGGAGCCATTGATCACTACCTGTTGAGCCCAATGATCTAGACAGCTATCTATCCACCTTATAGTCCATTCATCCAGTCCAGACTTCTTTAACTTGCTGGCAAGAATAGTGTGGGAGACTATTTCAAAAGCTTTGCTTAAGTCAAGGAATAACACGTCCTCTCATCCAGTTATCTTGTCATAGAAGGAAATTAGGTTAGTCAGGCATGAGGAGAAGTTTGGGGTGTAGGAGGGTGCTCTGGGCTGGGACCGAGGGGTTCGGAGGGCAGGAGGGGGATCAGGGCTGGGGCAGGGGTGTGGGAAGGGGTGCAGGCTCTGGCGTGGGTCTGGGGATGAGAGGTTTGGGGTACAGGAGGGTGCGCCGTGTTGGGATCAAGGGATTTGGAGAGCAGGACGGGGATCAGGGCTGGGGCAGGGGGTTGGGGCGTGGGGAGAGGCTATGGGGTTCAGGCTTCGAGCGGCGCTTACCTGAAGCGGCTCCCAGAAGCAGTGGCATGTCTCTTCTCCGACTCCTATGTGTGGAGCGGCCCCCGACTGCGCCCCAGAGCAGAGCCATTCTGAAGTTTCAGGGAACAGTGTGGCACGGCCCCCGACCCGGCGCCCAAGCTGGAGCGCCAGAGCGGGACCGAGCCACGTGGTGCGGCCCCCAACCCGGTGCCCCAGCTGGAGCGCCAGAGCACGGCAAGCCTCAGACTCTGCTCCCCATTGGGAGCTTCTGGGGTGGTTTAAAACAGCTTGCAGGCCAGATTGTAGTTTGCCCACCCCTGTCTTAGAGCAGTCTGTGTTCATGAAAGATGTGGGGGTGTGGCATCCTGCCCCATCACAATCATACAGTGCACAATTACTGGTCAGCCATGAACCCTCCAATTTCCCAATTAATGTTCTTCCAACACTTATTAATGGTTTCCATATTATTTCTGTAGCAATTATTCAGATGCTTGCCAAATCAGAGAAACCTATCACAGCTCATGGAAACAAATCTAGGACGTGGTCCAAATCATAGAAGATTAGGGTTGGAAGGGACCTCAGGAGGTCATTTAGTCCAACCCCCTGCTCAAAGCAGGACCAACCTCAACTAAATCATCCCAGCCAGGGCTTTGTCAAATCTGCTCTCATACACTGTATGTGGTGCACACCAGGAATAAAGCTCAGATCATTTCTATCCAAGTGAGTCAACACAATGCCTAGTAGATCACAATCTCTGAAGTCACTGATTAGATATTGACAAAACATGATACCAATGCAGGTCACTGCTCTCCACCCAAATCAGGCTGTAGTCCCAGTGATAGGTTGGACCCCGTAAGGTGCCACCTCATGTGCTGAGATACCACTGAGCCCACCAGTTATGCCAGCCTGGGCACCCTTCTTACCTGTCTTGCTGAGCCAGGCTATTAAGCCTCCTCCAGCAAACACACAGGCAGGGCCACACCCAACTGCAGAATGACACAGACACGGAGATCAGTTCTGGGAAGGCTCAGCTTAAGGGACTTGCCCCTGCACTCAGGTGTCCACCTCCTTTGGAATGCAGGCCCAAAGGTATATTATGAAATCTGCCTCCTCCCTTAATGTGGAGGAAGGTATGCACAGCCTCTTATTCCCTCTCCCCCACCCCCCAATTATGAATTGCAGAAACTGGGTTATGTTATAAAAAGAAAAGTTTATTAACTACAAAAGGTGGATTGTAAGTGAATATAAGAGATAACCGACAGAACAAAACAGATTACTAAGCAAATAAAAAAGAACACGCAAGCTAAGCTTGTTCACTAGATATTGTTGCAGGCAGATTACAGAAAGTCTTGAAAGGCAGCTGCACTGGTCTCCAGCTTAAGACCTCAGATATTACTACTCACAAACTAGATGCCCTTCCAGCTTGGGCTCAACGCTTCTCCCCCCAGTTCAGTTCTTGCTTCCAGGTGTTTTTCAGTGTCTCTTTGGGTGGGGAGGCAGAGGGGAACCTCGATGATGTCACTTTCCTGCCTTATATAGCTCTTATGTATGGCAGGAACCCTTTGTCTCCCAGTGGAAGAACACTGGCATTCCAAGGGGTGGGTCCAGTACCAGGTGACTCAGCCCCATGTCTCTGCAGGATTGTGGCAGCCATTACTCATAGGCTGTCTGGAGCCTCCACAGGAAGACTAAGCTCTTTTACAGTCCATTGTTTTTGCTAATGGGCCATTAGCCCTGTCTGGCTTTTCCATTGTTGTACCTGAAGGGCTAGTTAGGGGTGACACCCAAAAGTAGCATATTTGAAATACAGATACATAGTCAATATTCCTAACTTCAGATACACAAATGATACAGGCATACAAATTGGATAATCACATTCAGAATATCATAACCTTTCCAATGATCTCTCACATGAGCCATCTTGCATAAAGTACATCTCAGTTATGTCATAATAATATCATAAGCATATTTTCATAAAGAATATGGAGTGAAATGTCAGTCCCATGTCATAGTTTACTCCTTGCTCTCCTGCAAACTTTTGCCACCTCATGAGCCAAGAATCATCTAGAATCCACATTAGCAACCCTGGCAGCACACACATTTCTTTTCCCTCAGCAGTCAAGATACCTAAGCTGTCGGTTCCAAACCACCACACTGTGTCTCTTTGGACACTCCACATTAATTACCCCCAAAATAATGCCACACTCCTGGAGTGGTTCTTTTCCTCGCTGGTCCCCAATGTACACCCCGCTCTCACCCGTGGCTTCATGTAGCTGTAAGTATGCGACAGCGGCCACACCCCAGTAAGCCACCTCGGCAGGTGGGCTAAACCAGGTGAAGGTAAGTGGAAGTGTGGAAACTGACGGTGATTTAGGGATTGTCCTCCGAAGCATACGAAGACTGTTCTGGTAGCCAAGGCGGAAGAGACCGTATATTGGTCCAACAGCTTGAAAAGCAGTGCAGCAACACATTGTAGAAGGCGAAAGGCATGATGGGGCACTACAGAAGTCATGGCTATCCACTGCAGCTAAAGAAGCCTCCAGTAGTAACAGCCTTTGGCGATGGGGGAGTGGCGAAGTGACTGGTGAAGATGATTACTAGCTGTCGTAGCCACAAGCTTGCACATAGGTGGCCTGGGACATTGGTCACCCATCCCTATCCCAAGAGCAGCAGGGAAGCTCGGCAACGTGCCTGGCAACAGAGCAGCCCTTTTTAGGATTGCACTGCTCTCCCTTTGTAAGGGAAGGGGCTAGAAAAGGTGCCTCAAACATTGCCTGCCCAAATCAAATCCGGTCAGTTTACCGCAGCTGGCAGAGCATCCTCAACGCAGTCGAAAACAAAAAATAACTAAAAAGTACTTGGAACATCAGGACTATGATAGACCAAGATGATACTTCTAGATTTAAAAGAAGAACAGAACAGCTCTTCTTTCAAAAGAGCTAGCCCAGTAGGATATTGACATTGCAGTGTTCAGTGAAACCAGATTGGCAGATGAGGGCTTTATTACAGAACCGGCTGGGGGCTACACGTTGGGCTTGTCCACACTTACATTTTACAGTGCTCTAACTTGCTGGCTCAGGGGTGCAAAAAATCACCCCCCTGAGCGCAGCAGGTCTGAGCACTTTAAAGCGCTAGTGTAAACAGGCTCTGAGTGCTGGGAGCCAGGCTCAGAGTTAATCCCCTCGCGGAGGTGGTTTACTAGGTACGTGGAGAGAGCTCTCTCCCAGTGCTTGTGCGCGACCACACTTGCACTTCAAAGCGCTGCCGTGGGAGCGTTCATGTGGCAGCGCTTTGACTTTTCCAGTGTAGACATTTCCCTTCCAAAAGAACCACAATTCATGGACTGGAAATTGTCATCACAACCAAACTCTTGAAGACTTTCCAACAGGCATCAACAAAAGACTGATGAAACTCCGGCTACTGCTAAATAAGTCACGATTTGTTACCATCATCAATGCATATGCACCCATCTTAACAAGCCCTGACAATGCTAAGGAACGGTTCTACTCTGATCTCGACTCTCTCATCAAGTCAACAACTCAAAGTGACAAACTAATCATCATAGGGGATTTCAGTGCATGAATAGGTAAAGGTAACAACTGGCAAGGTGTCATTGGAAAAAAAAATGGCATTCAAAAATTGAATGAAAATGGTCTCTTACTCTTAGGCTATGATATGCACACTTGCCTAACTATTACAAATACCATCTTCAGACAGACAGACAAATATAAAACTACATGGATGCACCCCAAACAATGGCATCTAATAGATTACATCATTGTCCATTAATGTGACATAAGGGATGTCAGAATCACCAGAACCATGCGTGGATGGAGCAGAATGCTGGATGGATCCTAGAATGATTAGGTCAATACTGAATGTACACATTGTAGCCACATGCCTGAAATGCCAAAAACAATCAAGAGATCCCCTGATATTGCTGAATTAAATCATGCATACTATCGAGACAAGCTACAAGTGCACTAGAAACCAACCTTGGTGATAACCTTGTTTCACGGGAGGAATTCAGGGACACAGTACTGAGACATTTCCCTGGTGTTATCTGCTAGGTCACTTCAATCCTCGACTCTGGGAGCCAGCCTGCACTGCTGTGAGAACCCCCACTCCTGGGTTGTTCAGCCACAGCCTCTGGCATGTAAGCTGCTACCTTAGTGAGCACTTTTGGCCAGCCGCTGCTTGGCTTATGCAACCAAAATGACACTAGCCAATATCTCCGGTCTCAGAAACAACCCTAGGAACCTCAGTCTTGCAGTGTCCAGTTATGCCTGCTGGACGCTGCAAGCTTATACGAGTTCGTCAATTTAACCAAGAAATTTATATGTACCAGGCTTGTTATCCCGAAGGGAGTCTCTGACACACTTCAAACCAAATGCACTGCTTCAGGTAGAACAAACAAATTTATTAACTACAAAATAGATTTTAAGTGATTAAAGCAAAATGCATTCTAAACTGATCTTAACACTTTCAGTGCCCTTATAAACTTAGATGCTTCTCACCACAGGCTGGCTGGTTGCCCTTCAGCCAGGCTTTCCCCTTTGATCAGTGCTTCAGTCGCATGGTAGTGGTGTCTGTAGATGGAGGTGGAAGAGAGAGAGAGCGCGCGCATGGCAAATGTCTCTCCCTTTTATCATGTTCTTTCTTCTCTCTTGGCTCCCCCCCACCCTTCAGAGTCAGGTGACATTACCTCATCATAATCCCAAACCGACCAAGGGAAGGGGCGTGGGGTGACTCACTAGAGAGTCCAACAGGTCCTTTGTTGCTGCCTAGGCCAGTGTCCTTTGTTCCTGTGAGGCTGGGCTGGGTTTGTCACACCTCATCAAGGCATGTATGGGAACTGCCCCTCCGCTCCTGAAGAGTTTTGCCTGGGCTTGTTTTAAGCCACAAGGACACATTTTCAGCCTCATAAGTATATACATGAAATTACAACCTATAACATTACTATAATAAACTATGCTCAGTGTATCATGAGCTTTCCGAAGACACCCGCCATGACAAATTGCATTGGATATCACACAGTCATATTATAAGGATGGACATGGGGGTGCAGGGTGTTACCCCTAGGTACAGAGTGTCTCAAGTACAGAAACCTCCAGCTGACATCCTCAGACAGAAGAAAAGGGCTCACCACAACTCGTTTGACAAAAATGAGGAGGAAATCACAAGAGACAAAAAAAAAAAAAAAAAAAAAAAAGCTTTCCAAAACTGGCAAAATAATTATTCAGTCCATCCCAAAGAGAGACAGATTCAAACTCCTGAAAAGCAACACACGGAGACAACTACACTCAATACAAGATAAATGGTGGGAGAAGGTAGCAGAAGACATTCAAATGTATGCAGAAACAAATGAAATAAGTTATTTGATTCTTTGAAGCTAGTCTATGGACCTTCAAAGGTGGGCACAGGTTCACTCATGACGGCTGATGGCTGGACAGTCATCAAAAGACAAACATGGCATGGAACAGAGATGGGTTGAACACTTCAGCCAACTACTGAACAGACCATCCTCAACTGAAACAAGTGCTATTAACCAGATATCTCAAGAGCCTATTCAGCACCACCTTGACTCCCCACACTCACTTGAAGAAACAGAAAAGGCATGAGCAGCTCAGGAAAGTCCTCAGGCAGAGATGGAATACCAACAGAAACATATAAATCTGCTGGTCCAAAGATGTCAACAACACTCCAGAAGATCCTTACTGACATCTGGGACAACAAAGAAATGCCACAAGGCTTCAAAGATGCCACAATTATTCCTTTATTTAAAAATAAAGGCAGCAAAACGGTATGCGATAACTACCCTGGGATCTCTCCTATCCGTGTCACTGGAAAAAATCTTCGCTCATGTCCTCCTAAACTGTCTCAGAAGCCAATCTACCTGAGGCTCAGTGCGGATTCACTGACTCCTTTCCCATTTCAGATGGAGTCAAACAAGGCTGTGTCCTTGCTCCTGTACTGTTCAACCGCTTCTTCACTCAAGTTCTCAACCATGCTACAAACAGGCTCAACAGAGGCATATACATCAGGTACAGACACGACGTCTCAGTCTTCAATCGTATAAGGCTTAAAGCAAAAACAAGAGTAACAGAACTACTACTAAGAAAAGCACTTTGTGGATGATTGTGCCCTCCTAGCACACACAGAGGGAGATCTCCAGTGCATCGTAGATCGCTTTGCTGAAGCATCCAAATACAATCAGCCCGGAGAAAACTGTAGTGTTGCATCAATCATCTTCACTACTCCACGCCATATCCCGTTAGCATATCCATTAGTGGAATACAACTAAAGCAAGTTGACAATTTTACCTATCTCGGCAGCAAGATCTCCAATGATGGATTTCTTGACAAAGATCACAAACAGGATACAGAGAGCTTCACAGTCACTAGGAAAGCTATGCAACAGAGTCCTGAAATCTCACAACATAACCCTCTCAACAAAAATAAAACTTTACAATGCTTTTGGGCTCACATCTCTCTTCTATGGCTATGAGACCTGGACACCATACAAATGGCATATCAAACAGCTAGAGGTTTTCCATATGTGATGTCTGTGCGCCACTGTGGGAATCCGCTGGCAAGACAAAATTACCCACCTAGAAGTTCTCCAAAAGTCAAATGCCACAAGCATCAAGGCCATGGTGATAAAAGCCCAACTACACTGGGTTGGACACATCATTAGGATGCCTGAACATCGACTCCCCAGAAAGGACACCGGAATCAAGGCCACCCCAGAAAGCTCTACAAGGACAGCATCAAGAACAGCGTACACTTTGGTGCAATAAAACTAGTTGATCTCGAGAAGGCTTCATCAAATAGATCAGCATGGTGACATACAACACTCTGAGCTCTCCAAGCCTTTGATGAGGACAGAAATAATCAACTGTTAGCTGCAAGGGAAAAGCATCATGCTACTGCTATAGCTACCAAGACGCTCACCAATGACTTTGTCTGCCCAATCTGCTCACGAGCATGTGCGTCACGCTTTGGACTCCAGAATCCACAAAAAGATAGCATGAAAACATCATCAACCCGACAGTCTATGCGAGAATGAAGTAGCCATTTGCCCCTCTCATTCCCACAGGGGCTAGGAAAATACAGATTTTCTCAAGCAACCAATCCAATGCTTACGGGGGGAGGGATAGCTCAGTGGTTTGAGCATTGGCCTGCTAAACCCAGGGTTGTGAGTTCAATCCTTGAGGGGGCCATTTAGAGATTTGGGGCAAAAATCTGTCTGGCAAGGGTTGGACTAGATGACCTCCTGAGGTCCCTTCCAACCCTAATATTCTACCACCCGTCCTCATTTCCCAACCCCTTTGCAGCCCCAGCCTTTCTCCTTGGCCCTCTCCACTGGTACCTTCACACACACACCTCTGTAATCTGGTTCCTCCCCACCCAATAGAGCAAACATTTTCATTAGACTGGATACTGACTAGTTTGCTGTGTTCACAATAAACCTCTCCATAAAACAAATGCATGTTATATTATAAAAATAGACAACTTGTAGCAAACAACGTGAGTTATTAAATGTTTATTGGACAGGGGTACAAAGGTTCATACTAGAAACATCAGTGGCAGGATGTTCACGGGGCAATGGCATTGGCACATTCCCTCATATCATCTAGGCAAGTATAAAGTGGATGCACAGAAACTCTCACATTCTTTTTCTTTATTGGTTATAGCAGTGCAGGACTCACCCCTGTGGCGCCTCCTGCTGGTCATCTCCGGGAATTAGCTCTGCCAGCCTTGGAGCACCTTCTGCAGGCCAGTGATCCGCCTTGCTGCTGGCCCTGTGTCCCTCCCAGGATCCCGGTGCCCCGTTATCTGCCCCAGGGGAACCCCCACCCACTATCCCCACTTCGCCTCAGTCTTGGCTACTGCCCAGTATCCATCTAGCCCCCGTTCACTGGGGCAGACTGCAGTATCAGCCACTCATCACAGGCAAAGGGGTTCGGACCTGCTGCCTCTGCCTACCCATAGGCTGCCTCCTGCAACCCAAGTGCCCCTTTGGCCTTATCCTAGACCTGCAGCCTGGGGCTTTCCTAGGCCGGAGTTCCCCAGCTCCCTTGGCCTTTCCCCAGCCCTGCTCCACTCTAGGTACTTGGTTAAGCTCCCTACAGCCAGGCCCTTCTCTCTCTGAGAGACTCCTGAGCTCCTGGCTCCCAGCCTTTTTATACAGGCCAGCTGTGGCCTGATTGGGGTGTGGCCCAGCTGCAGCCATTTCCCCAATCAGCCCAGCTTTTAGAGCTACAGCCCTCTCCAGGGCTGCTTTCAAGCCCTTCCAGGCAGGACCAGGTGTCCACCCCGCTACATTGGCACATTCACACACTGTAATCTTTCCAGATTACACATCCACGCAAGCAAAAATATTAACATGTTTTTAAACACCATTCACAATTTGGATCCCTCAAAGACTCAGTGGGTGGCACTACCTTGCACAAAAATTGACCGATTGAGACCATTTTTGACCTGCATAACAGCAGTAGTTTGATCTCTAATTCTGTACGCACACAAAAGCCCCACCTAAAAACTTTCTGAAAAACTGCTATTTTTTTCCAGGGCGTCTATTTCTGGGTCCTACTCTGCATTCCTATGAAGGGTTGCAAATTTCAAGAAAATCTCTGCAAGCATAGAGATTTTAGAGCACTTAGGCCAGGACTACACTACATATCTATATCAGTATAATTATGTCACTCAAGGGTGTGAAAAATCCACCCCCCGGAGCGACATAGTTATACCGACCTAACCCTCCAGGTACGCAGTGCTATGTTGGCGGGAGGGCTTCTCCTCCGACATAGCTACCGCTTCTCAGGGAGGTGGATTAACTACGCCAACATAGTTACTCCTGGGGGAATTCTGTGCCCAAATAAAAAAAATTCTGTGCACAATATTTTAAAATCCTCCATATTTTGTCAAAATAACACAATATAATCACACCAGTTTCAATTATTTTGGTAATTTATTTCAAAATACCGGTCAGCAAGTGTCTCTGTAACAATACAGACAACAAAAAAGATTCAGGAAATGTTTTTTGTCAGATTCCTTACTAGGCATATTAATACAGAACTCTGAGTAATAATTCATTTAAACTACAATACAGAACCATATATTTCCTGCACCCCTCAGAACCAATGCAAAGGCTTGGGGGAGTGAGGGATAACAGAGGAGCTGAAAGAAAGGGAAATAATTGCAGGGAAGAAGCCTGGGTGTGAACTTGGAGGGTTGTTGGGTATGGATGGGAAAAATATGGAACAGGTTTTTTTAGGGGGCAGGGAGGGATTGTTAGAGAGATTCCCCCATGCATATCCTGGCTGACTCTTAGCCTTGCCTATTCAGTCATGCACATCTGCCCCTGTCCCCATGTGTGCCTGCACCTCATATGTCCCACTACCCCCACTCACTCACTCCCCCATCCCCATGTGTCTCTGTGCCCCTACTCAGGGATTCCCTTCCCACGTGTGGTCTTGCACCCCACCCATCCTCATGTGGCCCTGTGCCTCCACTCCCATTCAGCCCCTGCCCCAATCTGTTCTTCCCCACTAGCCCTTAGGAGCCCATCTAACCTCCCAGGCAGCTCTATGCTGTCTTTTTTCCCCCCCCACTGTCCCTGTCTCCTGACCTGGGCCGACAGGTGCTGTGAGGAAGGCACTACAGGCTCTCTCTCTCTTCCCTAGCTGGGTGGAAGCAGCTGTTGTGTTCTAGCACAACAGTGCCCTCCGGTGGGCAAAAGGCATAATTGCAGCAATTATCTTGCAGAAGCTATTTTCTGCAAAAAACATTTTAAATATGCATGGTCCATTAATTATGGACATGCACAGTGGTGTAGAATTCCCCCAGGAGTACATGGTGTAGCACTGTACATGAAGACAAGTTCTTAGAAGTGTCCTCCTTTAAACAGGAAGGATAGAGGGACAATGGAGGGAAAAAGTTCCTCTATACAGCCATCTGCAGCATAGGAGGCTCTGAAAGGTGTGAAGTGGCCCATTCTTCTCAATGTGATGATCCCAGCTGATTAAGAACACCCCAGCCTGAAACAACAGCATGTGAACTGCTCCACACATCTCAGTGCAGGTTCCCAATGCCCTCATGAGTACTTTAGATTAGAGCCTGTAATATGCATGAAGTATACTTGTTCTCAGCTTCCCATCAAAAGCAGCAAGACTTCCCCAGATCCTGGCTTACATGGGAGCCGAGAGGGGGCCTATGATCCTCCCAAAAGGGCAAGCCACCCACAACCCAGCTGACATGGGGTGGGGCATCCAAGCACTATAGATGGCCCTAGGGGCAGGAATGGGGACTCCAACTCCCCTAAAGGAGCAAGAGTCCCCCAGGTCTGGTCACACACACGGAAAGGGAGAATGTGGGGCTGCTAGGTGCCCCTACCCCTAGTTGTTCCCCAGTCCTCCTGCCACTCAGCCATTCCCCCTTCAGTGTCCCACTCCCACCTCTCTCTAATTCCCACATCTCTGACCTATAATCCATCCCCATACACCCCCTACTCACTGTAGCACCAAACCCCTCTCCCCCAATTCCTCCTTCCACCCCCTAATAACTCTTCCCTCCCAGGAACCATTCACATGTCTAATTCCCCCCCCAAAAAAATAAAATTACTACCTATAACTCACAAATTGTAGCAAGCTCCAGCCACTCAGTCCAAAACTCTTTTGTCATAAGTAGGCGCTTGTGATAAATTTATTCTTAGTTACATTAACTGAAGGGTGAGTTCACAATCCTCATTCTCAACAAGGTATGATTCATCCAGTCATTAGTACCTCTCAGTTTAATAGCACAAGGCAGCAGACGGAAACCATCTTTTGGAAGGTGGCTCTGTAACTTGGGCATCTCATGACCAAGTGACCCCAAATTTAGAGGCACACCACATTTCAAATCAATCCAAGTAACTGTTCAGATTTGAGAGCACTTACAAGACAGTCAAGCTTTAAAGCATATAAAATGGTGGGAATGGAAACACTCCTGACATTTTTCTGTAGTGGTACAGTGGCACTGTACAAAAATTGACCATTTTCTTAAATACTGTTTTCACATTTGGTCCCTCAAAAATGTACTTTGGGTAAAACTAAACAGATTGAGACCATTTTGACTGACATCACATCAACAGTTTAATCTGCAGGTCAGAGCACGTGCCCCCACACACCCCTTTTTTGAAAAAGGCTATTCAGTTTTTTTTCTCCCCAACCTATAGCTCAAGTGATCCCAAATTTGGGTCACTAACTCTACCCAGTAGCCTTCAGTGGCACACCAAATTTCAAAAGGAATCTAAAATCAACATGTTTAGTCAGAGGACTTAGAAAGGTCAACCTTGCAATGGAGGTCATGAAACATCATTAATTATAATGGCACTGCCCGGCCATTAGGATAGGAGTCTGTCTCTGACTGTGTGCAACATGGTGCCCAATGCTTGGAGACAGGAGAGCAACATGAGAGATGCCATTATGTTATAAAATCATCTGTCACTGCATCAGGACATAAATGACAAGATACATGACAAATGGACTAAGCAGAGGGAACCCCAAACAGCATGAAACCCTGTTCTGGCAACTGTATTTGCCTGACAGACATGCAAAAGATGTCTGTCTCTTTTACACTTTGGCAGCATAAGGTAGCATGCTAATAAAGCATCAGTGACATTTCTGTGAATGTATGGGACTATCATTACCACTCGGAGTCCCTCTGTCTTTGCATGTATGGCAGCATGCACAAATAGTCTTACAAAGTCTCTCATTGTTCGTCTGAAGTGAATTCACTTTCTTTTCATTATAGCATTGGTTCAAAGTATGTGTGACTGTCAGTCTGAGTATCTACCTTTTTTGTGGACAGCTGAACGTATGTTTGACTTTTAATGCCACTCTGCTACCATGCCTTCATGGGTATCTTAATGAGTAAATGCCTGTCAGTGTCACTTTGTGGGCATCTGGACATCTTGCATACATTATTGTTAAGGCTACATTTTAGTCACAGGTATTTTTAGTAAAAGTCATGGACAGGTCACAGACAGTAAACAAAAATTCACAGCCCATGACCTGTCCATGACTTGTACTAAAAATACCCCTGACTAAATCTTGGGGAAAGGGGGAGACAGGGGTGCTGGGGGTGCTCCAGACCAGTGCCACAGCTAGTCCCTGCCAACGCTTCCACAGCCCACTAAGTACCTGAGCTTGTCACCTAGCAGCCCTGCCCCAGTAACCCACCCATCTGCCCCAATCCTTCACAGGCACACCCTACCCGGAAATGACAGAAAGGCTCAGGGGCCACCAGCACGCAATGCCCCCTTAAACTCCACTCCAGCAGAACACCTGGGACTCTGTCACAGCCCACAGCTTAGGAACCACATATATAGAGCACCACCAAGACCCCTTTCCTCTGATCGGTGTTTCCTCAATAACTCCCTTCTTCAAAGGGAATTACCTCCTCCTTGTCTTAGGGGGGTGTAGCTCTCAACTCCCTCTTCTCTAGTTGTGTTTTTCCTCTGACTCCCTTCCCTACATATTGCACCCACTAACTACCCCATCTGATAAATGGGATGGTCTCCTTTAAATTCCTTTTTAAATTTAAACTCCAGGTCTTTCAGTGTCCTTCTGTTTATGGACATCTCCTTTGAGCCCCTCATTCCTACATTTCCTCTGAACTGTCTCTAATAACCTCCCAGTTGCAACACAGTTCAAACAGCACTGGACTCCACTACTTCTAGCCTTAGTAAAGTCTGTTTTCAGTGAGGCAGAGTACATATCTTCCCCCACCCTCATTATGAACAGTTGTCTGCCCTCTCATAAGTTACCACTCCTACCTAATGCTCTTCCTCTTGGACACAAGACACTGCCTGATGGTGTACAGCAGAAGAGCCAGGTAGGTCAGGCTCCATTACATTCTATGGGCCAAGCACCAATTACTAACCCAGGTTCCTGACGCTGATAGTAACAGGGTTCGGAGTTGTCACCTTTCCTCTCAAGGGCATACTTGAGATACAGTAAAATAGAATGACTCAGAACCAGCTATGCACTTAAGATCCAGAAGAGAACCACTGCCCTAGAGACAAGAGGTTCGTTTTCCCAACCCTGGAATTGCAGAAGGTGTATGACCTTCCCCCTTCTCACCCGCTGGAGCGGTTCAGGCTAGACACGAAGGAGTCAGCCCCCGCTCGCTCAGCCCCAGCAGTAGTCCAGGGCCACCCTTCCCCACCTATATGCAGACCAAGCAGACAAAAGTAAGGGAGTGGAACTGTGTTTATTAGCATAGAGAGTTCAAAGTACATGAGGTGGGTGCTATACATGCCCAACGAGAAGGTTACAGTTGTGTTTAATAGAGAAAAGACACAAATCACACATGTGTGAGACAGCCACTGAAGCCACGTAGACAGGGAAGGAAGTTCCTGGCTTTAGGCTCAGAACGACAGGGGTGGGGAAATTTTTTTTGCCCACACACCAAGAACCAGAAAGAGGGGCACAACATACAAATCCCCAACAGAAAGATAAATGGAAGAAACAGCCCAGAGGCCTCAGCCCCGGAGGAACAGGAGGGATGGGGAGGGCTTGTCCAAGAAAGTTTGAGCAATACCTGCTGGCTTGGGAGCCCTGCATCATCTTGCTTGCCCTCCCCACAAATTATGGCATCAGCACAATCAGGCCCTAGCTCCTCTTCAGCAGATGTACTTCTGTCCATCCATCTCCACAGCTCAATTCAACAGAGGATAGTGGGAAGCACTCAAAGAACAAGGGCCACTTCACTCCAGATCTTCAGTTTTGCCATCCCCAAGGTGGGGAGGGATGCGGAATTACAGGGATATGGACTCAGCGCAAATGAAATGCTGGTTCATGGAGATGAGCAAGCAAAACCCATACCCTTCCCAGAATGTCCTATTGCAAGAGAGTCTTTTTTTCCTTTACTAGCATTCCGTCTACCTTACACCCATGAAGCCCCACAGATGGCATCCCTCTTCCCAGCATCATTGGTCCCTGCACATAAGTCCCAGTGCATTCTAATTCATAGCCAGGGCTCCCTGAACTGAGGAAGCCTTCCTTCTGGTGCAGAATACAGGGAGCATTGCTCCTTCTCCCTACACTCTTCCCTCAGTGGTTCTGTTTGAGAACAAAATACTCACAAGAGGTTCTGTAGGGACTTGCACACAAACTGTGCAGCTCATTTCATCCACAGAATTCACCACAACACTTCAAGGACTCAGAGGAGCAGTGTAGCTCTTTTCACAGATGGGAAAATGGGGGCACAAGAGAAGTGACTTACCCACAGTAGGTTATACAGTTTCACCTGCTCCCAACTCCCCACCTTCCCAGAAACCTTGGAGAGCCCAGTCTGGACTCAAAAGTCTAAACTAGAGTTTGTAGCATTCACATATAGAGAAGTTTTAAGCTTGTGAACCAAGCAGATTTGCTGAGATCCAAGAGTTGCTGAATATTGAGTTCAAGACATTTTCCCAAAGCTCTTTCTCAGCGCAGAACTCTACTTTACTACCATTTTTTGTAACTCCTTGAGAATGAGGCTTTGGAGAAAGAACAGAGCAGAAGATGGGGACTTGCCCAGAAATACAGACAGGGTGCAGTTGCTCAGCTGACTATTTAAGCAACAGAGACTCCCCCCACCTGGGACTCCCCAACCCATGTCTCCCTTCACGCAACAGAAAGAGGCACACAGCTTGATGAAGCAAGAAAAATCCAGAATTCCCTCTCACTCCCTCTACTAGTCCTGTTCCCTCCACGCCCTGGACTTCCTCAGTAAAATGCATGCCAGTAGCTAACCAGGATGACATCCTGACAAGTCTGTACCAGTTACAGGAATACCAACCCCCGATAGAACAATTGCTGTTGTCCTTGTGGTGTAGGAAAAAGGATCATCAACCCTTCCTGTTGCATTCTATGAAGCTGAGAGCTGCCACAACATGAGCAAGACACAACTCATCACTATTTGTGGGAAGCTGAAGGATAAGTGACCACCATAAACTAGTTTAGACTTCAGCAGTTAAAGGGAAACTCCACAAGAGCTGAGGCCAGATGCTCTCCTCTGAGGTGAGGCACTACTCTAATCAATTTCACATTGGAGTCCCCCTCCTGCTCTCTAGGCTCACCACTGCCAGGGAACTGCTTTGAGGAAGCTCACATTGCTGAACTACACCCTTTAGGTACAGCTGTGATGAAGGGGACACCTAAGCCATGCCTCACTCAAATTCGGATTAAAAAAAAAAGTTACCCTCAAACATAAGAATGGAAGCAACATCTCCCCCCCCCCCCCCCCCCCAGTGAGCTGACCCTCCCTGAGGCTGCAGCAGATGTTGAAGGCGTTAAGCCTAGGTCCAGGAGAGTTGCTTCAGAATCTTACACAGAAGACAAACAAAACCAACAAAAGAACTGAAGATGAAGCAGCCACATGGAGGGGGGAGCGTGGGCAAGGAAGGAGACAGGAAGAGGGGAAGGTGGACTGCAGACTGAAGGGTCACATTCTCAAGTACAAAAGTAAACTGGAGACAGAATGCAACAGAAGGAAAAGAGAAAGGAGAAAACAAGAGGGCAAGTTATACCAAGGTCCCCACAGTAGGCAACTGAGGCCTACAAACCCCCAGCCAAGTTAGGGACTTCCCAACCCTTCCACTCCCATGCCTTTCACACTTGGGGGAAGAACTCCTCTGTCCCAGTAGAGGGAAGGTCCCATTTCCCCCAAAGAGAAAGAGCTCTCAGATTGGGTCCTTTATATGCTATTTCGAACATACCATTTCCCTGTAGAGTTTCCCAGATACTCCACCCTTCACCAGGCATTTGGAAGGTACCTTTTCCCTTAACCAGAAGGCAGAAGCTACCACTTGAACATGCAGGGTACTCTCAGACCTTCAGTCCCTTAACCAAAAGGGAGACGGTGGCATTTTCCAGGACTTGGGGGCTCCCTGACCCTCCATTCAGATTCTATATGGTACTTACGTACAATCGCCACCATCACAATGGCACAGATCACTCCAAGCATGATCATCATCTGGGGAGAAAGATTATGAAGGGTTAATACTCTCAGAAGGGGTTATTATGTGGTTGAGCACTCCCAAGGCATCTCATCCACACCCTAGAGACAAGAAAGCTCAGGGTTCCAGTCCTTCCATACAGCATGGCCTGGTGCAAAATAGCATTTCCTCTTTCCAACCCCCAGTGTCACGAACCTGCTTCAAACAGCCAAGAGATGAATGTCCAGGTTGGGTCAGGAGTCTCCAAAGAAGGGGGAGCAGCAAGTCCTAATTAGCAGCACAGCAAGTTTTCTTCAAATCCTAGGCCATGGATGCAGTGCTGACCCAATTGATTCCCATCTCTAATCTTCTCCCCACCCCCACAATCAGTCCCTAAGGCCTTTCATGCAGAGTAGCGAGGAAGCAGCAGGGGTTCAGCGGAAGGCTGCACTCCACAACCCCTCAGGGAGGGTATGAAGAGATCCAGGTCATTCTCCTTCCTGTGTACCTTGCCTTCCAAAGAGGGCTTGGGGCAGCTTCATGCTGAAACCACAGCCCTAACTGTACAAAATGCAACTGTCTTATAACCCCAGCTTCACTTTGATGCAGCCACAGACTACCTGTGCCTGCTGACGGGGAGTGGGGGAGAAGGGAGAAGAGAGGGAGGGGCACAACCCCAGAAAAATTCAAGTCATACACCACTCCACTCCTGCCTTTGCCTCTCCATGCCTGGCTTGCTGGCCCAGCTGCTCGGCAGGGAGGGGCCCGGCCACATCATGTGACCCTGCATGTGCCACCCCCCCACCCATGGCCTCTGGATGCAGCCAAAGGAGACACGGAACAACTTCAGATCTGGCCTCATTGGAAGGTAGATGAAAGGGTTGGGAGACTCACCTTACAGTTCTTCCACCAGTACTTCCTCTTTAGCTTTCCTGCACTAGTTTTAAACACTGAGGCACCAGCCTCAAGTGCCTCTGCCTTGCCATCCATCTCGGTAAGCCTTATGTCTCGATCCAGCACTTTCTCCACATTCACACTCATTATGCTCACCACCTGCAAAAAGAAGAAGAAAAAAAAAAAAAGCATGTTACACTGGTACAGAGGGAGGCACAAAAGCAAAAACGGGATTCTAGTCCATCTCACTAGTCCTAGGCAATATGATAATACAAAATAATAAGAGACCAAGCTCATGAGACACTGACTTACCTCCTCCATCTGGGCCTGGGACTGCTGCAGCCGAAGGTTACTACTTATGTTGGGGGGAGGCCCAGGGGGACCCCCACCAAGAGCACCCCCTTCTGGGGCCCTGGGAGCAGAGTGCTGAGCTGGATCAGACCTGATGAGACAAGGAGACATACCCAACAGAGGAAACAAAGTAATATGGGTCCATCTACGAACCTCAGATTTAAGAGAAAAGCAGAACTCAGGAGTCAAGTCCCAAACTAAAAAGCCAGGAGAAAGCTCAAGAACTGATACAGGATCTCATACTGGGAGAGGATATGTAGTGAGGTCCCATGGGGGTTGGGGAAGGGGGGGGGGGAGGAGGGGCAGGATTGTCAATCCTGGGTCCAGCACTACTGAATATTTTCATTAATGATTTGGATAATAGCATTGAAATTATGCTTATAAAATGCATGGATGACACCAAGCTGGGAGGAGTGGCAAGCACTTTGGAGGATAGGTTTAGAATTGAAAACGACCGTAAGAAATTGGGGAATTGAATTTAACAAGATGAAATTCACTAAAAACAAGTGTGATGTAGTAGACTTCAGGCTTGACTACACTTGCAAGTTAGTGCGCAATAAAGGAGCCCTGTGCGCACTAGCACACTCCCCGTCCACACTGGGAAGGCACGTAGAGCGCTCTGACTCCGCAGCTAAAGCGCTCCTGGTACTCCACCTTGGCGAGAGGAATAACATTTGCTGCACCTTGGCTACAACACACGGTGTGAACAAGGTGTTGCATTACTCTGATCAGCCTCTGGAAACGTCTCATAATCCCCTTAAATCAAGTGGCCACTCTTGTCATTGTTTTGAACTCCTGGAAGGAATGCGGAAATGCCCTTTCAAAGCTCCGTTTCTGACAGCCTGCATGCACACCGCTACTGTGGAATGCTGTGTGAGAGAGGGGCGGGAGGGAGGTCTGCTGCTGTCTGAACTTACAAGACAGCATGCCAACATGCTCTCAGCCCCACAAAAACCCACTCTCTCTCTCCCCCAACAAACACACAACACACTCCACCCCACCCCCCTCACTTGAAAAGCACGCAGCAGCCACTTGCATGCTGGGATAGCTACCACAATGCACTCCTCTCTATGGCCATTGCAAGAGCTGCTAATGTGGCCACGCCAGTGCACTGTCAGCTGTCAGCGTGGACAGACTGCAGCACTTTCCCTACTGCGCTCTACGAAGGCTGGTTTAACTCAAAGTGCTCTACGTCTGCAAGTGTAGCCATGTCCTTAGTTCACAACTACAAGATGGAGAATAACTGGCTAGGTGGTAGTACTGCTGAAAAGGATCTGGGAGTTATAGTTGATCAGAAATTGAAAATGAGTCAACAATGAGATGCAGTTGCAAAAAAGGCTAATGTCATTCTGTGATATATTAACAGGAGTGTTGTATGTAAGACACAGGAGGTAATTGTTCCGCTCTGCTCAGCACTGATGAGGCTTCAGCTGGAGTCCTGTGTCCAATTCTGGGCACAAGATGTGGACAAATTGGAGAGAGTCCAAAGGAGAGCAACAAAAAAAGGCAAGGTTTAAAAAACTTGACCTATATGGAAAGGTTAAAAAGAATGGGTATGTTTAGTCTTGAGAAGAAGAATAGTGAGGGGGAACCTGATAACAGGCTTCCAATATGTTAAGGGATATTAGAGGATTGTGATCAATTGTTCTACATGTCCACTGAAGGTAGGAAAAGTAGTAATGGGCTTCCTCTGCAGTAAGGGAGATTCAGGTTAGATATCAGGAAAACCTTTCTAACTATAAGGGTTAGAATAGGCTTTCAAGGGAGGTTGTGGAATTCCCCCATCACTGGAGGTTTTTAAAAACAGGTTGGACCTGATTTGTGTTTACTTCTCCCAGCCTCAGTGTAGGAGGCTGGACTTGACCTGGAGGTCCCTTCCAGACTTACATTTCTAGGATTCTATGGCACATAGGTGTCTAATGCCAGACAATAAATAAGGGCCAACTTTAAAGAAAAAAAACAGAAGCGAGGGAAGGGAATTGAGTCTAGCAGTAAACCTGCATATGTGCATGCAGGACTGGAATCACCAGGCAGGCTGTTGAGATCTGCCCAGCTGGACAACAAGTATCTTGCTGCCCCCAGTCATCTTTAACTGATTTCTGTCAATTAGGAATTAAGGCTGTATTTCCCAGTCTGGGGAGCTGATCACGGGAATGCAGCTACTTGAAGCATTCACAACACAGGACCACTACAAATGAGGATGCTTATAAGTTCCCCTCCTGCAGCACCCAAGAAACTAACCAGCACCACCCCACCACTTGAGCTGGGACAACTAGAGCCTGCAAATTTTTTGGGAGAGGGGAGAAGAGAAAGACACACACTTTCAGAGCAGCTCCCTGGGCCCACAGGGCAGACAAGCTGCCTCCCAAACCCAGGCAAGCCCCTACAGGGAGAGGAGAGCCTATTCCAAATGTCATTACGACATGGGTAAAGAGACTCTTACCTCCCCCTTTCCCCCCACGCACCTCTTACTTTCAGCTACTGGGAGCCAGAACCACCTGGTGCCTTGCCTGACAGGCACCACTGATGCGCAGGGGTGCACGGAGCAGGATCCCCGGGCAGTCCCCTAGAACATGGAACTCCATGGCGGAGCCTCTTCCTATAAGACCCGCACAGCAAGAGACACCCCCCAGCCTCTGAGCCCTTGGGCGTGGACTGCAGGGGCCAGAGGGAAAGCTGCTGCAAGCAAGACACGACACACGAGCGCAGATGCTGCTGCTGCTGCTGCTGGTGGCCGGGCAGAGCAGAGCAGGGCAGGCTGGCGTGATCACCGGCCGGAAAAGTGCAGACGCCGCTGTGCAGGGCAGGTCTGGCCACAGACGTTGATGGGAGCCAGGCAGAGGTGCAGGAAGGGCCATTTCGTGCCAGCCGAGACTCTCACCAATAGAGATGGGGAAGCCAATCCTGTGGCGGTGGGGAGCTGCCAGGAGCCGGGGAGAGGCGGCCGGTACTGGCACGCAGGCTGCCCCTTCTCCCAAGGAGGTGGCGGATACATCCTACGGGCCAGAGGAGCCTCCCCTCCCTGCAGACTGCTCAGCCCCAGACGAGACTGCAGCACGGCACAGCGCCCAATCCCCGCTCGGGGGCCGCAGAGCCACAGCTGCGACAATGCGCGACTCGGCGCCGGAACCCTGGGGAGCGCGGGGCCCCCAATACTTACATGGCTCCGCCGGGCTGAGAACACGCGCTCCGCGTCTACCCGGCACCTGTCCTGTGCCTGCCTCGGGTTTTAGCTGTCGCGCCACTACGGCCCCCACCCTATAGTCTGGTGCTATTTGACCACGCCCACCATCGGCAAATCAACGCGGCCACGGCCACGCCCCCTCCTGTCTGCAATGTCCCTTCGCACCGTCAGCCAAGTGCTTCCCTAAGCGCCAGCCTAGGCACCCTGTAGGTCTGGCTGCTACCTCTCTACCCGCACAACCAAACAGCTATAGCCTAGCACCAGCCAACCGTCGTGTGACGGTCCTCCAACCCGTTTTTTGTGAGCTGCAGCCTCCGTTCCAGACCCCCCCCCCCGCGCGCCCCGTGGACTTCTGCCCAATGAGAACGTTCGCTACCTGTTCCCTAAACCAATCACTGTACTTTCCTCCGGCCTCGCGCCACCGAGCTTTCAGGCCACGCCTACAATTCTTAAAGGGCGATTAACCCCGCGCCCGCGCCCCCCCCCCCCCCCCGGTGAGTATGGTCGTGGCGAGGAAGCCCCTCGGGGCCCTCTCCCTGCGGTCAGAGAAAGCTGCGCAGCGGGAGATAGATAATGGGTGTTTACACGGGAAAGAAGAGGGCCCCTTAAAGGGGAAAGAAGCCCAGAAAATCCAGCCTGGAGCAGACGCAATCATTGCAGGGCCGAGCTGCAGACTGAGATCATCAAGACGTCATTATAACAGTGGAGTGTGATCGCATCAGACTGAAAAAAATAATCACCATGGCATCACAGCCTGATGTACCAACGTCACCACAGCGCAGCTCACACGTGGTTCAGCCCTGAAAGAAGTTGGGGCTAGGGACTGCCGCCCCACCCCCAATGCGGAGAACTGACTCTATGTTGCAGCTTCCCCTTCATGACTCAGAGACTCCACAGCGGCAGGTGACACTAGCCAAACTTCTGCCACACATCATTGCCTTCCCCTGCATTAGCCAGGATTGCTGGTGCAGGGCTCCAATGTGTTGATTCATTTGCCTCTCCAGTGGAGAAAGCTATTAGGGGAGAGGCTGTTCTAGAGTTGATTTTGGCAGAAAGGGAAGAACTCGTTTTGAATTTGAAAGTGGAAAGCAGCTTGGGTGGAAGTGATCATGAAATGGTAGAGTTAATGAGTCTAAGAAATGGTAGGCATAGAATATCACGGTTGGAAGGGACCTCAGGAGGTCATCTAGTCCAACTCCCTGCTCAAAGCAGGACCAATCCCCAGATCCCTAAATGCCCCCTTCAAGGATTGAACTCACAACCCTGGGTTTAGCAGGCCAATGCTCAAACCACTGAGCTATCCCCCCCCAAACAGCAAAATAAAGACAATGGCTTTCAAGAAGGCAGACTTTAGTAAACTCAGGGAGTTTGTAGGTAAGATCCCATGGGAAGTAAGTCTAAGAGGAAAAACAATTGAAGACAGTTGGTAGTTTTTCAAAGAGACATTATTAAGGGCACAAGAGCAAACTATCCCACTGTGGAGGAAAGATTGGAAGTATGGCAAGAGACCACCCTGGCTTACCCAGAAGAACTTCAATGATCTAAAAATCAAAAGAGTCCTACAAAAAGTGGAAACTAGGTCAAATTACAAAGGATGAATATACACAACACAAGTATGTAGAGAGAAAATTAAAAAGTCACAAAATGAGATCAAACTAGCTGGAGACATAAAGGGTAACAAGAAGACATTCTACAAATACATTAGAAGCAAGAGGAAGACCAAGCACAGGGTAGGCCCATCACTCTATGGGGGCAGGGGGGGAAATAACAGAAAGTGTGGAAATGGCAGAGGTGCTTAATGACTTGTTTCGGTTTTCACCAAGAAAGTTGATGATGAATGGACGTCTAACATAGTGAATGCTAATGAAAATGAGGTAGGATCAGAGGCTAAAATAGCGAAAGAACAAGTTAAAAATTACTTAAACAAGTTAGATGTCTTCAAGTCACCAGGGCCTGAGGAAATGCATCCTAGAATACTCAAGGAGCTGACTGAAGAGATATCTGAGCCATTAGCAATTATCTTTGAAAACTCATGGAAAATGGGATTCCAGAAGACTGGAAAAGGGCATATATAGTCCCAACCTATAAAAAGCTAAATAAGGACAACCGGGGGAATTACAGACCAGTCAGTTTAACTACTGTACCTGGAAAGATAATGGAGCAAATAATTAAACAATCAATTTGCAGTAAGATAGAATAGACAATAGTAAGGTGATAAGTAACAGCATGGATTTGTCAAGAACAAATCATGTCAAACCAACCTGATAGCTTTCTTTGACAGAGTAACAAGCCTTGTGGATGGGGGGAAGCGGTAGATGTGATATATCTTGACTTTAGTAGGGCTTTTGATACTGTCTTGCATGACCATCTCAAACAAACTAGGGAAATACAACCTAGATGGAGCTACTATAAGGTTGGAAAACTGTTCCGAGTTATCAATGGTTCACAGTCAAGCTGGAAAGGCATAATGAGTGGGGTTCCACAGGGATTAGTTCTGGGTCTGGTTCTGTTCAATATATTCATCAATGATTTAGATAATGGCAGAGAGAGTACATGTATAAAGTCTGAGGACGATACCAAGCTGGGAGGGGTTGAAAGTGCTTTGGAGGATAGGATTATAATTTAAAATGATCTGGACAAACTGGAAAAATGGTCTGAAGGTCTAGAAAACATCCTATGAGGGGAGATTGAAAAAATTGGGTTTGTTTAGTCTGGAGAAGAGAAGACTGAGAGGGGACATAACAGTTTTCAAGAACATGAAAGGTTGTTACAAGGAGGAGGGAGAAAATTCTCTCTTCTTAACCTCTGATAGGACAAGCAGCAATGGGCTTCAATTGCAGCAAGGGAGGTTTAGGTTGGACATTTCCTCCAGGGCAGATTGGCAGAGGCCCTGGAGGTTTTTCGCCTTCCTCTGCAGGGTGGGGCATGGGTCACTTGCTGGAGGATTCTCTGCACCTTGAGGTCTTTAAACCACGATTTGAGGACTTCAATAACTCAGGCAATAGGTTAGTTACAGGAGTGGGTGGGTGAGATTCTACAGCCTGCGTTGTGCAGGTCAGACTAGATGCTCATAATGGTCCCTTCTGACCTTAAAGTCTATGAGTCTACATTAGGAAAAACTTCCTGTCAGGGTGGTAAAGCACTGGAATAAATTGCCTAGGGAGGTTGTGGAATCTCCATCATTGGAGATTAAGAGCAGGTTAGACAAACACCTGTCAGGTATGGTCTAGATCAGTGGTCTTCAAACTTTTTTAATCGCGCACCCCATCAGTAAAAAAATTTTGAGCACGCACCCCCTGCTGCACCGAAGCAAAAAAAAAAAAAAAAAAAAAAAAAAAAAAAAAAAAAGCTGTTCAGACTCCCACACGAACTGCCGAAGCCAAACCCCACTTTGGAGACCACTGGTCTGGATAATACTTAGTCCTGCCATGAGTGCAGGGGACTGGACTCAAGGTCCTTTCTAGTCCTACGATTCTCCTTGGCATGCCACCTTGCTGTTCCACCTACTACTCACAAATGTTATCAGTTGTGTAGAGATTGTGAAAAAAAAAATCAGAAAAGCCTGAGTTGTGTCACAGAACTGAAAGCAGTCATGCTTTGGGAGGAGATATGTCCTTTATTTTACCTATTCCCATTAAAAGATTGACTAACACTTAGTTTCACTAACATTCAATTTTGTCAAGAATTGTTTGGTGTGTTTACAGGGCTACGGTCCCACCAAAGTGGAAATCAAGATGGAACATTAACTGGGATGCCTCCAGATGATACAGATTTAAAAGACCCACATGAATAAGCCCCTGGAAGTACTTGCATTCATATTTTGTATAGCAGAATTTGGTAGCTCAAGCATATGCCTTATAGGCTGAAGCAGCAGCAATGGTCAGAAACTCTAAAGCTTTGTCTATGCTAGCACTGGTGTGGAAAAAAACACCTCCCTCACCAACATAAGTTTCACTGACAAAAGTGCTGGTATGGACAGCGCTATGTCGGCAAGAGAGCTCTCTCCTGCTGGCATAGAGCGGTTACACAGGAGACCTTGGAGTGGTACAGCTGTAGCGGTACAGGTGTGCTGCTGTAAGGTCCGTAGTGTAGACATAACCTCTGGAGCACTCTGACAGGGTTTGTAGCCTCCATAGGAGCAGTGCTTTCAAGCTCTTCCATCAAGGCATGAAGGTACACAAGGTGGAGTAAGAGCCAAAGTTGTAGCCAGGTCTAAGGAGACAGCCCTCTGTCACCTGACTAGAGATCTATTGCTGACCCTCCTAGGGGCCAGAATTCTTCCATTATGTCCCTGTAGTAGTTCCGGGGTGGGGCTCGTCCCTTTCTGGGGCGCCTGAAAGCCAGGCCGCCCCGCTACAAAGCAAATAACAGTTAGGGCCCCGACCTTTGGGTAGGGGCTAAGCGCACAATTGACAGTTCAGAGCTCAGGCCCCTATGCAGGGACTGAGCACACACTTAGCAGTTCAGAGCTCAGGCCCCTATGCAGGGACTGAGCACACACTTAGCAGTTCAGAGCTCAGGCCCTTATGCAGGGGCTGAGCACACAATTAACAGCTCCGGCCCTGGGTCAGGGCGGGGCTGCACATCAGTAGTCAGTCAGTGGCCCAGGCCTTGTAGCAGGGGCTGGGTCAGTTTGGGTTAGCCCAGGCCCTAGGTCAGGGCGGGGCAGCAAATCAATAGTCAGTCAGGGGCCCAGGCCCCTTGGACAGGGAGGAGGAGAGACTGCCACCCGGTGTGGGGTGGCAGGGGGGGAAACACAGGCCCACCCACTCCACTGTGTTCCAGCCCGGGGCCCTATCCGCAGCAGTCCGTCTGCCGCGCAGTCAGTGGGGATCCTGACCGCAACACACTGACATGGGTTCGGGGTCTGCTATCCCCGGGCCACTTCCCATCTCCTCCTCCATGGGTACCTGCTCCTCCTGAGTTCCGTCTGCCGGGTCGCAGATCATAGGCTCCTCCGGGCCCCAAGCACCAGGTAGGTCTGACGCTCCCTCTGGGCCCTCGGCAGGGGGAGCGTCAGACCGCTCCTCAGGATACCGGGCTCTCGGCAGGCTCGGCCAGTCCTCCTCAGGGTACCGGGCTCTCGGCAGGCTCGGCCAGTCCTCCTCAGGGTACCGGGCTCTCGGCAGGCTCAGGTCCGTGGGAGCTCGGGCACCAGCGTCTGTCCTCTCCCGCTGCCGGCCAGCTACTGAGCGCTGGGGCCTGGCCTTTATACTTCCTGTCCCGCCCCTTGACTTCCGGGGGGCGGGGACAGGCCGCGGTGGCTCCGCCCACTCTGGCGGCTTTTCTGGCTCATCGCTTCCTGGGGCGCCTGGAAGCCAGGCCGCCCCGCTACAGTCCCTCTGCAGACAAAGGGCTCAGCAGTGTTCCATGTTGGGGTACAACCCAAGCAGCAAACGTTTCCAACTCCTGCCTCCCACTGGATCAGAATGGAAACTACTGGGTCTCTGCCAGGACTCCAGCTAAAGCTTCCTCCAAGAGAGACTGCTACTTGTTTCAATTCCCCAGTCACAACGTCTATCCCACCACTGGAGGAAGGAGGGAAATTAACTCAGTTCTTCTGTCACAGCTCCCTTACTGAGGCTAACTCTTGATGCAATAACATCTCAACGCAACACTGCTTCTCCTGGGACACCACAGAACTCCCCATTCAGCTCTGTCTCTACACTGAGGCCTTGGTACATCAGGGGCTCCCCATAGCAGACATTTCAGCGAAGCCAACGAACTCCTGATGCTTCATTACAGGAGAACTGGTAAGACTCCATCCACAAGCAGACATGCCAAACCCACAAAAAAAACCACAGAAAATGGGCTTGTTTTTGGCTTAATTGGCTTGTGAGCTGCTTGTTGGCTAGTTTTTGGCATGTAGCTTTTTGCATTTTTTTCTGATCGGCTCCCGGCAAGCAGGGGCAAGAGGGGGAGGAAGCAAGGGCAAGGGGGTGGGAGAGAATCAGGGGTGCACAGCAGGCCCACCACAGTCCCAGACTGCACCCTGGGGGGAATCTAGTCACATAGAGTGTTGGGATTCTTAAGGATTGGCTTGTTTTGAAATAGGATTAGCTTGATTTTTGGCTTATTGTGAAAGTCAGGGTTATACTTAGTTTCAGCCCATCTCTAACTGTGAGAAATCAGAATGTGAACTAATGGGGGGCAGAGTACCATAGATCTGCCTACTGTAGATTTCTTACACCTGCCTCTGAAGGATCTGGTACTGGCCCCTGTATGAGACAGGGCACTTGACCCCAGCTCTGATCCAGTAGGGCTGTTCCTACAAAAGAGCCTGATGACAGCCTGACTTCAGGGAAAATTTCAAAAAGGGTTTATCTAAATTTCACCTGCTTAAGTTACATTAGTAATCTTTAGCTAAGAAAATTCACCTGTTCAGGGAGTATATTAAATACACCTCTACTTCGATATAACGCTGTCCTCGGGAGCCAAAAAATCTTACCGCATTATAGGTGAAACTGAGTTATATCGAATTTGCTTTGATCCATCGGAGTGCGCAGCCCAGCCCCTCCCCTCCCCCCCCGCAGCACTGCTTTACCGCGTTATAGCCGAATTCATGTTATATCAGGTCGCGTTATATCGGGGTAGAGGTGTATAGAGATTAAACACAGGAAGTAGTGTGAATTAAAAGGATTAATCATCCTTTAAGACAAATTTCAATGCAACTTCAATTCTGGGTTGTTAAGGTAACTTCAGCATTACTCAAGTCAATTTATTGGAGGGTTTTGAAGGACAGACAGATGACTAAACTGTGAGCTGTAGCAGATGGGGAATTAGTGGAGAAGGAGAATACAAAAGAGACTTGCAACTCTTTGGGAGAATTATAAAATGGAATCAAGGTTGTCCGAGTGCTGATAATTGAAAACATTTAATGTTTTGTGTCATTTCAATATTAAGATTGGTGTGACAAACTATGAAGCTGGAAACCAGATACTACAGGGAGGGGTTGCAATAGAGCAATATGGGGATCCAAACTAAAGGAAGCAGTAAGAAGAGAAATTTAAGGGTGGTGGTGGTGAAGGAATAATCAGGAAAGGTGTGCAATGGGAGCTCAGGACTGGACAAGCAGGAGGGACTGTGGGTTGGAACTGAGCTTCAAGTGGGATCAGAGGTAGAAGGTGGTTGTAGAAGAGAAACTCAGTTTATTACGATTTTACAACACCCCAATCTGTACACAGCTCCAGGTGCTAAACCTGTTACACCCAGGATGTCATTCCTTCCAGGAGGCACATGGCTGGCTCTCACAGGTCTGCTCCTAGCGGTGCTTTCCAGTGCGGTTGAAACGTCTGTACAGGAACCTGATCCTTTTGTTAAGGTTCTTGTAATCCTGATCAAACATTCGGTGACCTACAAATTGCTTCTTGCGGATGCATCTCTGTAGCTCATTTCCCCGCCAGCCTTGCAGCCACCTGGGCCCTGTGATCAAGTCCTTGGGGTGAACCTGGAAGTCTCCTGAGGAAGAAGGGGTAAGTGGGGAAACAGATGCAGTAACAGGAAAACAAACCCAGGGTAGCAGAAAGGTTAGCCCCAGGTCCCATCAACCTCAATTCATTCTGACATCATTAAATTTTCCCCAGCCCCAGAGTAGGACTAACCTCTACTCTCCTGACCCCCCAATTTGGAGTTCCAGTTACTATCCCTTTGCCCATGATATCCTCAGACCCACCGTTGGTCACTTACCTAGAATTCCTATATTGTCATAGACCCCAAATAAGGCTCGTTTCTCTGTCCAGCGATCAACCTCTTTAGGTTCAGGGGGCAACTTCACATGGATCCAGCTAGAGACCCCTTGAAACAGAGAAGACTGCTGAAGAACGAGATTATCAGTAGAAGGGCCTGACCCTGCAGGTCGCCCTTGCTTGGCCGGGAGGGCAATACAAGGTCTGGGTGCGTACCCCGCCCCGCTCACCACAGTGGAGGCTCCTCGCGGTCTGGACCAGAGAGAGGCTACGGCCCAAGAGGCCCCATCTTGCCAGCTGCAGCAGAGTCCCCATTGTCCCACCCTGCAAAGACAGAGCCCCGGTCACCGAAGCGGCCCCGACAGAGCCCGCGCAGCAAGGGCGGGACGACCGGGCATGCGCTCCCCGCTCCCTCCCCACAGGAACCACAGGGCACAAGCCAGGCAGGCCCGACTGGACCGGGGGCCTTAGTAACAGCACGAGCCCCGCCGAGACACAGCCATCTTAACTGGCTGCTGCTTCCCAGAATGCACCGCTCCCTGCGCGGCCTGTCTTGGCGCACCCCAGTGTCCCTGCTCCCAGCCACGGGTCCAGACCAAACCAACGGTAGCTGCTGTCCCCGGACGCCCCCTCCCCCACACGCTGACTATGAATCCGGGCTCGAGAGATTCACTCCCCCCTCACCGGCGCCACAGACCAGCGGTTGCGCGGCCGGGAACTGAGAGGTGGAAGGAGCCTCTGGTGTCTGATTGGTTGTTGTGTTCCAGCCGCCCTCTGATTGGCGCCGGTAACAAGGAGGCGGTTGTGATTCGAATGCGGGAGGAGTTGGCGCGAAACCGGCCGTTCCGAGACGGGTGGGCTTGCATGTGGGTAATTGGATGGAGGTGAAGAACGCGGTCTGTGCTGTGATTGGCTCCTTGGTGTTCCGAGGGCGCTGAAGCTAGTGATTGTAGCGTTTGCCTGCGCGCTTTGACTGTTTGGAGGAGGCGGACCGGCAGCGCTGGCAGGCCAGGCTCTTGGGTGGGGGGCTAGACCGGCGCCGCTCACGTCGTGGTCCTGTTCCCTGGCAGTCAGGAGATGCCGTCGTCGCCGTCGCTCCCCTGGGAATTCCACCTGCCCCTGTCCCCGGGCGATCTGCTCCGCAGCGGGGGTCCCGCGCAGTACGTGGTGCAGGAAGTGCTGTCTGTAGCCCAGGTTGCTGGGCAGCTGGCGGGTAAGAGGCGCGGCTCTGCCCCCCCCTCCCCGAGCTATGCGGGTAATAGCGGTGCCGCCTCTCACGAGGTGATTGTGACTCTGGCAATTTTAGGGGTGTTTTTCCCGGTCTCGTGAAAACGGATTCTCCCTTATTCAAAATGGCCGCCATCTCCTATTGCTGTCAATGGGGCTGAAGCCAGGGAAATGGGCGCCATCTCCCTACGGTCTGGCGGCGCCTGGGAGTGAGGCTGCCCAGTAAGCAGGTATAAATATACAGCACATGAAAAGATGGGAGTTGCCTTACCAAGTGGCGGGAGGGTCGGGGGTCAGTGATAATGACACCAATTCAATTAGGGTGGATGTGACCCATTCCCAACAGCTGACACGAAGGTGTGAATGTCAGAGGGAAAATTATTTTTTGTAGTGACCCAGCCACTCCCAGGCTTTTTTCAGGTCTAATTTAATGGTGTCCAGTTTGCAAATTAATTCCAGTTCTGCAGTTTCTCTTTGAAGTCTGTTTTTGAAAGTTTTTTGTTGAAGAGTTGCCACTTTTAAGTCTGTTATTGAGTGTCCAGGGAGATTGAAGTGTTCTCCTACTGGTTTTTGAATGTTATAATTCTTGATGTCTGGTTTGTGTCATTTATTCTTTTGTGTAGAGACTGTCCGGTTTGGCCAATGTACGTGGCAGAGGGGCATTGCTGGCACATGATGGCATATATCACATTGGTAGAGGTGCAGGTGAACTTGCCCCTGATGGTGTGGCTGATGTGATTAGGTCCTATGATAGTGTCCCTTGAATAGTTATGCAGGCAGAGTTGGCAACAGGGTTTGTTGCAGGGATTGGTTCCTGGGTTAGTGTTTTTTTTTTTTTTGTATGGTGTGTAGTTGCTGGTGAGTGTTTGCTTCAGGTTGGGGGGCTGTCTGTAAGCGAGGACTGGCCTGTCTCCCAACGTCTGTGAGAGTGAGGGATCATCCTTCAGGATAGGTTGTAGATCCTTGATGCATTGGAGAGGTTTTAGTTGGGGGCTGTAGGTGACGGCTAGTGGTGTTCTGTTACTTTCTTTGTTGGGCCTGTTCTGTAGTAGGTGACTTTTGGGTACCCTTCTGACTCTGTCAATATGTTTCTTCACTTCCCCAGGTGGGTATTGATACAGATCCTGTAGGTGTTATTTTAGGGTTAGGGCTTGGCTGTAGATGGACTAGATGACCTCCTGAGGTCCTGTCCAACCCTGATATTCTGTGATCTACCAATGTGATATATGCCATCATGTGCCAGCAAATGCCCTCTGGGTCATTACAAAAAATAATTTCCCCTCTGATATTCACACCTTCTTGTCAACTGTTGAGAATGGGCCACATCCACCCTAATTGAATTGGTGTCATTATCACTGACACCCCCCCCCCCCACACACACACACATGGTAAGGCAACTCCCATCTTTTCATGTACTGTATATTTATAGCTGCTTACTGTATTTTTCACTCCATGCATCTGATGAAGTGAGTTATAGCCCACAAATATATATGCCCAAATAAATTTGTTAGTCTCTAAGGTGCCACAAGGACTCCTCATTGTTTTCACTGTTTGAGTGAGTTGAAGCCAGCCCGCGAGCAATGTGGCTGCCACTGTGCGGTGCAGGAGTCAGAGATAGTGAGGGGCAACAGAGGCTGAATGGTTGGTGGGGAGAGTGGGGGGGAGCACTGGGGGGTGGGGAGGCACTTGATTTCATGTAGCGATGCCAGTCTTGCTCTGAGACATCTAGAAATGTTTGGGGGGGGGGGAGGGAAATAGGGAGCTTGCTTGGAGATCTCCCTCCTCTTCCCCTCCCTGTTTATGGCAAGCAGCGAGTTGGGATGTCCCACCCCTATTGTGCCCCTGACACACACCCACAAACGAAGAAAGGGAGGATCAGCCCTGGGAAAGCCACCCTCATACATCACCTAGGGTCCTTAATCAGCTTGGTCAGTCCCAGGCCTGGACCTCCTTCCAGGGATGATCCTCCTCTTCTCCCTTCTATGTCATGTTCCATTTCTCCTCCTCTGCCATCACTGCCTCCTCAAGCTTTTCCTCCCCTACAGACTGCGCAGTGAGGGTCCAAGAAGATAAGCTGCAGTGCTTGTCAATGGTGTTTGGGGTGCTGGATTCACCGCCCAAGCCATAGACTGTGTGTTGCACGTTGTCTCTCCTGTGAGCCCTGTTGGTGTCCTCTAGGTACCTAGAGTGCATTAACATAGCCCCCTAGGGTCCACATGGGGCAGATAGAGCGCAATATGCAGCCTCTGTGGTAAATCCAGCTGTGCCCCAACCCATTCAGAATTGCTGACGCTTGCCTCCTGTCAGACTCTGTCTGCTTGTGCCACAAGGGAAGTGGAGAATGCCCTCTGCAGCCACAGCACTATTTGCTGTTTTTAGTGGACCTGAGTGATAGTGAATCACACACACACACGTATTATACAAAATGTGCGTACTTACAAGATTAGTAGATTGAAGCCTGCATTAGTAATTTTGTAAATACTAGGGCTGTCAAGCGATTTAAAAAAAAATTGCGAATAATTACATGATTAAACAATAAACAGGGCTTTGGAGCTGTGCTCCGGCTCCGCTCCAGCTCCAGGCAAAAACCTGCAGCTCCACTGCTCTGGAGCTGCTCCGCGCTCCAGCTCTGGGCTCCGCTCCAAAGCCCTGGTAGAATATCATTTATTTAAATATTTTTGGATGTTTCCTACATTTTCAAATATATTGATTTCAATTACAACACAGAATACCAAGTGTACAGTGCTTTATATTTTATTTTTTATTACAAATATTTGCACTGTAAAAAAAAAAGATATAGTATTTTCCAACTCCCCCATTACAAGTACAGTAGTGCAATCTCTTATCATAAAAGCTGAACTTACATACTTCTACATTTGTGTGGTGGTTTTTTTGTTTGTTTTGTTTTGTTTTTTTAAACTGCACTCAAAAACAAAACAACGTAAAACTTTAGAGCCTACAAGTCCACTCAGTCCTACTTCTTGTTCAGCCAATCGCACAGACGAGTTTGTTTACATTTACGGGAGATAATGCTGCCTGCTTCTTATTTACAATGTCCCCTGAAAGTGAGAACAGGCGTTTGCATGGCACTGTCGTAGCCGACGTCGCAAGATAGTTATGTGCCCAATGTGCTAAAGATTCATATGTCCCTTCATGCTTCAACCACCATTCCAGGGGACATGCTGATGACAGGTTCTGCTCGACAACAATCCAAAGCAGTGCGGACCGACTCGTTCATTTTCATTATCTGACAGACGCCACCAGCAGAAGGTTGATTTTATTTTTTGGTGGTTCGGGTTCTGTAGTTTCCACATCGAAGTGTTGCTCTTTTAAGACTTCTGAAAGCATGTTCCACATGTCGTCCCTCTCAGTTTTTGGAAAGCCCTTCAGATTCTTAAACCTTGGATTGAGTGCTGTATCTAACTTTAGAAATCTCACATTGGTGCCTTCTTTGTGTTTTGTGAAATCTGCAGTGAAAGTGTTCTTAAAATGAACAACATGTGCTGGGTCATCATCCAAGACTGCTATAACATGAAATATATGGCAGAATGTGTGTAAAACACAGCAGGAGGCATACAGTTCTCCCCCAAGGAGTTCAGTCACTAATTTAATTGACACTTTTTTTTTTTTAAACAAGCGTCCTTCAGCATGCAAGCATGTCCTCTGGAATGGTGGCCGAAGCATGAAGGGCATACGAATGTTTAGCATATTTGGCATGTAAATACCTTGCAATGCCAGCAATAGAAGTGCCATGCGAACACCTGTTGTCGATTTCAGGTGACATTGTAAATAAGAAGCCAGCGACATTATCTCCCGTAAATGTAAACAACATTATTTGTCTTAGCGGTTGGCTGAACAAGAAGTAGGACTAAGGGCAGGTCTACACTAACCCCCCAATTCGAACTAAGGTACTCAATTTCAGCTATGTGAATAACGTAGATGAAGTTCGAAGTACCTTAGTTCGAACTTACCTCGGTCCAGACGCGGCAGGCAGGCTCCCCCGTCGACTTCGCGTACTCCTCTCGCCGAGCTGGAGTACCGCAGTCGACGGCGAGCACTTCCGGGTTCGACTTATCTCGTCCAGACAAGACGCGATAAGTCGAACCCAGAAGTTCGATTTGCTTGCTGCCGAACTACCAGGTAAGTGTAGACCTACCCTAAGTTGACTTGTAGGCTCTAAAGTTTTACACTGTTTCATTTTTGAGTGCAGTTATGTAACAAACAATCTACATTTGTAAGTTGCACTTTCAGGATAAAGAGATTGCATTATAGAACTTGTATGAGGTGAATTGAAAATAAAATAGATATAAGTGAGCACTGTATATTTTGTATTCTGTGTTGTAATTGAAGTCAATTTATTTGAAAATGTAGAAAAACATCCAAATATTTAATACATTTAAATTAGGATTCTATTGTTTAACTGTGCAATTAAAACTGCGATTAATTGTGATTAATTATTTTTTTTTAGTTAATCCCGTGAGTTAACTGCAATTTAATCAACAGCCCTAGTAAAGACGTAAAAAATTGAGAGGATTACTGAAAATTAGGGAGGATTGGCATGTGCTTCATGGATGGTCCTGTAGCAGTGAGATAGGGTCCTGCGGCAGCAGAAATCAGTAGTGCGGGGAGTTGGGAAAATGTTGCTATTGGATCTGGGGCCCTGAGCCCTGCAGCAACACTTACCTTCTCCCACCGCCTTGGGACTTCTCCTCTACTTGACATCCAAGCAGAAAAGAATCCCCAGGGGGGCCAGCGAGTCAGAGACGTGATGCTGTTGGATCCAGAGAAGGGATGGCAGGGGAGAACACTTCAGGCAGTGAGGCAGGTGACAGGAGGAGTCCAGACAGTAATAAAGGGAACAGTAATCCATTGTCTATCTTAGGGGTGAGGAGAGGATAAGTGGAATCTCCATCTGAGCAGCCAGAGAGGGGGTGTCCATTTTGTGTCCATTAAAGGCTCTTTGCATCCTGAAATTATCACATATAGCCAAAAGAGTGGAGGGGAGTTAAAAAGTCAAGAGGCTAAAAAAAAAAGTTTGATAGTTTTTGTTTGTTTAAATCTCATGATTTTGTGGGGCCAATCTCATGACTTTTTGGCATTTGATTCATGATTTTTGATCCCTTGCAGTTGGCAATATTGTGTTTTAATTGTGTCTCCCTCTCTCTTCAGAATTCCGGGGGGCATTCCAGGTGCAAGGGCCATTGGCCATCCTGCAGCACTTTGACACCCTCTACAGTCTACTCCAGTGAGTATACCCCGCCCTGCAGGGGTGGGGGGGAAGTGGCTTGGTCATGGGCTTCAGGGGTGATGGTGATCAGTAGTAGTGAGCACTGCTGTTCTTGCTCCTACCAAGGGTTCAGGAGAACAGAGTCCTGGGTGTATCTGCAGAGGTATCCAGATGGGGCTAGGCCCTGGCCGGGTCCATTTATAGATGCCTCCTCTTCCTGAGTGCAGTAGGGCCTGGTGCTGTGAGTGGCATGAACCCATCCCCACCCTGCGGTGATCCCACTGGGATACTAGTGACGTAATAACATAAGCATTGACTGTTTAACTGGTTACTGCAGACGCCATCTCAGGAAGGAGAGGGCGTTAAGCTGCAGTGGAGCTGGAATTTGGGAGTTCCTGGAGGGAAGGGAATGTTACAGCTGGGCAGGAAACACAGATTTCCTATCTCACAAATATTTTAGGTAGGCCATTCTTCCCACCCCCCCTCCCATTCAACATCAGGACAAAACTGACATCTTTTGGTATGGTTGTGTACGTTACAGCTGTTTGTGAGTTTTATTACAGGATAAACATTTGGTTTGTCTGGGTGGCTGGTTGTTGAATAGCATTAGGTGATGGTTTGTGTATGTGAATTCCGTGTTAAGCAATTTTCACTCCAGCCTTATGTCAGCTTATCTTGCAGTTTCCATAGTTTTGTAGTGGGAAAACATCTATTGATTTGTACTAATCTAGGTCTACAAAACTTTTGCTGGCAATAAGGGGTATATAATGGTGTCCTAGTTTTTTGCCAAGTATAGACAAGGCCTTAGTTACCATATTATAACTTCTTGCATTGCCTTTGTCTTTTGTAACTTTTTGTGTTAGTACAATATCAGACTCTCACTAATTCAAATAATTTGCATTTCCAGACCATAGCTAAGTGTTTGGTACTCAAAAGTGAAGTGGTATTTGCTAATTGATAAGCTTATTAAGCAATAAATTCTTATCGCTCACCTAGATCCACTCTGTTTATGTTTTGTTTGTAACATTTTAAAATGTTCTTCTATGAAATCTTTGTGTATGTGTAGAGGCCTGTCTTGGAGGTGCTGATATACTATAGTAAGAGTTTTGCTCTTAATGTAGGTGTTCAGTCTGTTACCTGAGGAGAAATATAGTGTATCCTCCCAAAACTCTAGCACATGCATTTTGAGTACAGAATTTTCTGAGAAATTACAGGTAAACCCATCAATGAGTTAAAAATTACTAATTACTACTTTGATCTCCAAATTCTCCAGGGAAACTCTCCGCAGAACCTATTTGAACTGTCTCATAAATTGATCCCTCTAGTCACAAATGTGGGCAGGTTGGGAGAGGACTAGGTTTAGGAGACAAGTCTAGAGTTGCTCCTGAAGACTCTTGTGTTACAGTCTTGAACTAGGCCTAGTGCCAGTGGTCATCCTGTATTTTTGTCATCTGTTGTCTGCCTCACAGCCACTTCCGATCTATAAATGCTGCCGTCAAGGAGGATGCCCTGGAGCTGATGGTGAAAGGTAGGTATGAGGATCCTTCTCCCCTTGTGGAGGGGATGGTGAGATATTTGCTTCCTCCCTGCAGCTTTATGATGATATAAAGGCAAATGTGACCCCATTGGCTGGGCTGCACCCTCACCCATCCCTGATACAGGTCTGTAATCTTGGCAGGCAGTGCAGAGTTGTGTGCGTTCGCTGTAAGGGCAGACCAACAGGAAGTCCCATTTTCCATTTCATTCCTGGAGGGAGATATGCCTGCCCCTAGCAAGTGATCCTAGGAGCTGGGCAGGGGATGGGGACAGGGTGAACTTAGCATCTCTGGGTCCTGGGTCACAGGGTGTAGCCCAAATTATGGCTGGTGAGGCATGAGCACAGTTCTTTGGTAATCTGATGGCTGCTGTGAGTTTGTCACAAAGGAAGTGGGTGCTTCGGTGTGTATGGGTAGTGATGCTTATGCCTTCTCACCTCCCTGCAGTGGTGTCCTGTCACTCCAGTGACCTCTCCTCCATCTTGGATAATCTTGACCTGAGCCCTTCAGACCGCTCCACTCATCTCAATGCTCTTAAAATGAACTGCTATGTACTGACTCATCTAGTGGAGGCCTTTGAAATAGACTCCTGCAAGAGTGGCTTGTCAGGGCTAGATCCCAGTGGGAAGGTATGTATGCGAGCATGGGGGTGGATTTTATGAAAATGGAGCTGCATAAACTTACTGGACTCTGTGCAACTTTGTTCCTACACATTGATGACCCTCAGTTCAGTGCCATAGCTGGAATTTTCCATATGGATGCTGGGCAGGGCAATATGACATTAGGAAAGCCAGGCTGTGGTACATGCACCTCTAAGGAATGCTTATGGGCAGCAGCTTCAGGAGACAGGACATATCACAGCATGTAATGCTCCACTGATCTTTAAATGTCCAGGCTGTTCTCTGTGCTGCCTCCCACTTCTGTGTCTGCCTTTGTTGCAGTTCCAGTATACTAGCATTTCCTCCCAAGCACATGCCTCTCCCCCCGCATATTAGGGAAAGCAGCTGCTTCCATTTGGTGTAGCCCTTTGGCTCCCGGCAGGTTTGGGGCAAGGGTTTCATTACTGTAAAGCTTGAGTGTCGCCTCCAGCTTTAAAAGGGGATACTGCCTGATGTGAATACCTATAATCTCCTCAGAGCAAGAAGAACTGCACCACGGGCTCAGGCTTCTGCTGGGAGGAAGAGAGGCAGCCACTCCTACAGCTGCTGACACAGCTGCTGCAACTGAACCTCCGTCGACTGTGGTGTGGTTTGGTGGTGGAGGAGGAATTCATCAGGTAAAGGTTGAAGTGAATGCTGGGGAGAGGAAGGCAGGATGGAAGGCTACAGGGGGTGAGCTATATGTGGGAGATTTTTGGAAGGGCTGACTTGTAAGACGATACGTGGATAGGTAAATCAGTTTGTCCCACCTCATTCAAAGGCAATCTATAGGATGTGAACCTTAGGGGAGTAGGGAGATAGATTGAGAAGAAATTTGGGAGAACAGGATAAGACTGAACCAAGGAAAAAGTTTGGGAACCATTCCCAGTGCTGAGGGATCTATGAGCATGGACACCTCACTGCTAAGGCCCTGAGAAAAATCTTTTGTTTCTCTTTCTTTAATTCACTGCAGCGTCACAGGTAAATGTTTGAATTTCCTGGGATAGGCACGGCTCCTGAGTCTCTATCCCCCCCTTCTCCTACCCTTTTCAAACTGCTGTGATTTCCCCTCCTCCCACCCCCAACATGAGAGAGGTGTTCTCAGTGCCACCCCCTTTCCCTGCTGGCTAGACAAGAAGCAGCAATGATGGCCTAGGGTGGAGTGAATTGGGCTGGGTAGGCTGAGCCAGACCACCTGGTGCCATGTGTTGAGATACCTCTGCCTGCCTCCACTCCCCAGAATGGAACTGTCCCACTAGTCCATGATGAACAGCTGCAGCCTCAGTGAGTAGGTAGAAGTGTCTCCCTGCTGTTGGAATAATCATGGCATTGGGCTAATTTCATGATTTTTTTTCATGCAGTCCATGAAATTATTTACACAGGGCCTTACTCATTGTTTAGGACACTGGGAAGTTGGAGCCAAGGCAACAGCTCTGCTCACCCCCTTTCCCCCCAGTGAGGAGATGGAAACTTAGAGGCTCCACCAGTTCAGATCTCTTGGGTGGGGTTGTCAGATTGTAGTGTCAGGTCTCTTTATCACTCCCTATTTTCCTCTCAGCCTAGTGACTGGCAGCTGTTACCGCATTCTGGAGAAGCCCAGCATCAGCCACCAGAAGCATCGGGCGACACGGGAGGCAGTAATGCATCTTCTTGCTGTGGCTCTGACTCATTATGACCACATGCTCAGTGAGTCTGTCACTTCCCCTTCCTGATGTGGGATCCCCTCGTGTATCCCCTGACCCTTTTTTCCCCTCCTCTGGTTTGGCAGGTGCAACTCTGAAGATCACACAGATGCTGCAGCACTTTGAACATGTAGCCCCAGTGTTTGCGGGGGCTGTGAGCCTGTGGGCCACGGAGTATGGCATGAAGAGCATGGTGGGAGAGCTGCTGAGGTGAGAAACTCTCCAAGCCCCTGCCCCCTCCATTCCCGGCAGCCTTGGGCACTGACTATTTCTTTTTGCAGGGAGATTGGCCAGAAATGTCCACAGGATCTGACTCGGGATGCTTCCGGAGTGAAGGGTTATGCTGCCTTTCTCACAGAACTGGCTGAACAAATCCCAATGATAGTGCTGTCAAACATGAGTGTCCTGCTGCATCACTTGGATGGAGAGGTACTGCTTGGGAAGGGGCAAAGCACAACATATCCAGGGGAAAGAATGTGTACCATAGTGGTGTCCAATCTTTTGGCCTGAAGACTGAGTGTATTTCACAAAGATCAAGGAGTTGCAATCAATATTTTGAGGCAGATTCTCTGCCTTGCTCCACTCCCTGCATGCTCTGGTGATGCAAACCGTGCAGGAACTACTGCAGAAAGTACCATGCTGAGAATTCCCCCAGCATAGGTAATATCCAACAGCAGAGAATTGGGGATGGGGGAGAGAACTGGCTCTTGGTTCTTGGCGCTTTGTTTGCCCTTCTGGGTGATTGTGAGGAGAGAAATCTTTTGCTAGGCTCAGGCAGAACCAGCTAATCTATGCTGTCCTCACTGGGGCTCCCACAGCCAGGCAAGAAAGCAGCCAATAGCAGGGATGACGTGGGTATTTGCCAGAGGTGGTTTGTACCAGGTAAAATCATGGTTTGTACCAATTTAAGGCATTTTCTATTTTAAAAACTGTTTCACTAATGCATATCACATTCCACTTAGCTTTAGTTACATATTCAAGTTGCGGTTACATATGGCAATAGATTTGTAGATTTAATTTAGGTTTGTACAAATAAAAAGTAAAACTTCAGTGCGCATAATACTCCTATGTAATTATAATACTGAACATCAGAATGTCTATACTTTCCGGTTCAGTATTTTCTAAAGGAAGTTATGTGTTATGATTTATTTCAGTTTTCAATATTATATGAACAAAAGTTGAAAACATTTGATTACGTGGAATTGACAGTAATACAGGGTTGAAGTATTAAGGAATCTGAAGCATGCAAAATTGCAGACTACCACCCAAGTCCATTTGGCCATACAGCATTCTGTAGCAGAAGACCAACTTTGACGTAGTGGACTGACTGAGCCTATTCCTCAGTTTTTTTGAATGGATGTATTCAAAGTTTGAAAAGATTTGTTTTGTACTTGCTGGATGGTGATGCAACTATTTTTCCTAGTTTAACCCGGGTTTAAGATGGTATTTACAGCATCCTGTCCTAAACTAGTTTTTCCTGAGAAATTGCCAACCCTGGCCAATAGAGCAGCCAGAACTTCTGTCTTTCCTCATCATGATGCAGCATTTGGCCAATAGGGGAACTGCTGAGAAAATGCATCGGGGAAAAGAACAGCAGCTATTTTGGGGCTGTGGGGGAAGTGGTGCTCCCCATAATAAGGAACTTGATTTGCTTTTATTTAAACTGCACGGTGTGGCTTACCTTCAGCTCATAACCATATACAAATTTTCTTAAGTCATTCTCAAAGGCCACAAATGATACTCATTCCACGGATTGGGTGCTGCAGACCTAGGCGCATAGGAGGGCTGGGACACAGCCTCCTGGGCTCCGCTACACTTGCTTGTTGTCACACAGGAATTCTGTGATGGAGCAGGGAATTGAATTTGGATTTCCCAAATCCCAGACTAGGTGCCATAAGCACTGGACCATCCTTGCTGTCTTAGCATGAGTCCTGGTTGGATGGGGGCTACAGGAATATGCCCTCCCTTCACTCCCAGTATAATGAAGTCATTTTCTCTCTTCAGAGCTATGTGATGAGAAATGCCATCCTGACAGCCATGGCAGAGATGTTGCTGCAGGTGCTGAGTGGAGATCAGCTAGAGGAAGCTGCAAGGGGTACTCGGGACCAGTTCCTGGATACACTGCAGGCCCATTTATGTGATGTCAATGGGTTTGTGCGCAGCCGTGTGCTGCAGCTCTTCACCCGGATTGTCCAGCGGAAGGTGAATCTCTGTGTGAAGGGACTGGGGGGTTGGCTTTGAATTGCTCTCCTGTGAAGGGAGGGGTGAGGGAGACCATCAGAGGCCCAGCAAGAGGCCTGAGGAAACTTGGCTGCAGAGCCTTCCCAGAGTGAGGAATGAAAGATTGCATCTAACTTCTCCAGGGCTTTTGGGTAACCTCTTCAATCTGCTCTTTGCTGCAGGCCCTGCCCTTGGCTCGGTTCCAGGCTGTGGTGTCTCTGGCTGTGGGCCGTCTCCAAGACAGATCAGTAACAGTGGCTAAGAATGCCATCCAGCTGCTGGCTGCATTTCTCTCAAACAACCCCTTCTCCTGCAAGGTAACCCTTTGTACTATGCTGGAATTTCTGTGCCTCCCCTGGGGCAGGAGCCCCCAGGGAGAGAGTGGTCACCAGTCTTTGGTTGTGGCTCAGGTTGGAGGCTCCCTTGTTTTTCCTCATATCCAGGTGCCCTAATATCTGGGCTTTCCATCCCCTCGTGCAGCTTGCATGTATGCCGGGGCATGGTATATGCCTCTTAACTCTGAAAACCTGCCCCAGTTTGATTTGAGTCTGCAGTGGGGACTCTTCTTTGAGATCTTGGTTCAGACTTTGGGATCTTGCTCCACTGCATCCCTAGGTCATGGAGCTCATGCTGTTGCACAATCTTCACTTAGACTTCGTCCCAAACTGCTTAGCTTCACAGACAGGCAACCTACTGCAGCCCCCGTTCTGGGAAGTGGACTAGAACCAGCTACTCAGCTTCCAAAAGCAGATGTCTTCTACGGGCCTGGGGTACTTAAAGTGGGCACTGAAAGCAGGCTGTGGGGGAGCAAGGAGGATCCTAAGAGTTAAGAAAACGGAGGATAGAGAGTGAAACATTCCCATTCTCCCCTCACATCCCCAGCTAAGCTGCACTGATTTGGCTGAGCCACTCAAGAAAGAGATGCAGAAGCTGCAAGAAATGAGGGACAAACATACAGCAAAAACTGGTAATCTCCTCTTTTCCCCTTCCTAGTGGATATACTGTGCCCTCCCAGCAGGAGTTCCTGTGCACTTCTCATTCTATCTCCTGTCTTGCTCATACTCAACCTGTGTTGGCCTTGCCCCAATCTCATATCCATTTGAGATTCTGTGGCTTAGAGCATGGCCTAAAGTATCAGAAGCTTTCCATAGGGAGAGGGAGGATTAGGAAGGGTAAGCAAAGGGAGTGGTGTCTGCCTCAGGGATCTAGAGAGGAGCATGCGGGACCCCAACCCCATCTCAGTCTAAGCTGTTTCCCTCACTTTAGAATAATGGGTCTGGATATCTGTATCATTCCCTTCCTCTGCCCTCTTTTCATAGCTGCACTAATTACCCCAGAGGAGGAGTGGGAGGCCATGCAGCCAGAGCTTAGGGCCACCATACATCAGCTCCTTCACCCATTGCAAGGAGAAGAGGAGGAAGAGACGCTAGAGGTTGAGGAGACTGCACTGAATACGGCTGAGCGCATCATACAGTTGCTGAGGAAGTTAAATTACAAGTGAGTGGGAGACCCTCCAATGGACCACAGTTGAGTGGGTGGGGCCTTCAATCTGGGGAAGAGGGTTGCCCTAGGAACTTCCATATGAAATTATATTGTTAGGTGAGGTCTGAGCCCTGGGAAAGGGGTAACACCATATGGGAGATTGAAGACTTGTGTGGAAAGAACTTTGGTGTATACAGTAGGCTGGAGGTGCTGACAGGAGTCACTGTCCCACAGGTCCAGGGACAAAGCTGAGTGATGGATTTCTTAACTGACATACTCTCCCCACCCAGTGGATGATTTCTTATTGTGCATCATCTCTGTCCAGGCATGCTATCCGTCTAACACAGATGGCTGTGTGCCACTTCCATGGGATGGAGCCTTTCACCAGCAATTCAAGGTTGGAAGGTGACAAGGAAACCATGATCTTGGGCGTTCTGAGGACACTCTACACAGGTAGCTTTTCTGAGCCCGCTAGTTTCTTGTCCTGGAACCATATTGATACCAATACTATAGAGGTGAAACACTTTATATCCCTTTTAGTCAACCCTGTCTCTGCTTGTATTGCACCATACCATAGTAGTGAGACTTCACTGACATTGTGGTGAGAATCCAGCTCTAGGTCTAAATCTCCCTTTTGACTGCCTGGCTGAGCTGCTGTTAGATTGTGTTGTTCGGAGAGGGGCTCTTGGTTTAGGTCACCAGGGGTGAAGGGAAAGAGGTCAAAGAACAGTTTTTCCTGGCCCCCAGCATTGTTTATGGATCATTATTCTTGCTGTGTAGATTCCAACCTGGAAAACAATATCCAACATCCTTTGCATAGCAGTGGGGATGAAGACCCTGTAATAGAGGAGCAGCCACCATCTGAGCTGGTTAAGCAGGAGATGCTGGTGCAGTATCTGCAAGATGCCCACAGCTTCTCTATGAAAATCACTGAAGCCTTGAGCATGGTCAGCAGGATGATGTACAAAAGCTCTGTCTCTGGTAGGTTGGGTAGACACAGATCATCCTATACATTAAGATTTCCAGGGTCCTAAGCTTGGTGTATGAGAACTCTATTTTGGATATGTGGGAGAGGCCGGGACTGGAGTAGCCTGGACAGGTGCCTTGGGGGCTTGCCTACCTTGTTTACATTGGGCTCACAGTACCAGTCAAAAGGGTTATCTTGGGGAAAGTTCAGTCTTGTGGGGAGAAGGGCTTCCTCTGGTATCTAAAAGCCTCAGCAAGCTTTTTAGGTAAATGTAGAGGATCCAGCCTCTTCAGCCTGAAGGCTGAAAATATTTCAAAATGTCAGGTGGCCACAATCAATTCTTAGGGACAGATTTTCTGCTTGGGTGGTGTTCAAGTAGTGGACACCCCCTGCAGCTCTCTTGTTGGGTGTTTCCTTCCTATAGACAAAGAGCCAGCATATCTGGCTTCTACGTTGCCACACTGCACAGTTCCCAGGTGTGCAGAGGAGCAAGGAGGAGAGTGGCTGGAGGTGCATGCTATGCTGTGGCTAATCACAGCTGGTGTATGGCCCCTTGGAGCAATAGCCACCTGGTTCAAGTTGGAACAGACCTCAGGCTGTGCTAAACCTGTGTAAGAGGTGGGGAGGAGAATCAGAAAGCTATAAATACTTGATTCTCTGCTTCTTCTCTTTTTTTTCTTAAATCATCCTCTTCTCTCCCCCCCCCCACCCTTTTCTTCTGGTTTGCTGGGCAGCAGCGGGGGGCCACAGGAAGCATCTTTGCTCCCCGATCTCTGATGGAGCCAGTCAAGCCCTTATTGTACTCTGCCTGGGGCTCCTGTAGCCTGATAGAGAAAGAGGCTATGGAGCAGTTGGATCAGTTATACCATTTTCTTGTACAACAGTGTGTGGCTGGCAGGCATGCTGCTGAGTAGCTGCAGTAGGGAAGAAATAGCAGCTGCTTTAAATCACTTGCTATGAAAAATAAATGATCTGTTTCAAAATGCTTTTGTTCAAAAATTGTAGGCCATGGCTCTGGAAATGTTCTCAATTCATAATCAAATACAGGGTGGGTTTGTTTGTTTGTTTTTTGTTCTGTTTTGTTTTTTGGGGGAGGTCATCTTTTTTGGGCCACTGTTTGGACACTGCTGAAAGTGCTGTAGCAGCCAAGTCTCTGCTCCACAGGGGAGGGGACAATAGTGTGGGGAGAGGGAGTGTCTTTTTTTGTTTGTTTGTTTTGTATGTGGGTTATGGGTTTGCTGGAAGAACAATGGGTGCATAATTTATTTCTTAATGAGGTCTCTGGCCGAGACTATGTAAAGCTGAACTGACCTCTCTCTCTACTCCCCTCAGTGGTGCAGGAGGCCATTGAGTTCTTTGTGACAGTCTCGCAGTTTGGTGTCCCCCAGGCACTGCATGGAGTCCAAAGGATGCTTCCTCTTATATGGTCTAAGGAGCCAGGTATTAGAGAAACCGTGCTAAGCGCCTACAGGAGGCTCTACCTGAGCCCCAGTGGGGACTCAGAAAGGTATGGAACCCCCAAATCAGAGTCTATATCTCCCAGGAGGTGCTGTTGGAAGTGGAGTATGGACAGTGGTCAAACTTCATACTGAGCTGAAATGCTAGTGGGTGCTGAGCTGCAGGGATGGGGGTGGGTGAGTGAAGTTCTGGGGTGCAATCCAGACCACTGAGGGGTTGTCATTGCCTGCCCTGCAACCTGGAGTGCCTTGCAATGTTTTGCTGTTGTAGCTATCCAGCTGGGCCACTCACAAACAGCTTGCCAACATGCAGGCTGTGTGTCTGTATATAGCTGCAGCCCTGGTCCAGCAGCCAGTCGGCAACACTCCAGTCACACTCTGGCTTCCACCAGCATTGGTTACTACTTGCCAGATGTCCCCAACCCACTCCCAGTCCTGAAAACGTGTGTTCTGCACTGTCCAGCCCTCCCCGGGCAGTTCAGATATTAAAGGTCTGTTGTCCCTGTAAAGGTTTGCCTCTTTAACTGGAGTTACGAAACACTGGATTGATTTAGATTGAAGAAGATAGGCTTTTAAGTAGAGTTGTCAAGCGATTAAAAAAATTAATTGCACGATTAATCGCCCTGTTAAACAATAATAGAATACCATTTATTTAAATACTTTTGGATGTTTTTTCTATATTTTCAAATGTATTGATTTCAATTACAACTAGGGCTATCAATTAATCACAGTTATATCACACAATTAACTCAAAATTATTCGTGATTAATTTTTTTAATTGCAGTTTTAATCCCAGTGTTAAACAATAGAATGCCAATTGAAATGTATTAAATATTTTGGCTGTTTTACATTTTCATTTATTGTATTGTGTGTTCTAATTTAAATCAAAATGTATATTTTTTGTTACAAATATTTGCACTGTAAAAATGATAAAAGAGATGGTATTTTTCAATTCACCTCATACAAGTACTGTAGTGCAATCTTTGTGTGAAAGTGCAACTTACAAATATAGGTGTGGGTTTTTTTGGGGTTTTTATTTATTTATTTATTTATTTATTTATTTTTACACACACAACTGCACTAAAAATAAAACAATGTAAAACTATAGAGCCTACAAGTGCACTCAGCCCTACTTCTTGTTCGGTCCATTCTGAACAAGATAATGCTGCCCGCTTCTTGTTTACAATGTCACCTGAAAGTGAGAACAGGTGTTCTCATGGTACTGTTGTAGCCGGTGTCGCAAGATATTTATATGCCAGATGCACTAAAGATTCATATGTCCCTTCATGCTTCAACCACCATACCAGGGGATATGTGTCCATGCTGAGGATCGGTTCTGCTAGATAACAATCCAAAGCAGTGCGCACGTTCATTTTCATGATCTGAGTCAGATGTCACTAGCAGAAGGTTGACTTTCTTTTTTGGTGGTTCGGGTTCTGTAGTTTCCACATCAGAGTGTTGCTCTTTTAAGACTTCTGAAAGCATGCTCCACATATAATCCCTCTCAGATTTTGGAAGGCACTTCAGATTCTTAAACCTTGGGTCAAGTGCTGTATCTATCTTTAGAAATCTCACATTGGTACCTTCTTTGCATTTTGTGAAAGTGTTCTTAAAATGAACTTGTGCTGGGCCATCATCCGAGACTACTATAACATGAAATACAGTAATTCCTCGCTTAACATTGTAGTTATGTTCATGTAGCCTCACACTCTACAAGGCAATACAGGTGGAGGGAGGAGATACAGCATGGCAGAGAGAGACAAAGACACACACCGTGTGTGTGCGTGTGAGACCGAGGGAGACACACACATACCGTGTGTGTGTGAGAGAAAGGGGCAATGCCCCTTTAAATACGCTGACCCCACTCTAAGTATACTGCCTTTTTAAGTAAATCAACAAGTTGAGACAGTAGCTGCTTCCAGCAAGCTCCCTCTGTTCCGAGCCCTGTCGTGTCCACCCTGCTCTGTGGAGATGGGGTAAAGAAGCGGGGGGGGACGCTGATATTAGCACCCCTCCTTCCCCTCTCCTCACAGCAAGCAGGAGGCTCCCGGGAGCAGCTCCAAGGTAGAGGGCAGGATCAGCACAGGGCAATGGGGGGAGGGACAGCTGAACTGCCCAGCAATTGATAGCCTGCTGGGCAGCTGCCACACAGGGAACTTAGGGGAGCTGATGGGGGAGGGGGGCTGCTGGACCATCCTGATTCCAAGCCCCCACAAGTTAGCTCCAACGGGCTGCTGTTTCTGCAAGCAGTGGACAAAGCAGGCAGCTGCCAAACAATGTTATAAGCATTGCACAACTTTAAACGAGCATGTTCTCTAATTGATCAGCAATGAAACAATGTTAACCAGGACGACATTAAGTGAGGAGTTATTGTATATGGCAGAATGCGGGTAAAACAGAGCAGGGGACATACAGTTCTCCCGCTATGAGTTCAGTCACAAATTTAATTAAGCATTATTATTATTATTATTATTTTAAACGAGCATCATCAGCATGGAAGCATATCCTCTGGAATGGTGGCCGAAGCATGAATGGGCATAGGAATGTTTAGCATATCTGGCACATAAATACCTTGCAATGCCAGCTACAACAGTACCATGCAAATGCCTGTTCTCACTTTCAAGTGACATTGTAAATAAGAAGCAGTCAGTAGTATCTTCCATAAATGTAAACAAACTTATCTGTCTTAGCGATTTGGCTGAACAAGAAGTAGGACTGAGTGGACTTGTAGGCTTTAAAGTTTAAACACTTTTTTTTTTTTAAATCTACATTTGTAAATTGCAATTTCATGACAGATTGCGGTACAGTACTTGTATGAGGAGAATTGAAAAATACTATTTTTTACAGCGCAAATATTTGTAATAAAAATAATATACACTTTGATTTCAGTTACAACACACAATATATATGAAAATGTAGAAAAACATCCAAAATACACCTCTACCCCGATATAGCGCAACCCGATATAACACTAATCCGGATATAACGTGGTAAAGCAGTGCTCCAGGGGAGCGGGGCAGGGCTGCGCACTCCGGTGGATCAAACAAAGCAAGTTCGATATAACGCGGTAAGATTTTTTTTTTTTTTTTTTTTTTTGCTTCTGAGGACAGCGTTCTATCGAGGTAGAGGTGTATTTAATAAATTTCAATTGGTATTCTATTTAACAGTGCGATTAAAACTGCGGTTAATCACGTGAGTTAACTGCGATAAAATTAGGGCTGACGATTAAAGTGAATTCATGTATGAGGTAATCAAGTCAGAAATGGTTACACGAGAAATAAAGATAAAACACTTTCTAGTAGTTTAAAACTTAACAAGCTAGACTTGGTTCAAGATAACTTCCTTACCATGTGTTCCTAGCAACATGGGTGACCAAATTCTCAGGTCAGGATTTCTCTGCTCTTCCCCTTCCTTTCCCCCTCCCACCCCCCCAAAGTCATGGGTTGCTTTCTTTTTCTTAAGTGAAAGAGAGCTTGGGGGTTTTCTGCCCCTTTCTTGTGTAGTCCAGTTAACCTTTGAAGTGGGTTCTTCTGAGGGTTACCCCATAAAACAAAGTTTATTCAAACTGTAAAGAAGGCCACATGGCGCTTCCTTCACTACCAGACTCCATGTTCTTTCTTTCTTCTCACTTATGTTCGCTGAAATGCACATTTGCTTTGTCTCTTGCCATCTCTTCTCTCTCGAGGAGCCTGTTTACGACTTATATGTAAATTCAGGTTAATGCACACTTTTTGTTCAGGATATAGCTGTGTGGTTTTGACCATCATTCATGACTTTACAAATAATATTGCTACATATATTTCACCATGTGTTATTGAACAGAGTTTTATTTTTCAAATACTTCACAAGGCATACTTTCTACAAAGATTATTACGGTATTGTGTAGGCTATGAATACAATGGTACTTTTGGTCAGTGAGTCAGTAAGTAGAGCCCTGCAAATCTGCAGATATCCGCAGACCATTTCCGCAGATAGAAGCGTGGCTGCAGATACAAATTTTGTATCCATGCAGGGCTCTGACTGTAAGAGCCGGGCAGGCAACTGTGAGGAACTGTGGCACAGACCCTCCACCTGCCCTGGTCAAGGATCTGGGGGGCAGGGACAGGAGCCCTGGGGCTGCTCAGGTCCCCCACCCAGGACAGATGGAGGGTCCACTGCAGCTCCCTGCAGCTGCCTGTCCAGCTTTTACGGTGGCTGGGCTGTGGCTCTAAGCTGCTCCCTTCCCCAGCCAGAGCTGGGTAGGGGACAGACGTGCTGCCAGCTGTGGGGAGCCTGGGTCCCTCCACCTGCCCTGGTCAGGGACCTGCGGGGCAGGGGGCTCTCCCTGACCCAGCTCCGGCTGGGGAGGAGGGTGACTCGAAGCCGCAGCCTGGCCACGGTAAGAGCCAGGCGGGCAGTTGTGGGGAGCCATGGCGGACCCCCCCTACCCTCCCCGTACAGGCCAGCGTGGAGCACAGCTGGGGAGCTGTGGCAGACCCTCCACGTGCCTGGCGGGGGTGCACTCAGAGCAGCCCGCAGCCATGTCCCCGCCTGGCCGAGGGCAGGTGGAAGGTCTGCAACTCCGGCCGGACTCCCCACAGCTGCCCGTGCGACTGTCAGTAAAGATGCTCTTCCTTTTGAATCATTACCTACCCTTGTGCAGTTCTAGGATGCACTGTGCTGCTGGATATCTTTCCATTCCCATGGGACCTAAAACAGATGTTTTGCCCCATCCTCATGAGATCACTGCATGTTCCCTAATGCTTTTTCTGAACCTTACTGTTGTGTTTATATTCTCTGTTCTGAGAATGGCTTTCATGTGAGCAGCTCTTGGTTCCCTATTCCCAGATGTTTATATATCCTGCTGGGAGACGGGGGTGCATGCACACTACATTTTAGGAACTGGATTGCTGTGTGTAGGATTTGGATCTGTGAGGTAGTTGCATGTAAATTGCCTTTTGTTTGCTTATCTCCTGTACAGGGCCAGGGCGGAGAGGCTGGTGCGGTCTCTTTCCCTCCTCATGGTAGATGCATCGCTAGGGACCATTCAGTGCTTAGGGGAAATAGTAAGTACTAGTCCCACCCTGTATCAGATTCTGTCCAAGATTTTGAGCCTTTGTCCTGCTCACTGTGAAGGGTTTGACTTGCTGCTGGTGCCTCCTTGTGGCTGGGCTTGGCATAGCAGTTTTCTCCCCACTTGGTGTATCCTGCCAAAGCTGAGGTGAGTAAACTACGGCACGGGCCACATCCGGCCCGTGGGACTCTACTTCCCGGCCCCGGGAGGCTAGCCCCCAGCCCCTCCCCTGCTGTTCCCCCTCCCCCGCAGCCTCAGCTTGCCCGCTGCTGGTGCAATGCTCTGGGCGGCGGGCTGCGAGCTCCTGGGGCAGCGCAGCTGCAGAGCCAGGGCCTGACCCGGTGCTTCGTGCTGTGCTGGCTCCAGCCGGACGGCGTGGCTGTAGCACCGCCAGCCACCAGTGCTCCAGGCAGTGCAGTCAGGGAGGCAAGGGGTGTTGGAGAGAGGGCAGGGGAGTTCGGGGTGGTGGTCAGGGGCAGAGGTGTGGATAGGACTCGGGGCAGGGAACAGGGGTTGAATGGGGGCAGGGGTCCTGTGGGGGGGGAGGGGAGGCAGTCAGGAAGGACGGGGTGGAATTGGATGGGGCAGTCGGGCAGGGGTTCCAGGGGTGGTCAGGGGACAGGGAATGGGGGGTTGGATGGGGCAGGAGTCCTGGGGGGGGGGCTGTCGGGGGCGAGAAGCAGGAGAGGTTGGATAGAGGGTGGGGCTGGGCCACGCCACGCCACGCCTGGCTGTTTGGGGAGGCACAGCCTCCCCTAACCAGCCCTCCATACAATTTTGGAAACCTGATGCAGCCCTCAGGCTAAAAAGTTTGCCCGCCCCTGTGCCAAATGCTGCTCTGCTTCTGTGTGACCTTGGCCCTCTGGCCAGGCCGCTTTAAGGTCTCTCTCCTTCCTGGGTAGTCCATGAACAAAAAGCAAGTGGAATAAACCCAAACAAACTGCATTAATAAGAAATGGACAGGAATCATTCCCTCTGTGTGCATCAGAATCTGTCCCTCCCTTCCTTCAGGGAGGGGCCTTTAGGCATTGGTCATTTGGGAAGCTCCCTTGTCCTTCAGTCTAGGGTTTGTGTACCCCGTCATATCACCGTAATCTAGCCATCCCAATAAGATCCCCTCATGAGGGTGTGAAACATGTCCCCCTTGCTGTATTCTTGCATCCCTAGTTGTTGTCCCCTTTCTCTCCAGATCTCAGAGTTTGTGCAGAAAGATGAAATAAAGCCACCTGTGGTCCACCTGCTCTGGGAGCAGTTCACTAAGAAATCACAGTGTTCATCACTGGAGCGCCGTGCTGCTGTCATGCTGCTGGGGATGATGGCACGGTGAGCCCATAGTTCAGGTCTTTCTGTATCAGTACTGATCCTGTGAAAGCAAGGAGTCTTCCCAGAGTTGATTATATACGCCTTTGTGGGGTGCAGCATCTGGCTCTAGATTCTGTGGCAAGGTCCCTGATTTCTGCACAAATGGATCATTCAGAAATAAATACTTGAATTAGACATGGAAATACTGTGTCCCACCAGCCCCAGATTCTCTAGGTTGTTAACTTGATACTGAATTCCCTGTGTTCTAAGCTAGGCTACCTTCCCTTTTTTATGGTATGTTATACTACAGTTCTGGGTACCTAGTTACAGCTGCATTGTATAGATGGGGGAAGCTACTGAATAGGGGTATTTGAAGACTTTGGCATTGCAGGTGAGATGTATCTTTCCATCCCCACTTTGGTCAGGGCAGGAGATGGTTTTACATTTTGGGACATGGGGAGTTGTTCTTTATCTCCCAACCCAGTGACCCTTGAGAGCACATACCTGCCCCCACTGGGCCTCACATCCACTACTGCATCGGCCAGTGATCCATCTGGCAGGTGTTTCCAGAATTCTTGATGTTAGAGACTGGAGAATCCCCAGTGAGGTCCATGTAGTGCACCCTTCATCCCAGGGGCTGCAGCCAGATCATGTCACAAGTGTCAAAGATATTACTTCTTCACAGCCTTAGAGTAACTTTCAGCAGCATTTGCAAAGCAGACTGACCCATTTTTTTTCACAGGAGGGGAGGAGGAAGCAGAACTACCCTGAGCTGCTGGACTCTGTTCTCCTCTTCCTCCTCTTGTAAGAATGATGTCAGCTGCTGCCTCTTCTCCCTTCATTACCCAAAAAACCTTCTCTGCTCTTGAGGGGGAGAAAAGGTTTGCAACATTGTTTCAGCTATAGTGATGTATTGTCTAGCTTACCTTGTTTCAATGCTGCTGGCCCCCCACCAGAGCATATGTAATACCCACCTCCCTGAAATTTGGTTTACTGTCTCTCAGCTGAGTCAGAGATGTCAGTTGGCAGCTGTTTCTTCAGGCTCAAGTCCCTCCTCTTCCCTGGGGCACAAAGTAAACTTTGGCTGTTTTCACATATTTGATGTAAACTTTCAAGAGCAACCCTACCTAATTGCATGTATTTCCCCCTAACCACTGCCACTCAGGGGAAAGCCAGAGATTGTGGGCAGTAACCTGGATGTTCTGGTGATGACTGGGCTAGATGAGAAGGTAATTGAAGACTATCGCCTCGCCCAAGAAGTATGCAATGCCATCTCCAAACTTGCCAGCAGCAACAAGGTAAGGCTAGTACTTTGCAAGTGAGCTCCCCAAAACCAGAAATGTTGGGCATCTTTATTTCACTAGGAGGGTGGTGAAACACTGGAATGCGTTACCTAGGGAGGTGGTCGAGTCTCCTTCCTTGGAGGTTTTTAAGGCCCGGCTTGACAAAGCCCTGGCTGGGATGATTTAGCTGGGAATTGGTCCTGCTTTGAGCAGGGGGTTGGACTAGATGACCTCTTGAGGTCCCTTCCAACTCTGATATTCTATGATTCTATGAGCTGCCATTGTTAGATCATCTATCCTTGAGCATCTAATTCATAGGAAAATAGGTATTTATCAAGTCTAGGTCCACTCATCCATATGATTCCTCCACAATGTAGACTGGAAGATATAAGTGGAACAATTTCTGTCCATCACTGGCAAGGTAAGGCTAACTTCATTTGGTGGAAACTAGGACAGTAGATTCGCTAATTGTTTTCCCATCAGTGAGCTTCCAGAGTGGTAATTGAGCTGGAGGCCAGCTTGACCAGCTGGGGAGTCTGTTCCTTCAAACCATGTGTCCTAAACTCTCATAGCATCAGGTTCAGACCTTTGTTTATATTGGTGGAAGAATCACATTTAAAGTTTTACATGTAAAGGGAAGGTCAAACAGTGCAGTGGACTGGCTCAATCCCCAGAGAATACAGCAAGTGAAGTGGTCCCTCATAGGTGGACACTCAGGTGGCTGCAGCCCTAGACTCAAGAATTGGGACACAATAGAGCTTTTTGCTCCCCAGACCAATACAAAGGCTCCCAGATTGCTATCTAGTACCCTTCCAGAAGAAGGTGATGCAATGGGAGAGCCCATCTCAGATATGGCCAACCAGATTGTTGAATGTGTTTTTGCTCTGTCCTGCCCACAGGGACATCCAAAAGGTTTAGAAAGGGCTTTAGTGATATTGAGCGCCTTTGCTGACCCAAGAGGCCTTGATATTTTTTCAGATCCAATCAGTCTAACATCCAGTCTACTGATATTCTATCCTATGGAATCTATCTTCTGACTTAAGACCTTGTTTTACATTCAGACCCAACAAGCTCAGACTGGCTGCTTGGACTTTGAAAACAAACATTTGAAAAAGAAAAATTAATCCTCTGAAATTGTGAATAGGGGCTGTATTCTACAAGGAAGTCTCATTCAGACACTGGTGTAGACAGAAAAGGGGTATAGCTAGCCTTGCCAGTGGTGGACAAAACCTATAGTATGGATCTGTGGATGTGTAGTAAGGAGATTTTCATAAACTAGCAGGATAAATCGGGATTTTTCATGTAGCTCTGTATATTCCAATTTGTGGGTAATGTGCTGACCAGTACTGCCTAAGCGTGGAACCTTCTCCAAGTAATGCCTATTGGAGCCCACATGCACTCCCTCCTGCCCATCCCCTCAGTGTCTGAATATTGAGTTCAAGGCTATATAAATGGGCACTGCGCCCTTCATCATCTCAGTTGCTTCCAACTGCAAGCACCAGATGGAAGTGAATTGCTCTGAACCTTTGGATCCAGGGTTTTCTTCTACCTTAGTGCCTTTTCAGTTGTAGTGTTAAATAGTTAGATTTTTTTTGGTTGGGTTCCGTGGAATGGCAGATCTGAAAAAAAGATCTAGGCAGGAAGCTTCAAGAGATTTTGCTTCCTGCCTAGTGGTCTTCCTGGTATCTGATGACCCTGTGAAATGTCTTTAAGTGCCTCCGAGAAGGCCACTCTTCTTGGTGTTCCATGTGTTAACATGCAGAGCACATAAGGAGAGGCAGAACTTATTGCAGGTGCACCTTATTAAGGCAGCTCTCACTGCTAGGCCTTCTGGTTTTGGCTGGGATGGCTTCAGATCCTAAGGCTAGGGGGTCTGTCTTGGCATGTACTGCATCATCAAGTAAGGCTAAGGTGCCTAAGAAGTGGTTGGGGGTCCTTGTTGTCTGATTTTGTTGAAGTTCCACATTCTGGAGTTGCTTCATAAAATTTGTGATGAGTTGTTCAAATCCACACCAGCCCTGAAAGGGAGGAAAGGGCCCATTAGTGTGAAAGGCCACAAATGAAGGGCTTAAGCTGGAGAAGCAACCCCTGATTGGAAGATGACACTCAGCTGAGCAGGTATGGGCTGGGCTAGTATAAAGCCAGGAAGCTGGCAACAGAAATGGAGGCAGTGAGGAAGTCTGCATCCCCTCTGTATTAGAGGGGGAAGAAGGGAACCCAGGGAAAGAGCAGGACCTTGGGAGCCTGGCCCAAGGGAAGGGTGTACTCAGAAAAGAGAATGGTGGAAGTGGGTAGGAAGTAGGGGAGGGAGAGAGCAGCAAGGTTGGGGACTGCACAGACCATGGCTGCATCTTGTAGGGTTCCTGGGTTGGAACCCAGAGTAGTGGGCATGCCTGGATTCCCCTACCAGCCAGTCACAGAATGGCAGTACCTGGACAGCAGGTCCAGTAAAACTAGCCCGGAAGGGGGAAAACCTCACAGTGACTTGGCCATCAGGCCAAGTTACAAAGAGGAAGCTGAAGGTCTTGGAGTAAGAGGGGGGCCACAGAGTGAGAGAGAAGATGACTGGTTGAGAGACCACAAGGGGAGTTGTTGGACCTGGGAAGAGAGCTATTCCCCAGAGCAGCCAGGAGGAGGTGCCACCTATGCTGAGTGGAGTACCCTGTGACATGGGTCCTTCTATGAAAACTGCTAAGGCATCATCTGTTCAGACTGCAGCTAAGGAACCTATATTTAAGCTGTCCTGACTAATTTCCATTCCAAAGAAGAAGACTGGGTAGAAAATGGCCAATATTAGCAGTGCCAGGTCCTGTGGATCAGTTTTGTTGTATCCTTAAGATTCAAATCTGTTTTCTACAGTTTTTATGGCTAAAAGAGCTGAGGTGGTTCCGCAATCCCCGTGCAAGTCCAGGATTACAGACAGAAAACTTTCCCCAAGTCCAGTGACGCATATGTTTTTAGTAACCCCAGCACTGATGTTGGATCCAAAGAGGACATTTCACCGTGCTGCATCTGATCATTCATCTGGTTATGAGTGAGAGATTGCTTGGGGATGGGAAGAGAAGGACCTTGATGGTTGCAAGATCTAAATCCCCTACTCTTGAGAAGTGGGTAGGAGAGAGGATATTTTGAGGTTTTCCCCAGATCAGTTTTTCCCTCTTCCTTCTCCTATGACTCCTGCTGGGTCACCAGACAGACCTTTTTTGCCTTTCATTTCTCTTCTATGCCCCTCCCTGCCCAACAGTGCTGTTATCCCTGGTAAGAGCCATTGTGGCTCTGAAATCAGACCTACAATTATAAGAGGATAAAGATGGATTTAGAAGACCTGAACAGTCTGTTTGTTCCACCTAGAACTGTTTTCCTGTAACCTTATGGACAGTTTGTATATCCTTATTTTATAGATATGTTTCCAGATTACTGGAGAGACTGACAGTCCTGGGCAACATGGCCTTACTGGACCCCACCTGAAGAGGTGTTTTGGGGTTTTTGGATCATCCACAGTATGGGTTGGGCGGTGAGGCCCTAGCTGAAAAGGATCCAGTCAAAGTGATCTTTTCAGATCCAATGTCCCCAGATCCATCTTCAGCCCAAACAATAGTACCAGACACATCCTCTGAGGAAGAAGAGGAATTGGTCCCTCTCCTGGAACATCTGGGTCCAGTTGCAAATCCACCAGAGTTGTATCCTGATAAAAATATGAGCATTGTTTCTGCTTTGTCTCCTTCAGAGGATGAATCACAATTCCATGAGTTGGTGGACTGAATGGCATCTACTTTGAACTTGCCTTCTATTATTGAAGAGATATCGTTTCCAGTATTTGATATCTGAGGAGCAGCTTTGAGAAGTATGATGTCTGCTTATTTTGGATACACTTTCAACCTGCTAAAGCAGTTTGGGCTGCTCCTGTTTCCTGCCAGTCCATCTCTAAGAAGGCAGACCAACTGTGAGCTCCCACATGGGCAGTTTCATATTTCCATATTTACCCTATGCCACATTCTTTGATAGTTTCAACAGCAAGTAACAGATTTAGGTCTGGTCAAGTCCATACTGTTGTTGATAGAGAAGGGAAGACGTTACCTTTCCAAGGAAAGTAATATTCAGTGATGAAGAAGAGAAAAGAGTAGCCAATTACCAACCGTAATGTCCCACTACCAGTTTCACCTGTGTGTGTGGGGGGAAATGACTGTGTTTGTTTTAGAATTATCAGAGGAAATTTGCTAATGCTATCCTCTTAGAAGTTCAGAATGTGGCAAAACGAGTCCTCAGGGCTGCTTTTGATACTTCTGGCTCTGTGGCTAGGGCTTTAGTATCTGCTGTCACCTGTAGACATGTATGGTTAAGATCTTCATTGGCTGTGGATGCTAGATTTTAAAGTTGAAGATCTTCCTTTTGAGGGTGAGGGTCTGTTTAGTAAGAAAAGGGGCAAACTTTTGGAGAAATTGAGAACAGATAGAGCAGTATATCACTTGGTCTCCTTTTAGTAGTAAAATATAAACCATCTACTGCTTTTCACTACAGGAGGCAATTTTATCCACAATCATCTTCATATTTCTCAACAGCAACTGCAACACCAGTAACTTACTACTTCTCAGTCTCAACAAAAGAAGTCTTTTAGGCCCGGACCTAAGTCGAAGCAATCGGCTTTCTCCTCTTCATTGAATATGGCTTGTAGATTTGATGTGAGGGTAGAGATTTGAGGACCAACTTGCAAAATTCCTTTCTACCCTTTGTTTGGAGACAGGCCAGACCATTTTGCAAGCAATTGGAGGCTTACTTCATTGGTCAATTAGAAATAATGGGAAAGGATTATGCAATACAGTTCAAAACACTATCTCCTTTCAGTTCCTCCAACCTTCCCCTTTTCAGGGAACCATCTCACGAAGTTGTTCTTCTGTCAAAAGTTCAGGGATTGCTTCTGATGGGAGCTATAAATGAAGTTCCTAAAGATCTATGGGATTCAAGTTATTTCCTGATGCAGAGAAAAGATGGGGCTTTTGCCCTATTTTAGATATAAGGAAGCTGAACGCATTCATCTGGAAGTTTCGGTCCCAAATGTTAACCCTAGCCTCGATCATTCCCTCACTCTCAAGCATGGATTGGTTCAAAGCTCTCTAGGATGCATATTTCTATTCAGCTCAGTCATCAGAAGTACTTCTGTTTTGTCGTGGGACCGACCTCTTCAGTTTGAGGTCCTAGGGTTCTTTCTCTATGGTGCTAAGGGTCCTTACAAAGTGCCTTTCAGAGGTAGTGGTATATCTTAGAAAAGAGGGTGTCTTCGCTTATCCATATATTAAAATGATTAGCTGGTAAAGTAGGCTTTGCGCACAGATCTGTTGACTCATTCAGTTTAAAACTTCTCCTTACAGATTTAGTACTGCTTACAAATGTCAAGAAGTCTATTCTCTGTTCAACTCGGACAATCATCTTTATAGGATCTGTGGTGAACTCCGTAGCAGGAAGGATTTTCCTTTCAAAGGAAAGATTTCTGAAGATTGGTAGTTCTCAAACCCAGATATTAATTTTCACTTTAGGTCTGATGGGTCATATGGCAGTGACTACTTATGTCGTTTGGTTTGAACGTCTCTGAGTCCAGTGCAAAATTGGTTGGCTCAAATTTACAAACCAAACTTGGATAAACTTCATATGCTAGTCACCATGCCACAGCACATTTTAGATTCTTTGATGTGGTGAATGAACAGAACTGATGTTTTGAAGGGAGTTCTGTTCAGTCCTCTCTCGCCATTAGTCACAATAACCTCTGATGCGTCAGACAATGAATGGAGACCTCACTGAGCCCTTGTCTCTAGACCTATTGTCTAAGCAGCATGTAGAATTCTTCATCTGGATTTCCAGACTGTTCATCGAACAGGCCTGGACTATTGGACTCTGACTAATACACTGTGAACCAACAAGGAACAGGATATCATTTTACTCTAGAAAACATTGTACAAGAAAATATTATCACTTGAAATGAGCTAGATTTTGTCTTTTGGAGATGGGGGGAAATCTTGCACTTACTGGGGGATCAACAACTGGTGATTGATGCATCAGCGGCAGATCACTCTCCCGTCGACTCCTGTACTCCACTGGATCAAAAAGAGTAAGGGGAGTCGATGGGAAAGCTATGTCAACGGGAGCCATGTAGCGTGGACCCCGCGGTAAGTAGATCTAAGCTACATCTACTTGAGTTACACTATTCATGGAACTCAAATTGCATAGCTAGATCAACTTTTCCCTGTAGTGTAGACCAGGCCTAAGTCACCAGTTACAATTTTTATTCCTTATGTTTTGGAATAGTTAATGTATCTAAAGTCTAAGCGGTTATCTAATTTATCTAAGAGTGTGCTTGGCAGCTTTGCTTGTCTTATTTTGATGGTAGATTGTTTGTGCATGATATGATTAAAAGATTTCTAAAGCAGTTATCTAGTATATATTCCCCCTTCAGGGACCTAGTTTCCACATGCAATCTTATTTTGGTCTTATCTATGCTTATGAAGACCCTTCTTGAGTACTTCGTAGTGTTATTTATTTATCTATTAAGATTGTGTTTATGATTGTTTATAACATCAGCCAGAAGGGTAAGTTAATTTCATGCATTGATGGCAGTCCCACCTTTCTTTCTTTCTTTCTTTCTTTCTTTCTTTCTTTCTTTCTTTCTTTCTTTCTTATAAAGATAAGATGGTTTTTAGACCTGATCCCAGGTTTTTATCAAAAATAGCATCTGAGTTTCACATAGGACAATAAATTTATCAGTGTTCTTTCAGAAGTCACATGCTAATACTGGGGAATCTGCTTTAGATACTTCAGATGCTAGAAGAGTTCTAATGTATTATTTAAATAGAAATAAAAATTTTAGGAAGTCTTTTGGGTTCTTTATTCCTTATGTTAAGAATCATATGGGTTATCAAGTGTCTTTTCAAACTATTTCCAGATAGTATCCTTGAATATTATAAGTTAGCAGCAGTTTCTCTGACTACTAGTGTGAGATCTCATTCTACTAGGACAGTGGCATCATATTTTGCTGGTTTTAAACATGTTTCTGTTGGGGAAATCTGTAAAGCTGCTACTTGGAAGTCAGTTCATACGTTTACTAAACATTATACTTTTAGATTTGGCTTCCAGAGCAAATGCTAGGTCTGGTAGAGCTGTTCTTCAATTGTTATTTAATTAGGACTTTGTGCCCATCTCCTAAATTCTTAGCACTGCTTTCCAAATTAAACGTAAGTGGGAATGTATCCAGAGCCCCTTGAAGAAATTAAGATTGATTACTTGTAAATGGAATTCTTTGAGATGCCTGCATACTTGCACTTTCCACTTGCCTTCCCCCCTTTCTCAGTCATACCTTAAGTCCCCTTTCCTTCCTCTCTTCCCCCCCCCCCCCAATCAGTGGTATGAGGAACTGAGGTGATAGAGGGTGGTGTGTGTGTATTCCATAATGTTCTATGGAAATGTGCTTATGTGTGTGAATATAAGGTAACTGGAATAGGCTTTATGCAAAAGGTCTCTTGTAAGATATCATTGCAAAGCTTATAATCTACTGAGTGTGTTCATTCTATTTGTATGCATGTATCATTCTTGTAACTAGAAATATGAAGTATAACTCTGAAGTCCTATTGTAATTATGCAAAGTGTGGGCCATTAATGGTGGCTTGGAATCTTGATGGCTCTTATTGACTAGGACAATTGGTTGTGAATGGCTCTGTTTACTTGCAAACCTTCCTGGGTACATACAGGCCAGCCCTGGAAGAATGAAGGCTGGGGTCTCACCGGACATGTGACCATGTCACATGATACTGGAATCCATCTTAAACCTGGTACTTTTCCATTTAGGAGGGGTGGGGACCCAGAGAGACAAAGGATTCCCACCTTTTGTCAAAGCTATAAAAGGGGGTGGAACAGAACAAAAAGGGTCCCAGTCATGAGAGAGTCCCTGCTTTTCCCTAAGATGCCTGCTGGAACTAACAAGGTCTGTACGAGGGGAAAGGATTGGGCCCAGACTAGGAAGGAGTCTAGTCAGTGAAAGAAGCTTATTGAAACATCTCTGAGGGTGAGATTTGCCAATAATCAGTTTTTTAATGTATTAGGCTTAAACTTCATGTTTTCTCTTATTTTGCTTGGTAAACTTACTTTGTTCTGTCTGTTATTACTTGAAACCACTTAAATACTACTTTTTATACTTTATAAAATCACTTTTGTTTGTTAGTAAACCCAGAGTAAGTGATTAATACCTGGGGGAGCAAACAGCTGTGCATATCTCTCTATCAGTGTTCTAGAGGGCGAACAATTTATGAGTTGACCCTGCATGAGCTTTATACAGAGAAAAATGGATTTATTTGGGGTTTGGATCCCATTGGGAGCTGGGTGACTGGGTGCTGGAGATAGGTGACCTGCTGATCAGTTTTTGGTTAAAGACTGCAGCTTTGGGAGCGTGGACCAGACCTGGGTTTTTGTTGCAGCAGGCTAGCGTGTCTGGCTGAACAAGGCAGGGTTCTGGAGTCCCAAGCTGGCAGGGAAAATGGGCTCAGAGGTAATTCCAGCATGTCAGGTGACAGTCCCAAGGGGGTCTCTGTGACCAAACCCGTCACACACACATGCATACACACAAATATAGCCTTGACCTTGGAATGTTTGTGAATGCTATGGGGAGTGGTGGTGGAAGGGTGGTGGTGCATGTGTACCCCAACAGGTACTGTGTAGAGAAGGTTCCACCAATAAGCAGGAATATGTAGTCATCTTGAATAGGGATGTAAATATTGGTTAAAAAATTTAACCAGTTAAACTATTAATTATATCGGTTAATCATTAACCGAGGTAGCTCCGGCAGGCCTGGTGGCGCCAGGGCTGCTCCAGCTTGGCCGGAGCTGAGGGGAGATGCTTCAACCCAGCCCGGGAGCTCCAGCCCATCACAGGGCTGCCAGGGTTAACGGTTACAGTTGATTAACCGGTAAGCCTAGTGCTTACCGGTTAACCTTTTACATCCCTAATCTTGAAGAACTCCAGTTATAAGTAAGTAACGTTCATTTAGAGAAGTGGCCCATCCACAGGGAAAACTGCTTCCTCCAATCTCCATTATAAGTTGGCCTATGCCCTGAAATATAAATTCCTTATCCCTACTTAAGTTCTTGGCGGAGAGAGGTTTTTCAGTCTGTTTTTAAAACTAATATTCAAAAACAGTTCAACATTTATATGTTGATAGGAATATCTGAAGCCTTGGCCCCAATATAATGGAACAATGAGCTTTTTATCTTTTAAAATGGATTGTCTTTTTAACTTAATTGTTCATACATTAAAGAGTGAATAGAAATACTTGGTCTACCTACTTCTCATGCGCAATAGAATTCTCTGCTCTGGAGACTGACTGGGTTACCTATACCATAAATGAAGCCTTGAGAAACTCAGTGTTTTAGTGCCAAACTTTCCTCCCTATATTAGCCTCACAGCCCCAGTTGGTTACTTCTGTGCCACAGCACACAGCTTCTCTCAGCAGCTCAGCTTTCTGGAAGGAACTAGGGCAACAGATGGTTGAATGCTCGTAGCAGCTCTTCCTTCCTCCATCCCTCATTGATACTCCAGACCTGGATTGTGACTGTAGGGATATAATTCTAGCAACTGAGGCTATATCTCCCACTGCTGGAAACTGATTTTCTTACTTTCCATACCCCAAACAATATGCTTATGTGAGCTGAGCATCTAGGCAGCTCCAGATATGCTCATGCTATTCTGGCCATGCTTGGCTGTTCAAGTATGTCAGACTCCCAGCCCAGGAGTAACTCCTCTCTTCCAGCTTACTCTCTCCCCAGCTCCAGGTTCCATGCATACAGAATGGGCATTTGGTTTCACTTGTCCAGCTTCTGTGCTGCTGTCTGTGGAAACTGCTTCTTTCAAGCCCCCAAAATGGCAAGGGGGAGGGTCTACTATATCCTTATAATAATATGACCTGGACTGGTGTCAGTACTCCAGGTGAAGGCATTCTATTGATTTTAATATAATAGCATTAGAATATTTTCAGCATTTACATGTCTTAGCATGTATCCTTGTTCACCTGGTTGGAAAGCAGGATCAAGTGGTACTCCAAGGGAATAACTGACAGAACAAGCTCAAAAGTAGGATTGACCATCTTGGTTTGGAAGCTTCCTTTGTTGGCCTATAGCTGCAGTCTTTCTGCATGATGCAGTGTGACCACTGTAACTTCAGAAAGGGGCAGGAACCACTTTTGTTCTGTATTGCTTGGGCTCTCAACTGACTCTAGAATTGCTCCCCCAAAACATTCTGGATGGCTCTAGCATCAGTATAACACATTTGTATCTAGAAGTATGAGTGTGAAAAGAATGAGCCCCTCAGCAACACAGAGGGAGGGAGAAGGAGGGTAGAGGAGGTTGTGAGTAAGCTAAGGTTACCCATCTTTCTGGGGTTCTTTCTACAGCCAGCTGAGGGGAAGAACCATGCTCCTTTCCGGCTGCCGCAGACACACCAGCTGTTTAGACACCTGAGTGAGGCTGTGACCACAGGTGAGGTCAAGGAAGCTTCAGGGTATGGGGTAGGTGTTGATATGTCTGTCCTGTGTAACATGTGGATCTCTTTTGTACTCACCAGGCTTTGCCCAGCCAAGCACACTCTGGATCCCCTTCATGGAGTCAGCAATGACCCTCATCTACCAGTTAGCAGAAGGGCCTGAGGAGATATGTGCCCAAATCCTGCTGTGTTGTAGCCAACAGGCTCTGGAGAGGCTTCAGGAGCCACAAGGGGTGGAAGCAGGTGAGGTGGATGGAGGAGGTCTGCTCCCATAGCCTGCAGCATTGCAACCAGCTGCCCCTGGGGTAGGTAGGTCAGGGAGGCCTGGTGAAGCGGCTCCGGAAGAAGCTGGATTGGAAGAGGATGAGGGTGCAGTGAGCTGGATATCCAAAGGTGTAGAGGTGGGGTGCAGAGTCATTGAGACTTGCTGATAATTAACGGAATGTAAGTCCAGAGAAGTTGTTCTATGAATTTTGACTCCTTCCTTTTCCACCCATTAGAACCAGGGACTTCTCCAAGCAGTGTCCTCGGCGGTGCCAACACTCTCCCTACCTTCCTGCTGACACATCTGCTGTCCCTCGTGGGAAATGTGGCCTTACAGCAGGTTGTGCATCTGGAGCGGGCAGTGAGTGCAGAGCTTCGTAGGCGCCGTGTCCTTGGGGAGGAGCAGGAGGCCAAGAAACATGTTGTCAACAGCACCAAGGAGCAAAGTGCCAAGGTGAGAATTGAGCTCCTTCATATGCATAGCCCATTCCTCCTCAGTCACTGCTCCAGCAAGTTTCTAGGGGAACTGTTCTGTAAGGAGTGGTGTGCAAGACCACTGTGGATTGATTTTAAATCACTGATTCTAATCACAGTTTAAATCAGCAAGCAGGAAACCTTGGATTAAATTATTGGTGGGTTTTGGTTTTTTGTTTTTGTTTTTTTAAATCTTGTTTTATATATGAACTTTTTTAGTTCTTTTCCTAAAAAAAGGCTGATTATCATTGGTTGGTGGTAACCATTAAAACATGTTGATATAGCCTTCACACTAAATTTAGTGCTTCTTTTTGCTCACCGAGAAGATGCATTATGTTAGAATGCGGTGATTTTATTATTTCTTATTTACTAAATTTTTTTACTTGTGATTTGTGTCAAGCTCTGTTTGGCTGGAAATTCAAATTTAATTAAATGCACAAAAATAGCATTTTTAAATGGTTATTCTATTAGTTAAATCTACTTTAAATATACTGGATACATATGAAAAACTTTGAGGGGAAAAAGGGTTATTAAAAGATGTTTTGCATTTAAAATTAGTTGATTATTAAGCAAATGAAATATCCTCTGTAGTTAGTGAATTGAAGTAATTGTTTGTTTCTGCTCACCATATTCTTCAAGATTTTAGAATTGGTAGATCTCATCCTCACCTAGTTCTTATTGATAGTCTGGAAAGGGAAAAACTAGGTTTCCTACTTTTTCAACTCCCATTGGCTTTTTAACTTTGAATGAACTAGTCATTGAACTGAACTTGTTGAATAAATTTGAAATGAAAAAATTCTCTCTGAAGAGGCTATTGCTTTCAAAATTTAGTTTAGCATTTCAACAAACTTGTTCCAGGTGCTTAGCGAATGACTTCCTCCGGTTCAGTGATTTGACTTTCTTTTAAACTTGGCAGTCAACGTGTACTGCTCAATATTATTTTTTGTATTTTTAAATTAAATGTTTTTAATGTGTTATAGTAAGAATAGGTCTTAACATAAGTTGTCATATTTAATGTAAATACAGGTTCATTTTGTATAAACTACTATTTAATTTTTAAAAGTTGAATTTTCAGTTTTTATCCACCTTGTACAACATTTAAGAAGACTCTCTCTCTCTCTCTCTCTCTCTCGAGTGTACTGATCCAGTGCTCAAGCAAAGTGCTGAGGGCACTGTTATATGTTTCAGATCAGAGACAGTTGAGGTCTTGACCTCTCATGTTCACTAAAGATCCCCTGATGCCCTTGAGTTTGGGATTGGGGGGTGAGGGAGAAGGCGAATGAACCCAGGTGTCTTGACCATGGTCCTCTCTTCTCTTCCTGTCCCATGCAATTCCTGGCACTGGCACTCCCCAGCACCTTTGGCCTTTTGGCTTCTTTTCTGTGTTCACCTGACACAACCTTTTGAAATGCACTTCAGTGGCAGAGGTCTTTTGTCTGTGCCTTGTCTGACCAAGACTAAGTGGTGGGGGAGGTGCTGAAGGTTGAAGGAGTTTCTGGAGCCTCTCTGAGGTTGAGGGATTCTTGTTCCTTTGGAACAGCCTGTGAAATTACACATACAACAGTAGTTTTCTTAAACAAGCTATATTAAAAATAGAGAAAATGGTGGTAGAACAAAAAGTTAATATATCATACCTACTCTTAATATGTTGCAAAGCCCAGTGAGGGAGACTTCCACTAGTTTAAGTTGCAAAACATATATACAGTTTTCCTCATCATCAGAAGCCTCCACTCTGCTGTGTCCAGAAAACTCTTCTCTTTATCCCTCATGCACCCTGCTTATCCAGTTCCCAAGTGTTTATAGTTTATCATCAGATCGGGTCAGGTTACATTGACGTTTCCCCATGAGTGTTTATTCCAGAGTACCATCTGGAGGAAATGGTAAACTGTGTCCTCCATATAAAGCAAGACCAGTTTGATCTTCTGTTTTTATAAGTTCCTCATCAATCAAAGTAACTGGCCTTTTGGATTTGCATATCCATTGTTGCTTATAGGTATTAGACCAGGCCCTCATGCTGGTTGTAGCCCAGTTTGTCTTGGCTGATCAGAGGTCGCATGGACTTGTTTCTTTAAATCCCTCATCAATGTTGCCATACCATGAAATACAAACTGACAGATCTCTGCCCCGCTATCATAATTCTGTTCAAACTAGAGGGGGCAAATGGTTTGAATTCTCCCTGCGTTTGATATTGTAAGCCTTTATCATGTTGCTGTTAATCAGTGCCCACATCCCACCCTGGAGGGAAGGACCTTGTGATGAAAGGTGCTAGTACGATGCAAAGTCTTTCCTGTAACTTTTTTGTTCAATAACTTCTTCCTTCCCTCTGCACAGAGCATTGAGAATGAGACCACCATGGAGGAGGATCTGGGCCTAGTAGGTGCCTCAGCTGATGACACTGAGGCAGAACTCATCCGCAACATCTGTGACACAGAGCTGCTGGATGGTGAGTGTGGCCCCGAGATGGGAGTGTTCCCCTCCAGTCTGTACCTCTTTATCTGCCATACCCTAAAGAGTGGACACAATGTGTGAGAGAACCAGCATGAGGCACACACATTATTCCTTCAGGAAACTTAAAATGCTGTGGAAATTTCCTTTTAGTGTGAATTTCTTATAACATCAGGTTCATGATTCGGAATTTTTCTGATGGCACTTGTCCCCTCACTTCTGTAGTTGGACATCAAATCTGTGTGGACTCTTAAGTAATTTGTGACTAAATATGTGATCTCCTTTGAAATGAGATACATTTTGTGGTATATTCTCTCAGATCTGACAGTGTTTCTCCCCACTGCAGGGAAGCAGCTGCTCTCTGCCTTTATTCCCCTGGTGCTCAAGATCTGCAATAACCCTGGGCTCTACAATGATCCAGCACTCTCAGCTGCTGCAGCACTGGCCCTTGGTAAACTCTGCATGGTCAGGTAATGTCCAGCCTTATGGCCATAGTCCTCTCTTCTCCCCAGCCTAACCTCTTAAAGCAACATCTGTCAGAAGTGATTTTGTCCCCAAGTCATAGCACCCTTCTCTGGAGACAGTACGATGACAGTGCCCTTGGCTCTGTTCTCATTGAAGCTCTAAAAATTGAGTCTTGATTTTGTCTTCTCTGTCCCCACCCTGTCTTCCCTCAGTGCTGAGTTCTGTGACTCTCATTTGCGCCTCCTGTTTACCATGCTGGAGAAATCCACCCTATCAGGTGTGAGATCCAATCTCATGATTGCAGCAGGAGACCTAGCTATCCGCTTCCCCAATCTGGTGGAGCCCTGGACCCCCCATCTGTATGCCAGGTAAAGCCTCCTCTCGCACCTCTGGGAGTGGAGGGTTTAGAACAGCTGATTTGGGGAAGGGTGGGGGGCAGAATGCCTCTTAGTAAGGCGAGGGAGCTACAGTAACCCAGGTTTCAGGAGATAGGATGGAGGTCTGTGCAGATGAGGGAATTTTGAGAGCTAAGGGTTGTGGCGGGGAGGCCTGAACAAATATGAGACTTGGCTCTTTGGGTGGGAGCCAGATGGCCTGTTGGCTCTCTGTGTAACTGAATCTTTCTCTTAGGCTGCGGGACCCCTGTCAAGGTGTGAGGCAGACAGCTGGGCTGGTGATGACCCACCTGATTCTCAAAGACATGGTGAAAGTAAAGGGGCAAGTGAGTGAGATGGCTGCTCTGCTCATTGACCCTGAAGAGGAAATTGTGGGTCTGGCTCGGAATTTTTTCAGCGAACTTTCCAACAAGGTGAGGGATGGCAAGGGATTCTAGGGAGGATCCCAGTGAGGAGGTGTGGAGATGGAGAGGAGGTTGTTGGGACTGGGGATCTAAGCAAAGAGTGAGGAGCTCTGGAGAAGGGTGCTAGTTTCCAAGCTGTCTTGCACGTGGCCAAGGAGACTGTGTCTGTCCTGGACCCCCTCTCATGCTGTCGGGTGACTGTATAAATCCAGAAGGACACTCTCTCAGAACCATCCTTGTGCCAATCCTCATAGACTTCAAGGTCAGAAGGGACCACCATGATCATCTGGTCTGACCCCCTGCATGCTGCAGGCCACAAAACCGTCCCTACCCCTTCCCTTGACTCTGCTGATGAAGTCCCCAAATCCTGTGTTTTAGTGACTTCAATTGGCAGAGAACCCTCCTGCTAGCGATCCCTGCCCCATGCTGCAGAGGAAGGCGAAAAACCTCCAGGGCCTCAGCCAATCTACCCTGGAGGAAAATTCCTTCCCGACCCCAAATATGGCGATCAGTAAGACCCCGAGCATGTAGGCAAGAGTCTCCAGCCTGACCCTTATACTATTTACCTGCCATTGCTCGGTATTCCTCAGCTAATATGTTTTACCATTAAACCATTCCCTCCATAAACTTATCTAACTTAATCTTAAAACCAGATAGGTCCCTTGCCCTCACCGTTTCCCTCGGAAGGCTGTTCCAATATTTCACCCCTCTGACGGTCAGAAACCTTCGTCTAATTTCAAGCCTAAACTTCCATAAACTTCCCCACGGCCAGTTTATATCCATTTGTTCTCGTGTCCACATTAGTACTAAGCTGGAATAATTCCTCTCCCTCCCTTGTATTTATCCCTCTGATATATTTAAAGAGAGCAATCATATCCCCCCTCAGCCTTCGTTTTGTCAGACTAAACAACCCGAGCTCCTCTAGTCTCCTTTCATACGACAGGTTTTCCATTCCTCTGATTATCCTAGTGGCCCTTCTCTGCACCCGTTCCAATTTGAGTTAATCTTTTTTAAACATGGGAGACCAGAACTGCACACAGTACTCCAAATGAGGTCTCACCAGCAACGGAAGCAGCACCTCCTTATCCCTACTAGATATACCTCGCCTAATGCATCCCAAGACCGCATTGGCTTTTTTCACCGCCACGTCACATTGTCGACTCATAGTCATCAACCGGTCTACAAGAACCCCTAGGTCCTTCTCCTCTTCCGTTACTTCTAACCAATGCGTCCCCAGCTTGTAACTAAAATTGTTGTTAGTCATCCCTAAATGCATCACCTTACACTTTTCACTATTAAATTTCATCCTATTTCTGATACTCCAATTCACAAGCTCATTCAAGTCTCCCTGCAGAATATCCCTATCCTCCTCCGAATTGGCAACGCCACCCACCTTCGTATCATCCGCAAACTTTATCAGTCCACTCCTGCAATCGGTTCCGAGGTCAGTTATAAATAGATTAAATAAAATGGGTCCCAAAACCGAACCCTGAGGAACTCCACTGGTAACCTCCCTCCAACCTGACAGTTCACCCTTCAATACGACCCGCTGCATTCTCCCCATTAACCAATTCCTTATCCACCTCTGGATTTTCATATCGATCCCCATCTTTTCCAGTTTAACCAATAATTCCTCATGGGGTACAGTATCAAACGCTTTACTGAAATCCAGGTATATTAGGTCCACCGCATTTCCCTTATCTAATAAGTCAGTTACTTTCTCGAAGACGGAGATCAGATTCGTTTGGCACGATCTGCCCTTCGTAAAACCATGTTGTAATTTATCGCACTTGCCATTAACCTCCAGGTCCTCAACTAGTTTCTCTTTCAGAATTTTCTCCAGCACCTTGCACACTACAGATGTTAAACTAACAGGCCTGTAGTTACCCGGATCACTTTTTTTCCCTTTCTTGAAAATAGGAACCACATTAGCTATTCTCCAGTCTAACGGAACCACCCCCGAGTTTACAGATTCATTAAATATTATCGCTAATGGGCCTGCTATTTCCCGCGCCAATTCCTTCAATATTCTCGGATGAAGATCGTCCGGTCCTCCCGACTTAGCCCCATTAAGGCGTTCGAGTTTTGTTTCTACCTCGGATATGGTAATCCCCTATTCTGTTTGCCCCTCTGCCACGGTGCTAGTATCCCTTCATTGGCCTCATTAAACACCGATGCAAAATATTCGTTGAGATATTGCGCCATGCCTAGATTATCTTTAATCTCCTCTCCGGCTGTAGTCTTCAGCGGTCCTACTTCTTCCTTCTTTGCTTTCTTCCTATTTATATGGCTGTAAAACCTCTTACTATTGCTTTTAATTCCCCTCGCTAGGTCCAACTCTACACGGCTTTTGGCCTTTCTCACTCTATCTCTACATTCTCTGACTTCACTAAGGTAAGTTTCCTTACTGATCCCTCCCCTCCTCCACTCTTTGTACGCTTTCTGTTTTTTCCTAATTGCCCCTTTGAGTCGGTCGCTCATCCAGCTCGGTCTAAATCTCTTGCTTAGTAATCTTTTTCCCTTTTTTGGGATACAGGCCTCTGACAGCTCATGCATCTTTAACTTAAAGTAATCCCAGGCTTTATCTGCCTTAAGATTCATTAATATGTTTGCCCAATCCACTTCCCTTACCAGTCCCCTTAATTTGTTAAAATTGGCCTTTTTAAAATTATAAACCCTAGTCTTTGATTTAATTCTGTTACTCCTTCCGTTTAGTTTAAACCGGATTAGCTCATGATCGCTGGAGCCCAAGTTGTCCCCTACTACCACTTCCTCAACGAGGTCCTCACTACTCACCAAAATCAAATCTAAAATGGCCTCCCCCCTCGTCGGTTCGGCTACCACTTGATGAAGGAAATGATAAGCAAGCACATCTAGGAACATTTGAGCCCTATTATTGCTACTAGCGTTTGTTCCCCAATCTATATCCGGGAAGTTAAAGTCCCCCATAATTACACAGTTCCTATTAGTATTTACTTCTCTAAACACATTAAATAGTTCTTTATCCATATCCTGGGTCGATCCCGGCGGTCTATAGCACACCCCAAGCACTATCCCTGGGGAGGCTCTAGTAGTCCTTTTACCCAGTGTGAGTATTGCCCAGACGGATTCCGTGTTGTCTATTCCATCAACTATTATTTCTTTACAGCTTCTCACTATTGACATACAATGCCACCCCGCCACCTTTACCTTTGTTCCGGTCTTTCCTAAACAGCGCATACCCCTCCATACCTGTATTCCAATCGTGACTGCCATTCCACCACGTTTCAGTTATTCCTACGATATCCGGTTGCAATTCTCGGACCAAGAGCTCCAATTCCTCCATTTTATTACCTAGGCTTCTCGCATTGGTGTATAAGTACCCTAATGTATGTTGTTTAGCCTGTCTCCCATTAGTAACACTATATGTTACAGGCCTCTTTGTGTCCTTCCCCCCTATCCTTATGATGTCCAATCTCTTCTCCCCGGCTATATCTCCTCTTATCTCACTCACCATTTCAATGTTGGAATCTGGCGTGGAGATTAACTGTACATCTCCCAACCGTCTCCCCAAATTTCCTAGTTTAAAGCTCTTTTGACAAGATGAGCCAGCCTCCCTCCCAGAAGTCTTATTTCCTTCCCTACTCAGGTGAAGTCTATCCCGCGAGAACAGCTGTCTGTCCCCGAAAGCCTCCCAGTAGCCATACATCCCAAAGCCCTCCTTATAGCACCACTCCCTTAGCCAACTATTTATTCTCACAATCCTATCAGCCCTTTGCTGCCCTTCCCTAGGAACAGGCAGAATCCCACTAAAGATAATCTGAGCCTCTATCTCCTTAAGTGTCTTCCCCAGCCTGGCATAATCTTCCTTGATTCTCTCTAACGAGAACCTAGCCGTGTCATTCGTTCCTACATGAAGGATTATCAAGGGGTTCTTACCTGCTCCTTTTAGGATCCTTTTCAACCGCAGGTCCACATCGCGTATCTTTGCTCCCAGTAGACAGCACACCCTTCTGTTCTCCGGGTCCGCCCTGGTCACAGGCCTGTCCAATCTCCTCAGTAAAGAGTCTCCAATTACATATACCTGCCGTCGCCTGGCAACAGTGCGATCTAGTAATCTAGTCTCTGATCCCTCTAGTCCTGACCTGTGTCTGTTCCTATCTTCTCTTATGCTCCCCCTTGTGCCTTCCTCTATCCTTCGGGGGCCCAGGTTTTGCGCTGTCTCCATCAACACCTCCCCTCTCTCTGATATTGTTGAAAGTGACTATCCATCGACTGCAGAGTACATTGACTCTCTATATGGCCTGTGTTCTACAGGAGATCAGACTGGATGATCACAATGGTCCATTTTGGTCTTTGAATCTTAGAGATTTTGTCACCACAGCATGTAACTGCTATCACCAGCCCTGAACCTCATCTCTGCCCTGTGTTCTCTCTTCTTCCCTCTTCAAACATACTACTGTGTGCTCCAGCATCTAGCCTTTAACACTTAAGCAACCTTGGTGGCTGTCACTTAAAGCAGACTTCTACCTGCCACACTTATAGGGCACAGCAATGCTGGAACTCCAGCAGTCTAACCAGCTTGCCTGGTAAACCTGGTAAAGCCAGATGCATTGCTGATGTGGCCTTATGCTCCACCTTGTGTGCCAGAACCAAGCCTGAAAAGAAGCAGAATTTCCAGAGATAGTAATAGCTTCTCAGCAAGTTCTACCCACTATGTGGTCAGACATATGTACACATTAACTCCTCCTCCAAAGGAGGAGTACCTCCCACTTGCATACTTCTCTTGGTGCCCACACCTACTTCTCTGTGAGTATGTGCCATTTGGTTTTCCCTGTGTCGAGTGTGCCAAGGAAATTTCAGGTCTCTTTGTTTGGGAGCTTCAGTTACTGGCTCAAGTGCTCACTACTTTGAGTCTGGATCCAGAGGACAAACTGCTTTGAACACCCATATCCAGTACTATTAAAGGATGCCAGTCTTGAGAGCCTACCTCTTCAATCTTGCTTTCAGCCCCATTAAATGTGATTCCCTAGTGGGTCAGCACTGCTCTCGGGAAGTCCTATGTTTAGTCATTAAGGGTATGTCTACACTACGAGAGTAGTTCGATTTTACTTAAATCGAATTTTTGGAATCGATATTGCAAAGTCGAACGTGTGTGTCCACACTAAGGACAGTAATTCGACTTTGTGAGTCCACACTAACGGTGAAAGCGTCGACATTCGAAGCGGTGCACTGTGGTCAGCTATCCCACAGTTCCCGCAGTCCCCGCTGCCCATTGGAATTCTGGGTGGAGCCGCCAATGCCTTCTGGGTAAAAAAAAATGTGTCGAGGGTGCTTTTGGGTAACTGTCGTCATCCGTCCATCACTCCCACCCTCCCTCCCTGAAAGCGCCGGCGGGAAATCAGTTCGCGCACTTTTCTAGTCCGTGACAGCGCGGACGCCACAGCACTGCGAGCATGGAGCCCGCTGCGACCATCGCTGCAGTTGTGGCCGTTCTCAACGCCTCGCAGTTTATCATCCACCTTTCCCTGAGGCAGATGCAGATAAGTCAGGCGAGGAGGCTACGGCACCGCGGTGAGGGCCTGAAGTCTGAGAGTAGCACAGACCTCTCAGAAAGCACAGGACCCAGCGCTGGGGACATCACGGTGGCAATGGGTCATGTTGATGCCGTGGAACGGCGATTCTGGGCCCGGGAAACAAGCACTGAGTGGTGGGACCGCATAGTGCTGCAGGTCTGGGATGAATCCCAGTGGCTGCGAAACTTTTGCATGCGGAAGGGAACTTTCCTTGAACTTTGTGAGTTGCTGTCCCCTGCCCTGAAGCGCAATGACACCCGGATGCGAGCAGCCCTGACTGTCCAGAAGCGAGTGGCCATAGCCCTCTGGAAGCTTGCAACGCCAGACAGCTACCGGTCAGTCGCGAACCACTTTGGCGTGGGCAAATCTACCGTGGGGGTTGTTGTGATGCAAGTAGCCAAGGCAATCGTTGATGTACTGCTGTCAAAGGTAGTGACCCTGGGAAACGTGGAGGCGATCATAGATGGCTTCGCAGCGATGGGATTCCCAAACTGCGGTGGGGCCATAGATGGAACTCACATCCCTATCCTGGCACCGGACCACCAGGCCAGCCAGTACATTAACAGAAAGGGCTACTTTTCCATGGTGCTGCAAGCACTGGTGGACCACAGGGGACGTTTTACGAACATCTACGTTGGATGGCCGGGCAAGGTTCATGACGCTCGTGTTTTCAGGAACTCTGGTCTGTTTAGACGGCTGCAGCAAGGTATTTACTTCCCGGACCACAAAATAACTGTTGGGGATGTGGAGATGCCTATAGTCATCCTCGGGGACCCAGCCTATCCGCTAATGCCCTGGCTCATGAAGCCCTATACTGGCGCCCTGGACAGTGAAAAAGAACTCTTCAACTACCGGCTGAGCAAGTGCAGAATGGTGGTGGAGTGTGCTTTTGGCCGTCTCAAGGGGAGATGGAGAAGCTTACTGACTCGCTGTGGTCTCAGCGAAACCAATATCCCCATTGTTATAGCAGCTTGCTGTGTGCTCCACAATCTCTGTGAGAGCAAGGGGGAGACCTTTATGGCGGGGTGGGAGGTTGAGGCAAATAGCCTGGCTTCTGATTACGCCCAGCCAGACAGCTGGGCGATTAGAAGAGACCAGCGGGACGCGCTGTGCATCCGGGAGGCTTTGAAAGCTAGGTTCCTGACTGAGCAGGGTAACCTGTGACTTTTAAGTTAGTGTACAGAGAAGCTGAACCTGCCCCCGTTTCTTTACCCAGTTAATGTTGACTATCCTCTCCAGTTACATACCCCCTTCATCCCCTTCCAACACACGTTTAGAAATAAAATCACTTCTACTTTGTTAATGAACACTGTTTTCTTTATTACTGTTTTCGCGGGAATGTTTTAAACCTGGGACGCAGACTGTGGTTGGGAGTGAGTGTAGTGTAGTGATGCAAATGACGCTTCTAAACTCCAGGATTGACAGGCTCTGCTGTGGTGGACTGGTTGTTTCAACGGAGCCTGTCACCCCTCCTGATCGGGACTGTGTGTATGGGGGGGCGATGTGACTTTGTGGCAGGGGGAGGACGGTTACAGATCCCCTGCTGCGTGGCTCTGTGATCCAGGATAAGGACCGCCACTTAAGATCTGTAACTGCCCTCCCCCGCCACAAAGTCACAGAGCAACCCACCCCCCACCACAGAACATGAAAACCACCTCCCAGACTGACCAGGGTAACTAGTCACTGCACTGTGTATGTGCCCTGCTGCTGGACCTGCTCCCGCCTATGTACCCTGCCAAAGGTGACTGTCCTGTCCAATTACCAACCCCCTTCCCCCCCTCCTCCAAAAGAACATGATGGAAACAGTAATTAACAGAAACTTATTTTTTATTATCAACTACACATGGAACTGGGAGGTGAAACTTGGACGGGGGCTTGTGTGAGGCGGGAAGGAAAGAACTTGTCAAATTTTGGGGAATGAGAGCCTTCTACTACTAGAGCTCTCTGCAGGGGTGGAGTGAGAGTTAGCACGGACTCTGCCGCCCCTCCTTCTTTGCACTTTCGGTGAGGGGGGTATGGGACTTGGTGGCGGGGGAGGGCGGTTACAGATAGACTGCAGCGGGGCTCTGTCCTCCTGCCTCCGTTCCTGCAGAACATCCATAAGGCGCCGGAGCGTGTCCGTTTGCTCCCTCAGTAGTCCAAGCAGCGTTTGAGTCGCCTGCTGGTCTTCCTGCCGCCACCTCGCCTCCCGATCCATGTTTGCTTGGTGCATTTGGGACAAGTTCTCCCGCCACTGGGTCTGCTGTGCTGCCTGGGCTTGGGAGCAGGCCATAAGCTCCGAGAACATGTCCTCCCGTGTCCTCTTCTTCCTACGCCTAATCTGCGCTAGCCTCTGGGAGTGTGATGCCAGGCTAGGTTGTGAGACAGTCGCAGATGTGGCTGTGGGAATGGGAAAAAGGGAGTTAATTCCTCAGAAAGATAAATGTAGTTGTGAACAAAGAACATAGTCTTTCTCTGTGAACAAGACCATGCGCACTCAGCACAAGGTCGAATTCTCGGCCTTCGCATTCAGTGCCTGGGGTCTTGCACAGCAGATTTGAGAAGTGGGGCAGGACACCGGAATTTCTGTAGCAGGCAGACATGGTAAGCCGTAGACTTGTGGCAGCTTAAAACTTTAATATTAGCACTGGCCTCATTTCACATTGAAAGCAATGTCAGTCCCTGCTGCCAGCAATCCGGCAAGCAGGAACTCTGCCCCTGTCCCACCCCCTCGCGGCTGTCCCCGGGAACGATCCCTGTAGGCTGCCCCTCTCCCGCCTCCACCGCGTGGCCGCAAACCAGCGGTTACAGTTCTGTAAAGGAACGGGCAAGCAGTCCCAACAGTAACATTCCCCTACCTAATTCAAAGCAGGTCACCATGAGCGACATCACCCTCATGAGGATCTCAGACAGCGAGAAAGAAAGAATGCTTCGGGAAAGCCTCCAAAAACCAGGGCCGTATGCCGCCCTGCTGTGCAGAGCAATGATCCCTGAGTACTTGATTGTCTCGTGGCGCGGCAACGTGTCATACTACGGAGGACCCAATAAGGCCGCTCTCCCCAGGAACCTGATGCAATGGCTTTCCAATTACCTCCAGGAGAGCTTCCTCGAGATGTCCCAGGAGGATTTCTGCTCTATCCCCGGACATATAGACCGCATTTTACTCTAGCTGCACTGGCAGTGACTAAACAGTAGAGTGGCTTGGGCAGAACAATCATGCTAAACCGGACATTGTTAGATTTTTTTTCAATAGTTGCACTGCCCAGGACTGAAACGTTAAGCGCCTAGGGCAAACTAATGAGAAACCCATTGTTGTTATTGTTAATATTCCTGTTCTGTTAAAAATAAATGTTTAGATGTTTAAAACACTTACTGACTGATCCTTCCCCAGATTCTGTGTCTGGGTTAACGGCTGGGGACGGTTGGTAGGGGATCTCAGTAAGGGTGATGAAGAGATCCTGGCTGTCGGGGAAATCAGCGTTGTAAGCGCTGTCGACTGCCTCGTCCTCCTCATCTCCTTCCTCATCTTCCCCGTCCGCTAACATGTCCGAGGAACCAGCCGTGGACAATATCCCATCCTCAGAGTCCACGGTCAGTGGTGGGGTAGTGGTGGCGGCCGCACCTAGGATGGAATGCAGTGCCTCGTAGAAACGGGATGTCTGGGGATGGGATCCGGAGCGTCCGTTTGCCTCTTTGGTCTTCTGGTAGCCTTGTCTCAGCTCCTTGATTTTCACGCGGCACTGCGTTGCATCCCGGCTGTATCCTTTCTCTGACATGTCTTTAGAGATCTTCTCGTAGATCTTTGCATTCCGTTTCTTGGAGCGCAGCTCGGAAAGCACGGACTCATCGCCCCACACAGCGATCAGATCCAAGACTTCCCGATCAGTCCATGCTGGGGCCCTCTTTCTATTCTGAGATTGCACGGCCATCACTGCTGGAGAGCTCTGCATCGTTGCCAGTGCTGTTGAGCTCGCCACGATGTCCAGACAGGAAATGAGATTCAAACTGCCCAGACAGGAAAAGGAATTCAAATTCAAATTTTCCCGGGGCTTTTCCTGTGTGGCTGGTTAGAGCATCCGAGCTCGGACTGCTGTCCAGAGCATCAACAGAGTGGTGCACTGTGGGATATCTCCCAGAGCTATTAGCGTCGATTTCCATCCACACCTAGCCTAATTCGACATGGCCATGTCGAATTTAGCGCTACTCCCCTCGTCGGGGAGGAGTACAGAAGTCTAATTAAAGAGACCTCTATGTCGAACTAAATAGCTTCGCGGTGTGGACGGGTGCAGGGTTAATTCGATGTAACGGCGCTAACTTCGACATAAACGCCTAGTGTAGACCAGGCCTAATTCTCCATTCAGAAGCTCACATTCTCTGAACTTGCTTGGTAGCCTCCTCCTGGCCATAACCTCTTACTCTGTAAATTAAGGTTTTTCCCCTACCTCTAAGATAGTCATGGGGTTCCTAAATGGGTCCTGGATTCCTGCTTTCTGTGTTTTCACTGATTGTTCTCCAGGCCTTAGGCTCCCTGTTCAGACCTGTCTCCATTATTTTCACATGCAGAAAGAATTAATTGGTCTGGCATCCAACTACTGGGTTACAGTACCAACATAGGCTAATGAAGCAGCTGAAACTGTTTGTTTGTTTGGTATTTTGGCACCTCCTATACTAGCTCTGGAATTGGCTCACAACCCCAATTAGCTGCTTCTGTGCCACAGCTGTTAGCAGACCTGCTTGTGCATGGAAATTGACTGTAGGTGTTTACCTCCATGCAGGCTGCAACTAGCACTCAAACTTCTCTCTCCCCCTCCACCCCCCCTCAGCTGATTTGTTTCCTCCATACAAATTGCTCCCGAACCCCTTCTCTCCCCTTGAAATCTTTTCTTGGAACTTCTGGAAACTGTTCAAATTCAAGGCTGTTTTAAATTGTCTATTGTCCACACAGTCTGTTCCCTCTATTTGGCTGTAGGCTTTTGTGCCTTTTTGTAAGAGGGTAAGAAAATGGAATTGATCCACATGGGAGAGCCTGGTTCAAATCACAACCCTTCTCAAAGGCAGTGAGAAGTGTCTATAATCCCCTGCTGCTGGGGTGGGGGGGGGGGGGGAACAACAATTGAACCTATCTGCTCTCTCCAGAGTTGGTGGTCTGTGTTCTATAACTACTTATCAGTTCACTAGATTTCTGGTCCCTTTAATCTCTCGAGTTCTAGTTCATGCAGGCACTGCTGTTTTGTGTTTCTCAAAGCAGTTTCACTGCCAGCTGGCATGTTTTTTCCTGTTAAGTTCTCTCCTCCTCACAATCAGCAAGTCTCTGATACTCCAGTTTCTCTCTCTATCTGCAGCTTTTCCCACTCCAAGGATTGATTGTTAGGAAGCCCAGTTGGGATGGGGCCCAAGCCTTCCACTGGGAACTTTCTCCTTGGACTCTCCTGTTTCGACTGGAGAACTGGGTCATTCCCAGTTTCCACACAGTTCTGGTACCCAGTTTTTCCTCCAGATACTGCAGACTGACCAGCAATGCCTTTTTCAGGTGGTGTGTTTGGGTTTTTTTTAATTGTCTAACCCCTTTCTTTGCACATGTCCACTTGCTTCTTTTTTTGTGAGCTGTTCATATTTGATTTTCCTGACCATCTTTTCTTACTCTCTTCCTGAAAAGAACATTAAGCTACTTTTTCTCTTGCCTTTTCCTTAATACTTGTTTTTACTGCTGTCACTGCAAATTACCAGTGTCACATTCATCCCACTATTTCCACTATTATCATGGGTTCAGGGCTAGCTGCACTTCTGATCCCCTTCTGTGGTATCTCTGAGTGCACACCCTCCAGATCTTAGGCCTCAAGCCTTTACTTTCCTGGAGAGGAATTATGTGATTTTCCCATTCTGACTGATCCCTGGACTATAGCCCCTTGTATACCAACCATGATTTCTCATCCAGTTTGATTGGGTTAAGCCTTGCAAGTCTTCCCTTCAGGAGCTGTGACTAGTGTTGAATACTGTGACTCAAGAAAGCCTTTTGAAATCAAAGTATTTATTTATTCTTCTTCGAGTAGTGTCCCTATGGATCCTCCACTGTAGGTGTGTTTGCGTTCTATGCTGCTGACACAGAACTTTGGTAGCAATGTCCATTTGGCCTACATGTGCTCTCTCTCCTCTTGCTGCACTATGAGGCTAGCCAGCTGATAGACTGATGCTGTCTATTGTGACCAATCAAGTCACAGGAGAGCTGAGTGACATCCAGCGTCCCCAGTCTCTGCACCAAATGGGTACAAAGGTGGGGCCTGTGGGGCATTCACGAGACTGTCCAAAGGAGATTCCACAGTGCTATTTTGAAACTGGTCAGCCAGTGTTTGGGCACATTTAACTGAGCATGGTAATTGCTGGCCCTGTCAGGTCAGGTCTGTCCCTCTGGGGTTGCTAGCCTTCCCAGAAACTCATGTTCCTGAATTAGATGCTGTTTATGCTGTTACACTAGTCACTGAATTATTCCTTTATAATTATTCTGGGAACTCTACGTGAGAGAGCCAGTTGACTGGCAAACGGTTTCCTTCACCTATCACTATGGGGACCTATGGGAATTAAGCTCCCTATTATGGACACAAATGATCCCTAGGATTCCTCAGTTCTCCTTGAGCTCTCCTGCCAGAAAAATAAAGCTTCTCATAGATTCTCCTGGGTTGAGTAATAGTGACACAGCCTCCTCAAATATTCTGAATCCAAATTGCTTGACACCAAAGACACTAATAAACTTATGCTGAAAGCGTATCAAGCTTTGCCAGGCCAGCAGGGAATAACTCATGACTCTGCTTCCCCTGCTAAGGTTTCCCCCAAAGTAAGAGGGTTATCAAGGCTCAATGTAGGGAAAAAAACCTTTTCCCATAAGATTTGTTTCCCTTAAATCTTCTACTAAAGTAAAAGTGGGAAAAGTTTGGTGCTGACTCTGAGACTGCAGTGTCAACTCCTTGAAGTCCTCCATCCCAGAAGCGGGGTGTCATTTCCTTTGCTTCCATCCTCAAAACCTCTTTTGATCCTGGCTTTAGGCCATTAGTAAATCTGTAGGGGGTATTTCTTGTGCTCGTCTTGAATGTTCCCACTAGTAGTTGTTCATCTATTTCTCTGGGTTTGGCTGTGCAGCCTCCAAGAAGTGTGTGCACGTGTAGGTGTACACAGACCCACCTCCAGAAGCTGATGAACATAGCCATGCCAAAAATCACTGGGGCTGGTGACAGGCCATTTAAATTGGAAACTCTGTTCTCTAGCTTGTCCCAAACTGTACATTCATTCCTTTGTTAGTATATGCCATGTGATCATTTTGTGTGTCCTGTGCAGGGTAATGCCATCTACAACTTGCTTCCGGATATTATCAGCCGCCTCTCAGACCCAGACTGCGGCGTGGAGGAAGAGTCCTTCCATACCATTATGAGGTATTCTGGGGAAATGGATGTTATCTTAAGACTATGTATATCTTGGTATGCAACACGTACAAAGGTCTAGAGAACAGAGACAGTGCAGTGGTATATAAAATACGTTCCAGTCACTGTCTGATCAGAACGGTTGACTTGTTTCATAATGAGAAGTTGAAATAGGAATTACAGTTTAAAAAAAAAAAAAGGCAGTAAATCTGTAGGGGTATATCTTGTGCTAGTCTTGAATGCTCCCTCTAGTAGCTGTTCATCTGTTTCTCTCTAGCTTTGGCTGTGCAGCCTCCAAGAGGTAGGTAGGCGTGTGCGTGTGCGTGTGTACACAGACCCACCTCCACCTGCTTTGTAGCTAGATATGGGTGAGGGACACTGTATAGTGAGATTTCCCCAGCTCTTCTCAGATAATGTTCTTTTCTAGGGCTATGTGGTAACATGGACAAACACCACCAGAAGCATACAGCATTTTCCAAAAGAGTTGTATTCTGGCCACGGTGCTGTTGGGATTTTGATGAAGTAACTCTGTACTTAAGGTTGCAGCTGGGATTCTTCTAGAAGCTTGTTCTTTATCATAAGATCCACACATCCATTAGAAAGATTCTTCAGTCTGGGGATATACTTGTCACTGGCTGACAGCAGGGGAATGCCCTGGCTCTTGAAGTTTCCATGAGTTCTGCCTTCATAGCTGTGGACAAGATATGTGACCTAATCTTTTATTGGACCAACGTCTACTGGTGAAAGAGACAATTCAAGCCTCACAGAAGTGGTCTTCAGGTCTGGGAAGGATACTAAAGCAATGTCTACACACTAGCACTTTTGTTGGTATAATTTGTGTCACTCAGGAGTGGGGGGTGTGGGGGGGAGAACACCTCCTGAGCAATATAAGTTACACCAACAGAAGCGCCAGTGAGGACAGCGCTATGTCGGCCTGGAGAGCGTCTCCTGCCGATGTAGCTACTGCTGCTCATTGAGGGTAGTTTAATTATGTGGACACGAGAGCTCACTTCTGTCGGCATAGAGCAACTACACGGGAGATCTTGCAGTGGTGTAGCTGCATCGGTACAGCTGTGCTGTTGTAAAGTCTCTAGTGTAGACATGTCCTTAGAGTGTCACAGCTAAATATAAGGTGGAACAGATTATTTAGCATAAGTAGTTCACCTTGAATGGTTCCATAGAATATATGTTAAGTGGCCCATTAACATCTCTGCAATCATAGGACAAAAAAGGAAGGTTAGTGGCTTTAAATTGTTGTTGTAATGAGCCATAAATCTAGTGTCTTTAAAATAAATAAATAAAAACAAACTTAATAGTGTCTAGCAAAGTTATGAATTTAAATTCCCAGACTGGTCTTTTGAAGGTGTTGTGCAGGTTTCCTTTGAGGATGAGGACTGAGACCAGATATAGAGTGATCGTTTAGTGAAAAGAGTTTGCCTCCGGGTGATTAGTCTTTTTTCTTTTTCTTTTTTTTTTTTTTATTTTATTTATTTATTTTTGTGTGTGTGTGATTTCAGTTGTGAGCATAGTGACAGTTTTTGTTTCACCCACATAGTTATTGGGGCATTTAGTGCACTGGATGAGGTACACCACATGTTGTGATAGGCATGTATAGGACCCATTGATCTTGAAAGGTGTGTTTGGGAGTGGGGGTGGTATTGATGTCTGCAGGTTTTGCATCTGTTCTGGCAGGGTCTGGTGTCACTCTGACTTGGTAGGTCCTGGTTTGTGGAGAGCTGCTGATGAGGTTGTGGGGGTTGTTTTGAAGGCCAGAAGAGGGGGTTTGGGAAAGATTTCTTTCAGGAGGTGAAAGAATAAGGGTTATTTAATGATACCCTGTATAGTTTCCAGTGTAGGGTGGTAGGTGACAACTAAGGGGGTGCAGCTGGAGGGTTGGTTTTTTTTCCTTGTATTTAAGCGGGTTCTCTCAGAATATGTGGGTTTCCCATTCTGTGATGCAGTCTACTTCTCTGGTGGCATGTCCTTGTTTGGTGAAGGTGGTTTTAATTGTGTTAAGGTGTGTATCCTGGGCTTTCTCCTCAGAGCATATTCTGTGGTCTGAGTACCTGGTTGTATATAAGAATTCTTGGAGTGGTTACTGGATCTATGAAGGTAGGTATAGGTTTCTTGTCTGTAAGGTTCCATTGTTGAAGCTAATAATGGTGTCTAGGAAGTTGATGCTAGTTCCAGAGAGTATAATGGACAGATGGTGGTGGTGGTTGAAGTTATGGTGGAAATCTGAAGGAGATTAGGGTGTTTTATCCAGAGGATGAAAATATCATTGACATATATTAAGTGCATCATTGGTTTCATGAAGCAGTTGTCCAGAAATTCTTCCTCAAGGTGGCCTGTGAAGAGGTTGGCACACTGGGGAGCAATCCTAGTACCCCTGGCTGTTCCCCTGTTTTGGACAAAATGTTTGTTGAATATAAAATTGTTATGGGTAAGGATGAAATGAATGAGTTTGATGGGTTTAGGGTGAAGATCTGAGTGTTGTCTATTGTCCTGTAGACATTTGAGGCAGGCAGCGATGCCATCATTATGAGGGATGTTGGTGTAGAACAGGGGTTCTCAAACTGGGGGTCAGGACCCCTCAGGGAATTGAGAGGTTATTATGTGGGGGGTCATGAGCTCCACCCCAAACCCCGCTTTACCTCCAACATTTATAATGTTATTAAATTCAAAACACTTTTTTATATATTTATAAGGGGGGGCGGGGTCACACTCAGAGGCTTGCTATGTGAAAGGGGTCACCAGTACAAAAGTTTGAATCACTAGTGTAGAGGGAGATGACATCCATAGTGGCAAGGATTGAGTTCTGAGGAAGGTTGTTAATGTTGCAGAGTTTCTGGAAGAAGCTGGTTTTGTCTTGCAGGAAGCTGGCCCTTTGTATGAAAGTAGTTTGAGGATGGTTTCTGAGTCCTGATATTTCTTCTGTAAGAGTGCCATGGCCAGATATGATGGGTCTTCATAGCAGCAGGCAGTCTTAAACAGATTTACCTGCTGCAGAGCATTTTTGAGGAAAATTCTAAATTTTTTCAGTTTGTATTTGATGTATATGGTTACTGAATCCCAATCATGTCCCAGAGCTGTATTTGCTTTTTGGGGAGTTCCCCCATGTTGTGGATGGAGGGCTTCACACACAGTGGACACTGAAAAGTGCAGTAAGGTATCCAAAGTAATCTATTTATAGATGAATAATATTGACCATTTGAATCCTAGAGGGGCATCATTCTAGCTCTCACTTTTGCAAGAATTATTTTTAACACAGGGAAGCCTTTATCTAAGATTATCACAAAAAATCTTCAAGTAAATTTCTCCATTCTTTGACTAATAAGGGCCACAAATATGCCCCATCCTGGAAACAAAAGGAACATCTGGGATGAAAGCAAAATTAGCGTTCAGGTTTTTTTAAAGGGGAAGTCTATCCTCATGTTCTGAATAAGAAATTAACTACATTTTGAAGATTACATACTTTCTGACATTAGGAAAGTAGAATGAAATTATTTTATCTGAAGTAGTTCTCTGCTGGTGGGTATTTTAGATGACTGGGTGCTCTCCTAATAACAGATGGGTCTAGTTCTCTTAACCCCAACCCCTGCAAAAATGCAAGCTGTTACAGCATCCTAAAAATTGATGTTTTCCACTGTTCCCAAAATCTAACTTTTTTGCCACTTTATGTGAAAAAACAAAAGACAGGAAGGAGACAAAATCTGCTTAACTGGAATGATCTAGTTGTGAAAAGTGAAATATCAGAAGCTATAAACTCTCTTAATTTGGAACTATGCTATAAATTGTCTATTTCCACTAAGCTTAAGAGAGATCATTAGGGCCTGGCAGGAGTCCTAATCTTTCTCAGCTGGTGTGGGGAGGAGGGTATACAGATGTCAAAAATACTATGTTAAAAGAACATTAAAGTTACAAAGTCAAGCCTGCAGAAGTTAAGAAGTGCTAGAATTAAGGTTCCCTGTGCAACATTAATTTGGCCCCCTTGTGCTTAAGTATTATGATAGTCTTTTTAATTACAGTCATACTATTTTTTTTTCTACAGATCCCCCTGCTTCATTCAGTATGCAGGATGGATAGTGCTCACTGAATGAGCTTCACAAAACCCCTCTGATGTGAGGTGGTATTATGACTTCTGTTTTGAAAATGAGAAACGCATGGATAGAGTAAGGTTAAATGTCCCAATTTTGTAGGCCTGCTTTTGAGGTGCTTATGACCTGATTCTTTTCAGAATACATAGCATTATACAGTAACTCCTAACTTAACATCATCCCAGTTAGCGTTGTTTCGTTGCTGATCAATTGGAGAACATGCTCATTTAAAGTTGTGCAATGCTCCCTTATAATGTTTGGCAGCCGCCTGCTTTGTCCACTGCTTGCAGAAAGAGCAGCCTGTTATAGCTAGCTGGTGGGGGCTTGGAACCAGGGAGGACTGGCTGCCCAGCAGGCTATCAATTGCTGGGCAGTTCAGCTGTCCCTCCCCCCACTGCTGTGTGCTGTTCCTGCCTTCTGCCTTGGGGCTGCTCCTGGGAGCCTCCTGCTTGCTATGCGGTGGGAGGGGGGAAAGAGGAGTGCTAATGTCAGGGTGTCCCCCTCCCCTGTTCCTGCCCCACCGCTCCTGTACCCCATCTCCACAGAGCGTGGCGGGGGGGGGGGGGGGGGGGAGAGACACGACAGGGCTCAGGACAGAGGGAGCTTGCTGGCAGCAGCTACTGTCTCAACTTGCTGATCTACTTAAAGGCAGTGTACTTAAAGGGGCAATGCATGTTTCTCTCACTCTCTCACACACATGGTGTTTGTCTCTGTCTCTCTCTGCCATGCTAACTCCCCTCCCTCCATTTGTGCTGCCTTGTAGAATGTGAGGCTACATGAACAACAATGTGTTAACACCTGAGGGCTCAGCCAGGTGCTAGTTCATCATTTAGCAGTAAGGCATTCCCTGGGAAATATCCCACCATCTGACTCCACCACCTCAACCAAGCTTCACAATCATCATTGCTGTGTACAGTATTAAATTGTTTGTTTAACATTTATACTGTGTATGTATATAATATAAGATAAAATAGTCTTTTGTCTGGTGAAAAAATTTCCCCTGGAACCTACACACACACCCCCCTCCCCATTTACATTAATTCTTATGGAGAAAATTGGATTCGCTTAACATCGTTTCACTTAAAGTAGCATTTTTCAGGAACATAACTACAACATTAAGCAAGGAGTTACTGTATAGTATTTTCTGTGTTCTCATTGACTTCATTTGCAGTTGTGAATGCTCAGCACTGCTGTAAATCAGACCCCAGGTCTCAAATTAGGCATCTGATAAAAAGGAACTGCCTGTGAAAGGAAGGAGTTCTACAGGCAAGTCTCATTCATCACCCATCCATGATTCATTGTCTGGTCACTGTCCATCCAGTGCATTGAATGAGGCGGGATCCTGTGGATAGAAGCATCTAATCATGTAATTATGGTATAGGCACATGTAATTAAAGACTGTATCATGCATATGCACAAGGGGCCCAGATTTATATTGTATAGAAAACCTTCAATGTGGCATTTCCTAACTTTTGAGTGCTTGACTTTGTAACTTTAATTTTCTTTAATGTCATTTTTTGATGTTATCTTATAGGCTTTTAAAAAAGCAAATTGAAGAAACAAATTTCATCATGTGGTATCATATTGATACCTACATGGGTCACAAACAGTGTTGGAAGCTTTTAGATCCACTGTACAGACCTCAATCACTTGAGCTAATGGAGTAACTGATAATATTAGGTTGTCACTTTTTAGATGAAGCAGCCACTAAAGGGCTTTGCTGGAGTGCGCTCATGCAGTTGTAAGTGTTTTGTTTTTTTGGGTTTTTTGTTTTGTTAAAAACATAGTGGGGAAATACATTTTGTTGGAAAATTTTCCCCCGAACTACCTGAGACAGGCAGCCATCATGGAAAACTTCAGCTTGGCAAATAAGTGACTGAAAACAAGTTCTTTTTAATTGGAAGTTTTGGGCAACCTTCACTGTAGGGTGATGCTACCATTTCTGTGTATTTAAAAAAGGTCCGGAACTTCTAATGTTAGTCCTTGCTGAGAGCTCAAAATATAAACTCATCCCAGAGAAGACAGTCACTCAGAAACAAGACACTCCCTTCCCCCCACCACCTCTAGCCAAAGGCTCGTGACAAGGTGACTGCAATTATGGAGGGAACAGGACTGGAGAGTTAGGGAGGAGGCAGCGATACAGGGGGTTGGATACAGCTAGGGTGGCTATAGCAGTAGATGGGGAAGCTAGGAACAGTATATGAGGAGTTGAGGAAACTGGAATGGGCATAGTTGAGTCCTTGGCAGCAACCAACTTTGAAGGTTCAGGGGTATATTGATTCTGAAGTTCCTCTCCCTGTGGTCTGGGCTTTCCAGAGCTGAGCTGTGGAGTGGCTGCTCCCTTCTTGCCTCCCACCTGTTTGGTGGGAAGGGAGGAGGATACAACTGTTCAAGGCTGGCAGTGGGGTAAGGAGCAGCCATTGGCATCCCGCTCCTATCTTGCTCTCCCTTCACCTATGTGTAAGGGAGTGTGTGGCATCAAAAGTAAATGTGAGATGAGTGGCACTTGGCAGGTTTAGAGCAGCTGAGGTGGACAATGGGCTGAGTGAAGCAGGCAAGACCCCAAAGAGCTTTGTTCAGTGGCTCCCAGACTGCTCTTTCTCCCCGACGCAGCCCCTCTGCTCCCTACTCCCAGCTGACCCACCACACACACTACACCTGTGCTGGGGCTGGGGAGGAGATCCTGGCTGATGTCACTTGTGCTGACGAGATCACAGACAACTGATCAATTGGTGGCACCCAAATTATTCCCTGTATGTGTGTATCAGTCCTAGTCTTGCTGCCTTTGTACCACAGTGAGAGGTTTTTTTGTTTGGTTAGGTTTTTTTTCTGTTCTGCTCTGCTCTAAGCTCTGGAGAAGGGCTGCAGACCCTGTGTAACAGTATGGCACTCACCTCTTGTGAGTGGCCCTTCTGGTCAGATGCATCTGTGGTCTTTAAACAGTCCTGGCCCTTGTATTGGGCTGTACCCCCTGGGCTTCCTTCCTGGAGACAATGGTTTTGCCCTCTTCGTCTGTTCTGGTCCCTGATCGCCAGCTAGGCCTCTTAACAGTTCATTTTCCTTTCCGGGGGTTTATTGCTATCCAATTGTTGGCCACTTCCCCTGTGGCTTATGGGTAGGGCCCTACTAAATTCATGTCCATGAAAAACATGTCACTGACCATGAAATCTGGTCTTCTGCATGCTTTTACCCTATATTATACAGATTTCACAGGGGAGACAGCATTTCTCAAATTCAGGGTCCTGACCTAAAAGCCCAGGGGGATCACAAGGTTATTTGGGGGGCGAGGGGGTCACAGTATTGCCACCCTTACTTCTGCACTGCCTTCGGAACTGGGCAGCTGGAGAGCGGCAGCTGCTGGCCGGGAACCCTGCTCTAAAGGCAGTGCCCTGCCAGCAGCAGCGCAGAAGTCAGGGTGGCAATACCATACCATGCCACCCTGACTTCTGCACTGCTGCGTTCAGCGCTGGGCAGCCGGAGAGTTGCAGCTGCTGACTGAGGGCCCAGCTCTGCAGAATAAAGGTGGCAATACCATGCCATCCTTCCTTCTGCGCTGCTGCTGATGGTGGCTCTGCCTTCAGAGCTGGGTTCCTGGCTAGCAGCTGTGCTCTTCAGCTGCCCAGTTCTGAAGGCAACCCTGCCGCCATCAGCAGCATAGAAGTAAGGGTAGCAGTACTGCAATCCCTCCTACAATGATCTTGCAACTCCTTTTTGGGTCAGGACCCCTACAATAACAACACCGTGAAATTTCAGATTTAAATAGGCTGAAATCATGAAATTTTTAAACTCCCATGACTCTGAAATTGAGCAAAATGGACCATGAATTTGGTAGGGCCCTACTTATGGGGGAGGAGGACCGATGCCTGCCCACTTCTCTAGGTCCAGGAACCCTAAGAATAGCAGCCACGCACCACTGTGTCCCTTTAAAAAACTGTTTTCAGTTCCCTGTGCCACTTCTCTGTGGCCCCGGCCTTCACCAAAGCTTCACCCTTATTTCAGGGCTCTCTTGTGTTTGGGCCCAGCAGACCGCCAGGAGCTCTTTGTCTGAGCTGTCTGCAGTGCTGCAGTTCCCTTTGGCCAGCCAGGAGCACCAACTCCACTTCTCTGGCTCCAGCAAGGAACTGAATGGCTCTGCAGCTCCTCTTTATTTGGCCCTGATTGGCTGCTTCACTTGCAGCCAGTGTAGGCTGCTTTGAGGACTCCTCTACTGCTCCTTTTCTGGGACAGGTGTGACAGTACCCTGAGGCCTCCAGCAGGGGGTCTCTAGGCCAAGTCCACCCCATCACACCCTTTTATGTAAAGACTAATTTACAGTAAGGTTAAATTGATTCCCCAGTATCACAACATTGGTTACAATAAAAAACAGTAAACTTTGGAAAACCAAGAATAGCAGAGTTGAAGGTAATACTTTCCTCAAAAGAGAAGAACAATGAAACTCTCGACACCTTGCTCCTCAACATTACCTGCCTCTTTTCATATGTCCATTACAACTCCTAATGAGGGCTCCTCTTCATGTGCTCCAGTTGGATCTCTGTATGGTCTGTGATGCAATACTGATCATGAGAGTAACTGCTGCTGGCTAACAGATTAATTTAGCCATGATGAGCTGATGCTTTGCTTCCAGCTGCCATATTCATTTGGGAATTTCTTCAAATTACCTTCCTGTCATTTACACAGATCAGAAAGCAAATATTCCCCACAACCAAAAGAACAATGAGTTGCTGGTGCCCCAATGGTATTAGAGTTAATCTTCTTGGAAAGCTTTCCCTTTAAATTTGGTGCTTTCTTTTTAACTGGTGTTTTTTAATGTTATGCTCTTGCAATATATGGGATGCAGTCCTGCAGGAATTGCCATAAAATGGGGTCTGTTTGCAGGTTTTTGGCATGTATCCTTAATGCTGCACTTCTGGTTTGAGTTCTTAAATTCACACAGGAGGGGTACAGGGAACACAGACCAGTGTAATGGGCCACAATCTTAATTATACCTTAAAGTTTTGTCTGAATTCCTATTGCAATGACAGTTACCCAAATTCACAGTACTGCTGCCTAGGAAAATATGATTAGCACTGAGCTGTGCTTGCAGCTTCTTTTCCTCTTTCACTCAGTTCTGCAATATCCCCAAAGACCCCATTTTGCGGCTCTGTGTGGAGAAGTAGAAATTCTCTTTGCACTCATCCTCCTAATCCTTTTTTTCCCTACAGACAGCTTTTCTCTTATATCACAAAGGACAAGCAGACAGAGAGCCTGGTGGAGAAGCTGTGCCAGCGATTCCGGACAGCCAGGTGGGTTGCACTCTAACTTCCAGGAGTATAGTGAGAGTTCCCTGACTACCAGAGTGTGAGCCTGCTCCCATGGGGATGGCGTCAGGCTCCCATTGTGCTGCCCATATGACATGATAGTTCTGCAGACCCTGCTCTAGGTTGGGATCTTCCTTTCCCCACCTCCTTTTAAAACAAAAAAATTAAGGACTGTTGAGATTTATAAAGCTGTTTGCTATTATCACTCTGGCATTAGTGGAGAGGGTACATGACTTCAGCAGGGCCTGACTGCAGAAGGCCATAGCAGATTCCAAACTGTCAAGATTTAAATCCTGTCCACCATGCAATGAATGGTCTTATGCCCTTGAAAAGGCATCTGCTATGCACATTATTCTGCCTTGGGAAAGGACATATCCCCAGTACATGTTTGTTTGATCTACCTCCCGGACCTAAAAATCCAGAGACTTAAGGCTCTAATTACATTTACTTGAGCAGTCTGTGAAAGTTGTGCCTAATCCTGAGGAGGCAGGAGCCAAGATAGAGTCAAGAAGGCCATCTAGCAGTACCCTAGCAAGCAGGCACCAAGGTTTGAGTGGGAAGAAGAGAACGTTTAAAAACCTCAAAATCCAGAGCCAGCACCAGGATCCTTGACACGATCTCTGCATTCAGCATGACTGTTCCAGGAGATGTCCCTATTCACCATCTCCTAGCTTCAACTCTTCTCTTACATCAAGTAGGGATCCCTCTCCTCTCAGGTCAGGAATGGAACTCTCAGAAATTCTGGAAGCGCCCTGTTCTAAGCATCTGCACAACTGGCCAACTGCAGTTAGCCATCTGCAACCTGGTCAGTAACCTTATAACTCGCTATCTTGGCCTTGCTAAGATTACTAGGGTCCACCATTCCATATGTCTAGAAGCAGATCCATATTGTAAATGTTGAGGAAAAAGTAAAGAGCAACAGAGGGTCCTGTGGCACCTTTAAGACTAACAGAAGTATTGGGAGCATAAGCTTTCGTGGGTAAGAACCTCACTTCTTCAGATGCAAGTAATGGAAATCTCCAGAGGCAGGTATAAATCAGTATGGAGATAACGAGGTTAGTTCAATCAGGGAGGGTGAGGTGCTCTGCTAGCAGTTGAGGTGTGAACACCAAGGGAGGAGAAACTGCTTCTGTAGTTGGAAAGCCATTCACAGTCTTTGTTTAATCCTGATCTGATGGTGTCAAATTTGCAAATGAACTGGAGCTCAGCAGTTTCTCTTTGAAGTCTGGTCCTGAAGTTTTTTTGCTGTAAGATGGCTACCTCTACATCTGCTATTGTGTGGCCAGGGAGGTTGAAGTGTTCTCCTACAGGTTTTTGTATATTGCTATTCCTGATATCTGACTTGTGTCCATTTATCCTCTTGCGTAGTGACTGTCCAGTTTGGCCAATGTACATAGCAGAGGGGCATTGCTGGCATATGATGGCATATATAACATTGGTGGACGTGCAGGTGAATGAGCCGGTGATGTTGTAGCTGATCTGATTAGGTCCTGTGATGGTGTTGCTGGTGTAGATATGTGGGCAGAGTTGGCATCGAGGTTTGTTGCATGGGTTGGTTCCTGAGTTAGAGTTGTTATGGTGCGGTGCGTGGTTGCTGGTGAGAATATGCTTAAGGTTGGCGGGTTGTCTGTGGGCAAGGACTGGCCTGCCTCCCAAGGTCTGTGAAAGTGAGGGAACATTGTCCAGGATGGGTTGTAGATCACTGATGATGCGTTGGAGAGGTTTAAGCTGAGGACTGTAGGTGATGGCCAGTGGAATTCTGTTGGTTTCTTTTTTGGGCCTGTCTTGTAGCAGGAGGCTTCTGGGTACACGTCTGGCTCTGTTGATTTGTTTCTTTATTTCCTTGTGTGGGTATCGTAGTTTTGAGAATGCTTGGAGGAAAAAGTAATTGGTCTCTCTTGCCAGTAGCATCAGTGGCCAGGCCTGATGCTACTGGAAGATCTTTGTGAGCGAGAAGAGAGTTCTGGAGGCACTTCACCGTCCTCCTTCATCAAAGGAGTCTTCATCTTGACCAAACAGACACATTAACCCCAACTCTGGCCACAATGGTTCTTCAAGTGATAGTCTGTAAACATATTCCACTGTTGGTGGGGGGACATCACAAAGGGCAGAGCTGCCCCAATTGCACCCCAGTTCCTTCTCACTGCCCATTGCTAAGAGTCAGCGTATTCTCACTCTTATTCATCACTGTGCATTATTTGTAAAATATTTTAAAGTGGTTAGTGATAGTTAGCAGTGCAGTTTAATGTAGTGTTAGTATTTCTGTTAATTTTCTTCCTAGTTTGGATAATTTTATTTTGTTATTCAGGTTTTGGTTTTTGCTTCTCCTGTAATAATAACAGATCACAAATCAAAACTTTTTTTTTGTTTTGTTTCCCATCATGTTAAAAGATGGGCACACCTGGTGCTTATTTTGCCTAGGGGAGGATCACATCCCTGACCATGTTGACACCTGTTGGTCATTTTCAAAAAGAATATAGTGGGCTAAGGAGTCCTGCCTCATGGCACCTCTAATTGAATGAATAGTCCATTCATACTGACTCTGATCCTGGCTTCTCACCATTGGATGCATCTAAAGATCGAGGAACCTCAAGGTCAGTCCCTGCAGCTTCATCGTCCTTATTGTCAAGCTTGCATGACAAGCCTTAGGTCAGACCTCATATGGGAGCTTAAATATCACATGGACAAGCTGCACAGATCACCATCTCCAGTCCTGCTGTTCAGGCTCGTAAAAATTCCAGGCCATCTGACATTAAGGGTGCATCAAAATTTTGCAGTAGGTCCCTGAGCATCAATATTGATTCTGGTCGTGGCCCTGTGGGAAAAGACTTACCCCAGGTCTCTGCCAGCACAATCTCAATGATATTGACTTCATTGGTGCTGATATCATCCAGACAGCCACTAGCTGTATTGACAACTTTCATAGATTTTGTGTTACTACAGCAATCTGTTTTAGTGATGTCTTCTATGGCATCAGTATCTTCTACTTGTAATATCATAGTATTCACTATCCATGCTTCAAACCCCCTGGTACCAGCTCTGCTGAGAAGAGTGCAGAGCACAATGCATGTCTTTTAAAACTATGCTGCTTCATCTTCAGATCTGTCATTCTTTCCAGTAAATATTTTAAGCTGCTCTAAAACTTATTCTAAAATCCTCGCTATCTAGTAAGTAGAAGTATTAGGACACTTTGTTCATAACTCTGGATCTCTTGGATCCATAGAGGTCCACATCCGCCTGCTGCTGTGGGAATATGCAGAGGACTCCTGAAGAAGAAATGAAGGTTACCTATATGTAACAGGAGTTCTTCGAGATGCACTCTGTGTATTCATCTCTTGGGATGTGCCTCTTGGTGCCATTTTGGATGATGGAACTTTCTGGTAGCAATGTCTATTAGAGTACTCACATGATTCTCCTACCCTTCCCCTCAACATTCGAGCAGAGTTTTAATAGTATTACAGTATAACCTCAGTTACAAACACCAGAGTTACAAACTGACCAATCAACCACACACCTGATTTGGAACTGTAAGTACACAATAAGGCGGCAGTGGGGAGGGAAACAAATACAGTCCAGTACTGTGTTAAACGTAAAGTACTAAAGAAATAAAGGAAAAGTTTTTAAAAAATGACTAAGGAAACTGTTTCTGTGCTTGTTTCATTTAAATTAAGATGGTTAAAAGCAGCATAGTAGTAAAGTTTCAAAGCTGTAATCTTTCAAAGGTTTACAACTAAACATTGACTTAACCAATGTTTTGTACAGAGTTCTGAACATTTCAGACTTATGAACAACCTCCATTCCCAAGGTGGACAAGGGAGTGTGATTAGACAGAGTCCATCTCAAAGAAATCTGGTTACATGTATGTAACCTTTGAGTGTCCTCTGCATATTCCCACTCTTGGGATAGTTTGGCATTCAAGAATGGATGGAGGGATATTGAGTCCTAATTAAACAAGGATTGAAGTACAACTCTGTCAAACTAAGCAACAGCTCTGGCTGTCATGTTTAATGAAAGTGTGAATTGAACCACAAGTAGCAGCGTTACATATTTTCAATAAGAGGAAAATGCTGAGCACATGCTGCAGCAACTGAATTTGTAGAGTGAGCCCTAAAGACCAGCAAGGGGAGAGTGGGAAGAAATCTTATAACTCTTCACTATATGCTGTCTAAATCATCTAGAAAACGACTGGGCAGAAACAGTTTGACCTTTGTGTAGTGTCCAGCATAGGAAATAAACAATTTGGGAAGTCCCTGAAGTCTTAGTCCTGTCCAGAAACTAGGATAAAACTCGCATTACATCAAAAGCATGCAATTTGGATTCACCTTTAAGTATGGGGTCTAGGAAAGAAGACTGGTAGGTTAAAATATGAACATGGAAAGTCAGAAATTAAAGAAATCTGGGGTGAGGTCTTGTCGTTAGAAGTTGGTCCAATAAAAGATAATACCTCATCCACCTTCCTAATATCCTGGGATCAACAAGGTTGCTACAAAAACTCAGTTACAAACTGACTGACTGAGCCCACACTTGAACAAAGACAAGGACATTTGGTATCTAATCTGGTGATAAAAAGACTGATATTTCAGCAGTCCAAAAGGTTGAAAATAATCTGAATCACTGAATCCTTCAGTGACCATTCATGCAGTTGCATGGAATCTCTGCTCAGCCAATCAACAATCTTGTTGTGATCTCTCACTAATAAATGCTGTGTAGAATACACCAGTCCCATAGTATTATCGCCTTCTTGCAAAGTTAAGATAAACGAGCTCCGTCACATAATACATTGCTGACATATATCCCGGGGGAGGGATAGCTCAGTGGTTTGAGCATTGGCCTGCTAAACCCAGGGTTGTGAGTTCAATCCTTCGGGCCATTTAGGGATCTGGGACAAAAATCAGTCTGGGGATCAGTCCTTCTTTGAGCAGGGGGTTAACCTCCTGAGGTCCCTTCCAACCCTGATATTCTATGATTCTATTGTCCGTGGCAACTTGAACAACTGAATTCTTTACTTGGAGGAACAACTTGAGAGCTAGACAGATGGCCCTCAGTTGTTTTAACACATTTATGTGCAAATGGGATTCTTGGTGATTCCACAGGCCTCGAATTAATAAATTGCTGCAATGTTTCCAGAGTCGGTTGGAGGTCACATCTGATATAACTATTACAGTAGGAGGATGAAACCTCCTTTGAGAACATTCTCTGATCTCAGCCACCATGTTAAAGAGAATCATCACTCCAATATTTGAATATCTTGAACACACCACCCATACTGAGTTTGCGATTCACTGATATCCAGTGTTTGAAGTGGCCTCATTCTTAGTCACATATGTTGAGACCTAGTAAAGTCACCCCATTAAAATGGGGTCATGACCCACTTTGAGAGGGTTTTGGAAGTAATCTCTGAATGCTGGAGTGCAACTTAATAATTACACCAGTGAAGGAGATTCTCTGAGATGGTGACAGTAGAGACTTCTTGTTTATTAGAAGGCTCAAATTCTTGAACAGAGAACAAGTGAACTGAATGGTGTTTCTCGTTTCCTCTTCAGAAGAAGCCTTTAGGAGCCAATCGTCTAAATATGGGAAGAAAACAAAACAAAATCTGCTCAGATATGTTGCTACCGCAGAACGGCATTTGGTAAAAATTCTGAGCACCGCGGGAAAGGCTTGTATTGAAAATAGTCCTGACCAAGGGTGAAATGAAGATATTTGCATTGAGATGGTATTGTACAAATATGGGAGTAAGCATCCTTGAGATCGAGAGCAGCAAATCCGTCCAAAGTAGAAAGGGAGGGGATAAGTGATATGAGAATTAGCATTCTGAATTAGAACTTTCAGATATCTGTTTGGATTCCTGAGATCTAAAATCAGTCTGACATCTGTCCTTTGGGATAAGAAAATGAGGAAAATCCCATGTTGAAACTTAATGGAACTTCTTATTTGAGTGATTGCTTGTGCGTATTCCACAGTAGGTGTGCTTGCTCGCCATGTGCACCGGTGCCGGAAGTTTTTCCCCAGCAGTACCCGTAGGGGAGCACCCCTAGCAACCCCTGGAGTGGCGCCTCTATGCTGCACGCTCCCCCACCCTCAGTTTCTTCTTGCCACCAGTGAAGGTGTGAAAGAACTGCTCTGCTCCAGCTTGGCTGCAGCTTCCCTCTTGGACTCTGTTAGTTCATAGTTAGTACCAATAGTTAAAGTAGTCTAGTTTAGACTTAGTTTAGTGTGCCCGGGTCGGGGTATGCCCCGGGCTTTAAGTCGTGTGACACTTGCAAGCGGCCGATGCCCGTGAGTGATCTGCACGCGGACTGTTTACGCTGTCTAGGGGAAACCCATCTCAGCAATCGCTGCAATATTTGCAGATCCTTCAAGCCTCGGACCAAGAAGGAATGGGACGTTTGGCTCTGAGCCATTTTGATGGAGTCGGCCTTGACCCTGACTGTGCTGTTCCAAGTCGACACCAAGCACCGCGGCGTCGGTGCGCGGTGACCCTTCGGTGCCTTCCACCAGCCAGCACTGCTCCCCATCCGCAGGATGCTCCAAGAAAGCTAAGAGGTCTTCTCCACCGAAACACCGGAGTAAGACCCAGGGACAGACTAGACCTACGTTGGGCAGTTCTCGGTCTCTATCAGCCTCCTGGCCTCCAACTCAGGTTGAGTGGAGTAGCCCGGCCCACTCTGCGCCAAACTCCCCGGATGTTGATGCCTGGAGGCTCTGCAAGCGGCCCAGGATGTTATGTCTCTGCCAGTACTAGGGGCACCGCCACTGTTGGCTCCCCGGTCCAGAGGCAAGCCACCGCTTGGATCCCGACAGTCGCTGCCTGGTTGGTACGGTTCACGGTCTAGAGAATGTTCCCAATGCCATTCAGCGACCGCCCTGTGCGCAGTCCGTGCCGGTCCCCGTCGACCCCCACCATGTTGTCTGGCTGGGTACTGACTGGCAGGGGTTCCAAGCACTGCTCTGCCTCAAGGGACCGTAGACCTCACGAGGAGAGCATGCCCCGTCGAGACCGGGACAGACAGCACTGGGAGTCCTTGTCTCCGAGGCTACCGTAGCCCGTCGGGGTACGGGCATTGACGCCATTCCCGTAATTCGTCTCGCTCGAGGTCCCCGCTGCGGCACCGCTCCCACAGTTCCAGGCATCGATCGCCGTCACCTTGCCGTTGCGGATCCGCCCGTCAGAGCCTATCGCAGAGCAGCTGATACCGGCAGCACTCCCGCTCCTCCACACCGGGATCATGGTCTTGTGGTTAGCACTGTTCTTGACAACACCACTCCTCCTGGTCCCAGGATAGCGGCAGGTTGTATGCCAGCCCAGCCTCCTTTCGCAGCCATTAGTCAATGGGACAGGCTAGTCAGGCTGAACAGCCTGCTCTGCCGGTGCCACAGCAGGTGCCACAGTAGGTGCAGTGGCACCTGGCTCCTTGGCTGGCACCGTGGTACCAATGGGGCTCCCGGTGGTGGCTCACTCGGTGGCCGGAGCCTCGGAGAGACCGTCGGTCTCCTTATCTCAGCCTCCCAGGAAGGAGTCGGTGGGGCTTTCATCACCAGTTCTGCGCCCAGAGGGGGATCAAGTGGTGGGTCTTGTGTCACCGGTGGTTATGCAGAGTACTGCACCCCCATCCTCCTCATTCTTAGATGTGATTAGAGCCCCTCCTCCGCCTGTCCTGCAGGACGACTCTAAAGCCCACCAGGAACTGTTGAAAAGGGTGGCATCAAGCCTTAACCTTCAAGCCGAGGAGATGGAGGAACCCGCGGACTCCCTCTTCAACGTCCTTTCGGCCTCGGCACCACGTAGGGTGGCCCTCCCACTCTATGAAGGGGTGGCAAAGATTTTGAATGCCTTGTGGCAAACCCCGGCTTTCTTGCTCCCCATCTCTAAGAGGGTGGAACAGAAGTACTTCATGCCTGCCAAGGGGCATGAATACCTGTATACCCACCCTGCCCCCAACTCCCTGGTGGTTGAGTTGGTCAACCACAGGGAGAGGCAGGGCCAACCAGCCCCTACTCTTAAGAATAAAGCCTCAAGGAGACTTGATCTATTTGGGAGAAAGGTTTATTTGTCCTAGAGTTTCCAGTTAAGGGTGGCGAACCACTAAGCCCTCCTGGGGGGATACAAGTTCAATTTGTTGGGCTTTCCGCCCAAATTTGAAGACTCCCTCCAAGAGCGTGACAAAAAGGAGTTCAAGGCTCTGGAGGAGGGTACAGCGGCTGCCAGGGCAGCCCTTCAGGCAGCGTCAGATGCCGCGGATACGGCTGCAAGGTCTATGGCCTCTGCGGTGTCCATGAGGAGGGCGTCGTGGCTCCTGCTGTCTGGGCTGTCCAGCAAGGCGCAGAACTCCTTACAGGACCTTCCATTCGATGGCAAGGCCCTGTTTGCGGAACAGACGGACGTGAAATTGCACGGCCTGAAAGATTCCTGCACAACGCTTAAGACTCTTGGCCTCTATGTCCCGGCTCTGGCCAGGACCAAGTTTTAAGCCGCAGCAGGCTCCCACCCAGGCCACCAACGCTAAATATTCTCCAACTGGTTATGTGCTTTTTTTCCTGGAGTGGTCTCGGCCGACCTCGGACCGATGGGTCCTCAACACTGTCTCCCAGGGCTACACCTTCCAGTTTACCTCTACCCCGCCCTCCCACTCCCCGTCCCTCCTGGGGGACCCCTCTCAGGAGGCCCTGCTCAAGCAGGAGGTGGAGCGGCTCCTTGGCTTAGGAGCGGTGGAAGTGGTACTAGTGAAGTTCAGACACAAGGATTTCTACTCCCGCTACTTACTTATCCTGAAGGCCAAAGGGGGGCTCAGGCCCATCCTGGACCTGCGAGGCCTGAACCAGTACATGATAAAGCTCAAGTTTCACATGGAGGCCAGACAGACTATCACCCCCCTCCCTGGAACCCGGGGATTGGTATACTGCCTTTGATCTGCAGGATGAGTAGTTCCACATTCATATTTTTGAGGGGCACAGACATTTCCCCTGTTTCACAGTTGGGCAGGAACACCACCAAATTACAGTCCTCCCGTTTGGCCTGTCCACTGTTCCCAGGATATTCACAAAGTGCATGTCTGTGGTAGTGGCCTACCTCAGACGTCACGGGGTCCAGATCTTCCTCTATCTCAATGACTGGCTGGTCAAGGGCCGCTCCAGGTCGCAGGTTCAGAATCACGTGGCACTCCTGTCCACATGCACCACTCTGGGCCTGTTGGTAAATGACACCAAGTCCACGTTAGTCCCAGTGCAGCGCATAGAGTTTATTGGGGCAGTCCTGGACGCGATATTGGCCAGGGCCTCCCTCCTACCGGACAAGTTTGAGACCCTAAGGGAGCACATTGGTACAGTCACAAGGTTCCCTGTGACCACAGCCAGAGCGTACCTCGAGCTCCTGGGTCACATGTCAGCATGCGCACATGTGGTTCGCCGCGCACATGTGGTTCACCACGCCAGACTCAGGATGAGGCCCCTCCAGCTCTGGTTGGCCTCGGTGTTCTCCCAATCCAGAGACAGGATGGACAAAGTCCTCACTGTGCCCGAACCGGTGATCACCTCCTTACAATGGTGGTCCTTCCCGGGGAACATGCTCCACAGGGTCCCGTTCAGGGGCAAGCCCCCATCAGTGGAGCTGTTGTCTGATGCGTCGGACCTGGGGTGGGGAGCCTGCGTGGGGAATGTTCAGACCCAAGGTCTGTGGTCCACTCAGGACCTTGCCCTGCATATAAACGTCAAGGAGCTCAGGGCGGTCCGTCTGGCATGAGCAGCCTTCTGCTTGTACCTGGAGGGCAGAGTGGTCAGGGTTCTCATGGACAACACTGCTTTGATGTTTTACATCAACAGGCAAGATGGGGCCCCGCTCCTCTGCCAGGAAGCCCTCAGGCTGTGGGACTTCTGTATAGCTCACGATTTTTGCCTGGAAGCTCACCATTTACCGGGCGCCCGGAACCCGCGGGCGGATCGCCTGAGCTGAGACTTCTCCTCCCAGCACGAGTGGTCACTACGCTCAGAGGTGGTGCACAGGATTTTCCAAAAGTGGAGCACTCCCCAGGTGGACCTGTTCATGACACGGCAGAACCGCCAGTGTCCCCGCTTCTGCTCCAGGAGGGACTGGGGTGCAGGCGCCATCTCCAGTGCCTTCCTCCTATTGTGGTCGGGCCAGCTTCTCTATGCCTTCCCCCAGATCCCGTTGATCGGCAAGGTTTTGGGGAAGATAAAAATGGACAGGGTCCGGGTCCTCCTGACTGTCCCAGCATGGCCCAGGCAACATTGGTACAGGACTCTCACGAGTCTGGCTGTCGCCCCACTGTGGCCGTTGCCATCCTGCCTAGACCTGCTCTCCCAGGAACAGGGCCGCTTCCTCCACCCCAACCTAGCGGCACTCCACCTCACAGCTGGCTGCTCAATGGTTAGGCCGGGAGGAGAGGACGTGCTCGGAAGAGGTTCAGCTCATCCTCCTGGAAAGCAGATGGCCCTCCACACGTCGGGCCTACCTGGCAAAGTGGTCTTGGTTTTCCTGGTGGGCAGCTGATCGGGGTGTTTTGCCCCATGGCTGCTCCGATCCAACTCATTTTAGACTACCTCCTTCACCTTAGAGCCCAAGGCCTAGCGCCCTTGTCCGCCAAGGTGCACTTGGCGGCCATATTGGCCTTCCACCTGCCGGTGCAGGGACACACAGTATTCTTCCATGCTATGACTGGCTGATTCCTTAAGGGATTGGATTGTCTCTTCCCGTACGTTAGGCCCCCAGTCCCGCAGTGGGACCTGAACTTGGTGCTGGCCCAGTTGATGGGTCACCCGGTTGCCGGGTGCCCCATTTGCGCCGTTAGCTACATGCTCCTGGTCGCACCTCTCGTGGAAGATAGCCTTCCTGGTGGCAATCACATCAGCTAGATGGGTCTGGGAGCTCAGGGTCCTGACCTCTGAACCCCCGTACATGGTGTTCCATAAGGATAAGGTCCAGCTCCAACTGCATCCTTCATTCCTCCCCAAGGTGGTCTCCACCTACAACATGGGTCAGGACATCTTCCTGCAGGTGCTCCGTCCCAAACCCCATGCATCCAGTGAGGAGCGCCGCCTCCACATGCTGGATGTGAGATGGGCTCTGGCCTTTTACCATACAAAGCCATTCAGGAAGTCCTCGCAGCTGTTCATTGCCTCGGCCAAACGCATGAGAGGTCAGCTGATCTCCACTCAGCAGCTCTCCAACTGGATTACCTCGTGTATTCGTACCTGTTACGACCTGGCGGGAGTCCCCCCGCTGCCGATTGTGAGGGCACACTTGACTAGGGTTCAAGCCTCATTGGCTGCCTTTTTAGCCTATATCCCCATTCAGAACATTTGTAGGGCTGCCACATGGTCATTGGTCCACAGGTTCACCTTGCATTATGTGATCATCACCCAGACTAGGGAGGATGCCAGGTTCAGCAGGGCTGTGCTCTGTCCCGAGAATTTGTGAACTCCTACCCACCTCCAACAGATATAGCTTGGAATCACCTATTGCGGAATGCCCATGAGCAATCACTCGAAGAAGAAAAGGCAGTTACCTTTTCCGTAACTGGTGTTCTTCAAGATGAGTTGCTCGTGTCCATTCCACATCTCACCCTCCTTCCCCTCTGTTGGAGTTGTCTGGTAAAAAGGAACTGAGGATGGGGGGGGGGGTGCGCAGAATCCCTTATACCCCGCCATAGAGGTGCCACTCCAGGAGTTGCTAGGGGCGCTCCCCTACAGGTACTGCTAGAAGAAAAACTTCCGGCGCCAGTGCACGTGGCGAGCACACACACCTATTGTGGAATGGACATGAGCAACACATCTTGAAGAACACCAGTTACGGAAAAGGTAATTGTCTTTTTCTTTTTTTAATTGTCGTTGTTGCTTGTAGTAGAGTCTGTATTTCTGTCCTTAGTACAGAAAAGGGAGTTGAATGGGGGGTTGTGTGGAGGAAGGGAAGGTTTAACTATCCAGTTCAAATCCTTTTGTGTCCAAGACCCATCTGTCCAAGGTGATAATCTTCCATACATTGTAGAAATGACAGGCAGTCTCCAAAAATATGGGTAGAACTCCGATTGTTTTGCAGCCCTCAATTTTCCTGTCAAACCTGTGGTCTGACATTAGGCAATGAAGACTTAGCTGAAGAACTCTTTTTGTTCTTATCTGAGGTTTGAAGGCTTCCTCTATTGAGATTGAGGAGAGGATTGTTGCTGCTACTGGTATTTGTCTTTTTGGGTCAGAAGAGCAACAGGGTGGACAGTACTGCCTATGGCAGTGGTTCTCAAACTGTGGGTTGGGACCCCAAAGTGGGTCACTATCCCTGTCACAGAGTCCCCGGGCGATGCTCTGGAACTGCTCCCTACAAAGCCAGTCTGGACTCTGGTGAAGTCTCCTCTCTGTGAGCAGACTGTCTTCAGGGCAAGAAGCTCACATGGCTTCAACTTCCTGGGTCTGACCTTGGAGCAGTCAGCATCCTCTGCCCCTCCGTGTGTTTCCCACAGTGAGTCTGCCCAGGCGGGGTCCTGGGGAAGCCAGAGGGTCCTGCACCCCAACTTTGCAGTCAGACGTGACTCTTAGCCAGCCAGTAAAACAGAGATTTATTAGATGACAGGAACACGGTCTAAAACAGAGCTTGTAGGTACAGAGAATAAGACCCCTCAGCCGCGTCCATTTTGGGGGGCAGTGAGCCAGACACCCTCGTCTACACTTCACTCCTCGTCCCCAGCTAGCTCCAAACTGACTCACCCTCCAGCCCCTCCTCCTCTGGGCTTTGTCCCTTTCCCGGGCCAGGAGGTCACCTGATTCCTTTGTTCTCCAACACCTTTAGCTATCTCCTTGCAGGGGGAAGGGCCCAGGCCATTAGTTGCCAGGAGACAGTGTGTCGGCCATTTATGTGCACTGGTCCTTTGCTCTGCAACAATCACACCCCCTTATCCCATCACCCAGTGACTTAAGAAATGCATAGGGGAAACTGAGGCACCCCTACAGTATTCAGAGGAAACATTAAGAACAGTCCCACTTCGTCACAACCCCATTTTAATGGGGTCGCCAGGGCTGGCTTAGAATTGCTGGGGCCGAAGCCTGAGCCCCACCACCTGGGGCTGCAGCCAAAGCCTGAGTGCTTCCACCCTGGGTTGTGGGGCTTAGGTTACAGGCCCCCTGCCTGGGGCTGAAGCCCTTGGGCTTCGACTTTGCACCCCCACCCAGGGTGGCAGAGCTTGGGTGGGCTCATGCTTCAGTCTCCCCTCCTGGGGTCGTGTAGTAATTTTTGTTGTCAGAAGAGTGTTGCGGTGCAATAAATGTGGTATCTGAACATAGGAGCAGATTTCCTGCTAAAAGATTGTAGCAGACTAAGATCTAGTAGAAGACCTTGTCTTCCATTTTTTCTAAAACTTCATCAGGTTTAGCACTGAAGAGACCATCCCCTTCAAAAGGAAGGTTTTGTATTCTAGACTGTCTCTATAGGTAACAACAAAGATCTTAACCATGCACACCTATAGAGAGGTATTGAGGAAGCAATCAATCTGGAAGCAATGTCTGAAATATCAGAAGGCACTCTAAGTGCATGTATTGCAGCATTCTGACTTTTTCTGTTGAGGACACTAATTAATTTCCATCAATTCTCTGGAAGATTTTTGATGAAAAATGAAATCTTTTCCAAAAGGTGAAATTGATATCTCAACATTGCTGCTTGATAATTGCCACTCTTATTCAGAGAAGCTGAGGGGGGGGGGCAACAATTTTCTAAGATATTCCAGAAGGGTCCACCTCAAAAAAGTAATCAGATGCTCCCACACCCTGGAAGGAAAAACAAAATCCAGAAAACCTACCTGGAGATCATCAAGAAACCCAAAAAAGAGAAGTTGGTCTGATTAAAATATTACTATGACGGGTTGAATCATAGAAACGCCCTTGGGGCTGCCAACTGATGTGCCAAGACTACTTCTGCCCCTGCTTTCCTGCCCTGGCAGCTTAGGACTTCAGTGCCCTGCCTGGTTTGAGCCAGACCCGCTAGCCTGCTGCAAACCCAGACCCAGAGTCTGAACCATGTCCCCTAACAGCTGTAGGCCTAACTGAAAACAACTTACAGAAGTGTTCCTATCTTTAACACTCAGATGTCCAACTCCCCATGGGGTCCAAACCCCAAATAAATCCGTTTTACCCTGTATAAAGCTCATACAGGGTAAACTCCATAAATTGTTCACCCTCTGTAACACTGATAGAGAGAGATGCCCAGCTGTTTGCCCCCTCCAGGTATTAATACATACTGTGGATTAATTAAGAAGTAAAAAGTTATTTTATTAAATACAGAAAGTAGGATTTAAGTGGTTCCAAGTAGTGGCAGACAGAACAAAGTGAATTACCAAGTAAAATAAAATAAAACACGCAAATCTAAGCTTAATACCGTAAGAAAACAGTACAGACAAGAACTTCACCCTTAGAGGAATTCCAGTAAGCTTCCTTTTACAGACTAGTTGCTTTCTAGTCTGGGTCCAGCAATCACTCACACGCCCAGTAGTTACTGTCCTTTGTTCCAGTTTCTTTCAGGTATCCTTGGGGGTGGAGAGGCTATCCCTTTAGCCAGCTGAAGACAAAATGGAGGGGTCTCCCACAGGCTTAAATAGACTTTCTCTTGAGGTTGGAGACCTCCTCCACTCTCCTATGCAAAGTCCAGCTTCAAGATGGAGTTTTGGAGTCACATGGGCAAGCCACATGTTCATGCATGACTCAGTTTTTACCAGCCAAGCCACACTCCTGGGAAGGCTCAGATGTGGATTGGCATCTTAAGTTCATTGTTGGCTTAAGTGGTTTTTGATTTGGCACTTAATGTGCACTTTTCTCAAGAAGCTGACCAAATGCTCTACTAGGCTAGTTAAAATCAAGCCAGTACACAGACAATATTCATAACTTTGAATACAAAAATGATACATACATACAAATAGGATGAATACATTCAGAAGATCATAACCTCTTCATAGATCTATTACATGGCATATGTAGCCTAAAACATATTCCAGTACAATCCTATACAATCATAAGCATATTCCATAAACCCTTATGGGGGCCACCGTCACTATTACCTCTCCAGTCTTGTGTCTCTAACTTTCTAAAATGTTGAAAAGCAGATGAGTGGCTTCTGCCAAAGCTACTGAAAGCAATTTCAAAGTTGTAATGGAATCGGATAGCATTATCAGAGGGGGATGAAGCTGAAATAACACGCACATTATTGTCTGGGGAAGAATCACCCACAAATTCAAACTCCTGTTGAAATTCATGAGACCTCAATATCATCCTCCTAGGGCACTATATGAAAACTTTATCTTTGAACCCCACTCAGTGCTGCATCCACCATATCACCCACACTATGGTCTTTTTGGTGGCCATCACCTTGGCCAAAAGCGAATGTGCTCTCAGGCACTCATATAAGGATGAATTCAAACTGGAACAGGTACAGAGAAGGGCTACTAGGATGATCCGAGGAATGGAAAACCTGTCTTATGAAAGGAGACTCAAAGAGCTTGGCTTGTTTAGCCTAACCAAAAGAAGGCTGAGGGGAGATATGATTGCTCTTTATAAATATATCAGAGGGATAAATATCAGGGAGGGAGAGGAATTATTTAAGCTTAGTACCAATGTGGACACAAGAACAAATGGATATAAACTGGACATTAGGAAGTTTAGACTTGAAATTACATGAAGGTTTCTAACCATTAGAGGAGTGAAGTTCTGGAACAGCCTTCCAAGGGGAGTAGTGGGGGCAGAAGACCTATCTGGCTTCAAGACTAAGCTTGATAAGTTTATGGAGGGGATGGTATGATGGGATAGCCTAATTTTGGCAATTAATTGATCTTTGATTATTAGCAGGTAAATATGCCCAATGGTCTGTGATGGGATGTTAGATGGGGTGGGATCTGAGTTACTACATAGAATTCTTTCCTGGGTGCTGGTTGGTGAGTCTTGCCCACATGCTCAGGGTTTAACTGATCGCCATATTTGGGGTTGGGAAGGAATTTTCCTCCAGGGCTGATTGGCAGAGGCCCTGGAGGTTTTTCGCCTTCCTCTGCAGCGTGGGGCACGGGTCACTTGCTGGAGGATTCTCTGCACCTTGAGGTCTTTATACCACGATTTGAGGACTTCAGTAACTCAGACATAGGTTAGGGGTTTGTTACAGGAGTGAGTGGGTGAGATTCTGTGGGCTGCGTTGTGCAGGAGGTCAGACTAGATAATCATAATGGTCCCTTCTGACCTTAAAGTCTATGTGTATATATCTAAACTCCTATATATACCTACTTTTACAAGGACAAGAAAGTACTCAGACCTCCTATGAGATTAATTCCCAAAGTAGTTTGGTTTAAGTGGAAATTAATTAGCTTATCCGCATTCTTCCCAAAATCACACTCTGCACAAGGGAAGAAGCTACCCACTTCGGATGCATCCACAGCTCTGACTGACACTGCTACTTAGAAAAGATTGTGAGCTCAGGTGCATGAGGTATCCACATTGACTACAACATCTCAAACCACAGTTATTGTAGGATAAGTAACCATTCTGTTCTCCATTTCTGATATCTTCAGATCAAGACTGGATGCCTTTAGTCAAACACATGCTATTGGGCTCAACATTAATAACTAGGTGAAACTTAATAGGCTGTGGTATACAGGTCAGACTAAATCTGTGGTTTTCAATCTTTTTTCATTTTCAGACCCTTAAAAAAATTTCAAGTGGAGGAGCACACCTCTTTGGAAATCTTAGACAAAGCCTGTGGACTCCTAGGGGTGTGCAGACCACAGGTTGAAAACCACTGGGCTAGATGATCTAATTGTTCCTTCTGCCCTTAAATTCTATGAATCCTATACATTCAGTTAAACTGATTTTATAAGATTGCACCCGTTAGAGCAACTTGCTTAGTATATGCTCCTTCACTCTGAAGCTGAACACAATCTTTGTTTTCCCCAGAACAGAGCGTCAGTATCGAGACCTTTCTCATTGTCTCACTTTGCTTCCTCTCTCTGAACGAGGCCTCCGCAAGATGCAAGATAATTTTGATTGTTTTGCTGACAAGCTCCATGACGTGGCTGTCTATAACTGTTTCCTAGCTGCACTGGGCCGACTCCGCAGGTCGGTCACCCGACCAGAGACCAAGGTGAGAATCTGATAACTAATTCCGAGATTGGAAGAGTACTTCTGCTTCCAAGCTATCCCAGACTAGTACTGGCCAAAATCAAGGTGATTGTCCATGATGAGCTGCAAGACTAGATATAGCTGCTTCTATGCCATGATGAAGGATCACAAAGCTTGAGATGTAGGGAACTCCCATGGTGGGTTTGCTGAGCTTGCTGGGAGGTGCAGGGGGAATCTGGGCTGCAGCATGGAATCCCTTCCCCTCTCCCCACTTATCAGCTTCTGTCTCACTGTATCAGGCTCTGATTGAAGAGATGGAGCAGAAACTCCATGCCTGCCACAACCATGGTATGGATTCCACAGAGGTTCCCAAGGAGCCTCTATGCCAGGAGGGAGGCAAGACTCCCCTGCTAGAACCAGGAAAGAAGAGACAAGTAGCTGGTATGTTCTTTCTAAGGCTGCACAGTCCTAGCCTCTTTGTTCCTCCTATCCTGCAATCCAGGCAGAGTAGCTGTGAGTTTCTCACCCCTTTCAGGAAGCATGGCCTCTCTGCTTCTCTTGCAGGCTCCTGCCGCCGCCCCATGAGCATAGCCAACAGAGATGCAGACCCTTCTTTCATCACACCTCAATCCCGTGTGTCCAGGTGTTGCCGGGGTGCCGCACTGCGCCATTCCTCTCAGAAACCTGCCATCACCTTCTCTAGTGATGAGGAGAACTGCCCTGAGGATGGTAAGGACTCTGCGCATGCTAGAAGGCTATGAGGTGTGGGGGAAGAAGCCTGGACTGCCCTTTAATGGGATCTTACGGGTTGTTGCTGCCGTTGCTAAGGCCCATGTTGTAATGAGAGCTGGCATTTTTTTGAACCTCTGAAACTATTTATGAATTTGGGTCAAATTTGGCAAATAGTTTCAGCTGGGAGGGAAAATCGGAAATGTCAAATATTGGCATACTTTGAATTGACACTTCCAAAATATTTCGCTTAAAAAATGTCAATACTTTCTTCATCCTGGCCACTTTTTTTTTGTTTGTTTTAGTCAAGAAAAACAGAAAAAATTCTGTTCAGTTCAAAACAAACTGAATTTTTTATGGATTTTCCATTAAGGCCACCGAACTGAAAAATCAATTATTCACTCAGCTCTAATAATAATAAAGTTCCTCTCAGGCTTTCTTTGCATGTTCCTCCTAGGTTCCCAGTCCCAAATGATCCCATTATCTCTTGGGGGTGTAAGGCATTCACAGCTGTCTGGGAGGGAGGCCATGCCCCTTTGCCACAAGGCCTCAGGGGGGAATTAGCACTGGGGTCTCTGTCACTCAGTGGGGTAGAGCAGAAATGTCTATAAGCCCCAGCCCTTAGGCAGTGTGGGGCAGAACACAGTTAGGAGGCTCTGGCCTGTAGGCAGGGCAGAGCAGTAAAGTCCAGAAGCCCAAGCCCTCGGGCAGGGCAGAAAAGTCAGGAGGCTCTGGCCTGGGGTCAGGGCAGAACAATAATGAGTCCCTATGCCCAAGCCCTCAGACTGGACGGGACAGCAAAGTCTATAGGCCCAGGCCCTTAAACAGGGTGGACCGCTGACAAACACAAGCCTCTTGGCCTATGGTGGGGAGGTTGCCACCCCAGGGATGAGGTGGCTGGGGTTGGGAGACACAGGCCCACCGACTCCACTGCATCCAAGCACAGAGCCCTAACAGTGGCAGAGTGATCCGCCATTGGGTCAGTAGGGAAATCCGGCCGCAACACGCTGGACGGCTGTCAGTCAGCAACACAGCCAAACACTGCTCTGGCATTCTCTCTAGATCTCGGGCGCTGCAGCGGTTGCTGTCGGGTCTGAGCTCTAGCAACGGATGAGAGATGTCCTTCTCCTGCAGCAGCTCCTCTCCAACTGAGCTGGAGGGGCCTGCCTTTTATACTTTAGGTTCCTGTCCCACCCCTCTGCTTCCGGTGAGGCGAGCATGTGTGTCCTGGCTCTGGCCACCAGGGGACTGTCCATCTGGGAAGAAGGCCACACCCCCTTGCTGCAGAGGGCTGTAGATTATATTCTGGGTTACTAGTAACCTTGGCCCCCTTGCTTATGTCCTCTGGTATTCTGGGTATATGGGTATGCTGTCTCCTCAGTGACTGACACTCTGCTTCCTCCCTCTTAGAACTCTGTGCCGAATTGACAGAGGATGAAACACCAAGCAAGGTGACTCCCATTTCCCGAGCTTCTGCTTGCCGTGCTCTGTGACAAAATATCTCACAGATGTGTCTCAGTTATTAATAAGAAATAAAACTGGTTTTATTTTCTCTTCTGACTTCTGTGTTAAACCAACCATGTAGCCTTTTGACCATGCAAATGAGGAAATGGCAGAGCTGAGATTTACAGGGGCTCAGTCGTTGGGGTCTTACATCACATTGCAGATGGTACACTTGTCTTAAACTTGCTGAACATACAGCTGTTCTTAGAGTGCCGTCCCTATCTGTATTCCACATGTGGGAACACGTGCACCATATGCCTGAGATCAGAGATTTCTAACAAGCTGTGTCCGTTGTTCCGTGCCTGTGCAGTTGTTCTCCTTGTGCTCCAAACCCAAGGATATAAGAGGTGATGTGGGCTGATGCCTCTCCAGTTCCTTTTTACCACTGCATGGCCTGAATCAGAACTCTGTGTCCACAGATTTCTCTGTTTTTCTTTTTGTCTTAACAAACCTGCAAACATGTTGTAAATAGCTTTTAGTATTTTAGTATAGTTAGTATAACTAAATTTCTTTTTCCCTCCCTGTGGACAAAGACTATACCCAGAGTTCCAGGGCTTAAGAACGGTCTCTCCTGTCCCTGCTGCTTCTGTGTGAGTAACGAGCACCAGTGCAGTCTCTATTGTCTGAGAGAGGCACATATCTCCATTAAGTGCAACATTTGCCACTTGTTTCCCCCATGAACCTGCAAGGCTCAAGAATTCCAGCTAAGAAAACATATGGAGGAGGCTATGAGACCTCAGTCAGAACTGGGCCAGTGAGACTCCCTCTTCCACTCTACGGTACATCAACCTCAACAGATAAGCAGTGCTCCTTCAAGCCCAAACTCAGGAATAGAAGCTAGAGCTGATAAGCCCAAGGAGTTACTCTCATCAGAAGCCCTAGATGATAAGGGGCACACAAAAGCAGGAGGATCTGCTTCCAAAGAAAAGGGATCCCTCCCCGACTCTGTCCAAGTCCGGTATGTCCTTGCACATGGGTCCTAAAGACTTAAGTTCACTTAAAGCCTCTTGTCATGAGGGCAAGGGATGAAGGGGAGAGGAGCTGCCAATATCAACATCTGCACTGATTCCTTAGCCGAAGGATCAATGACACCATCTATGAGCTCCTTAGTAGACTCTTCGATGGTACCAGCCCATCACCATAAAGATTTGCTGTCCACAATGGCCATGAATGTGCCGGATCCATTGGTCCGGACAACCGGAATGTCTCTGACTCCAGGGTGAACCAAATTTTGCACCCAACCAGAGGATATCTTCACCCTATCTTATCCTCCATCTCCTTTTCCTTCACGTCCAATCCTCCTGAGCGAGATTGAGACACCAGAGGAGGAAGCTACCTCCAGGGGACAGGAGTGTTCCCCTCCTTCAGATTTTAGGCAGGAGTCTTCACCCACAGGTACCAACAGCTCTGCCGGTCAACAGCTCAGCCTTAACAGGACTCGGAGGCTCCAAGCAATCCTTCACCTCCACAGTGAGAGGTGAATTCGATCTGGGATCTGTCCACCATCCGATGCCATGCAGTCCCCCTCAACTGGTTGACTCTTCATAGTGGCCGTATTGTGGCCCAAGGGATCTCTACAGTAGACATCCCGGAGCTGTCCACGAGTCCCACCATATCTTTCCCAGGGAATACCTACTGGCTCCATCAGAGTCTGTGGGAGAGGAGATAGAACCAGATCTACAGGTACTGATTGGTGTTTCATCTTCCTCACCAGATGAGGCTGAAAAAAATTCAATTTGTTTTGAATTGAAACAGAATTTTGTGGGTTGTTTTTGTTGTTGTTCCCCTCAATAAAACATCTTTGCCATCCACACCTGACAACCACAGGCAATATCACAAGCTTCTAAAAAGAGTGGCAAATTACCTCCAGGTTCCACCAGAGGAGGTCCAAAATACCCAGCATTAGCTCCTTGACGTTTGATAAACTTCAGGTCACAGTAGGTGGCTCTCCCAGTAAACGAGGCAATCAAGAAACCAGCTTGGGTAGTCAGTAACACTCAAGCCTCCTGCTCCCTCACCCTGAAAAAGGACTGAGAAGCACTATTTTGTACCAGACAAAGTAGCAGTTTCTCGTCATATACCCAGCACCCAACTCCCTGGTGGTGCAAGCAGCCATTAAAAGGCCTAGGATACAACACCCCAAGGCTACATAGAGATAAGGGCTCTAAATGACTTTGACCCTCTGGGGAGGAAGATGTTTTCTTCTGCAAGTCTTCAATCCCACATTAACTACTGAGCTTTGTTTGCAAAATGATTTCAACAATTACTTGAAGATTTTGGACTTCAGGGACAAACTCCCTTCAGAGGACAGGGTGTAATTCCAGACCCTCATTGAGGAAAGCAAACTGGAAGCCAAAATGTCCCTTCAAGCTGCAGTGGTTGTAGTTGACACTGCAACTAGAAGGATAGCCACAGGAATAGTTGTGAGGTGGCTGCACTCCTTGGGGTTCTCCAGGAGATTCGTGATATCATAAAGACTTGTCTGTCAGTGAGTTTAATTTATCCTTCAAAAAATGCCAGAAGGTACGGAGACCTAGATATACAATTCTCTCTACTGCAACTACTCAACATCATCCATCATCCATGGGTTATTTTTGACAGGACAATCAAGAATTGCCTGCACCTATTGATACCATCCACTACCACCTTATCCTCTTCACCCACAATTGGGGGGAATTGCATCAGACAAATGGGTACTAGAGATTATCCACTGCAGCTACTCTGTAGAGTTCTTTTCCTCCCTTGGCCTCCCCAAACCCTTGGCACCTGTGATGGGGTGTACCTGGCCCTTTGTAGCCCCCTGCTAGAGGTCTTGTGGTCCTACTACACCCTCTCCCAGGAAGGAGCATCAGAGGTGGGTCCTCCAGGCCTGCCTAGAAAGGCCTCGTGGGAGAAGCCAAAGCAGGCTCAGATAAAAGGAACTGCAGAGTCTGAGCAGGTCAGTTCTTGGCTTGGACCAGAGGGGTAAGGAAGGGAGTTCCTCTCTGGCCATAGGAGCTTGACTGGCTGCATTTACTTAAGCTGGGAGAAAGAGGACCTGTGAGCTTGAACCCTCAAGATAAGGGGTAGAGATAAAAGGGTCATGTGGGAGAGGCCTAGGGAAGTAGCAGCTATTAGTTGAAGGCAGCAGTAAATGACTGCTGTTTATAAGCTCCCTGGGTTGGAGGCTGGAGTAGTGAGTGGGTCAGGGTCTCCCCACTAGCAAAGTGGTCTAAGCCCTACAAAGGGGACAAGGCTTGAATTTAAAGGGCCCAGAGACAGGTCTCAAGACCTGTGAGGTCACATAGTTTTTTGTTGGACTTTTTCTACCTCGGAAGGGGTTTATTCTGACTGTGACTTGGCTGGAGGGCTGAGCTCCTAAAGACCTGCCAAGTGATGTTGACAGCCTACAAGGGGACACCCAGGGCAAGAAAAGGCCTGCAGTAACAGATGCAGCAGCAGGAGATGTTCAAGAGGTGAGTGCCCCCTGTCACAGCCCCTCTTCAAGGACTATTCTTATATGGAGAGTCTCTCTTTCAAGGGACCTGTTTTGGCTCACTTCTTATGCCATCTAAATTAATACAGGTGTTAATATAATCCAGTTACTGTTGACTACTAAACACTGTTAAACTAAATTCAGGATTTGATATACAGAGACCTTCATCTGCTTAGTACCATGGCGTGCACACCATTAAAAATCCTTTTAACTTTTTATTAAAAAGAAAAGGAAAAACAGTTGAAAGATTTGAAATGTAAAGTATTAAATAAGGCTTTCATTTTTACAACATCCGTTTTTCCCTTTAGCTGGAGAAAGTTTTAGAAGGAACACACCACCACCACCACCACCACCACCACACACACCCCCCTTAGATAGTAACAACTGTCCTTTTGGGGAAAAGAGTAGTTAGTTGAAATTGGCTGGAGCTGCTGTTGAAGTCCAATCCCATTTCATCCCAGGTAATGTTTAGGATTCAGCAGGAGCCAGTAGAAGTGGTGATGTCACCTGAATCCAATTCTCTGGCCCTGCCTGGTCAGAACATCCCTCAGGATTAAAATGATAAAGGCCTGTGGTCCCAGAAGACAGTGGGGGTGGCAACCATGATGGTGAAGCTTGCTTCAGTAGCCAATTCTCCCCCACCCCCATGTCTTTCTTTAAGGACATACGAAGGAAATGGTGGGTGGAATAGCCCATCCCCTCATAAGTTTGTTCACTAACTAGGCCTAATGTCCAACACCAATTTGGCTTATTAATTTTTGATCCTATATTTTTATTTAGCAAGTATGATCATAACCAGGGGTTCTATTTTCTGTGATTGGGGGGGGGAGATTCTGATTTTTTTTTTTTAAATCCATTATTTTCTGCAATTAAAATGAAATGCTGAACTTTAGTTTCCCTAGCCACACTATAGATAGGTATCAGTTGAACAGAATGTTTTATTGATACCCCTGTGACATTCTGTACCATGGGGGAACACCCATATTCTTCTTCGAGTGATTGCTCATATCAATTCCAGTTAGGTGTGTGCGCGTGCCGCGTGCACGGATGTCGGAAACTTTTACCCTAGCAGCTACCCGTCAGGCCGGCTGGGGAGCCCCCTGGAGTGGCGCCGAAATGGCCATCTATATAAGCCCCTGCCAGCCCGACCTCCCTTCAGTTCCTTCTTACCGCCTGTGACGGTTGTTGGAACAGTGGTCTCTTGTCTTGTTAAGTGTTCCACTTATACCTAGCGTTCTCTCTTATCTTCATTGTAAATAGTTAGTAAGTGGTAATCTTTCCTTTATAGTGTTAAGTGTAGTTTAGCTGTTAAGGGGCCGGTCTTGTCAAAGACTGCCCTGCGGGGCCCTGGGGCATGCCGTCTCAGGGCTTCAGGCCTTGCAAGTCTTGCAGCAGGCCCATGCCCACGGGCGACCCCCACGATTCCTGTCTCAGGAAGATAAAGCAGATAAGTGCAAGATTTGTAAAGCGTTCAAACCTCGAACGCGTAAGGAGAGGGAGTTCCGTCTTAGGCAACTCCTCATGGAGTCGGCCCTCTCAAGACACGGGCCCGAGCACCTCGGTGCGGAGCACCTCTCCGGCACCGCAGAAGATCCCGCGCTCCTCTCGGGACCAGCGTTCTCCCAGGCCGCAAAAACATCCACCTCGGCACCGCTCCCATTCCCCGGTTGCTGCCAAGAAGCAATTTCTGGGAGGACCTTCTCATAGAATCGAGATGGTTGTCACGGGCCCCGACGGTGCGGTGCAAGACCCTGGGATTTTTAAGAGCAGGTTGGACAAACACCTGTTAGGGATGGTCTAGAAATGCTTAGTCCTACCATGACTGCAGGGGACTGGATGAGATGGCCTCTTGAGGTCCCTTCCAGTCCTATGATTGTCCAGCAAGGGAGCTACAATTCATTGACTCACCTGCATAAGGCCACACCAGGGGAATTGATCAACCTTGCTTGGGAACTCAGCAATGCCCACCAGACATGCCTGGACTTGTGTTCTCCAAGCACATGGACTAAGGATATAATATAGAATACAGGCCAGGCCTGCCCCCACCCATGCTGCAAGCAACAAAGACACTCAGAAGATTCCAACAAAGGAGACTGGCCCAGGTTTAAGGAACAAGCCTGTATAGGAAGGGCTGCAGTATCTAGTGAGGTGAGAAAAACTGCTTAATCTAGATGTTGCCCAGTCTAATAGGGTTGAGAGTTTAGACTGTGTGCTTATATTATATTTTATTTTGGTAACTAACTCTGACTTTTTGCCTACCACTTATAATCACTTAATTTATCTTTTGTAGTCAATACATTTGTTTAACTGTTTATCTTTACCAGTGAGCTTGCCTGAAGTGTTGGTAAATCAGCTCAGGTTTGCAAAGGCTGGTGTATATCCACTTTCCATTGTTGAAGTGGTGAACCAATTAATAAATTTGCACTGCCCATCTTGAGCAGTGCAAGATGGTATATTCCTGAAGTTCAAGGCTGGGAGCTTGGGGGATTTGGCTGGTGCCTTTCTCTGTGTGATTCATGAGCGACTTTGGGAGTATTCATGCAATCTAGGTGTGGGGCTCTGCATGCAGTTGTGCTGAGTGATAACAGCGTGTGGAGGGATTTGCTGCTTGCCACTAGCAAAGCATTGTGAGAGACAGCCCAGCTGGAGAGTTAAGGGGGCACAGTGGTCCCATGCTGAAACCTGGGGATCCTGTCACCCCCCCCCCCCCGAGACTCCATTTTCCCGCTCTCTGTATTAACCAAACCGGCAGTCAGCCTGAGGCCCCCCCCCCTCACCCCCATCTTAAAATAAGTCATAGAGAGCTCTGCCCAATCTCCTTGTTTTTGATTATTCTATCTGGTTCTGGTTCCATTTAGATCAGCAAAAGGGGGGTTCCACTGTAAATGTTAAGCATTCAAAAATCGACCACAAGAGGGGGTGGTGTGCACATTGAATAAGTGACACTGGTACTTTCAATAAAATTTAGTTAGTTTTTTATTTTTTCACAAAATGTAAAAACTAAGGATTCTGTTTGTTTGTTTTTTTTTTTAAACAAATTCCATTTTTTCTGTGGCAAATAGATTTGTAGGATCCCTGATCATAACACAGCCCTTGAATTATATCAGTAGGCTTTAGTGTTTGGACTAATTCAGTATTTGTCTCTGTTTTATACCTTTTCCGATCAACACTTGTTATAGATTATTGTGACATCTTATGAATTTTCATGCACTTTCCACAGTTGAGCTGACAACTAGGATAAATTTGTAGGCCCAATTGTTAAAACAGGCCATAGAATGATTGCCACATAAGCACCAAGGAAAAGGGTCCTACTCCCCATATTTTAGTTCCCAAGAAAAATGGAGGATGGAGACTCTTGACCTTGAGCAATTGAACATTTTTACTCTCAAATCAAAATTCCGTATGGTTATGCTGGCATCAATAATCCCCTCCCTCCACGAGGGAATGTGGTTTGCAGCTCTTGACATAAAAGATGCTTATTCTCATGTGGATGCTCATCCATCCCACAAAAAGTTCTCATGTTTCTGGTAGGACAAGAATACTACCAGTTCAAAGTACTCCCATTTGGGCTAGCAGTGGCACCCAGGGCCGCCTTACTGGTGGCAGCCTAAATTAGGGTTACCATACTTAACAAATAAAAAAAGAGGACCCTCCATGAGGTCCTGGCCCCGCCCATTTCCCACCCCAACCCCGCCCTAACACCGCCCCCCCTCCCTCCCACTCCCAGCCACACGGAAAGGGCTGCCCGAGCGCTACCGGCTTCACAGTTTGCCGGGCAGCCCCCAGACCCTGCGCCCCTGGCTGGCGCTTCCCCAGTGCAGCTGGAGCCCGGGAGGGGAAGCACCCAGCCGGGGGCGCAGGGTCTGGAGGCTGCCCGGCAAACCGTGAAGCCGGTAGCGCTTGGGCTTCGGGCAGCCCCCTTGCCTCCGGACCCTGCGCCCCCAGCCGGGCACTTCCCCTCCCGGGCTCCGGCGGTGCAGGGTCCGGAGGCATGGGGGCTGCCCAAAGCCCGTAGCGCTCGGCTCTTAAACAGAGCTGAAGAGTCAGGGAGGAGCAGAGCCGCCGCGGCCGGAGGCTCTGCTCCTCCCCTGACTCTTCGGCTCTGTTTAAGAGCCGAGCTGCCCCAGCGCTACCGGCTTCGGGCAGCCCCCGTGCTTCCGGACCCTGCGCCGCTGGAGCCTGGGAGGGGAAGTGCCCGGCCGGCGGCTGGGGTCCGGAGGCAAGGGGGCTGCCTGAAGCCCATAGCGCTCGGGCAGCTCGGCTCTTAAACAGAGCCGAAGAGTCAGGGGAGGAGCAGAGCAGCCACAGGAGGGGAAGTGCCCGGCCGGCATTTTCCCGGACATGTTCGGCTTTTTGGCAATTCCCCCCGGATGGGGGTTTGATTGCCGAAAAGCCGGACATGTCCGGGAAAAACCGGACGTATGGTAACCCTACCTAAATGAGATGTCCAGGCTACACAGTCTTTCCATATGCGGATAACTGACTCCAGTCAGGTAGTGCAGTTGGTGATTGTTCTTGTTCCATCTTCTGACAACCTTGAGAATCTGCATCAACAATGAAAATTGCCTTTTGACTCCTGCAAGATCTAGCAATTTTTATAGACGCAATCCTAGATTTGATCTCGGCAAGGCCCTACTTCCCTATAGAAAGATTCCAGACCATGAACAATTTAATAAGACAGGTCACTTTCAGACCACAAACCACCATCAGTGTCTGCCTTTCTCTACTAGGCCACATTACATTGTGTACTTAAGAATGTAACAGCCATAATGGATCAGACCAATGGTCCACCTACCCCAGTATTCTGTCTTCCGACAGTGTCCAATGCCAGGTGTTTCAGAGGGCATGAACAGAACAGGCAAGCATAGAATGATCCATGCTGTCGTCCACTCCCAGCTTCTGACAAACAGAGGCTAGGAACACTCAGAGCATGGGGTTGTATCCCTGAGCTTGGCTAATAGCCAGATCTATTCTTCATGAATTTATCTAATTCTTTTTTTGAACCCTGTTACAGTTTTGCCTTCACAACATTCTGTGGCAATGAGTTCCACAGATTGACTCTCTTGTGTGAAGTACTTCCTTTTGTTTGTTTTAAACCTGCTGCTATTAATTTGATTGGGTGATCCCTGCAGTTGTGTTATGTGAAAGGGTAAATAATATCTCCTTATTCACTTTCTCCACACCAGTCAAGATTTTATACAGGTTTATCATGAAAAGTCCCAGTCATTTTAATCTCTCCTCATACAGAAGTTGTTCCATACCCTCATGATTTTTGTTGCTCTTTTCTGTAGTTTTTCCAATTCTAATAATCTTTTTTGAGATGGAGTGACTAAAACTGCATGTCAAGTATCAGGGGGTAGCCGTGTTAGTCTGTATCTACAAAAACAACAAGGAGTCTGGTGGCACCTTAAAGACTAACATTTATTTGGGCATAAGCTTTCGTGGGTAAAAACCTCACTTCTTCGGATGCATGCAGTATTGAAGGTGTGGGCGCGCCGTGGATTTATATAAAGGCATTATGATATTTTCTGTTTTATTATCTATCCCTTTCCTCATGATTCCCAACATTGTTAGCTTTTTTTGACTGTTGCTGCACAATGAGTGGATATTTTCAGAGAACTATCCACAATGACTCCAGGTTCATTCTTTCAGCTAATTTAGACTGTCAATTAATTGCAGTTAACACCTGCAATCAACTGAAAATAAAATTAAAACTTTTTTTAACTGTTAATTGCATACCTCTGGATGGGGAGGTAGGCATTGGCTGCAGACTGTCCACTCAGGTGCTGTTACCCAATCCGCCACCGGAGGGAGAGCAGAGAAGAGGAAGTGGCTCCTGGCTCCAGCCAAGAGGTAGGGATCCTGACCCTCCCGTGGCCTATTGCCTCTAGCCAGCCTCTCACTGCCCCATTGCATCCGGCTGGCCACTTGTTCCAGGAGGCACAGAGAACAGGAGCCTGGTGAGCTCAGCCTCCCTCCACCAGCCTTTTACAGTACTTGTATGAGATAAATTGAAATACTATTTATTTTTTATTACAGTGCAAAGATTTGTAGTGCAAAGATTTGTAATAAAAAATAATATAAAGTGAGCAGTGCATATTTTGTATTGTAATTGAAATCAATATATCTGAAAATGTAGAAAACATCCAAAATATTTAAATAAATGATATTCTGTTATTGTTTAACAGTGCGATTAAAACTGTGATTAATCACAATTTTTTTAATAGCTTGACAGCCCTATCATAACAATCTGTAACCCACTAACCCCCTTTTTGTCCTATTACTACAGGGGTGTTAAAGGGCCACTTCACATTGAATGGTCCCATTGGAATATGTGCTAACTACTTATTCTAAATTAGCTGTTAGACCAGCAGTTCTCAAACTGTGGGTTGGGACCCTGTTTTAATGGGGTGACCAGGGCTGGCAGTAGACTTGCTGGGGCACGGGGCCAAAGCCTGAGGGCTTCCACTCTGGGTGGTGGGGCTCAGGTTACAAGCCCCCGCTTGGGGTAGAAGCCCTTGGGCTTCAGTTTTGGCCCTACCCAGGGCTATGCTAAACCCAGGGTTATGAGTTCAATCCTGGATGGGGCCACTTAGGGATCTGGGGCAAAATCAGTACTTGGTCCTGCTAGTGAAGGCAGGGGGCTGGACTCAATGACCTTTCAAGGTCCCTTCCAGTTCTAAGAGATAGGATATCTCCATTAATTTATTTTATTAGGTTTAGACTTGCATATTTTATTTTACTTGGTAATTCACTTTGTTGTGTCTGTTTATTACTTGGAACCACTTGAATTCTACTTTTTGTATTTAATAAAATCACTTTTTACTTGTTAATTAACCCAGAGTATGTATTAATACCTGGGGGCAAACAGCTGTGCATCTCTCTCGATCAGTGTGATTAGAGGGTGAACAATTTATGAGTTTATCCTGTATAAGCTTTATAATGGATTTATGTGAGGTTTGGACCCCATTGGGAACTGGGCAGCTGAGGGTTGGAGACAGGAACACTTCTTAAGCTGTTTTCAGTTATGCCTGCAGCTTTTAGGGGATGTGGTTCAGACCTGGGTCTGTGTTTGTAGCAGGCTAGCGTGTCTGGCTCAAACAAGGCAAGGCAGCGAAGTCCCAAGCTGGCAGGGAAAGTAGGGGCAGAGGTAGTCTCGGCACATCAGGTAGCAGTCCCAAAGGGAGTATCTGTGATCCAACCCATCACAGTGGCGCAGTCGGCAGGATCTGTGCATAGCTGATTGCTTTGAGATACTGGTAGTGATTTTAAGTGAGTTTTGGGGGTGGTGGCTGGAGAACAGACAAAGTGGCTACTGGTTTGTTATTTTCTGTTTGCTTATTTTGGGGAAGGAAATAGAGGCAGGAAAATCAGCAACATGAGTGAGGCTCAGGAAAATGCTAGAACTGCACAGGTTGCAAATGGCTGAGAAAGAAAATGAACATAAAAGACAGATGGAATTAAAACAAATGGAAATTAATGCAGAAGCAGCCAGGGAGGAAGCTGCTCACAAGAGAGCCCTGGAGTTGACAGAGAAATACAGACCCAGATTGAGGCCCAGAAGCATAAACTGGCTGTTAGGGAGTGGAAGAGACAAAACCCTCCAGCAGCTGGCTCCACTTCCCAAAAATCCACAAATGGGAGCAACTATGTCCACAGTATGATGAATCCAGACATATTGCCAAATATTTCATCACCTTTGAGAGACACTACACCCTCCATGCTATCCCTGAAGATCAAAAGATGACCACATTGATAGCAAAATTGTCTGAAAGAGCTCTGGACATATTCAATAAGATGCCTACTGATGATGCTTCAAACTGGTAAATTTAAGGAACTGGTTTTGAAACCGTTTCAGATTACACCTGAAACCTACAGGTTAAATTCAGGAGTCTTAAGAGGGGATCTGGATTGAGTAATGTGTCTTATGTAAATGAAATGAGAGATTTGTTAGATAAGTGGATGAGGGGGAAAGGCATTACAAGCTTGGAAGAAATGTGTGATTTGGTGATGCAGGAACAATTCCTGAATGTGTGCAGTGATAATGTAAAACAGTATTTGTGGGACAAAAAGGTGAATGCAGTGGGAGAATTAGCTGTTGTTGCAGACTCTTACGAGCAGTCACAAGCTTCACTTAAACATAAACCACTGGCAGAGGGGTACAGGGTTGGTGGAAAGCAAAATCACCATTTTACCCCTGTGAAAAAGGAGGCTGGGCATTCATCTCCCCATTCCTCTGTTACTCGTCCCAAATCTCCTGTGCAAGCAGAGGAGCCCAAGGGGTGCTATAATTGTAAGTCCACTGGGCACCTGAGGAATAAATGTCCCTTGCTGAGTGGAAACAAGCAGCAGGTAACGCATGAAGCTGCTGCTTCTCAGAGCCAGGCTGCTGCTGCCTCTTTCCACACAGGATTTGTAAAGGTTGCTTCCACACAGTGAGCATATGCATGCTGTTAAACTTAATGGGAAAGTTCTCCTTGGTTTAAGGGACACGGGTGCAGAGATTTCTGTGGTCAGGAGGGACCCAATCCAGAAGAAGGATTTGTTGCCAGGGCAAATGGCATAATTAGAACTGGTGGGAGATTACAAAGTCCTTGCACCTCTAGCTAACATACACATGGAAACTGATGGTTTGCAGGCTGAGCTGACTGTTGCAACAGTAGCACACAATTTTGCACCATTTCTACTGGGGAATGATTTCTTGGATGTGGCAGAATCTGTCCCAGGGTTGGTTGGCAGCGAGAAGAAATCTTGTGGTAAAAGCCCAGGGGGGAAGGTGGGGGAAAGGGGGTGTAGTCACATAGGCTGCTGAGGAAATAGGAGAATGTCCCTTAAATTCCTCTGTAGCAGTAAAGAATGCAGCTTTGGGGGCAGGAATGGTTGTAACCAGTTCCTGTAGCTCCGGGGCTCAAGGCAAGTCCCTGCCAGTGGGGCTGGACAAAGCCAGCTTCTGTCCTGTTATCTCCCGGGGGGAGGGGAGAATTCCACCTTGTAATGGGGAGGCCTTCCCAGCTGCTGACTGCCAGGAAGTTGCAGGTCAGCAGGGAACAGGGCCTGCCCTGGGGTACACAGAGATATTTATCCCGATGGTGGAAGTTGGGGTCCTGGTAACCGCTGTGGTGGGAACAGACCCTAGGGACTCTGTAGCTGGTAGCAAGCCCAACCTGAGGGAAAGGGGGTGGGAATTTTGCTGGCCAGTGAAGGGTCTGTCATAACTGGTAGCTGTGAGCCCACAGCTGGACCAGGGTCACCTTCCCTTTTGGGGAGACGCAGGAGTGTCTGATCCAGAGGGGAGCCCAGAGAGGGAAGTCCAAATGGAAGGTGATGGGGGACCAGAGAGTCTGCCCACCTTTTGTAAGGAGGCTCTTCCTCAGGAAGTGGGTGAAAAATCTGCATTTAAAATGCCAGACCCCTCTCCTGTAAATCAGGGTTTAAGGGAAGACTGGGGGTCAGATCTCCTGGGGGGAGAAAATCTTTGCCTTTGGGAAACTTCACAGGAATTTTAGGTATACTGCCTCCGCCATGGACAGTGTCCAAGTCTCCGGCAGTAAGTTCAGGAGGAGGGTGTGACGTTGCACCCCATAATGCTTTATGGAAATATGCTTATGAATGTATATATGACATAACTGGAATATGTTTTATGCTACATATGCCATGTAACACATCTCTGTAAAGGTTATGATCTACTGAATATATTCATCCTATTTGTATTCATGTATCATTTTTGTATTCAAAGTTATGAATATTGACTGTGTACTTGTTTGATTTTAAATAGCCTTAGTAAGGCATTTGGTCAGCTTCTTAAGAAAGAAATTTGCAAATTAACAGACAGTGGAACCTTGGAAGATTCCAATCCACATAAGAAGTCTACCTGAGGTCATTCAGGGAGCATGTGAACAATGGCTGCCACCTGTAAAGTTCTGAGTCATGCATGGACATGTGACTTGCCCATGTGTCTCCAAAACTCCAGCTTGCAGCTAGATTCTGCATAGGAGAGAGGAGGGGGTCTCCCCCACACAAGAGAGAGCCTATTTAAGCCCCTGGGAAACCCCTCCATTTTGTCTTCAGCTGGCTCAAGAGAGAGCCTCTCCACCCCCAAAGGATACCTGAAAGAAACTAGAACAAAGGACAGTAACCACAGGGGTGGGAGTGATTGCTGGACCCAGACTAGAAGGAAGCTAGTCTGTAAAAGAAGCTTACTGGAACATCTCTGAGGGTGAGATTTCATCTGTAATCACTTTCTTACTGTATTAGGTTTAGACTTGCATATTTTATTTTATTTTGCTTGGTAATTCACTTTGTTGTGTCTGTTATTACTTGGAACCACTTGAATCCTACTTTTTGTATTTAATAAAATCACTTTTTACTTATTAATTAACCCAGAGTATGTATTGATATCCGGGGGGGGGGGGGGGGGGCAAACAGCTGTGCATATCTCTTGATCAGTGTTATAGAGGGCGAAGAATTTATGAGTTTATCCTGTATAAGCTTTATAATGGATTTATGTGGGGTTTGGACCCCATTGGGAACTGGGCAGCTGAGGGTTGGAGACAGGAACACTTCTTAAGCTGTTTTCAGTTAAGCTTGCAGCTTTTAGGGGAAGTGGTTCAGACCTGGGTCTGTTTTTGTAGCAGGCTAGTGTGTCTGGTTCAAACAAGGCAAGGCACTGACATCCCAAGCTGACAGGGAAAGCAGGGGCAGAGGTAGTCTCGGCACATCAGGTGGCAGTCCCAAAGTGGGTTTCTGTGATCCAACCTGTCAGACATACCTCATCTAAACATACATAAAATAAGCTTTCAAAGATATAATGTTTTGAAATGTGAAGGGTGGATATATTAAATTCCAAAAATATGGCCCTTTTTGGAGGATTGCTCCACACCTATCTATACCATCGGCATCCTCTTTTAATACTGCTCACTAATCACCCATGTGTGGTATAGCACTCAAATAAGAAATGGGGGTTATTTACTTATAACTTCTTTGAGATGTGAGGTCCTTATCTGTATTCCACTCCTCCCCCTCCTTCCTCTCTGCTTCAGATATCTGATTTGGAGTAAGAATAGGAATTGATGAGGCAACAGTCCACATTGCCTCTTTTACCCTGACTTCAGAGCACAAGGGAGCAACTGCATAGACGTGGACTCATGAACACTACTTGCTCCAAGTCTCTGATCTTAGGCACATAGAGCATATGTGTACCCAGGTATGGAATACAGATAAAGACCACACATCTCAAAGAAGCTCCAGTTACAGGTAAGTAAAGTCTATTTTATGGAATAAGCAGCTGTCAGGGTGGATAACAATATTGACTTTTTAAAATCAATGTTTTATTTAAATCAGGTTTATTATTTACATGCTGCTAGATATTTACTTTTTCTTCTTCGAGTGATTGTTCACGTCCTTCCAGTTAGGTGTATGTGTTCGTGTGCACGGACATCAGAAACTTTTTCCCTTAGCAGCTCCTGTCGGGATGGCGGGGGAGCCCCCTAGAGTGGCGCCCTTATGGTGGTGAATATAGTACCATGTTGACCTGACCCCTCTTCAATTCCTTCTTACCGTCCGTGGCAGCATTGGAACATTCTCTCACTTGCGAGTGATCCCTTAACCTTTCAGTCTTCTAGTTAGAGTTGTTCTTAGATAGTTATCAGTTAGTTAAATACCATTGTATTCAGGTGTCTGGAAGCTAGTTCCAGCACCAGCTTCTGGCTGCGGGGCATGCCGCAAGCCCAGGGTTTCAAAGCTTGTACCACATGCCACAAGTCTATGCCTAACAGCGATCCCCACGACTCCTGTCTCCGGTGTCTGAGAGGCTCATCAGGCAGAGTGTTGCAAAATCTGCAAGGCCTTCAAATCGTGCACTAAGAAAGAAAGACTTTCGCCTTAAGCAGTTGCTTATGGAGGCTGCGTTACAACCACTGGCCCCAGATCGACCAGCACCGGGCCTGGCTTCCTCAGTGCAAAGTGCCCTGGCATAAATCACCGTCACCGAGGAGGGACGACCAACCTCAGCACCGGTCGACCTCTCTGGCACAGACTAAGCATCACAAGAAAGGGGAAAGAGGGCCCTCTCCCCAAAGAACTGCCAAGATGCCTGTGTGGTGAACTGGAATGGCATTGCATGGAATGCCCAGACTTGGACACTTGGGAAATGGTGCCCGATGGCGTTGTGGAACGGCATCTGGTCGCCGCAGGTAGGTTCGCCTCCGGTGCCATAACCTCGCGCTGGTTCATGGCTGCCGGAGAGTAGCGGGACGCCAAGCTTGAACAGGAACGGTGCCGTGAGCAGTGCCGAGACTGTGACCTTGACCGGTGCACCATTGCTGATTTCCCTCTGGATGGCACCCTCTTAGGCGGTGCCAGAGTCTTCTCCCCGCACAAGAGGGGATTTGCTCAATGAGGTCTTTCACTGCCTCGAAAATGTCGGGCATGGAGGGGTGTTACAGGTCCTCCTCCAGACATTCATTGGCACTGAACTCGCTGGGTACCAGACTGAGTGGGGCCTGAGGCACCGGAGTCATAGAATCATAGAATATCAGGGTTGGAAGGGACCTCAGGAGGTCATCTAGTCCAACCCCCTACTCAAAGCAGGACCAATCCCCAGACAGATTTTTGTCCCAGTTCCCTAAATGGACCCCATGAGCCTACCATCAGCAACAGGGCACCATTTCCCGAGCATCCAAGTCTGGGCATTCCATGCAATGCCATTCCAGGTCACCACACAGGTGCACATCATGGGCAGGAGAGGCCACTCTCTCCAAGCCACCCTTGGATCCCCAAGAGCAACTGGCGATGGCAGACCCAATGCCTGCGGCGGTACCAACCACTACAACCCCTCGGGAGGTGTCAGCCCCATTGGGCCCTGAGGTGACCCAGGCCTATGGGGACCCACAGGAGGGTCTGGATGAGGGCAACCAGCAGCAACTCACTTCCTCCTCTTCCCCAGACGAGGCGGTGGCAGGTACATCAGTATCAGGACTGCCACCAATCGACCACAGGGCTCACCAAGAGCTGCTCTGCAGGATCACCCTCAATATGGGCCTCCAGGCGGAAGAAACGGTCAAGCAGGAGGATCTGATGGTGGACATCCTGGCTCCCAAGGGTCCCTCCAGAGTAGTCTCATAAAGACCATACAGACAAATTACAACACTGTATGGCAAACCCTGACCTCCATCACGCCGACGGCCAGGGGGTAGAAAGGAAATATTTTGCCCTATCCAAGGGCTACGAGTTCCTGTTCTGCCATCTGACTCCCCGCTTCCTGGTCATTTCAGCAGTCAACGAAAAGGAATGGCAGGGCCAACAAGCCTCGGCCCCAAAGGCCAAGGAGGCAAAGCATCTGGACCTCTTTGGTAGAAAGGTCTACTCATCCGGGGGCCTCCAACTACGTATAGGCAACCAGCAGGCGATCCTTAATAGACATAACTTCAACTCTTGGACGGCTGTGTCCAAGTTTAAGGATCGCCTGCCCCAGGTCTCGCAGTTGGAGTTTGCAGCGTTAATCGAGAAAGGAAAGGCGGTGGCTAAGACTTCGCTGGAAGCCTCCCTCGATTCAGCAGACTCTGCGGCCAGAACCATTGCCTCAGGGGTAGTCATGCGATGCTCAGCATGGCTTCAGGCGTCAGGCCTCCCTCCAGAGGTCTAGAACACCCTCCAAGGCCTCCCCTTCAAGAGCTCAGGCCTTTTCTTGGAGCAAACAGACTCCAGGCTGCACAGCCTTAAGGACTCTAGGGCCACCTTGAAGTCGCTAGGGATGCATACACCGGCAACCGAGAGAAAGCCCTTCAGGCCCCAGCCTCTGCAGCATTGGCAGTATCAACCCCACCCCAGACATGAGCCGTATCGCAGGCAGGGCAGAAAAACAGGCGTAGACAGAATAAACCACAGCCTGGAAACAAGCAAGGGTTTTGAAGGCGCACCCGAGGACAGTGTACCAACCCCGTACCTGGATCCATCCCCTCGGTTTTTAAACTGGCTATCCCACTTCTACCGTGCGTGGTCCCGTATAACATCGGACCGCTGGGTCCTAGGCATGGTGCAGGTGGGATACTCCCTCCAGCTCTCCTCCTTCCCTCCCTTCCACCCACCTTCCCTGTCCCTCTTCAGGGACCCCCCTCACGAGCATCTCCTTATGCAGGAGGTCTGTTCACTCCTCGAGATAGGGGCGGTGGAGGAGGTTCCACAGGAGCTAAGGGGAAAGGGGGTTTATTCCTGCTACTTCCTAATCCCCAAGGCAAAGGCGGGTCTTCGACCCATTTTAGACCTTTGCAGACTCAACAAATGTATGGTCAAACTCCCATTACGCATGGTCTCCCTAGGCACTATAATCCCATCACTGGATCTGGGAGATTGGTACGCTGCCCTCGACATGAAGGACGCCTATTTCCACACCACCATCCATCTGGCACACCTCCGGTTTGTCATAACCAACATCACTACCAGTTCACGGTTCTCCCGTTTGGCCTGTCCATAGCCCCCCGTGTGTTCACAAAGTGCATGGCAGTGGTGGCAGCCTTCCTGCGGAAAAGGCAAGTTCGAGTGCACCCATACCTCAATGATGGCTACTGACAGGTCATTCCAAGGACAAGCTCCAGTCCTATGTGACAATGGTCATGAACACCTTTCACAGACTGGGGCTAAGTCTACACTACGGGGGGGGGGGAGGTCGACCTAAGATACGCAACTTCAGCTACGTGAATAGCGTAGCTGGAGTTGCGTATTTTAGGTCGACTTACCTGGCTGTGAGGATAGCGGCAAGTTGACCGCTGCCGCGCCGCCGTCAACTCCGCTTCCGCCTCTTGCCACGGTGGATTTCCGGAGTCGACAGCAGAGCCATCGGGGATCGATATTATCGCGTCTTCACTAGATGCGATAAGTCGATCCCCAATAGATCGATTGCTACCCGCCAATCCGGCGAGTAGTGAGGACGTGCCCTGGGACTCCTCCTCAATGTATCCAAATCGTCACTCATACCTACCCAAAGGAGAGGGTTTATAGGGGTGGTCCTAGACTCAGTACAGGCAAAAGTGAGCCTTCCAGAGCCCAGGTTCCAAGCCATAGAGCAGATTGTCAAAACAATGCTTCAGTACCCCACCACGATAGTCAGGTGTTGCCTGCAGCTAATAGGACATATGGCAGCATGCACGTATGTGGTCAAGCATGCCCGACTGAGACTCGGGCCCATACGAGCATGGCTCGCACTGTCTTACCGCCCATCCCGAGACCCCCTGCACCTTGTGGCGATGATCCCAGGTCAGGTACAAGAATCCCTGCATTGGTGACCTGTGCTGGGGTCCCCTTCACCAAGCCCCAGCCTTCTCTGACGTTAGTAACAGATACGTCAGATCTGGTCTGGGATGCATATTAGGGGATCTGAGGACACAAGGCTTGTGGTCAAGGGACAAGATACCTCTCCATATCAACCTGAAGGAGTTCAGGGTGGTTTGTCTATTCTGCCAAACCTTTCACACCACTTTGCAAGGTCACAGTGTGACAGTCCTAACAGACAACACCACCGCCATGTTCTACATAAACAGGGCGGAGCCTGCTCCTCACCCCTCTGCCATGAGGCTCTTCTCCTCTGGACTCCTGTATAGCCCGATCCATTTTGCTAGAAGCATCCTACCTTCCAGGGGTATGGAACGAGATGGCGGATCGCTTCAGCAGGTCATACCATGTGCACGCGTGGTCAATCAGATCGGACATCATACAGTCAGTCTTCCATAGGTGGTGTTATCCCCAAGTAGACCTCTTCGCCACCAAGAGCAACTCACAGTGCCCTCAGTTCTGCTCATTCCAAAACCACAGTCCAGGTTCGATTGCCAATGCGTTCGTAATACCATGGGGCGTGGTGCTGAAGTATGTCTTTCCTCCTATCCCACTGGTCCACTGGGTCTTTCTCAAAATTCGCAGGGACGGGGCGATGGTAATCATGATTGCCCCATCCTGGCCACGGCAGGATTGGTACACGACCCTCCTAGAGCTGTCTGTAGATGCCCCAATAGCCCTGCCCCTCTTCCGGGATCTAATCACGTAGGACCACGGGCGCCTTCTCCACCCGAACCTGCAGTCTCTACATCTCATGTCTTGGAAACTCCGTGGCTAAATCCCATGGATAGCCAGTGCTCTCAATCAGTGAGACAGATTCTCCTTGGTAGTAGGAAACCTTCCACTAGGGCTACCTACCTGGCCAAGTGGAAAAGGTTTTCCTGCTGGTGTGAACCCAAGCATCTTCAACCGCTCCAGGTTCCTATCCCAGTTACTTTGGATTATCTCCTACACCTTAAGCAACAGGATCTGTCTCTTTCATCCATCAGGGTGCACCTGGCGGCCATTTCAGCTTTCCATCCAGGGGAGTCTGGGCACGCAGTGTTTTCAAAGCCCATGGTGGGGCGATTCCTTTAAGGGCTGGAGAGGGTGTTCCTGTATTCTCACCCACCAGTCCCAGTGTGGAACCTGAACCTGGTCCTCTCCAAACTCATGAGCCCATCGTTTGAGCCCCTGGCCACTCATTCCCTCCTCTACCTTTCTTGGAAGGTGGTGTTCCTGGTGGCCATTACATCGGCAAGGAGGGCATCTGAACTGAGAGCTCTCACCTCTGAACCCCCTTACACAGTGTTTCATAAGGACAAGGTGCAGCTTAGACCGCACCCCAAATTCCTCCCCAAGGTGGTCTCCCAATTCCACATGGGACAGGACATTTGCTTGCCAGTGTTCTTTCCAAAACCCCACACGAGCCCAAGACACCACAGCCTACACACGCTGGATGTCCGAAGAGCCTTAGTGTTCTACATAGGGCGCATGAAACCTTTCCACCAATCAACCCAATTGTTTGTTGCCATAGCCGATAGAATGAAGGGTCTTCCATTCTCTGCGCAACGCATATTGTCCTGGATCACAGACTGCATTTGCACATGCTACGAGCTGGCCAAGGTTCCAGCCCCAGCAATTACGGCCCATTCGACCAGAGCGCAAGCATCTTCAGCTGCCTTTCTGGTGCAGGTCCCCATCCAGGAAATCTGCAGGGCAGCCACCTGGTCTTCAGAGCACACGTTTACAGCTCATTATGCTGTCAACCACCAGGCCAGTGATGATGCAGCGGTCGGCAGAGCGGTTCTTCAATCAATCATTCCATGACTCCTATCCTCCTCCATTGGAATGAAATATCAGAGGGGTAGCCGTGTTAGTCTGGATCTGTAAAAAGCAACGAAGAGTCCTGTGGCACCTTATAGACTAACAAATGTATTGAAGCATAAGCTTTCGTGGGTGAATGCGTCTGACAAAGTGGGTATTCACCCACGAAAGCTTATGCTCCAATACATCTGTTAGTCTATAAGGTGCCACAGGACTCTTTGTTGCTAATTGGAATGGACGTGAACAATCACTCGAAGAAGAAAAGACGGTTACTTACCTCTCATAACTGTTCTTTGAGATATGTTGTTCATGTCCATCACGTCCACTCCCCTTCTCTGTCGGAGTCAACGGCAAGAAGGAACCGAAGGGAAGTCGGGCTAGCAGGGTACTATAAACACTGCCATAAGGGCACCACTCTAGGGGGCTCCCCTGCCGTCCTGATGGGAGCTTTTAAGGGAAAAAGTTTCCAATGTCCATGCATGCGACACACACATACCTAATTGAAATGGATGTGAACAACACATCTCAAAGAACAACAATTATGAGAGATAAGTAACTGCCTTCTTTCCATTTTGTAGTCTTTAATTGCTAAAGGAGATGCTCTTGTATTTTTCTTTAGTTCTTCTTCGAGTGCTTGCTCATATTGATTCCAATTAGGTGTGCACGCATTGCGTGCACGATCGTTGGAAGATTTTTACCCTAGCAACATCAGTGGCTCGGCTGAGGCGCCCCCTGGAGTGGTGCCATTATGGCACCGGATATATGCCCCTGCTGACCCAGCGCCCCCTCAGTTCCTTCTTACCACCCGTGACGGCCGTTGGAACTGTGGAACACGGCTTAGCTGATCTCCTCTTCCCTAGCTCTTAGCTTGTTTATACCTGTAGATAGTTGTTATAGAGTAGTTGTTAGTAGTTTCTAGTTGTAGTTGATAGTAGTTATTGTCTTTAGTGTACATAGTAATTGGAGGTAAGGGGTTTCTCCCCTTCCCTCCTTCCCGGTACCCAAGCTCATGCCTAGCTCTCCGGGTTTCAAACCGTGCTTGGCCTGCTTTAAGCTGATGCCTACGGGAGACCCCCCACAACTCCTGTTTGAAGTGCCTGGGGGAATCCCATCAATCAGATAAGTGCTGCATTTGTAAGGCATTCAAGTCTTGGACCAGAAGGGAGCGGGACTTTCGCTTGAAACAGCTCCTCATGGAAGCGGCACTTAGCTCAATGTCCTCAGCCCCGCGCCGAGACCCGGCACCGTCAGTCCGAAGCGCGCCTCCGGCACCGGAAACAACAGCTTCATGACCCGGCACTGGCAAAGACTCCCGGCACCGGACGTCTCTGGCACCGCTTGCTGTCTCCGGGACCGAAGAAGCAGCACAAGCAACCTGCTGCGCCTGTACAGTTGCCGGCACCACCTGTGCCCACCTTGGAGCAGCGTCCCGTGCCGGACGGCCCCGCAGAGACTCCAACTCTGGCACCGTCGATTCCGGCGCCACAAGCGCCGTTGAGTCCGGTGCACATAAGCTCCCCGGTGTGCACCGCAGTCGAGCTCGGCCTGTCTTCTACCCTGGAGACTTTCTTCACGGTACACAACCTGATTGTGCTCACCAAGCCGGGACCGTCACAACCTTCGGTACCGCCGGTGCGGGCTGTTCCCTCGATAGGGAAGCCCTCCACGATGCGCCCTCCATCGCAGAGCGAGATGGGTCGGCACCGATCCAGGCGCTGGTATCGTCCATGGCACTGCTTGCAGTCCTGGCACCGATCACCATCTCAGCACCAGTTGCACTTGCAGCACCGCTGTGCCTCTCGAAGATCTTCTTCCCGATATGGTTGGTACTGGTGCAACTCCCGGCACTGATCCCGCCAGTTTACTCAGAGTCATTCCCGGCACCGCTCCAGCCATAGATCTTCATCAAGGTCCATATCTGCCTCCCGGCACCGATACGACCGTTGGTCCAGGTCGCAGTACCGCTCGAGACCGCAGCTCCGGTCTCCATCTCCGCGGTGCGGGCCAACAACACAGGACAGTGCGACCCAGCATAAGCGATCGGCTCCACCTTGGCCGTCCTGCCCCAACTCGAGGTCGTCCCAAGGGGAGAGTGGCTACCACGTCCATGAACAAGACGCAGACGGTGCTAGCCAATGGCACGACAAGGGGCAGGATCCTGCTCAGGGACCCCCACAATGGTCCTTTTGGATCCCTTGGGCATACCATCAGGCCCAAGGTGTCCCATTGGGGGCTTCTCACTCTGCCCACTCCGAACCCCAGGTCCCAGAGGCCAGTCTCAGTCCGCCCCCCCCACCCCCCCGGGGCTCGGAAGCGACGGCCCTACCCTCAGCTCAGGCCCATGCCCCTAGCATGGTGAACCTAGGGCAGCCGGACCCCCCCCCCCCCCGCAAGATTGGCCCCAGGACCCATTGGTCCCGGGAGTATCCTCGTCTTCACCTGATGAGGCGGTGGTGTGCACGTCCTCCCCTAGCCCACCACCTATAGGCCTCCGTGCGCACCAAGACTTACTTCGTAGGGTGGCACAAAACATGAACCTCCAGGTGGAGGAGGTGTTGGAGGTCGAGGACCCAGTGGTGGACATTTTATCTGCCGATACTCCGACTCGTATATCCTTGCCGTTTATTTGGACCATCCAGGCTAATGCCATCACAATCTGGCAGTCTCCGGTGTCTATTCCTCCCACTGCCAAGGGGGTGAAGAGGAAGTACTTGGTCCCCTCCAAAGACTGAGTACTTGTACATTCACCCTCAACCGTGCTCCCTCGTTGTGCAGTCCGTTAATGAGAGGGAAAGACATGGCCAACAAGCTCCTGCTCCTAAATCCAAGGACGCTAGATGCCTGGATTTATTCGGCCGCAAGATCTATTCTACTGGTGGCCTACAACTCAGAGTGGCTAACCAGAAGGCCCTCTTGAGTCGTTATAATACCTGCAACTCGATGGGGAAGTTCAAAAAGCTTGTTCCTCAGGAGTCCAGGGAGGAGTTTGGGGCCTTGCTAGAGGAGGGCAAGAAAGTAGCCAGAACATCTTTGCAGGCTTCAATAGATGCGGCAGACTCGGCGGCTAGGACTCTAGCCTCGGGCATAGCTATGCGCCGCATTTCGTGGCTGCAGGTCTCCGGTCTCCCACCGGAACTGCAGCAAACAATTCAGAACCTGCCCTTTGATGGCTTGGGGCTATTTTTGGACAAAACTGACTCCAGACTCCAGAGTCTGAAGGATAACCGGGCCATCATGCATTCATTGGGCATGCATACCCTGGTGACGCAACGTAGGCCCTTTTGACCCCAACCACAGCGCACCTACTCTAACCCTCGGCTGAGACAGGACTTCTCTAGAAGAAGCGGCCAGGGTGGTAGGAGGAGGCAATCTGGTCCTCAGATGGACTTTTGAAGGTGCGCCCGAGGGCGGAGCACCAGTCTCCTTACAGGATCCTTCCCCACCTTTCACCAACTGCCTCTCCTATTTCTTCCCTGCATGGTCTCGCATAACGTCAGACCACTGGGGCCTATGCACGGTGGAAAGTGGATACTGACTTCAATTTGTTTTGTCCCCCCCTTCCCACCCTCCCTCCCCGTCCCTCTTCAGGGACCCCTCTCACGAGCAACGCCTCCTACAGGAGGTGCAAAAGCTCCTAACTATCGGCGCTATAGAGGAGGTTCCAAAGGATCTGAGGGGCAGGGGGTTTTACTCCCGCTACTTCCTAATCTCCAAGGCAAAGGGGGGGCTACAGCCCATTCTGGACCTGCGCGGACTCAACAAATTCATGGTAAAGTTTGAAGTTCTGCATGGTTTCCCTGGGGACCGTTATTCCTTCCCTGGATCCTAGAGACTGGTATGCCGCCCTCGACATGTACTTCAACAAAGCGATTTACCCGCCGCGCAGGCGCTTCCTTTGCTTTGTGGTCAACCAGCAGCACTTCCAATTTACCATCCTTCCCTTCGGCTATTCACGGCACTAAGGGTCTTTACAAAGTGTATGGCTGTCGTAGCTGCCTCACTCCATCAACATCAGATCCAAGTGTTTCCGTACCTCAACGACTGGCTCATTCGGGGTCGCTCCGAGCTTCAGGTGCAATCTCATGTTCAGTTCACCATGAACTTGTTCAGACAGCTGGGCCTGCTGCTCAATGTCGAAAAGTCCACTTTGCAGCCGACCCAAAGAATAGACTTAATTGCAGCAGTCCTGGATTCAAATCTCACCCATGCGTGTCTACCGCACTCCCGCTTCCAGTCCATGGCAAGCATTATCCACGTCCTCCAAAGCTTCCCGACCTCGACAGCACGCACATGCCTCGGTCTATTGGGACACATGGCATCTTGCACCTTCGTGACCAGACATGCCAGACTGCGCCTCTGTCCACTTCAGGCCTGGCTCTCATCAGTGTACCGCCCAGGCCGGGACAATTTCGACACAGTGCTCACAGTTCCGATGGAAGTCTTAACCTCCCTGGTTTGGTGGCTGAACCCCAACTTGGTATGTGGGGGAATGTCATTCCATGCCCCGCAGCCCTCCCTGGTCCTAACCACGGACGCATCATCTCTGGGCTGGGGCGCTCACCTTGCGGACCTTCGCGCACACGGCCTTTTGTCCACACAAGAAATAACCCTGCACATCAACGTACGGGAGCTGAGGGCAGTATGCCTGGCGTGTCAGGTGTTCCGCAAACACCTTCAGGGCCGTTGTGTCGCGGTTTTCACAGACAACACAACGGCCATGTTTTATATCAACAGACAAGGGGGAGCACGATCGTCCCCCCTCTGACAGGAAGCCATTCACCGTGGGAATTCTGCATAGCCCACTTGATCGACCTGGTGGCGTCGTTTCTCCCAGGAGTCCAGAACACCTTGGCAGATCGCCTCAGCAGATTCTTTCTGGCTCACGAGTGGTTGATTCGCCCGGACGTTATCCATTCTGTTTTCTGGAAGTGGGGGTTTCCCCACATAGACCTTTTAGTCTCTTGTGAGAATCGGAAGTGTTCTGCTCTCTCCAGGGGCGCTCCACGGGCTCCCTATCAGACGCCTTCCTGATGCCGTGGAAAGACCACCTGTTCTACGCCTTTCCTTCATTCCTGTTAGTCCACAAGGTCCTTCTCAAGATACGCAGAGACAAGGCCCGCTTAATCTTGATCACCCCGGCGTGGCCCAGGCAACATTGGTACACCATTATCCTTGATCTGTCGGTGACCACACCAATTCCACTCCCGTTATGTCCAGACCTGATCACTCAGGAGCACGGCCCACTGTGTCATCCGGACCTGCAATCCCTCCATCTCACAGCATGGATGCTGCGAGGCTAACTCAATCTGAGCTATGTTGCTCCCGCTCGGTGCAGCACGTACTCTTGGGTAGCAGAAAGCCCTCTACTAGGTCCACGTATCTGGCCAAGTGGAAGCGTTTCTCCTGCTGGTGTGCCCTGAGCAATACTGCCCCTCTGGAGGTGCCAGTACCTACCATCTTAGACTATCTCTTGTCCTTGAAACAGCAAGGCCTGGTGATTTCATCCATCAGAATACACCTAGCAGTGATTTCAGCCTTCCACCCGGGTGAAAATGGGCGCTTGGTTTTCTGGTCAGCAGGTTCCTCAAGGGATTGAAACGTCTGTACCCGCAAATTCGGCATCCGGCCCCTACGTGGGACCTCAACCTGGTCCTATCCAGACTCATAGGTGCCCTGTTGGAATGGATGGCCACTTGCTTGCTGCTGTACCGTTCCTGGAAAACAGCTTTCCTCGTCGCTATCACTTCAGCGAGACGCGTGTCGGAACTTCAAGCCCTCACGTCAGACCCACTGTATATGGTGTTTCATAAGGACAAGGTACAGCTGCGACCACACCCCGTCTTCCTTCCTAAGGTAGTATCTGCCTTCCATGTCAACCAAGACATCTTCCTTTCATTCTTCTACCCAAAGCCGCATGCTTCTCAACGAGAACAACAGCTGCATTCCCTAGATGTTCGCAGGGTCCTCGCCTTTTACATCGAACAAACGAAACCTTTTAGGAGGACGACCCAGCTGTTCGTAGCTGTGGCAGACCGGATGAAGGGCCTCCCGGTCTCCACACAGTGCATCTCATCCTGGATTACATCATGCATCTGTGCGTGCTATGACTTGGCTGGTGTCCCAACTACACACCTTACTGCCCACTCTACTCGGGCTCATGCTTCGTCCTCTGCCTTCCTGGCTCATGTGCCCATACAGGAGATCTGTAGGGCAGCAACTTGGTCATCAGTACATACCTTCACTTCCCACTATGCGATAGTGCAGCAGTCCAGGGGTGATGCTGCATTTGGTTCAGCGGTCCTTCACTCTGCGACTTCTAACTCCGACCTCACCGCCTAGGTAAGGCTTGGGAGTCACCTAATTGGAATCGATATGAGCAAGCACTCGAAGAAGAAACGACGGTTACTCACCTTTATAACTGTTGTTCTTCAAGATGTATTGCTCATATCCATTCCAAACCCGCCCTCCTTCCCCTCTGTCAGAGTAGCCGGCAAGAAGGAACTGAGGGGGCACTGGGTCGGCAGGGGCATATATCCGGCGCCATAAGGGCGCCACTCTAGGAGGGCGCCTCAGCCGACCCACTGAGTGTTGCTAGGGTAAAAATCTTCCGACGATCATTAGGGTGACCAGATCAGCAATATAAAATGTCGGGATGGGGGGGGGAAGCAAAAAAAAAGGGGGGGATGGAGAAAAAAAAAGGGGGGGAGTTTAAAAGGGGCCGCGCGCACTGCCCCCCCCCGCGGAACCTCCTGCCCCCCAGCCCGCCACTGGCATATGCGGCGCGCGGTAGGTCCAGGCGGGGGCAGCGCGGAGTGGGCAGGGGCCGAGTGGGCGGCGTGGGCGGAATCCCCGCTGCTGCCGGGGAGCCCCACACCTCTCCCTCCCACTCGTGGCTGCAGCTCCTTCCTGGCGGGATGTGCCTCCCGCCGCCCCGGCCACATGAGGCGCGCTTCCCCCACGCCTAATCTCCCTCCCGCCGGGAAGGAGCCGCTGGACGCATGCCGCATGTGCCCGGGCCGGGCCGGTGGGCGTGTCCCACCGGGAAGGAGCTGCAGCCGCAAGCGGGAGGGAGAGGCGTGGGGCTTCCCGGCAGCAGCAGGGATTCAGCCCCTGCCCCGCGCTGCCCCCGCCCGGACCCACCGCGCTGCCCCGCGCTGCTCTAATTGGAATGGATATGAGCAACACATCTCAAAGAACAACAGTTATAAAGGTGAGTAACCGTCTTTTTCCTACCTGTGAAGAGCATTTCTGATTTCACAGATTTTTCTCAAGGAATTTCACACTTAAATGCTTCTCTGTGCTGAAAAAGACAAGTCCAGGACCCCATTAATATCTTTACTGTGCAAACAATGCAAACATGAGTGGAAAGATCTCTCTAAGTAAAATCAGAAATTCTATTAACTAAAGACACAAGTACAACATATCCATTTTAGCAATGTACGTTATTCCATGTAGTAGACATTTTAAGAACTAACAGCATGTAAATAAAACAGCTGATGTAATTTTTTAAATAATGTATTTGCCTTGTCTTGGACCCGTCTAGGTTCCTCTCTAGACTGACTATCATGTAGTGTTCTCACCACAGGTGTCAGCTTCTTCCTTTTTCCCCCCGGAGTGCTCAGCCCGAGCCTCACCCCTTCTTCCTGCCCCCATTCCGCCCCACCTGTTCCCATTCACTTCCACCCCTTCTTCCTCCCAGCGCCTCCTGCATGCTGCAGAAGAGCTGATCTGCAGCAGGCCGGAGGCACTAAGGAGGAGGGGCAGCTGGGTGCTGGTGGGTGCTAAGCACCCACTAATTTTTTTTCTGTGGGTGCTCCATGACTCCACGGAGTCAGCACTGATGGTCCTCACCTAGGATCCTGGGTCATTCTCGTGGTCTGGCCTGGTGCTGACCATCTCAGTTTAGGCTTTCACAAGGTGCTTAGCTTAATACTTTCAAGCGTTCACTATCATTGGACTGCCTCAATATTTGGAGCCTATTGTGAGAGCCCTGAAAGTTCCAAGTTAAGTACCCAATAAATGGTGTCCCCTTCCGAAAATATGGCTGAATCTATTTTCAGATGCTCCACCACCGAAACATCTGGGCCCTTTCTAAAGCTTTACTATGACTCAAACATTTCCTCAGCTGTATTACCTATAGTAGTGCCCCATTTTCTGAATGTTTCCCTCTTCAGCTGGATCCCTGTAACCTGGTGCTGTGTCCTGTGCCTTCCTGTGCACTGTAGAAAAAATTAATTAAATCAGTTGTAGCTTGGCAAAGTCTCTGGTACGGAGTGACAAGGTAAGCTGCTCCCAGGACACAAATCCTACTGCACTTCACTCACTCACTCACACAACCTGCCAAAAAAAACCTCACTTCAGTGCTGCGGAAAAAAGCCCCCATGATCATTTTTCATGGAATGTGTATGGGGAAAAACGGATGCAATGAAGTAGATAGGCACTTTCTGGCTCTTTGGGCTGAGAGGAAGGAGCCCTAAAAGCTGCATCAACCATTGAGATGTAATTGTGAGAAGGGAAGAGAATCTGAGGCAATACAGGACAAATATCTGAACTAGGGGTAATAGCTGCAATACAAGTCTCCAGGTACTATTTCACTGATGTCCTCAACAAAAGAAGCAAATAGCGGATGACAGAATGGGTTGTTTCTTTCAACTTTTGTGTCAATTATTTCAGCAGTGAGCAATTAGATTAAGGCAAAATAGAGGTACTATTAACCTCACCCAGCTCTATGCTGCCCTTCAGTACTGATTCACAGTGCTGCTGCTGTTCTTGCACTGGGTCTCATTCTTCCCCACTGGCTCTGCTGATTACTTTCTGTCTTCGCACACGCACGCACACGCGTCCCCTGGCTGACTTCTGCACCCTGGTCTCCAAACAACGATCTCATTGCCACATTCAGATGGTGAGAAACTATAACAAAATGGGGGAAAATAAACAAATGAGGGGAGAGTGAGGCTGCTGATTTAGGAGGTAGGAATTTGCCTCTTGCTGTTTCCTGCATTGTGTGTCTGAGCCTGGGAAAGTCACAGCTTGACCTAGTGCTTTCCTAGTTGAGACTCTTGCTATGCTTGTTCCTCTGGAAACAGCCTGGTTCCTGCAGATGTTGCATGCTGAATACATGAATAGCTCAAAGGAACATACATTCATAGATTCCAGGGCCAGAAGGAACATTGTGATCATCTAGTCTGTCCTCCCATATAACACAGGTCATAGAATGGCCCCAAAATAATTTCTAGTGCATAGCTTTTAGAAAAACATCCAATCTGGATTTTAAAATGGCCTGTGAAGGAGAATCCACCACCACCCTTGATGTTCCAATAGTTAATTACCCTCGCTGTTATGCCTTATTTCCAGTCTGAATTTTGTCATCCTCAACTTTTTCAGGCATTGGTTCTTATTACTTTGCTGAACTGACGAGCCCATTATCAAATATTTGTTGCCCTTGTAGACTCCTATAGACTATAATCAAGTCACCCCTTAACCTCTTTATTAAGCTAAATAGGCTAAGCTCCTTGAGTCTATCGCTATATGCTATGTTTTCCAATCCTTTAATCATATTCTCGTAGCTCTTATTTAAACCCTGTCCAATTTATTAACATCCTTCAATTGTGTACACCAGAACTAGACGCAGTATTCCAGTAGCAATCACACCAGCATCAAATACAAAGGTAAAATAACCTCTCTATTCCTCAAGATTCCACTGTTTATGCATTCAAGGATTGCATTAGCCCTTTTGGCCACAGAGTCACACTGGGAGCACATGTTCAGCTGACTATCCACCGTGGCCCCCAAATCTTTTTCAGAGTCACTTCTTCCCAGCAGAGAGTCCCTCAGCATAGAAGTAGGGCCTACAATCTTTGTTCCTACATTTACATTTAGCTGTATCAAAACACATTGTTTGCTTTGCACCCAGCTTACCATGCAATCAAGCTTTCTCTATAGCATTGATCTGTCCTCTTCATTATTTACCACTCCCACAGTTTCTCTGTCACCTGCAGCCTTTATCGGTGATGATTTTATGTTTTCTTCCAGGGCATTGATAAAAATGTTAAATGTTCTTCTTTGAGTGCTTGCTCATGTCAGTTCCATTCTAGGTGTGCGCGTGCCCAGGTGCGTGGTCATTGGAGATTTTTTGCCTTAGCAGTACCCGTAGGGTTGGCTGTGGCACCCCCTTGAGTGCCATGCTCATGTTTCGGAACATGAGCGCCGCCGGCCCTACGCCTTCTCAGTTCCTTCTTACTGCCCGTGGTGGTTGGAGTGCCTTTCCTTGCATAGCAAGGGCTAGCCGTTTCATCTCTTCTGACTTTGAGCTTTAGGGCCTTGTAAATAGTTGCTTATAGTAGTTAGTGTTAAGGTAGTTGGTAAGTGTAGTTAGAGTCGCATTGGGGACTTTGCCCCAGGTGGGGCATGCCCCGTTCTCCTGGGTTTAAGCCCTGCACAGACTGTAACATGCCTATTCCTGTAAGTGACCCCCACAGCAGCTGCTCAAGTGCTTGGGGGGAATTGCATGTGAAGGACAAGTGTCGTATTTGTAAAAACTCTCAACTCAGGACTCTCAAAGAGTGTGATATTCATTTGAGGGCTCTCCTCATGTTGGCTGCCCTCCAACTGGCTTCCGAGCTGTCCCAGACGGATTCAACTCCTAGTACCTCGTTGCATAGTGCACCCCCGTCACCGGGCTTTGCCCAGCACCACTCTCCGACACCGGTGCCCAGTAAGAAAACTAAGAAGCATGGCTCCCTGGCACCAGGCAAGAAAGGCCATCTGGCAAAGGACCCAGTTCGGGCCGCCTGGCCATGCTGGAGCCACGCGGATGTGCCTCCCCAGTCAGGGCCCTTAGCTCCTTAAAGGATCCACCACTGACTCCCGGGAGTGGTAGGGGACCCAAACTTGTGGTGACACTGACGCCTTCCCAAGCTCCCCCAGCACTGAGAGAGCAAAGGCCTCCACCACCACCGACGGCATCATGTGTGCTTCAGGAAGCGGCAAAGGCTCCGTATGAGGGCAAGCCAGTTGCCAAGACCCCCCAGAGGGCAATGGAGCACCACATATCCCCTGGAGCCTAGGCAGCATTCTCCATCTCCACGTTGCAGATCTCTGGCGTCGCAGCCCAGATCCTTTGGGTCTTGCCCTTGGTCACCGGCACCACGTTCACAGTCCCTGCCATCTCGATGCGAACCATCTACGGGGAGGCACCAGTCACCATACTACCAGCACCGTTCACCCTCCCACCGGTCGTCCTCCCGACGCAGATCTTCGTCACCTGCCCCGTGGGAGCGCTCCCTGTCATGATACCAGTACCCCTGACATCAGCACTTGTCCTCCCACTCCAAGCACCTGTCTCCGACGGTGACAGTTGGCAGGCAAACACAGAAGGGCAGTTCAGCCCCTTGCTGAGACTCCACCGGTGCTATTGGGCACCAGAGGTCACATCGACGTCTACAGACTGCGTTGGCAGCACGGCCAGTGGTCAGCGCAGTGGGCCTATTGGAGTGCATGGGGTATGCCAGTGATGCCGATGCCCCCGTCACACCACTCAGCTGCTTCCACCTCAGAGCACCAGTTGATGGCACCAGCCGCACCAGGATCGGTGCATGAAATGCACTTGGAGGTCGGGATAGAGGAGACAGCTCCCACCGCAAACCTCCCTTCCCCCATGGGAGATGATGTCCCGGGGTCTGCCCGCAGCGGTACAATCATTGTCCTCATCCCCGGACAAGGCGGTAGCAGGACCCTTGAGGGCCAGCCCACCGGACAATTTTAAGGAACACCAGGCCCTGCTTCAAGGTGTGGCAGAAAACTTGGGCCTAGAGGTGGAGGAGATGGCCGAGCAGGCAGACACCTTGTTCAATGTGCTCTCGGGCTCTACTCCTGCCCGTGTTGCACTACCAGTGCATGACGGGTGTGACGTTGCACCCCATAATGCTTTATGGGAATATGCTTATAAATGTATATATGACATAACTGGAATATGTTTTATGCTACATATGCCATGTAACATATCTCTGTAAAGGTTATGATCTACTGAATATATTCATCCTATTTGTATGCATGTATCATTTTTGTATTCGAAGTTATGCATATCAGCTATGTACTCGTTTAATTTTAAGTAGCCTCAGTGAAGCAGTTGGTCAGCTTCCTGAGAAAAGACTATTCTCAGTAAGTGCCCAATCAAGAAATACTTAAGCCAACAATGAACTTGGAGATGTCAATCCACATCTGAGCTTTCCCAGGAATGTGGCCTGGCTGGTAAGGAACTCAGTCATGCATGGACATGTGACTTGCCCATGTGACTCCAAAACTCCATCTTGAAGCTGAATTTTGCCGGGGGGGGTCTCCACCCACAAGAGAAAGTCTATTTAAGCCCCTGGGAAACCCCTCCATTTTGTCTTCAGCTGGCTCAAGAGATAGCTTCTCCACCCCAAAGGTTATCTGAAGGAGATTGGAACAAAGGACAGTAACCACAGGGGTGGGAGTGATTGCTGGACCCAGACTAGGAGGAGGCTAGTTTGTAAAAGAAGCTTACTGGAACATCTCTGAGGGTGAGAGTTCATCTATAATCACTTTCTTACTGTGTTTTATTTTATTTTGTTTGGTAATTTACTTTGTTTTGTCTGTTATTACTTGGAACCACTTAAATCCTACTTTTTGTATTTAATAAAATCACTTTTTACTTGTTAATTAACCCAGAGTCTATATTAATACCTGGGGGGGGGGGGCAAACAGCTGTGCATATCTCTCTATAAGTGTTATAGAGGGCAAACAATTTATGAGTTTACCCTATATAAGCTTTATTCAGGGTAAAATGGATGTATGTGGGGTTTGGACCCCATTGGGAGTGGGAATCTGAGTGTTAGAGACAGGAACACTTCTTAAGCTGTTTTCAGTTAAGCCTGCAGCTGTTGGGGGATGTGGTTCAGACCTGGGTCTTGGTTTGTAGCAGGCAAGTGTGTCTGACTCAAACCAGACAGGGCACTGAAGTCCCCAGCTGCCAGGGGAAACAGGCTCAGGGGTAGTCTCAGCACATCTGTTGGCAATTCCCAAGGGGTTTTCTGTGATCCAACCCCTCACAACGGGGTCCTGAAAATTGCCAAGGCCCTCTGGCAAACCCTGTCATCCATCCCTCCCACGTCCAAAGGGGCCAAAAAGAAGTACTTCATCCCAGCCAAAGGATTCGAGTACCTTTATACCCACCCATCTCCAGACTCACTGGTCATCTCTGCGGCCAATGCGAAGGACAACCAGTTCAACTCCCAAAAATAAAGAGGCCAAAAGACTGGACCTTTTGGGGAGGAAAATGTATTCAACTGCCAGCCTGCAATTCTAAGTGGTGAACCACCAGGCCCTCTTGGGCAGGTATAATTTTGAATTTACGGAGGGAGTCTCATAAGTTAAGGAGCCCCTCCCTCAAGGGTTGGCCCAGGAATTCGGCACCCTGGTGGAGGAGGGTACCGTGGCAGCGAGGTGCTCTCTCCAAATGGCGGATGGGATGTGGTGGCCTCGGAGACTAGGGTGGTCACATCAGTAGTGGTAATGAGGCACAGTGCCTGGCTTCAAACCACTGGCCTGTCCCAAGAAATGCAGACCTCAATCCAGGATCTCCCATTCAATGGGCCACCCTTCGCTCGCTGAGTACGCTTACGCTGCAGTCTGCAAGGAAGCAGTTCTGGCCACCCCCGCCACCAAGGCCTTGGCAGCTTCATCAAGCCACGAGAAGGGATAGAGACACAAGCTTTAGTTGTCACCGCCCTTCCTCCTCCCAGTCACCCACGCAGCCCGGCCCGGCAAAGCAGCCTGGGGGCCACAAGCGCTCATTTTGAAGGTGCGCTTGAGAGCGACACCCCAGTCAACTCCCCGGATCCACCTGGTTCTTTTCTTGACCTTGTGCCTCCCTACTGTTCAGCCTGGTTGCAGGTCACATCGGACCGCTGGGTGCTGGATGTCAGGGCCGGCTTTAGGGCGATTCAGCTGATTCCCTGGAATCAGGCCCCACGCCACTAAGAGGGCCCTGCAACGTCCCGAAGGAGCTGCCGCCGAAGTCCCGCCACTGTCTTCGGCAGCAGCTCAATCGCTGCCGTGGAGGAAGGTCCCTCCACCAAGGTGCCGCCGAAGGCACTGGCAGCCAATTGAGCTGCTGCCGAAGTCCCGGCAATGTCGTCGTCGGCCGCTCAATCGTTGCCGCTGTCTTCAGCGGCATTTCGGTGGAGGGGCCTTCCTCCGCGGCAGCGATTGAGCTGCCACTGAAGACAGTGGTGGGATTTCAGTGGCAGCTCCTTCAAATTGGGCCCCGCAGTGCCTAAAGCCGGCCCTTCTGGACGTAGTATCTCGTAGCTATACTCTGCAATTCTTGGCCGCTCCTCCCTCCTACCTGCCCTCTTCCCCATCCCTCTTTAGGGACCCTTCTCACGAGCAACTCCTTGTTCAAGACGTTGAGAACCTCCTGCACCTGGGGGCAGTGGAGGAAGTCCCTCAGGATATGGACAATACCACTGCAATGTATTACATCAACAGGCAGGGCAGAGCCAGGTCATTGGCCCTTTGCCAAGAAGCTCTCCACCTTTGGGACTTTTGTGTGTGGCATGCCATTCATCTGGTAGCCGTGCACCTGCCAGGGACCAGGAACGAATTATCAGATCGCCTCAGCAGAACCTTCTCATCTTGCCACAAGTGGTCGCTCCACTCAGAGCCTGTCAGTGCAATCTTCCGGAAGTGGGGGACTCCCCAGGTGGACCTGTTCGTGTCCAGGCAGAACAGGAAATGCCATGTGTTCTGTTCAATCCGGGGGAGAGACAAGGGTTCCCTGTCAAATGCATTTCTCCTTCCATGGTCAGGGGCACTGATGTACGCCTTCCCGCCAGTGCCATTGATTCAGAGAGTCCTAGTGAAGATCAAACAGGACAGGGCAAAGGTTATCCTAATAGCCCCTGTGTGGCCTCGCCAGCACTGGTTTGGCACGCTGCTCAAAGAAGAAAAAACGGTTAATGTGTAACCCTTCTGCCAGGCGAAGCCAGCAGCAACTAGGGCCGGGTTCAATATTTAGGGATTCCTTTCCATTGATACAACACAGAATCAGCTTGACCCTCACCCAGTAACCTGGGAAAATTACACACCATCTCTGGGTGCCTATGAGAGACAATATTTCCCCACTTGCAAGCACAGAGTCTGTGTGTAGCAGAAAAACTTTTAACAAAAGGAGGGCAGTAACTGGGCGTTAATTTGGAAAAACACCGCAAACAGGGTTCATAAACCTAAACCGTCAGCAGAAGACCCACTGCTCACGTAAGATGGGCAAGTGAGCTTTGTGACTTTGTCCTCACCCACAACCACTTCAGATTTGGGGACAACTTATACCTTCAAGTCAGTGGCACTGCTATGGGTACCCGCATGGCCCCACAGTATGCCAACATTTTTATGGCTGACTTAGAACAACGCTTCCTCAGCTCTCGTCCCCTAGTGCCCCTCCTCTACTTGCGCTACATTGATGACATCTTCATCATATGGACCCACGGAAAGGAGGCCCTTGAAGAATTCCACCTGGACTTCAATAATTTCCACCCTACCATCAACCTCAGCCTGGACCAGTCCACACAAGAGATCCACTTCCTGGACACTACAGTACAAATAAGTGATGGTCACATAAACACCACCCTACACCGGAAACCTACTGACCGCTACACGTACCTACATGCCTCCAGCTTCCATCCAAGACACATCACACGATCCATTGTCTACAGCCAAGCCCTAAGATACAACCGAATTTGCTCCAACCCCTCAGACAGAGACAAACACCTACAAGATCTTTATCAAGCATTCGTAAAACTACAATACCCACCTGGGGAAGTGAGGAAACAGATTGACAGAGCAAGACGGGTACCCAGAAATCACCTACTACAGGACAGGCCCAACAAGGACAATAACAGAACACCACTGGCCATCACATACAGCCCCCAGCTAAAACCTCTCCAGCGCATTATCCACGATCTACAACCTATCCTGGAAAACGATCCCTCACTCTCACAGACCTTGGGAGGCAGGCCAGTCCTCGCTTACAGACAACCCCCCAACCTGAAGCAAATACTCACCAGCAACTACACACCACACCACAGAAACACCAACCCAGGAACCTATCCCTGTAGCAAACCTCGTTGCCTACTCTGTCCCCATATCTACTCTGGCAACAGCATTAGAGGACCCAACCACATCAGCCACACCATCAGGGGCTCATTCACCTGCACATCCACTAATGTCATATGTGCCATCATGTGCCAGCAATGCCCCTCTGCCATGTACATTGGCCAAACCGGACAGTCCCTCCACAAAAGAATAAATGGACACAAATCAGACATCAGGAATGGTAACATACACAAGCCAGTAAGTGAACACTTCAATCTCCCTGGTCATTCTATTACAGATTTAAAAGTCACTATCATTGAACAAAAAAACTTCAGAAACAGACTTCAAAGAGAAACAGCAGAACTAAAATTCATTTGCAAATTCAACACCATAATCTGGGCTTGAATAGGGACTGGGAGTGGCTGGCTCACTACAGAAGCAGCTTTTCCTCTCCTGGAATTGACACCTCCTCATCTATTATTGGGAGTGGACTACATCCACCCTGATTGAATTGGCCCTGTCAACACTGGTTCTCCACTTGTGAAGTAACTCCCTGCTCTCCATGTGTCAGTATATAATGCCTGCATCTGTAACTTTCACTCTATGCATCCGAAGAAGTGAGGTTTTTACTCACGAAAGCTCATGCCCAAATAAATCTGTTAGTCTTTAAGGTGCCACCAGACTCCTTGTTGTTTTTGTAAGATGGGCAGTGTCCTTTTCCCCTCAGGTTCTTAAGTCCTGCAACCCAAAATTCCCTTTAGCGTGCCCATCTCTTCTCTGCACCCCACTCACAGTTATTGTCCTTGGTCAGTGCAGACCCAGAGGTCAAAGGTGCATCTGCAGAATTCACCTCCCACGCTGGATGGAGGTAAGGAGGCACCTTACTTGCTCCACTGCTTGGGCACTTGTCCACTGTGCCTCTCCGCTAGCCACCCTGCTGGACACACCTCTCCACCTCTCGTTTGCCAGCCAACTGTCAGTCACCTTCTGTTGCCACGTGCCCCTCTGCTGTGACCTCTGCACATCAGTCTCTTAGTGATTTTTTAATCTCTTGGCAGGCAGGGCAGAAATAGTCCCACCGTAACTGATTTTTAGTTCTGATTGAGCATTTAAAATAACACAGAGGCTCCTAATGAAGTCTATTTAGCTCTTTCTTTGAACAGTGGGGAGGAACAGGTCAAAGTAGTCTGGAGACTTCTAGAGAGCATCCACACCTCCTGGCTGGGACATCTGTCCGTACACCTCTTACTTTCACGGGGCTCTGGCATTCGAGCCCCTGGCTTAATAGGGTCCTTTCAGCTGAAGGTGACCCCCCTCATTTGGGACAGGTAAGCACAGTCCTGCTTCCTGTATTCCTACAATAATTACAACATTTTGGTAACAGCATTTCACTTCCCCTGCATTCAGTACTAAAGTGATTTGTACCCAACACCAGTCAAAATTGATTACTTTGACACCACTCTATGTGCTGAATATCTAAGCAGAGCAGGAGCAAACTATATTTACATAAACAAATCCAGGGGAGCATTCATTCAGACCTGCTTACATTACCTTTTGGTAACTGTTGTTCTTCGAGATATCTTGCTCATGTCCATTCCATTACCTGCCCTCCTGCCCCTCTGTTGGAGTTGCCAGCAAGAAGGAACTGAGAGGGCATAGTGCCGGCGGCGCCTAATATACCGACGCATGAGTGTGGCACTCCAGAGGGCTCCACTGCCAACCCTATGGCTATCACTAAGGCATAAATCTCCGGCCATGCATGTGGGCGCGTGCACACCTAGAATGGAATGGACATGAGCAACGCATCTCGAAGAACAACAATTATGAAAAGGTAGGTAACCGTTTTTTGTAGGGCCATGATCTGCCCCCTGCAGGACTTCATTAGAAACACATACTCAGTGATGATTCCCCATTTACCATTAAATGTTGAGACCTATCATTTAGCCAGTTTTTAATCAATTTAATTTGTGTCCTATTAATTTTGTAGTTTAGTTTTTTAGTCAAAATATCATGCAGTACCAAGTCACATGCCTTCAGAAGTTTTAGGCCAATAGCCACAAAGGGACTTAGCCACTGCAATGCTGAGCATTGTGGTGCATAACTTTTAGAGGCCGAGAAAATCACAGGAACAACAGTGTAATCCGTAAAGCCTGAATTAGGCATCTAGACTCCTATACAGTGAATGGCAGGACAGAGGGGCCTTAGAATGTGATCCACAAAAGCTAGCATGATGAATGGGGAGCTGCCTAAGCTAGACAATGGGAGATGCAAATGACAGAGGTGTCTGCTCAGCCCTCCCCCTCTCACAGTGTTGGGCATCTCCCTGCAGCCGGGGCTTAAGTGCCATATCTTTGCATAGCAATCTATACAAGGGAACCCACTACCTGAAGTCAGACAACTGAGGAGCCTAAGCTGTTTCTTGTGAAAATGAATTAGGTGCCAGCCTTGCTCCACACAAAAGTGGGGAGAGGAGATAGTGGCCACCTTATAACTCTTAGCCCAGTGGTCAGAGCATTCACCTGGGATGGGGCAGACCTGAGTTCCGTTCCCTCCTCAGGCAAAGAACAAGGGTCTCCTACTTGTCTCAGGCATGTGCACTAATCACTGAGCTATGGGATAGCCTGATGTAGGGCTCCCTGTCAAAGCTGTGGCACTGTGGATAAATAATTGAAGAGGGACTGGATCCTGCGTTGGTGGGTGCCTAACCACTGGACTACACAGTCACATTCTCTCTTTGAACATGGGTCAGAGGCAGAGAGTGAGTCCCAGGTGAGTACTCTAACTGGGCTAAAACTTACAAGGTACCACCACCACTTCTCCTCCTGCTAGATTTTGAAAGGGACCTGAGCTGGTAGGCAGCCTCTGAGCACACTTGCTGGCTTGGATCCCACACATGAGATAGGCAGCCAAATGTTTCCCTGGTTCATGAATTGCTCTGGGCCTTACATGGGAGATAGGCTTCCGGGCACCTAATAGTGCACATGCCCAGAGGCAAAAATGTAGGCACCAGGTGAATTTAGCCACCTACAGGGTCAGCAGGAGTTTTGTGGATTGCAGTGGAGCTTAAAACTGGGACTTAGGCACCTAAGTACCTTTGTGGATCTGGGCCACGTATATTACATCAACACTATTATATTTATCAAACGTGTAATCTCCTCAAAAATATATCAAGTTGTTTGACAGGATCTATTTTCCATAAACTATGTTGATTGGCATTAGAAGAATCATAGAATATTAGGGTTGCAAGAAACCTTAGGAGGTCATCTAGTCCAACCCCCTGCTCAAAGCAGGACTACACCAACTAAATCATCCCAGCCAGGGCTTTGTCAAGCCGGGCCTTAAAAACCTCTAAGGATAGAGATTCCACCATCTCCCTAGGTAACCCATTTCAGTGCTTCACCGTCTTGGTGAAATAATTTTTCCTAATATCCAGCCTAGACCTCTCGCACTGCAACTTGAGACCATTGCTTCTTGTTTTGTCATCTGCCACCACTCAGAATAGCTGAGCTCCATCCTCTTTGGAACCCCCCTTCAGGTAGTTGAAGGCTGCCATCAAATCCCCCCTCACTCTTCTCTTCTGCAGACTAAATAAGCCCAGTTCCCTCAGCCTCTCCTCGTAAGTCATGTGCCCCAGCCCCCTAATCATTTTCATTGCCCTCCGCTGGACTCTCTCCAATTTATCCACATCCTTTTTGTAGTGGGGGGCCCAAAACTGGACGCAATACTCCAGATGTGGCCTCACCAGTCCCGAATAGAGGGGAATAATCACTTCCCTCGATCTGTTGGCAATGCTCCTACTAATGCAGCCCAATATGCCGTTAGCCTTCTTGGCAACAAGGGCACACTGTTGACTCATATCCAGCTTCTCATCCACTGTAATCCCCAGGTCCTTTTCTGCAGAACTGCCGCTTAGTCAGTCTGTCCCCAGCCTGTAGCGGTGCATGGGATTCTTTGGTCCTAAGTGTAGAACTGTGCGCTTGTCCTTGTTGAACGTCATCAGATTTCTTTTGGCCCAATCCTCCATTTTGTCTAGGTCACTCTGGACCCTATCCCTACCTCTCCAGTGTATCTACCTCTCCCCCCAGTTTAGTGTTATTCGCAAACTTGCTGAGGGTGCAATCCATCCCATCCTCCAGATCATTAATGAAGTTATTGAGCAAAACCCTGGACTGACCCTTGCGGCACTCTGCTTGATACTGGCTGCCAACTAGCCATCGAGTCATTGATCACTACCTGTTGAGCCCGATGATTTAGCCAGCTTTCTATCCACCTTATAGTCCATTCATACTACTTTAACTTGCTGGAAAGAATACTGTGGGATACCATATCAAAAGATTTGCTAAAGTCAAGATATATCACATCTACCATTTTCCCCATATCCACAGAGCCAGTTAGCCACTTTCTCTGATAGAAGACCTGTCAAGTTACCTGTTTCTCTGTGCTCTCTCTTCCCTCTGGGCCTAAGCCCCTTTCTACCCCTCTTTGGATAACGGTAGCTGTCTTCGCCAATAGCTACCATATGAGGAGATAGGTCAATGACTTGGAGATTGAGGAGGCTGCCAACTACTTTCCTCTTCCTGTGGAATCAGGAGAATCAAAGTCTTCCTGCATTGGGTAATTGGGATGTGCACAGGGATTTGCCAGCTTTGTCCAACCTCTGCTGTTCCCACTCTGTTCCCCTATGTTGCAGCCTAATCAAAGTAAAATGATGCTGGGACTGGATGACATGGGATGGATCATTTGATAATTGCCTGTTCTGTTGATTCCCTTTGAAGCACTTGCCATTGGCCACTATCGGAAGACAGGATACTGGGCTAGATGGACCATTGATCTGACCCAATGGCCATTCTTATATCAAATGGTGAGGGAAAAACCTTGCAGCCAGATCTTGGTTCTTTGCTTCAGTGGTAGCCTCCTGTTGGGCTCCTGCTACTACTGTGAGGACAGGATTTACAACTGACTGTCCTTATGTTAATGTTTTATCCTCTACCTATCTGCCATCAATCTCCCTATCCCCAACAGCTAATCACCAAATGACCATAAGTGATCTAAGCTTCCCATACAAACCCTGAACTACCATTCTGAAAATACAATGAAGATAACTAATCTCAGTGCCAGTTCTCTATCAGGATCAATACTGGAGTGACATTATTTTTGGCTCCAGTTGGTCCAACATTACCTCTTATTACAGTAGATAAAATACCTACCACCTCCCCTTCCACATATTTGTGAGCCAACTCAGACATACTTGGGTCTTCCAATCCTATTGCCCATTAACACCAGAAGCTCACCACTTCTGGATTATACTGATAAATGTACCATTTCTTAGCCTACATTCTATGATTTGATGAGGAGTCTCATTTACTCACTAAAATATGCAGTCTTAAACACCCACATATTCTGACTCAAGTACCACAGTTAGCTGAATTTGGACCTTGAATTTCCTGAATCATCTTTTTTTTTTTTTTTTTGCTTTAAAATAACTACAGTATTCTCAGTGTTATATTTCTAGATATCTTTTTATAGCCTTATCTAAATTTATCTGTGAATAAATTAAGATTGATATTTAACAAGGAAAACAAATACAAAATATTGTTCTGTGGTAAGTTAACATTGTGATTTAACAGTTAACTTTTGTGTGCTTGATTTCTCAACTCAGTGCTGCCTGTATTTTTGATTTTAACTTACCTTTTTTCCTTAAAGGGAAGAATGCTGCAAAAGGGTTAACTACCAAGCCTTAACTGAAGACAGTTGACATAATATGAAAAAACAACATGCATTTCACCTATGTCTCAATGTGCTTCACAAGTATCATCACTAGAGCTGCTCCAAACTCAGGAGTTCTGTCCCACAGGAAATGACATTTTAAAATTTCCCTTCATCCCAAATCAGAACAAAAAGTTAAATTTCCTATCAAATGAAATTTGAAAACATTTTGTTTCAACACTGTCAAAGCATTTCATTCAGATTTTTATATTATAAATTATCTCCCACAAACTAGAAATTTCAAAAAATAGTTTCAGAAATATCAAGTGACCTTATTGAAGTGCTCTGAAATGTCTTGATACTTTTTCATCAAAAATATAAACAAAATTAGTATGCTCCTGCAAAACATTTCAATGTTGTCAAATCAGCATTTTTCAATGGAAAAGTGTTTCATCTGAAAATTTTCAACAAGTTTGATCACCTTCTTACAGAATAGGAAATGGATTCAGTAGTTGCTAAAGTTCACACAGGAAGTCTTTTGACGGCTATTAGAAATAAATCCTAAATCTTCGGACTCCTGGATGTAGTCTAGACATAGCTATAGCAGTACTAAATCTATCAGTTTATAAACAGGTAATTAAAGCAGTACAACCCCCTTACATGAACACAGTAATATCAATATAATGGTGCTTATATTTACATGAATAAGGTACGGAAAGATAAGAACCTTTATACACACTAAGAGCTTTATTGATTTAACTACATACATTTCTAAACAGATTGTGTTTGTACCACTATAATGCTAAATATAGACTAGCCCTTAGTCCTGAGTCTAGACAAGGGAATCTTCCTCCACCTTAAACCTCCCTAGGTTAAAAGCAACAGGAAGAAATCAAATAGAAAATTCTAATGCACAGAAATGCTAAATCTTAAATAAATATTAAAAATATTAATAATGTGATAAAAAAAGGCATCGCCTACCCTGAAGACTTTGTAACCTTCCATTACTTTTTATTTAGACAAGTCAGATGTCTTCAAGTCTGCAGGGCCTGACAAAACACATCCTATAACACTTAAGGAACTGTCTGAGGAGATCTCTGAGCCATTAGAAATTATTTTCGAGAAACCGTGGAGAATAGGAAACATCCCAGAGGACTGGAAAAGGGCAAATATAGTAGCTATCTATAAAAAGGGGAATAAGGACAATCCAGGGAACTGTAGACCAGTAAGCTTAACTTCAGTACCTGGAAAGATACCGGAGCAAATAATCACTTTGTAAGCACCTAGAAGATAAGGTGATAAGTAACAGTCAACATGGATCACATCAAACCAACCTAATATCCTTCTTTGACAGGGTAACAAGTCTCACAGATAAGGGGGGAAGCAGTAGAAGTGATATATCTATACATTAGTAAGGCTTTTGATATTGTCTCATGACTTTCTCATAAGCAAACTAAGGAAATATAGCACAGAAAAACCTACTATAAGGGAGGGGGGTGCACAACTGGTTGGAAAACTGTACTCAGTAGTTATTAATGGTTCACAGTTGAGCTGGAAGAGCATATCCAGCAGGATTCCACAGAGATTTTTCCTGAGTCCTGTTCTATTCAATATCTTCATAAATGATTTGGATAATGGCAGAGAGGGGACATTTTTAAAGTTTGTAAATAATACTGAGCTAGGATGGTTTGCAACTTCTTTGGAGGACAGGGTCATAATTCAAAATGATCTGGCCAAACGAGAAATGGTCTGAAGTAAATAGGATGAAATTCAATAAGGACAAATGCAAAGTACTCCACTTAGGAAGGAACAATCAATTGCACATATAGAAAATGGGAAATGACTGCCTAGGAAGGAGTATTGCAGAAAAGAATCTAGCAGTTATGGTGGATCTCAAATTAAATGAGTCAACAGTGTAATTCTGTTGCAAAAAGAGGAAACATCATTCTGGGATGTGTCAGCAGGAGTGTTGTAAGCAAGACAAGAGAAGTAATTCTTCCACTCCACTCAACACTGATAAGGCTTCGACTGGAGTACTGCATCCAGTTCTGGACACCACACTTTGGGAAAGAGGTGGACAGACTAGAGAAAGTCCAGAGAAGAGCAACAAAAATAATTAAAGGTCTACATGACCTACGAGGAAAGATTGAAAAAAAAATTGGGTTTGTTTAGTCTGGAGAAGAGAAGACTAAGGGAGGACACGATAACAGTCCTGATACATAAAAGGTTGTTATAAAGAGGAGGGTGATAAATTGTTCTCCTTATCTTCAAAGGTCAGGACAAGTAGTAAATGGGCTTAAATTGCAGAAAAGGAGATTTAGGTCTGTCAGGGTTCCCTCCCCAGTCTGAACTCTGGGGTACAGATATGGGGACCCGCATGAAAGACCCCCAAAGCTTATATTCTACCAACTTAGGTTAAAAACTTCCCCAAGGCACAAATTCCTTTCCTTGTCCTTGGATGGTATTGTTTCCACCACCAAGTGATTTAAACAAACATTCAGGGAGGGGCCACTTGGAGCCCTATCCCCCAAAATATCCCCCCAAGCCCCTTCAACCCCTTTCCTGGGGTGGCTTGAGAATAATATACTAATCAATTAGTTACAATGTGAGCACAGACCAAATCCCTGGTTTTTAGGACACTGAAAATCAATCAGGTTCTTAGAAGAATAATTTTATTAAAAAAAAAGTAAAAGAATCACATCTGCAAAATCAGGATGGAAGGTAACTTTACAGGGTAGATAAAAAGATTTAAAACACAGAGGATTCCCCTCTGACTCTGCTTCCTAGTTATAAAACAGGAATGAAATTACTTTTTAGCATAGGGAAAATTCATAAGCTAAAACAAAGTCTGATCGGTATAACACAGATTACAGAACTTCTCCTAAATAATTCCTAGAGCAGATCTTGTAGAAAAGCATCCAATCTTGATTTAAAAGTTGCCAGTGATGGAGAATCCACCATGACCGTGGTAAAGTATTCTAACTTTTCAGAATGTATGCCTTATTTCCAGTTTGAATTTGTCCAGCCATTGGATCATGTTACACGTTTCTCTGCTAGACTAATGAGTACCTTCTCAAATATTGTTTCCCATATAGATAGGCTGTAATCAGATAACCCCTTAACCTTCACTTTGTTAAACTAAATAAATTGAGCTGCTTGAGACTATCACTATAAGGCATGTTCTCTAATCCTGATTGAAATACTTAAATTCCAGGTTGTAGGGGGCAAATGTGAGATCTGAGTCAAGGAAGGAGGTGAAGGTGCTAGGGTTTTGGATGAGTGGAGCTCTTAACAATTAGTAAAGTATCAAAGATATTGAGAAAGTTAGGATAATGTTAAATGCAGCCTTGATCTGAAAGAGGATGTAGGAGGCTGCATAGGTAGATAGAAGACCATGAACGACACATGCATCCACACATGCTACAACCTAACAGGGGTTCCCTCACCACCTATCGTGAGGCCGCACTCGACAAGGGCTCAGGCCTCATCGGCTGCCTTTGTGGCCCATGTCCCTATCCAAGACATCTGTAGAGCCGCTACCTGGTCCTCAGTACACAGGTTCACATCGCACTATGCAATTGTCTCCAACGCCAGGGATAACATTGGTTTTGGTAGGGCTGTGCTTCAGCAAGGGAATCTGTGAACTCCTACCCACCTCCATCATAGCTTGCAATCACCTACTGTGGAATACACATGAGCAAGCACTCGAAGAAGAAAGGACAGTTACCTGTTCCGTAACTGGCATTCTTCGAGATGTGTTGCTCATGTCTATTCCACATCCCGCCCTCCTTCCCCTCTGTCAGAGTTGGTCCGCAAAGAAGGAACTGAGGGTGGGGGGAGCACGTGGTTCCCCTTATAGCGCGCTATAGAGGCGCCATTCCAGGGGTCGCAGTAGCGCTCCCCCTACAGGTACTGCTAAGGGAAAAACTTCCAGCACTGGTGCACGTGGCGAGCACACACACCTACTGTGGAATAGACATGAGCAACACATCTCGAAGAACACCAGTTACGGAACAGGTAACTGTCCTTTCCCTGGATTCTCCTCCTTCCCTTTTTTAAAATGGGCACCATATTTGCCTTTTTCCAATTGTCTGGGACCTCCCCTGATGGCCATGAGTTTTCAAAGATAATGGCCAATGGCTCTGCAATCACATCAGCCAACTCCCACACCCTCTGATGCATTGCATCTGGCCCCATGGACTTGTGCATGTCCAGCTTTTCCAAATAGTCCTTAACCTGTTCTTTAACCACTGAGGGCTGCTCACCTACTCCCCATACTGTGCTGCCCAGTGCAGCAGTGTGGGAGCTGACCTTGTCTGTGAAGACCGAGGTGCAAAAAGCATTGAGTACTTTAGCTTTTTATTTATTTTATTTTTATTTAATTTTATTAATTTCCTTTAATTCTTTATTAATCTAGTCCCATATCAGCCACTCCATTATCTTGTCTGGGATCGATGTCAGACTGACACGCCTATAATTACCTGTGTCATCCCATTTAATCTTTTTAAATATTGATGCAACATTAGCTTTCTTCCAGTCTTCTGGAACTTTCCTAATCAACATTAATGGTCCAGTGAGCTGCTCAGGCAATTCTTTTAAAACTCTTGGATGCAAGTTATCTGGTGATTTAGAAATGTTTAATGTGTGCAGCTATATGGCCCTTGGGGCACTAACACTGGGCTTCCTGTTCCACCATGCCCCATCTAGTCCAACAGGATCTATGCCCCAGAGTAATATCACTGGGATTTATATATCCAGTGCAGTGAAATATGAGTTCTGGGACATTAACTGGTATTTATGCTCCCAGCCCCACAAGTTCAGCAAAATCTGCATCTTCAAATACTAGTACTGAAGTTCACTTTACCACCCCCTGAACTCAGTGGCAGCTACAGCCACTTGCCGTAGAAGAATTTGAGTCAGAACTCCCACCACCACCTGAGCTGACACATGGTATAACTTTAACTGCACCCTGACACCGAAAATCTTTATTATATGTTGATGCTTTTGCTACCTCCTTAGGAAGTGACTCCGGTTCTGACTCTGTGCTACACCAGCCCACCTTGCTCATGACTCTGGTCAGCATCTAAACACCACCAGCTTCTGGCCAGCTGCCGCTGTGGTCTCATTTGTCTTTCCTGACATTAAGTAAACATCTTTGTCCCTTTTCTTTGGAGGAAGGGGTTGCTGTGCTCACCCTGATATATATCCTCATGTACAAAGTGGCTGGAAGGTTAATGAGCTCCAGGAGGTAGTTGAGTGGGAAATTAGGGGCCAAGTGACAGCCAGAGCTAAAGCTATCAAGGGAATGGCCAGAGAATGAAAGAGATTGCAGCTGGTACAGGTGCTATATATCCCACCCTACTTCACCTCCCCCAAACCTTGGGAGAAGCTGAAGATGCTGAAGCTCCAGTCTTGGCCTTGCTCTCTCTTTCTCCTCTTGGTTCTTCTCTCTGCCAGTGTCCAAGCTGTATTCTTACCAGGATGGCAGCTACAGGTAGGAGCTGTCAGGGTGGAGCTGAGGGAGGCTTTGAAAGTGGCAAGAACAACTCATGGAAATCATGTCTGGGATCTAAATGGGGGTAATGGGAAAGGCACAGAATCCCAGCTGCCAGCGACTAAACCACCCTTTACTCCTGCCAGGTATGGGGGGAAGATTCTATCCCCCTCCTTCAGGCATTATCTTACCCTTCCAGCCTACCAGCTTGGAGATACTCAGATCTTCTGTCTGAGAAGAGGAGGACCAAGATCTCTGTGGAATTCAGTCAGTGGGCACTGGCTGGCTGAAGGGTGTCAGGGCATCACACCCAGAGCCTTTCACCTCTAGGACACTGGTTTCAATCCAGTCCCATGTCAGTAATAAAGAAAAGGGACAGCCATTTGGTGTCCTATGTGTGAAGCAAGCTTTTGGGGAGTGGTCTCAGTTCAGTTCACAACAGGATCCAGGAATGTAGGATCCTCCTAGCGGTATGAGCCCATTAGTTAAGGCTTTCTCAAACTATGGAGCCTGGACACTGTTTGGGTAAAACTCATATTCCTCTTACAGTTCTGAAAATTAACAAAATGCAAATGACTGTGCAAGTCATTAGAGTAGGGGGACTGGATCCTGGGTCTCCCACATAGGTGCTCTGACCATCAGGCTACAGAGTCATTCTCTTGCTCACTTTCACTCATTTTGTGGTCCAGTGACATTTATTCAGAGTGGAACAGCTTCAATGGAAGAGATTGAGAGCCCCCATATCAGACTATCCCTCACCTGAGAGTAGGGAGGGCACTTGTCCAGTTTTATACTGGATAGTCCTCTTTTTAACTGACTTTCCCCCTTCCAGGACTGGGCCAAAAGAGGACATGGCTTTGTCCACTGTTGAACAGGGAAACAACATTTTGAACTGCACACTGCTCCATCCCCACTGGCATTACCTTGTAGCCACGGTATATGTGAAGTCAGGTCAGTGAGGGTGGGATGGCATGCCCTTGAAAATGGCATCCCCCACACGGAGTGATTTGGCATGCCGTGCATCTGAGGTCACAGTGGCAGGAGTGGGGTCACAAGGTGGGAGCCCCCCCCCCCCCACATACACACCATTCCCAGAAGTGCTGGAATGCCTGGTATTCTGGGAACATGTGAGTGGCCACCCTACCTGAGAGATGGCAGATCCCTGGTTCAAAACCTTTCTCCTGCTCAGGTGGAGGGAAGGACTTGAGCCAGGGGTCTCCCACATCCCAGGTGAGTACCCTCACCACTGAGCTTAAAGTTATGAGAGAGCTTGTTCCTCACCCCCAAGCTTTTTGCAAAAATGGCATATGCTCCTAACACCAAGAGAGAGTTTGGTGCTGAGTATACCAAGGCCTGGTCTACACTATGAGTTTAATTCGAATTTAGCAGCATTAAATCGAATTAACCCTGCACCCATCCACACAACGAAGCCATTTATTTCAAAATAAAGGGCTCTTAAAATTGATTTCTGTACTCCTCCCCGACAAGCGGAGTAGCGCCGAAATCGATATTGTCATTTCGAATTAGGGTTAGTGTGGCCGCAATTCGATGGTATTGGCCTCCGGGAGCTATCCCACAGTGCACTATTGTGACCGCTCTGGACAGCAATCTGAACTCGGATGCACTGGCCAGGTAGACAGGAAAAGCCCCGCGAACATTTGAATTTCATTTCCTGTTTGCCCAGCACAGGAGAACACAGGTGGCCACAGAGAGCTCATCAGCACAGGTAACCATGCAGGCCGATAATCGAAAAAGAGCACCAGCATGGACCGTACGGGAGGTACTGGATCTGATCGCTATATGGGGAGAGGATTCAGTGCTAGCAGAACTTGGTTCGAAAAGACAAAATGCCAAAACTTTTGAAAAAATCTCCAAGGGCATGATGGAGAGAGGCAATAGGGACTCAGAGCAGTGCTGTGTGAAAGTCAAGGAGCTCAGACAAGCCTATCAGAAAACAAAGGAGGCAAACGGTCACTCTGGGTCAGAGCCGCAGGCATGCCGCTTCTACGCTGAGCTGCATGCAATTCTAGGGGGGGGTCGCCACCACTACCAGGGCCGGCTCTAGGTTTTTTGCTGCCCCAAGCAAAAAAAATTTTGGCTGCCCCCCGTCCCAGCCTTGGGCTCCTTGCCGGACCCCCCTGCTGCCCCAGCCCTGGGCTCTCTTCCCCTCCCCCCCCCAGGTGCACCCTCCTTCCGCTGCAGCCCTGGGTCACTGGTAACTCGCTCCCAGGGCCGGTCATTCAGCAGGAATTTTAGATGTGCACAGAATACAGACAGGATTGGTTCCCATATGGTTACAGAACTGCAGTAAAGTGGAACAATTTTCAGCTTGGCTGATTGGAGGATATCTGGATGCATATTATAAGACTGTCCTACATAAATGAAGAAAAGTTGAGGTGCCTTTTATTATTCTTTTGTTCCTCTCTTTCTTTCTATGGGGAAATTGCCAATGCAATATTACTGTCTTCCTTTTAAACAAACAAACAAACAAACAAACAAAAAAGGCAATGGCTGTTGAAAATACCAATTCCAGTCCTAATAACCACTGGGAAGCATTTCTTGCTCAATTTTATCCTACTTTTTCTACAGAAAGTTACAGTGGATCAGTATATTTGATTTGGGAGAAATGAAGTAACAGCCGCCCAAACTGAGCTTGAGCACTCCTGAATTTTGAGGTGTTCAAATCTGGAAGGCAGGTGCTGGGGGGTGGGGCGAGAGGGCTGTGGCTCTGCGGGGTAGCACGGCAGCATATATGCAGCAGTGGGTCTAGCGCTGCATGGAGCCAGACACGCTGGTCTGAGTGGCACGGTAAGGGGGCAGGAGGGGTGGATGGGGTGGAGATTCGGGGGGGCAGTCAGGGGCAGGGAGAAGGGGGGGTTAGATGGGTCAGGGGGTTGGGGGGGCAGTCAGGGGACAGGCAGCGGTTGGATAGGCATGGGAGTCCCGGGAGTTTGTCAGGGGACAGGTAGGGGGTGGGGGTCCTGGAGGGAAGTTGGGGGAGGGTCTCAGGAGGGGCCAGTTGGGGACAAGGAGAAGGGAGGCTTAGATAGGGGGTGGGGTTCTGGGAGGCAGTTGGGGCAGAGGTCCCGGGAGGGGGTGATCAGGGGACAGGGAGCAGGAGGGGTTGGATGGGTTGGGGTTTCTGTGGGGGGCAGTCGGAGGGAGTAGATGGGGGCAGGGTGGGGCTACCCTCCCTCCCCGGGGAGTGTCCTATTTTTTGAATGTTAAAATATGGTATCCCTACTCACAGTGCAGCTCTCCATTCACTGCAGCATGAGGTCTCAGCTACCTCACTCCCTCCCCCTCTTTCCTGTTGGTAGTGGCCAAGGGAATGCTGGGAAATGTAGTTCTTTCCCTGCTCCAGGGCTGGCTCTATAGGCAAGGAGCTAACCAAGGAACTACAGCTCCCAGGGCCCCCTGTTGGTTCTCAGCTCTCATGCTGGATCCCTGCCGCCCCTGCAAATGGGCTGCCCCAAGCACGTGCTTGCTTTGCTGGTGCCTAGAGCCGCCCCTGACCACTACCCCACCTCTGACTGTGGATTCCGAGGCGGGGGTAATCTCATCAGCCACACGTGAGGATTCTGCGGACAGGGAAGAGGAGGAGGAGGAGGAGGAGGAGGAGGAGCTTGCAGAGAGCACACAGCACTCCATTCTTCCCAACAGCCAGGATCTTTTTCTCAGCCTGACTGAAGTACCCTCCCAAGCCTCCCAAGCCAGTACCCAAGACCATGACCCCATGGAAGGGACCTCAGGTGAGTTTACCTTTTAAAATATAAAACATCATTTAAAAGCAAGCGTTTTTTAATGATTACTTTGCCCTGAGGACTTGGGATGGATTCGTGGCCAGTACAGCTACTGGAAAAGTCTGTTAAAGTGTCTGGGGATGGAGCGGAAATCCTCCAGGGACATCTCCATGAAGCTCTCCTGAAGGTACTCCAAAAGCCTTTGCAGAAGGTTTCTGGGCAGTGCAGCCTTATTCCGTCCTCCATGGTAGGACACTTGATCACGCCATGCTAGTAGCAAGTAATCTGGTATCATTGCATGACAAAGCCTGGCAGCGTATGGTCCCGGTGTTTGCTGGCATTCAAACAACATCCATTCTTTATCTCGCTGTGTTATCCTCAGGAGAGTGATATCGCTCATGGTAACCTGGTTGAAATACGGGAATTTAATTAAGGGGACAGAGGTGGCCCTTCCTACTGGGCTGTTTGCCTGTGGCTGAAAAGAAATCCTTCCCTGTAGTAAGCCAAGCACGCGGGGTGGCGGGAATTGGCACTAAGCTTTTCACGTGTGGCTAACAGGGATCTTCCCTGATACCAGCCACACGGTGGGGGGAGGGAAAAAGCAATCATCCTAGATAATTGGATGGGGGGGTAGTTTGTTTTCTGCTGCTGAAGGTTAACAGGAAAACGACAGCACTTAACGGGCTTTGCTTGGTATGTGGGAAAGGAGGGCACAGAAGCCAAAAGACAATGGCTTACCATAGCCACATGCAAGCCGAATTCTGTTGCCCGGATCTGCATCTGTGATCTCTAGCAGCAAAGCCACAGGCACTCAATATTAAGAGGCAAAATGCAACCTTGCACAGAAATCACATGTGCTATGTAATGTGAATAGTGTTGTTCTGTAAAATGTATCTTTTTAAAAAATTCTCTCCTTTTTTCCCTCCCTCCAGCAGCTGCAAATTTTTCAAGCCTCCCTCCTCCGTCCCAAAGGCTATCTCAGATAAGGCGTCGGAAAAAGAGGACCCGAGATGAGATGTTCGTGGAAATCATGGTATCCCGCAATGAAAGAGCTCATCTGAATGAGTGGAAGGACATAGTTTCAAAGTATAGGAAAGATGCCAGTGAATGTGAGGACAGGAGGGACTAATGTGAGGACAGGAGGGACCAATGTGAGGACAGAAGGGACCAACGTGAGGAGAGGAGAGACGTTCGAGATGAAAGGTGGCAGCAGGAAGATCAGAGGAGGCAGGATGCAATGCTGGGGCTGCTGCGTGAGCAAACAGACATGCTCTGACGTCTGGTGGAGCTTCAGGAATGGCAGCAGGATCACAGACTGGCGCTACAGCCCCTGTATAACCCCCCTCCCCCCTCACCATGTTCCATAGCCTCCTCACCCAGACGTGTAAGAACGCGGGAGGGGAGGCTCTGTGCACCCTCCCATTCCACCCCAGTGGACAGCCCAAGCAAAAGGCAGTCATTATTTTAACCTTTTTTTAGTGGCCTTTTCCTTCCCTCCAATCCTCCTCCCAAACCCCACCCTGGCTACCTTGTCAGTTCTCTCCCTCTTTTTATAATCAATTAATAAAGAATAAATGATTTTTAAACGATAGTGACTTTATTTCCTTTGAAAGCAAGCTGTGATCGAAGGGGGAGGGTGGGTTGCCTACAGAAATGAGTCAATAAAGGGGATGGTTTTCATCAAGGAGATACAAACAGAACTTTCACACTGTAGCCTGGCCAGTCATGAAACTGGTTTTCAAAGCTTCTCTGATGCGCCGCTCTTCCTGGTGTGCTCTTCTAATCGCCCTGGTGTCTGGCTGCACATAATAAGCAGCCAGGCGATTTGCCTCTGCCTCCCACCCCTCCATAAAGGTCTCCCCCTTACTCTCACAGAGATTGTGGAGCACACAGCAAGCAGCAATAACAATGGGGATATTGGTTTGGCTGAGGTCTGAGCGAGTCAGTAAAGTGCACCAGCGACCTTTTAAACGGCCAAATGCACATTCCACCACCATTCTGCACTTGCTCAGCCTGTAGTTGAACAGTTCCTGACTCCTGTCCAGGCTGCCTGTGTATGGCTTCATGAGCCATGGCATTAAGTAGTAGGCTGGGTCCCCAAGGATAACTATAGGCATTTCAACATCCCCAACGGTTATTTTCTGGTCCGGGAAGTAAGTCCCTTGCTGCAGCCGTTTAAACAGAGTAGTGTTCCTGAAGACGCGAGCGTCATGAACCCTTCCTGGCCAGCCTACATTGATGTTGGTGAAATGTCCCCTGTGATCCACCAGTGCTTGCAGCACCATTGAAAAGTAACCCTTGCGGTTTATGTACTGGGTACCCTGGTGCTCCGGTGCCAAGATAGGGATATGGGTTCCATCTATCACACCACCACAGTTAGGGAATCCCATTGCAGCAAAGCCATCCACTATGGCCTGCACATTTCCCAGAGTCACTACCTTTTGTAGCAGCAGCTCAATGATTGCTTTGGCTACTTGCATGACAGAAGCCCCCACAGTAGATTTGCCCACTCCAAATTGATTCCCGACTGACCGGTAGCTGTCTGGCGTTGCAAGCTTCCACAGGGCTATCGCCACTCGCTTCTCAACTGTGAGGGCTGCTCTCATCCTGGTATTCTGGCGCTTCAGGGCAGGGGAAAGCAAGTCACAAAGTTCCATGAAAGTGCCCTTACGCATGCGAAAGTTTCGCAGCCACTGGGAATCGTCCCACACTTGCAACACTGTGCGGTCCCACCTGTCTGTGCTTGTTTCCCGGGCCCAGAATTGGCATTCCACGTATAGAACCTGCCCCATCAACGACATGATCTCCAAAGCGCCGGGACCCGCGGTTTGAGAGAATTCTGTGTCCATGTCCATGTCCTCATCACTCTCGTTGCCACGCTGCCGTCGCCGCCTCCTCCTTGCCTCGTTTTTCTGGTCCTGGTTCAGCATAAACTGCACGATAATGCGTGAGGTGTTTACAATGTTCATGACTGCTGTCCTGAGCTGAGCGGGCTCCATGCTTGCCGTGGTATGGCGTCTGGTGTGTTCACCCAGGAAAAAAGGCGTGAAACGGTTGTCTGCCATTGCTTTCATGGAGGGAGGGGTGAGGCTGTACCCAGAACCACCTGCAACAATGTTTTTTGCCCCATCAGGCACTGGGATCTCAACCCAGAATTCCAGTGGGCGGGGGAGACTGCGGGAACTATGAGATAGCTATGGGATAACTACCCACAGTGCAATGCTCCAGAAATCGACGCTAGCCCCAGTACATGGACGCACACCGCTGAATTAATGTGCTTAGTGTGGCCGCCTACATTCAACTTTATACAATCTGTTTCCAAAATTCGAATTCTGTAAATTCGGATTAATCCCGTAGTGTAGACATACCCCAAGTGGCGAGAGCTTCCTCCTGGACTTAGGCACCTGAACTCCCTGAGAAGGACAGGGCTTAGGAGACACCCTTCACCTGGGCACTGACCATTGGCTGTCTTAGGTGAGGAGCTGCCTTGCATGCTGCCTTTTGTGGTTCGCATTCTTAGGAGCCTATCTTTCCCCAATAATTGTAAGGGAGCCAGGCCCCTAACTCAGGCTTTGTGGATCCCAGTGATTTTCTAGGTGCCTAAAAGCATTGAAACGCCAAGTATTCTGTGATGGAAAAAGTCAGGCCCTAGACTATTCATGCTGGGCACTCAAAATTAGTGGACACTTAGTTTGGGCCTTAATCTGTTTCCCCATGGAGCTAATAGCATTTTACTTCAGTGGCATTGGAGATATAAATTACTTAATATTTGCGAACCACTGAGATGTTAAGACTATGTCTTCACTGCAGAACTAACTTGGGTTATCTACACTCCTCTTGAGCTAGTCTGTTTTGCAGTGTGAGTGCACTGAAGTGCATAACTTGAATTAACTCTGCAATGCAGACAGTAGCTCAATTCAGCTGCTAAGACAGGTTCATGCTTATGTCCCCTAACAGCCCAACCAAAAGCACCACCTCACTTGAGTTAAGGGTTTTGGTGTGAGAACAAGACTTGACTTCCGGGCAACACCTGAGTTATAATTCTCTGCAGTGAAGACAAGCCCTGTGATGGCAGAATGAATAATTCTGTATTAATAATGTATTAATTCTGTATTCAGTAAATCTGTATGCTAGGTTTGGATGTTGTGTGGTAAATGAGGCCACACATTGAATTGTGAGTATAAAAAGATCTATAAGGTAGGATTCAAAAAGGTATGTAGGCACCTGACTTCCATTGAAATCAGTGGGACTTAGGCACCTAACTAGCTTTGTGAATCTCACACATACTGTCCATACCATGCACAGAATAAGGCAGGAATCCTGTGGGGGGGAAAGGGGGGGAGGGGGAGAAAACAGTATGCATATAAAGACTGTCATAATGTGCAGGGGCCAACATGAATTCTGACATTTCCTAACTTTCAAGTGCTTGACTTTAATAAATATTCCATTAAAAAAAATTAAGGTTGTAATATAATAATATTAGGTTCCAGTTAAGGCAGAGTTGAGTTTTGCAGCTGAAGCAGCAGTTCGGTCCCTTTAGGTATGAGATACAGCCTAACCTCACAAAAATTACAGCAGTTCAAGTACAGAATGAGTTTTCTGAGAATTTAAAAGGAAATCTGTTTTTTAGATTAGGAATTAAAAATAATGAAATGGATCATTTAACACCCAATGTCAGGCTTGGTTTGCCCCTAATGATCTCACTAGCAGGATGCCGCAGTCTTCAAAATTCCCATACAGTTAAAATTCACTGAAATCTTGTGTATAGGTTATATTTGAGTATGTTATGTTTGGATTAATAGTCACTGTGACATTGTGCAGTCTATATGGTTTTATAAAAACATAATAAGAAGTGAATATAATGTAACTGGAATACGCTTCATGCAAAAGGTCTCTTGTAAGGTATCATTACAAATCTTATAATCTACTGAGTGTGATCATTCTATTTGCATAAATGTACCACTCTTGTATCTAAACTAGAAATATGAAATATAACTCCGAGGGCCTATTGTAATTATGCAAAGAGTGGGCCATTAATGGTGGTTTGAAATCTTGATGACTCCCATTATCTGCAGATGGCTATGTTTACCTGTGAGTCTTCCTGTATATGTGTTTGCTGACAAGTGAGCAATGAAGTCTTGCGGTGACATGTGATCATGTAACCTGAACTGGAATCCATCTTTAACCTGGTGCTTTTCCAGTTGGGGGGGGGGGGGTGGAAACCCAGAGGGACAAAGGGTTCCCGCCTTCTGCAAAAGATATATAAAGGGGTGGAAGAGAACAGAGAGAGAGAGCCATCATGAAGAATCCCCTAGCTAACACCTGAGCTGGAACAAGAGCTGTACCAGGGGAAAGAATTGTGCCCAGGCCTGGAAGGTGTCCAGCCTGAGAAAAAAACTTACTGAAGCATCTCTGAGGGCAAGATTATCTGTATTCAGTTTGATTAGTCATAGATTTGCACATTTTATTTTATTTTGCTTGGTGACTTACTTTGTTCTGTCTGTTACTACTTGGAACCACTTAAATCCAATTTTCTGTATTCAATAAAATCACTTTTTATTTAGTAATTTACTCAGAGTATGTATTAATACCTGGGGGAGCAAACAACTGTGCATATCTCTCTATCAGTGTTATAGAGAGTGAACAATTTATGAGTTTACTCTGCATAAGCTTTATGCAGGGTAAAACGGATTTATCTGGGTTTAGACCCCATTGGGAGTTGGGCATCTGAGTTCTAAAGACAAGCACACTTCTGTGAGCTGTTTTCAGGTAAACTTGCAGCTCTGGGACAAGTGATTCAGACCCTGGGTCTGTGTTGGAGAAGACGGGAGTGTCTGGCTCAGCAAGACAGGGTGCTGGAGTCCTGAGCTGGCAGGGAAAACAGGAGCAGGGGTAGTCTTTGCACATTAGGTGGCAGCTCCCAAGGGGGTTTCTATGATCCAACCCGTCACAGTCACTTTCCCCATTATGCTTCATAATGGAAAGTTCCTCATTTAGCAAAGGCTGTGAAGCGGTGTCAGTCAATGGTAAAACTATAGAGCAGGGGTGGGCAAACTACGGCCCGCGGGCTCCCGCTGGGGAGCGGGTCTGGGGTTTGCCCCGCTCAAATGCTCCAGCCCAGCCATGGGCACCGGGTTGGGGGCCGCACCACGTGGCTTGGCCCTGCTCCGGCACTCCAGCCAGGGCTCCGGGGTGCAGGGTCGGGGGCTGCACCACGCAGCTCCTGGAAGCAGCTGCATGGTCCCACTCTGGCACTCTAGCAGGGTCGGGGGTTGCTCCATGCATAGGAGCCGGAGAAGGGACATGCCACTGCTTCCGGGAGCCACTTGAGGTAAGCATTGCTCGGAGCCTGCACCCCTGAGCCTCTCCCTATGCCCCAACCCCCTGCCCCAGCCCTGATCCCCCTCCCGCTCTCCAAAACCCTCAATCCCAGCCCGGAGCACCCTACTGCACCCCAAACCGCTCATCCCAAGCCCCACCCCAGAGCTCGCACCCCAGTCGGAACCTGCACCCCTTCCCGCACCCCTGCCCCAGCCCTGATCCCCCTCCCGCCCTCCGAACCCCTCGGTCCCAGCCCAGAGCACCCTCCTACACCCCAAACTCATCCCCAGCCCACCCCAGAGCCTGCACCCCCAACCCCAGTTTTGTGAGCATTCATGGCCCACCGTACAATTTCTATTGCCCGATGTGGCCCTCAGGCCAAAAAGTTTGCCCACCCCTGCTATAGAGAATTGTATGAAGAACTGCTTTCTTTCAAAATGGCTGACACTCTCCCATTCTTCTCAGTTGGTGGTCATTTTGAGAAATCTCTTTCCCCCTCTCCCTTTCTCATGTTTCCTCAATGGAACGGAGTGTTTCCATCTCTGGGGCAGGGCTTTTGCGAACAGGGGCCGCTAACAGGGAGTTTCGCAAGGGCGTTTGGGATGGGGGCGGGAAGGGGGCGAGGGTCCCTTGCGGGTTCTATCTATTTTCCCTTTATTCCCCTTAAAACCTATAAACCAACTACATTCAAAACTTTCTTGCTTAAACAACCCTTTCAGCAGACAGGGGGCTGCAGACAGGGGAGTTTGAGAGGGAGTTTGACAGAGGGAGGCTTATGATGGTTAGGAAGACCCGCAACACCTGTGCCAGCACTGCTTCTGTCTCCTCCACCTGCACCTGTAGCCAGATAGAGCGCCTGAGCATGGATACTTCTACCCAGATCCTGGTGTGGTTTTGCAGAGACTGTAACTCGCAATTTCCACTTACTGATATCCAGACTGGGGGGACCATCCAACGTGAAAGGTGCTTGCTGGTGGAATCTCTCAGGCAGCAGGTGGGAGAGCTACAGGAGGAGGTGGCTAGGTTGAGGAGCATCCGAATCCACGAGCAATTCCTGGACAGTGTCCATGTGGAGACAGCTGAGGTAGCTGTCCCAGTACACAGGACTGCTGATACACCACTGGTGGAGGAGGAGATGGCTCAGGGTGGACACTGGCAGCTGGTTTCTTCTGGCAGCAGGCAGTGCTCCACCCCTGCTCCAAACCTTCCCGCCGTGGTAATAGGTAACCGTTATGCTCTTCTTGATACAGGAGAGAAGGAATCACCCCCTGCAGTAAAGGAGGAGAAGCCTCGTACCCCTAAGGCTGGGAGGTCTGCTGCCACTACTGCGAATAGGAAACGTAGGGTAGTGGTGGTTGGAGAATCTCTGCTGAGGGGGACGGAGGCGCCCATCTGTCGCCCTGACATTTCATCTCGGGAGGTATGCTGCCTGCTGGGGGCCCGTATCCGAAATGTTACAGAGGCATTGTCGAGGATTATCCAGCCCTCTGACTATTACCCCACGCTACTCATCCATGTGGGCACAAATGATACCGCGAGGTGTGACACTGAGCAGATCAAGAGTGACTACAGGGCACTAGGAGGACGGGTGAAGGAGTTTGGAGTGCAGGTGGTATTCTCTTCGATTCTTCCTGTCAAAGGTAGGGGCCCGGGCAGAGACAGATGCATCATGGAGGCGAATGCCTGGCTGCAAAGATGGTGTCACCAGGAGGGCTTTGGCTTCCTCGACCACGGGATGGAAGTTCGAGGAAGGACTGCTCGGCAGAGATGGCGTTCACCTTTCGAGGAGGGCAAAGACCCTATTTGGACACAGACTGGCTAACCTAGTGAGGAGGGCTTTTGTCATAACTATAAAGGGAAGGGTAACAGCTCTCCTGTGTACAGTATTATAAAATCCCTCCTGGCCAGAGACTCCAAAATCCTTTTCCCTGTAAAGGGTTAAGAAGCTCAGGTAACCTGGCTGGCATCTGACCCAAAGGACCAATAAGGGGACAAGATACTTTCAAATCTTGGGGGGGGGCCGGGAGGCTTTTGTTTGTGCTCTTTGTTTGGGAAGTTGTTCGCTCTTGGGACTGAGAGGGACCAGACATCAATCCAGGTTCTCCACATCTTTCTAAACAAGTCTCTCATATTTCAAACTTGTAAGTAAACAGTCAGGCAAGGCATGTTAGTTTTACTTTGTTTTCTCAACTTGTAAATGTACCTTTTACTAGAGTGTTTATCTCTGTTTGCTGTACTTTGAACCTGAGGCTAGAGGGGGGTCCTCTGAGCTCTTTAAGTTTGATTACCCTGTAAAGTTATTTTCCATACTGATTTTACAGAGATGATTTTTACCTTTTTCTTTAATTAAAAGCCTTCTTTTTAAGAACCTGATTGATTTTTCCTTGTTTTTAGATCCAAGGGAATTGGATCTTGATCCACCAGGAGTTGGTGGGAGAAAGGAGGGGAGATGGTTAATTTCTCCTTGTTTTAAGATCCAAGGGGTTTGGATCTGTATTCACCAGGGAATTGGTGAAGAGTTTCTCAAGGCTTCCCAGGGAAGGGAATTAGCTTGGGAATGGTGGCAGCGGACCGGATCTAAGCTGGTAGTTAAGCTTAGAAGTTTTCATGCAGGCCCCCACATTTGTACCCTAAAGTTCAGAGTGGGGAAGCAGCCTTGACATGGTGGCAGAGCGGTGGGAATCATTTTAAACCCAAAAGCCAGTAAGATTTTTTTTTCCTTCTAGCTGCTTGGAAAGCAGAGCTGAAGGTAGATGCATATCTTATCTCTCCTTGCCTGAAGGCAGAGGTGTTAAGTTTTTTTTAGCAAGGGCCTTTGTTAAGAGAAGGGTTCAATCAATGAGCAAACAGCTGGTAAAAGGAATTTACAAGCTGAATTGTTTTTTTTCTTTCTACCTCCTCGGAAATAGCTAGTTAGAAAGTCTCTGTTACCTCAGCAGCAGCCTGAGCTGAGTGCATCCCAGTTTCAGTCAACTGCAGAGGGGTGTGGCCCAGCACAAGAAAACAGGAAAATGACTACCAAAGAAGTAGCTAACAAAATAGAACTGGCCAAACTAGAAGCAGAAGAAAATGAGAAAAAACATCAGAGACTGCTTCAATTAAAAAAACTCGAGCGAGAAGCTGAAGAAAAAGCCAAAGAGGAGGCCCATAAGAGAGCTATGGAGCTGAAAGAAAAAGAGATGGAGCTGAGAGAAAGAGAAGAGCAAGCCAAAGAGGAGGCCCATGAAAGAGAAGAAAAAGCCAAAGAGGAGGCCCACAAGAGAGCTATGGAGCTGAGAGAAAAAGAAATGGAGCATGAACTGGAATTAGCACGGGCTAGGCCGGGTACACCAGCCAATCCTAGCAACCCCTCTCCAGGTACCCCTTCCCATCCCAGAAAATTCCCCACCTACAAGGCAGGCGATAATACTGAGGCCTTCTTAGAAAATTTTGAAAGGGCCTGCCTTGGATACAGCATCACTACAGACCAGTAAATGGTAGCAGCTCAGTGGACCCTTAGCAGAGGTGGTGGCTGAAATGCCTAAGGAACACATGAACAGTTATGAACTTTTTAAAAACAAGGCCAGACTCAGAATGGGGCTAACACCCGAGCATGCCCGTCGGCGGTTCAGAGCCCTAAGGTGGAAACCAGACATGTCATTTACCCGGCATGCCTACCACATTGACAAAAATTGTGATGCCTGGGTATCAGGAGCAAATGTTAAATCTCTGGAAGATCTGCTTTCCCTAGTAAAAATGGAGCAGTTTTTAGAAGGTGTTCCTGAGGAAATAGAAAGGTACATCCTAGATAGGAAGCCCAAAACTGTAACCGAGGCGGGGGAGATTGGAGCCAAATGGGTGGAGGTGGCAGAAAAGAAAAAAACTAGTAGCAGTTGGAGCGAATATCAGAAGGGGCAAGCCGAAACAAAACCTTACCACCGGGGACAACCCAAGGCCCCACCCACATCCCAAGGGAAACCCCAGACGCCTTCTCACCCCATCACACCAGTCTCCACCAACCAACATTGCCCCAGTGATACCTTAGCAGGGCGATGTTTTAAATGTAATGAACTGGGACATATAAAGGCTCACTGCCCCAAGAACCCCAACTGATTACAGTTCATTACACCACAATCACAACAAAGATCCCCAGACCCAGATGCCTCTCTCATACCCTCGGAGCGAAGGGAAACCTTGAGAGTGGGCGGAAAGAAGGTTATCGCTTGGAGGGACACTGGGCACAAGTGTCAACTATCCACCAATCCCTAGTGGACCCCAAACTCATCAACGCGGAGGCTCCAGTGACAATTCAACCCTTCGTGTCACAGTCTGTAACCTTGCCTACAGCCAAGTTGCATGTCCAGTACAAGGGCTGGTCAGGAATGTGGACTTTTGACAATTATCCCATCCCCATGCTGCTGGGGGAAGACTTGGCCAACCATGTGAAGCTAGCCAAGAGGGTGGGAATAGTCACCTGCAGCCAGGCTAAGCCAGCTTTCACCCCCATCCCTGTTCCTGAGCCATCCACCAGGGCCCCGTCTGTGTTACCAGAGACCCAAACAAAGGTGGTGGAACCGGATCCCCTGCCAACGACTGCAACAGCCATAGTGGATCCAATCCCAGAGACCCAGCCAAAGCCAGTCCCAGAACTGGAACTGGCAACGCAACCAGCACCAGAACCATTGCCAGCACTGAGTCCAGCGCTTGCAAACCCGTCTACAACTCCAATGCCAGAGGGCACCAGCGAGCCTGAACTGGCGGAAGCAGCAGATAACCCTACCCAAGAGGCTCAGCCAGAGCCTGAAATACCACATAGTGCACCAGCAGACAGCGGTTCACAGTCAACGGAAACAGCCCCAGCACCTGCATCGCTTCCAGAGGGACCAAGCCCCAGTCCACAGTCCAAGGAGAAACTGATGTCTCCAGCATCAAGGGAACAGTTCCAGGCCAAGCAGGAAGCAGATGACAGCCTTCAGAAAGCTTGGGTGGCGGCACGGAGCACCCCAGCACCTCTCAGCTCTTCTAACCAATCCTGGTTAGTTGTAGAACAAGGACTTTTATACAAGGAGACTCTTTCTGGTGGGCACCAGGAAGACTGGCATCCTCAAAGACAGTTGGTAGTTCCCACTAAGTATCGGGTAAAGCTCTTGAGCTTAGCCCATGATCATCCCAGTGGCCATTCTGGGGTGAACAGAACCAAAGACCGGTTGGGGAAGTCCTTCCACTGGGAGGGAATGGGCAAGGACGTTGCTAATTATGTCCGGTCTTGTGAGGTGTGCCAACAAGTGGGAAGGCCCCAAGACCAGGTTAAAGCCCCTCTCCAGCCACTACCCATAATTGAAGTCCCATTTCAGCGAGTAGCTGTGGATATTCTGGGTCCTTTCCCAAAGAAGACACCCAGAGGAAAGCAGTACATACTGACTTTCATGGATTTTGCTACCCGATGGCCGGAAGCAGTACCCTTAAGCAACACCAGGGCTAAAAGTGTGTGCCAGGCATTAGCAGACATTTTTGCCAGGGTAGGTTGGCCCTCCGACATCCTTACAGATTTGGGAACTAATTTCCTGGCAGGGACCATGAAAAACCCGTGGGAAGCTCATGGGGTGAATCACTTGGTTGCCACTCCTTATCACCATCAAACCAATGGCCTGGTGGAGAGGTTTAATGGAACTTTGGGGGCCATGATACGTAAATTCGTAAATGAACACTCCAATGATTGGGACCTAGTGTTGCAGCAGTTGCTTTTTGCCTACAGGGCTGTACCACATCCCAGTTTAGGGTTTTCACCATTTGAACTTGTGTATGGCCACGAGGTTAAGGGGCCATTACAGTTGGTGAAGCAGCAATGGGAGGGGTTTACGCCTTCTCCAGGAACTAACATTCTAGACTTTGTAAGCAACCTACAAAGCACCCTCCGACACTCTTTAGCCCTTGCTAAAGAAAACCTAAAGGATGCTCAGGAAGAGCAAAAGGCCTGGTATGATAAACATTCCAGAGAATGGTCCTTCAAAGTAGGAGACCAAGTCATGGTCTTAAAGGCGCTCTAGGCCCATAAAATGGAAGCGTCGTGGGAAGGACCATTCACGGTCCAGGAGCGCCTAGGAGCTGTTAACTATCTCATAGCCTCCCCCACCTCCAACATAAAGCCTAAGGTATACCATGTTAATTCTCTTAAACCCTTTTATTCCAGAGAATTGAACGTTTGCCAGTTTACAGCCCAGGAAACAGATGACGCGGAGTGGCCTGAAGGTGTCTACTACGAAGGAAAAAGGGATGGTGGCTTGGAAGAGGTGAACCTCTCCGCGACCCTTGGACGTCTGCAGCGACAGCAGATCAAGGAGCTGTGCACAAGCTTTGCACCAATTTTCTCAGCCACTCCAGGATGGACCGAACGGGCATACCACTCCATTGACACAGGTAATGCTCACCCAATTAGAACCCCACCCTACCGGGAGTCACCTCATGCCCAAACTGCTATACAAAGGGAAATCCAGGACATGCTACAGATGGGTATTATCCGCCCCTCTAATAGTGCATGGGCATCTCCAGTGGTTCTAGTTCCCAAACCAGATGGGGAAATACGCTTTTGTGTGGACTACCGTAAGCTAAATGCTGTAACTCGTCCTGACAACTATCCAATGCCACGCACAGATGAGCTATTGGAGAAATTGGGACATGCCCAATTCATCTCTACTTTAGACTTAACCAAAGGGTACTGGCAAGTACCACTAGATGAACCAGCTAAGGAAAGGTCAGCCTTCGTCACCCAGGCAGGGGTGTATGAATTCAATGTACTCCCTTTCGGGTTGTGAAATGCACCCGCCACCTTCCAAAGACTTGTAAATGGTCTCCTAGCGGGATTGGGAGAATCTGCAGTTGCCTACCTCGATGATGTGGCCATTTTTTCTGATTCATGGACAGAACACCTGGAGCACCTGGAAAAAGTCTTCGAGCGCATCCGACAGGCAGGACTAACTGTTAAGGCTAAAAAGTGTCAAATAGGCCAAAACAAAGTGACTTACCTGGAGCACCAGGTGGGTCAAGGAACTATAAATCCCCTACAGGCCAAAGTGGATGCTATCCAAAAGTGACCGGTTCCAAAGTCAAAGAAACAGGTCCAATCCTTCTTAGGCTTGGCTGGATATTATAGGTGATTGGTACCACACTACAGCCAAATCGCCGCCCCACTGACAGACCTAACCAGAAAGAAACAGCCAGATGCAGTTCAGTGGACTGATGAGTGTCAAAAGGCCTTTCACCAGCTTAAGGCGACACTCATGTCTGACCCTGTGCTAAGGGCCCCAGACTTTGACAAACCGTTCCTAGTAACCACAGATGCATCCGAGCAGGGCGTAGGAGCAGTTTTAATGCAGGAGGGACCGGATCAAGAATTCCATCCTGTTGTGTTTCTCAGCAAGAAACTGTCTGAGAGGGAAAGCCACTGGTCAATCAGCGAAAAGGAATGCTACGCCATTGTGTACGCGCTGGAAAAGCTACACCCATATGTTTGGGGATGGCGTTTCCAACTACAAACAGACCATGCTGCGCTACAGTGGCTTCATACCGCCAAGGGGAATAACAAAAAACTTCTTCGGTGGAGTTTAGCTCTCCAAGATTTTGATTTTGAAATACAACACATTTCAGGGGCTTCTAACAAAGTGGCTGATGCACTCTCCTGGGAAAGTTTCCCAGAATCAACTGGTTAAAAATTGTTCTTGGAATGTGGAACATATTGTTAATTTTTATATAATCAGTAGTATGTCTAAAGGTGCATGTGTCTTATTAACTCTGTTTTCTCCTAGAGCTCCAGGAAGAAATCACAGCCAGTGTGGAACCAGCTGTCCAACACTATCTGTGATTTCGGGGGCGTGTCTATAAAGGGAAGGGTAACAGCTCTCCTGTGTACAGTATTATAAAATCCCTCCTGGCCAGAGACTCCAAAATCCTTTTCCCTGTAAAGGGTTAAGAAGCTCAGGTAACCTGGCTGGCATCTGACCCAAAGGACCAATAAGGGGACAAGATACTTTCAAATCTTGGGGGGGGGGAGGCTTTTGTTTGTGCTCTTTGTTTGGGAAGTCGTTCACTCTTGGGACTGAGAGGGACCAGACATCAATCCAGGTTCTCCACATCTTTCTAAACAAGTCTCTCATATTTCAAACTTGTAAGTAAACAGCCAGGCAAGGCATGTTAGTTTTACTTTGTTTTCTCAACTTGTAAATGTACCTTTTACTAGAGTGTTTATCTCTGTTTGTTGTACTTTGAACCTGAGGCTAGAGGGGGGTCCTCTGAGCTCTGATTTTACAGAGATGATTTTTACCTTTTTCTTTAATTAAAAGCCTTCTTTTTAAGAACCTGATTGATTTTTCCTTGTTTTTAGATCCAAGGGAATTGGATCTTGATCCACCAGGAGTTGGTGGGAGTAAGGAGGGGGATGGTTAATTTCTCCTTGTTTTAAGATCCAAGGGGTTTGGATCTGTATTCACCAGGGAATTGGTGAAGAGTTTCTCAAGGCTTCCCAGGGAAGGGAATTAGCTTGGGAATGGTGGCAGCGGACCGGATCTAAGCTGGTAGTTAAGCTTAGAAGTTTTCATGCAGGCCCCCACATTTGTACCCTAAAGTTCAGAGTGGGGAAGCAGCCTTGACAGCTTTAAACTAGGTTCAATGGAAACAATTGAGCAAAGCCCACAGGTAAGTGGGGAACATGGAGACCTGGGAGATGGGTCGGAAACAAGAGGGAGTGTGGGCTATAATGGCAGAGAGAAAGGAAGGTCAGGGAAAAACTGGGAGGCAAGATCGAACTAGTATCTTAGATGCCTATATACAAATGCGAGAAGTATGGGTAATAAGCAGGAAGAACTGGAAGTGCTAATAAATAAATACAACTATGACATTGTTGGCATCACTGAAACTTGGTGGGCTAATACACATGATTGGAATGTTGGTATGGATGGGTACAGCTTGCTCAGGAAGGATAGACAGGGGAAAAAGGGAGGAGGTGTTGCCTTATATATTAAAAATGTACACACTTGGACTGAGGTGGAGATGGACATAGGAGACGGAAGTGTTCAGAGTCTCTGGGTTAGGCTAAAAGGGGTAAAAAACAAGGGTGATGTCATGCTAGGAGTCTACTACAGGCCACCTAACCAGGTGGAAGAGGTGGGTGAGGCTTTTTTTAAACAACTAACAAAATCATCCAAAGCCCAAGATTTGGTGGTGATGGGGGACTTCAACTATCCAGATATATGTTGGGAAAATAACACAGCGGGGCACAGACTATCCAATAAGTTTTGGACTGCATTGCAGACAACTTTTTATTTCAGAAGGTTGAAAAAGCTACTGGGGGGAAGCTGTTCTAGACTTGATTTTAACAAATAGGGAGGAACTTGTTGAGAATTTGAAAGTAGAAGGCAGCTTGGGTGAAAGTGATCATGAAATCATAGAGTTTGCAATTCTAAGGAAGGGTAGAAGGGGGTACATCAAAATAGAGACAATGGATTTCAGGAAGGCAGATTTTGGTAAGCTCAGAGAGCTGATAGGTAAGGTCCCATGGGAATCAAGACTGAGGGGAAAAACAACTGAGGAGAGTTGGCAGTTTTTCAAAGGGACACTATTAAGGGCCCAAAAGCAAGCTATTCCGCTGGTTAGGAAAGATAGAAAATGTGGCAAAAGACCACCTTGGCTTAACCACGATATCTTGCATGATCTAAAAAATAAAAAGGACTCATATAAAAAATGGAAACTAGAACAGATTACAAAGGATGAATATAGACAAACAACACAGGAATACAGGGGCAAGATTAGAAAGGCAAAGGCACAAAATGAGCTCAAACTAGCTATGGGAATAAAGGGAAACAAGAAGACTTTTTATCAATACATTAGAAGCAAGAGGAAGACCAAAGACAGGGTAGGCCCACTGCTCAGAGAAGAGGAAGAAACAGTAACAGGAACTTGGAAATGGCAGAGATGCTTAATGACTACTTTGTTTCGGTCTTCACCGAGAAGTCTGAAGGAATGTCTAACATAGTGAATGCTAATGGGAAGGGGGTAGGTTTAGCAGATAAAATAAAAAAAGAACAAGTTAAAAATCACTTAGAAAAGTTAGATACCTGCAAGTCACCAGGGCCTGATGAAATGCATCCTAGAATACTCAAGGAGTTAATAGAGGACATATCTGAGCCTCTAGCTATTATCTTTGGAAAATCATGGGAGACGGGAGAGATTCCAGAACACTGGAAAAGGGTAAATATAGTGCCCATCTATAAAAAGGGAAATAAAAACAACAAACTACAGACCAGTTAGTTTAACTTCTGTGCCAGGGAAGATAATGGAGCAAGTAATTAAGGAAATCATCTGCAAACACTTGGAAGGTGGTAAGGTGATAGGGAATAGCCAGCATGGATTTGTAAAGAACAAATCGTGTCAAACCAATCTGATAGTTTTCTTTGATAGGATAACGAGTCTTGTGGATAAGGGAGAAGCTGTGGATGTGGTATACCTAGACTTTAGTAAGGCATTTGATACGGTCTCGCATGATATTCTGATCGATAAACTAGGCAAATACAATTTAGATGAAGCTACTATAAGGTGGGTGCATAACTGGCTGGATAACCGTACTCAGAGAGCTGTTATTAATGGTTCCCAATCCTCCTGGAAAGGCATAACAAGTGGGGTTCCACAGGGATCTGTTTTGGGACCAGCTCTGTTCAATATCTTCATTAACGACTTAGATATTGGCATAGAAAGTACGCTTATTAAGTTTGCAGATGATACCAAACTGGGAGGGATTGCAACTGCTTTGGAGGACAAGGGTCATAATTCAAAATGATCTGGACAAATTGGAGAAATGGTCTGAGATAAACAGGATGAAGTTTAATAAAGACAAATGCAAAGTGCTCCACTTAGGAAGGAAAAATCAGTTTCACACATACAGAATGGGAAGAGACTGTCTAGGAAGGAGTACGGCAGAAAGGGATCTAGGGGTTATAGTGGACCACAAGCTAAATATGAGTCAACAGTGTGATGCTGTTGCAAAAAAAGCAAACGTGATTCTGGGATGTATTAACAGGTGTGTTGTGAGCAAGACACAAGAAGTCATTCTTCCGCTCTACTCTGCGCTGGTTAGGCCTCAGCTGGAGTATTGTGTCCAGTTCTGGGCACCGCATTTCAAGAAAGATGTGGAGAAATTGGAGAGGGTCCAGAGAAGAGCAACAAGAATGATTAAAGGTCTTGAGAACATGACCTATGAAGGAAGGCTGAAAGACCTGGGTTTGTTTAGTTTGAAAAAGAGAAGACTGAGAGGGGACATGATAGCGGTTTTCAGGTATTTAAAAGGGTGTCATAAGGAGGAGGGAGAAAACTTGTTCACCTTAGTCTCTAAGGATAGAACAAGAAGCAATAGGCTTAAACTGCAGCCAGGGAGGTCTAGGTTGGACATTCGGAAAAAGTTCCTAACTGTCAGGGTGGTTAAACACTGGAATAAATTGCCTAGGGAGGTTGTGGAATCTCCATCTCTGGAGATATTTAAGAGTAGGTTAGATAAATGTCTATCAGGGATGGTCTAGACAGTATTTGGTTCTGCCATGAGGGCAGGGGACTGGACTCGATGACCTCTCGAGGTCCCTTCCAGTCCTAGAATCTATGAATCTCTCACAAAAGAAGGGTTGGGGTTACCCTTTTCACTCGGGGCAGCTGTAACTTCGGCCCAACTGAGAACAATGGGAGATGGTTCATGACAGATAAACTTTCAGTATGAAAAATAACAGCAAAAAATGACCATTATCTTAAATTAGAGAGACAAAGTGGGTCAGAGGTAAGATCTTTTATTGGACCAACACGCCTACAAGTACACTGCATATATTATCTTAAATATCTTTTCAAAAGCCACCCATTGCATGAGAACCACTGAACAAGTAGGCCAGGAGCAGAGGGGACACATTGGGAGGGGCATGAGTGCATACATAGTAACATAAGGAGGTGTAGGGAGGTTCAAGAAACAAGGATTTTGGAGGATGGAGAGGGGGAAATGTGCTCCAGCTGTTTTGCGCTGCTCTGGCAAAACAAAGCACCTATACACCCACTTTAGCTGGCCAGTATTTTCCAGTTGCATTGTGCTGCTCAAGAGTAAGCTAAAGCAGTTAGAAAGTACGGGAGAATCTGGCGTTAACAGTTAAAATTAAAGTCATTTCATATCTTTAGATCATTTGAAATATTGCATGCTGACATTCTTTAAGGTTTTTTACTGTTTATGAATGAAGTTTAACAACCAACAAGGGAAATCTGAGACAAAACACATTAAAATGACGTTAAAATTGAGATTATATATATGTAATTTAGGGTAGAAAGGGATGTTGCAATATTCTCAAAACTAAATGTTAAACTCAGGAAATTAAGAGTTAACAGGTTAAGGGAGCCTTAATTTCAAAGAAAGCCAAACAAGCAATTTCAGATCACATGAATAACTTTTGTCTTATAGTGCTGCCAGAAGGGGCAGGGGAAAGTGAAAAATAATCTAGTGTGTTTTAAAACTCAGTTTAATCTAATCTGGATCCACATACACTAAAATGCCTTATTTGTAATCCTATTGTTTTTGCAATGGGTCACTGCAAGGGCAGAGTTCTTGTTCCTTGAGAGATTCCATTTTACTGGATTGGAAGTACCAGTTCCTCTTCTCCCTTTCTCCAGATTCCTCTCAAGCCTGGCTCTGCTGGGTTAGTGTGGATGGGCACAGAGGGGCAGTGACACTCCAGCGGTTGATGGGAGGAAGCAGGGTAATCACCTGGATGAACTGAAGGGAGGGGGCAGGGAACACAGGGAGATGAATCAGGGTGGAATAGGACACTCTGGATCTCACCCTGTCTCCTTTCTGTGTCTGTCTCTTTCTATCTCCTTTCCTTAGAGGTTCCTTTCCCAGCTGCTGCTCTTGGATTCTGAATCCATGCTGGCTGAAGATAACATGAGGGAAGGATCCACTTTTGGACCTTAGTTGCTCCCCTTAGGCCCACCACTCCTTCCTTTCGGAGCACATGCTGTCTGGGTAGCCCTTTGGCATCGGACCTGGCCAATCACAAGTGGACAGAATCTGGAGAGTGGTCATGGAAGGCGATGCCCAGGGCTGTTTTGGGCTGAAGTTGGATCGGATTGGAATGTTCAGTGGCCTTGGATGTTAGCTCTGGAGGGGAACAAAGGAGTGAGCATTGAAATGAGGGGAACAGGTAGGTGAGGGGAGTCTTGTGGGTGGGGGTACCAGGAGAGATGGGAGCTGGGGGGCATGGAGGTGGGTGGGACCAAAGGGCAGGGGGTCATGAAGAATGTGGTGGGCGCTGGAGTTGAGGACATCTGAGTGCTGGGTTGGGGGGGGGGGAAAGCAGAGGAATAAGGGGTTGTGGAGCTAAGTTCCTCTCTTCATGAGATGTGGGGGTGAGAGATGTGGTGAGGCTGAGCCTTGTGGAGGTGGGTCATATTTTTTATTTATTATTTGTATTATCGTAGTAGGGGTGGTTGGTACACAGATGGCAGGATGGCTCCAGATTGCTGTGTGACTGATGTATATTGTTTTTTCCTAGACACAGGAGTTACATACACTCAGCCTGTCATTTGGGACAACTCAAAACAAAGTGCCCAGTATATATGCACTTGAAACCCTTCAACTCCTTTTGTCTGAGGCATTACAAACATTGAATCTATCTCCCCTTGTAAGTATGCTCACACTTCTTATCAAACTGTCTGTACTGGGCTATCTTGATTATCACTTCAAAAGTTTTTTTTCTCTTAATTAATTGGCCTCTCAGAGTTGGTAAGACAACTCCCACCTGTTTATGCTCTCTGTATGTGTGTATATATATCTCCTCAATATATGTTCCATTCTATATGCATCCGAAGAAGTGGGCTGTAGTCCACGAAAGCTTATGCTCTAATAAATTTGTTAGTCTCTAAGGTGCCACAAGTACTCCTGTTCTTCTTTTTGCGGATACAGACTAACACAGCTGCTACTCTGAAACCTGTCCTTTTGTCTTGTGCTCCAAACTGGAAACTGGGACAAGGGGGCTGTAACTTGTGAAGATGGTTGAACAAACAACCCCCCAACTGTGCCATTGCCTTTCAGTCTGGTCCGATAGTGCCCCCTTCTTATGCAGTCCTGCACCTTTGTCAATACCCCTCAATCCTCACCTGCTGCCCTACTGCTCTGCCCATGCTCCTCAAGTCTGACCTTACAGAAATGCTAATGCCCCTGTTGTTCTCTTATCTGTATAAACAATGTTTTAGTTTTTGTAGTAGTTTCTGTGTTTAAGGACACATTTGGTAATTAAAAAGATGTATAATTGATTTGTCTTGTAGAGTTAAATTAGCCCAACATCAGTAGCAGTAAAACCTTATCTGCAAAAGACCTTTTTTGACTGGTATTATTTGTGAAAAAGAGGTATGTTAAGAAGTGAGGGTGATAGGAACCATAGAGGTGAAAGACCCCTGTATTCTGCTCCTCAAGCCCCTGAGATAGCCAGTCCCCCTGCCCTGGAGTCGATTGGAACCACTAACCTAAAAGTAAAAAGCCCCTGAGCCCCTTGGAGCCTCCCACGTCCATTTTTATTCTCCTGCCCCATGAATCTTCATTTGGATTGGTTGGTGATTCTTTGCCAGCAGGTGGCAGCAGCATCCTAAGTATGGTGCAACCTTCTGGTGTCAGTTTACTGACATGTTCTTTCATGCTCCAGTTTCCCCTTTGAGATTCAGTCAAGGGGCTCCAGTGTTTCCAGTGTACTAATCATGATCATTCCACATCTCACCACCAGTTTAAGAGACTGGCTGAATCCAGACACATTATTTGCTGGTGAAAGACTCCCCAGCCCTGTATTGCCACAGAAAATCTCTCTCTCTCACTCTCTTCTGTCTCTCACTCTTAGCCTTACATAGACACTGTTCTGTTGTGTTCACTGCTGTCCCAGCCTGACCTAACACTTATGTAACAGCCATTCAAGTCTCATTCCCTTGTCCTGCATTTGCCAAACCCCACATATGAATCTGCCATCCCTCCTTCCCTTTCCCAAAAGCAGCAAAGTCACAGAAAAGCCAGAGCCTTACAGAGAGGTTGCTAATGAACCGGCTGCTGATCATGCATTCCCCTTGTTAGACTCTCATACCCAGTCCTTGGCAGCCCAATTAGGAGATGACTGGGAACAAATCCCTCCATCTCCCTGTGCCCGTCTACTAGCTTCACGTTCAACCCTTCCCTCATGGCAGACGCAGAGGAAACCGCTTTCCAGTCCCAGAGGCCTGGACAGAGACAAAGAGATGGCATATTCCAAACCATAAGTGATCTCTCTCCTGCCATCCATCACCACCCTCTGACAAACAGAGGCTAGGGACACCATTCCTTACCCATCCTGGCTAACAGCCATTAATTAATTTATCTAGTTCTCTTTTAAACCCTGTTATAGTCCTAGCCTTCACAACCTCATCAGGCAAGGAGTTCCACAGGTTGACTGTGCGCTGTGTGAAGAACTTCCTTTTATTTGTTTTAAACCTGCTGCCCATTAATTTCATTTGGTGGCCCCTAGTTCTTATATTATGGGAACAAGTAAATAACTTTTCCTTATTCACTTTCTCCATACCACTCATGATTTTATATACCTCTATCATATCCCCCCTTAGTCTCCTCTTTTCCAAGCTGAAAAGTCCTAGCTGCTTTAATCTCTCCTCATATGGGACCCATTCCAAACCCCTAATCATTTTAGTTGCCCTTCTCTGAACCTTTTCTAATGCCAGTATATCTTTTTTGAGATGAGGAGACCACATCTGTACGCAGTATTCAAGATGTGGGCGTACCATGGATTTATATAAAGGCAATAAGATATTCTCCATCTTATTCTCTATCCCTTTTTGAATGATTCCTAACATCCTGTTTGCTTTTTTGACTGTGTGGATGTCTTCAGAGAATTATGCACGATGACTCCGAGATCTCTTTCCTGATTAGTTGTAATTAAATTAGACCCCATCAGATTGTATGTATAGTTGGGGTTATTTTTTCCAATGTGCATTACTTTACATTTATCCACATTAAATTTCATTTGCCATTTTGTTGCCCAATCACTTAGTTTTGTGAGATCTTTTTGAAGTTCTTCACAGTCTGCTTTGGTCTAAACTATCTTGAGCAGTTTAGTATCGTCTGCAAACTTTGCCACCTCACTGTTTACCCCTTTCTCCAGATCATTTATGAATAAGTTGAATAGGATTGGTCCTAGGACTGATCCTGGGGGAACACCACTAGTTACCCCTCTCCATTCTGAGAATTTACCATTTATTCCTACCCTTTATTCCCTGTCTTTTAATCAGTTCTCAATCCATGAAAGGATCTTCCCTCTTATCCCATGACAACTTAATTTACATAAGAGCCTTTGGTGAGGGACCTTGTCAAAGGTTTTCTGGAAATCTAAGTACACTATGTCCACTGGATCCCTCTTGTCCACATGTTTGTTGACCCCTTCAAAGAACTCTAATAGATTAGTAAGACATGATTTCTCTTTACAGAAACCATGTTGACCTTTGCCCAACAATTTATGTTCTTCTAAGTACCTCCAGTGTATTCTCCTGTTAGGAAAGACCAGGACTAGGTGCTGTAGAGGGGAGCAGGAGTGTTGGCAGTGGGGGTTACCTCTCAGCTACTCCAGTTCTGGTTTCCCCCAACAGGAGGCACTATAAGGAGCAAGGCAGAAGTATTGGCTGTGGGGAGAGTGTTGGTTGGCGTGCAGGCTTGGGGCATAGCGGTTTGCAGCTGTTGTGGTGGTTGGTCTTACTTGCCCCCTCCCCTCTGCACAGAGTCCTCCCAACGTTTGTGTTTACTCAGTAAACACAGGGCCTTGTGTTTGTGCAAATGCTCAAGTAGTCCCAGAAAGGTCCTCTGTCCCCTCTTCTTCCTAACTCCTCTATAAAGTTTTGCCCAGGATCTAGCCCATCTCCTGGTGAGGCAGAAGTGCCAAATTGTTCCCACTTCCCTGGTTCCTCTTCACTGTTGTGGTATAAACCATCTCTGTGGCCTTTAATTAAAGGTCATAACTTCAATTGGAGCTAAACTTAGCTCCCTCCCACTTTCGTAGCACTGGGAATAGCAGCTGGATAAGAGGAGTTGGATTACTCCTCAGCCAGGTGACCTGTCTCTGGCCCCCCCTTGGTATCTGCTCTGCTACCCATTTCCATCTGTGCTTTCCCCTGCTGCCTCCTATCCCTACAGATCCTGCTCTGCTGACCCACACAGTCCTGGAAGACTGAGCTCTGATATGAGGGCTGGGGAAGATTTTACTCCTCGTTTACTACCTGTATACATCTCCATAACCCACACATTCTCATGAAAGGGACACTCCTTAGAGATATCAAAAATGTGCAGTTTCAAATACCCTCCAGCTCTCAATCCTAAAATAGGATGCCTATTCCGCAGGCATCTTGTCCCATGCTGGGCATTGCTGAGATGAAGCCTGTATAGCGGGCATCCCAACTTGGGCTGGGCGTAGCCAGGGCGCTGCTGTGAGAAAGCTCATGCTGCAAGGATCCCAATCTGGGCTAGGCAGGTGCAGTGAACTGATGTGAAGCAGGCATTGTATCCAGGCAGGGCACTGCCAAAGACAAGTTGTTCGTGCTGTGGGCGCTCCCCCTTCACACACACAATTGTTTCATTACCAGGCTCTGGCCTGTTCTCCAGCCAATGAAAATGCACTGCCACCACTGATGTGAGCAGGCTAGTCAGGTGGTAGGCAGGATGTCCGCAGTCACGTCCAGCGGGTAGGAGCCTCCCAGTGCCTTATTTAAATGTTACTCACGCTGCTGAGAGCAGCCTGGTGGGAACCTGGCCTGAGGGTGGGGAATGCCAGGCCAGCCAGCGTCTGGGAAACACAGTCCCATTCTAAGCATATCTGGCTAAAGCAATTCAGGGGGAACGCAGAGCCAATGAAAGTCCAGGGCAATTTTAGCTCAGGAGGGCTTGGGGCCAGCAGCACTGTAAGCTTCCTTGCAGCAGTGCTGAGCCGAGGGAAAGGTGCCCGCGGCGGTAGGATCCTCCCTATAGTGTCCTGGCAAGCTCCTGGGGGGGGGTGGAACTGGTTTGGTGGATTTGTTTCCTCTGATTCCAGCTGGTAGCTTGTCTGAGCCCCTTCATGGCTCAGTCCACGTGACAATTGTTCCCTATTCTTTCCAGGGGCGGGGAAGGGGCGGGGGGAAGGGGCGGTTGTGCAACTCCAACCCAGCCCCCATCTCAGATCGGAGCTGCTGGATTTGGCTTCTTGTCATATTACCATAGTGTTTATGATAGAGGTGCATGCGGTTACTTTCCTGCCAGTCTTCGGTGAGCGGGATGGAAGAAAGCACTAGTTGTAACTCAGCCTGAGAGGAGACAAACCCCTGGCTCACACAAGTGAAAGACCCATGGGTCCCATCCCCCATGCAGGGCCTTTGAGAAAGATCGGGAGGGGTTTCCAGAACCCTTGCCCTCTCCCTGCGAGAAAATGTCAGAGCTCCTGAAAACAGGTGCCCCCAATAGAGGGCTCCCCTCAGACTCCTATGTGCTTCCCCTCCCCCCCATCCTTCTCCCCACTGTGTCTAGGGCTCATGCGGGGGTGCACAGGAGCCAAACAAGAGGGTACCGAATAAACCCCATTGAGAAACCCTGCTATAGCCCTTAAATCCTGTTTTATAATCCTCTGCTATTCCATTCCTGGACTCCTCACATACAGCCCTAACTATGCCCATTAGGTGTAATCTGCAACCCTCCTGCAATTTCACTCACCAGCGTCCACCATTCCCAGACACACAGGGCACGCTACTTATTATTATTTGTATTACAGTAGCACCTAGACGTCCCAGCCAGCACCATGGGTCCTTTGTGCTGGGCACTGAACATAGTGACAATCCTCTTTCTATTCCAGTCAGCCTACCTCTATAGCTCTCCTAGTGCCCCTCAGTCTTGATGGCTAGGCCTGTGCCCTGGGTGCTGTGTTGGGCTACCTATGTTTGTGGTTACAGTGTAGCTGGTGAATCCTATTGCCTGTGTCTCCTCTCACAAACGTGCACGGGATTCATGGGTTGGAGTCTCCCTCTGCCTTCCCCTCGCACAGCAAGTGGGGACGCAGGAGAGATCTGAGAAAGATTGGCTGTGTGGGGCTTGCAAGAGACGAGAGAGGGGGAGCCCCCGCCCCGCTTCTCCTTTGTAGGATAGGGAGTGCAAGAGAACAGCCAAAAATGGGTGTGGGAGGAGGGAAACACGCAACCCAGTAGCATTAGGGCTGCACGTACACTGCTCTCTGCTGCCCTCCGCCTCTGATTTGACGCTTTCTCAAAAGGCTGGGCCCAGCAATTACCATACGGGGATCTATAAAGGCCAGGACAGCGAGCCTACCTCCCTTTACCTTCCCCTACTGCAGGCGTGCGGGTCAGAGGCAGCCCCCAGGTAAGAAAGGGCTCACCACAATGTGGAGCCGGAACACTGCAACTAGGGTGGCCTCCTGCTGCGCTCCTGGGCAGCGATGCTGGCCGCTCTGGGGTGGTAGAGGACGGAGTGTGGGTTTCGGGATGCTGGAGGAATAAAGAACGTGCTGGCCAAGAGCGGGGGCGGCTGCACCCTGGGGACAAGAGGGAGGAGGCCGGCGCTAGGGCGGGGGGCGCTGAGAAGTTGTAGGGGCAGGTGCACGTGAGGCTCTGGCTGAATTCGGATTCTCCTTTGTGCTCAGGCGGGGTAAGCAAAATGGAGGACGGGGGGCGGCGACAAAACCCGATGTGTGTGTGGGGGGGGTTAACTGCCAGACGTGCGCTGCAAGCGGAGCCGGGAGTGAAGCGTGGGGGGTGGCGCGGGAGCTGGTGATGGCCTAGGGAGGAGGAAGTCGCTCTGTGGGGGAAGTGGGTTTGGAGGCCCCGACAGGGCGCCTGTGTCCCGCCCCGCACGCACGCGTGGGGCTCCGGTGCTCTGATCCCCGCACACCCAGTCCCCCGCCTGGCGGGGCTTTCCGGCCCGGCGCCGCGGCTTATGTACTTTGGGGCCAGTTTGCTGGAGACCCGGCCCCCCGGGGCGCAGCAGCGGCAGGGTGCGTGGCTGGGGGGGTGCGGGTCCCGCTGTCCCTCGAGGGTGTCTCACCCCCCCACACACACACACACACACTTCTCTTCCTCCCCCCCCGTCTTCTCCGCAGGAGCATTTCGGCAGAGACACGATGGTGAAGGTCGGAGTTAACGGGTGAGTCTCTGCAGGGGCGGGGTGCTGGGCGCGGCGGGGCTGCCCCTAGGGCAGTGTAAGGCCTGAGTGGGGGGGGCGGTCACCAGCGCTGGAGGCTCACCACCTCCTTCCCCCCCCCGCCAAGGGCGTGGCAAGGTCACTTGGGCCGCGGCTGGCTTGCATCACACCCCCCGCTACAGAGGCTGCGGGCCCCTGGCGGGACGGTCCTAGCCCGGATGACTCACTTCTCCCCGCGGCTGCTGGGGGGAGGGGGGCTGTGAGTCACCCCGAGCGGAAAGCGCCGCTGTATGCCGGGCTCCTGCCTCCGCCCCGGGAAGGGCGCCGTGGTATCGTGTGTCCCCGCCGGGCCCGGGGAATGTGACCTTCTCCTGCGGCTTCGCGGAGTAACCGGATCCGGGGCCCGAGGTAAATTTAGCGCCCGACCTTTGGGGGCGCGGGGGGGGGGGGTGTCTCTGTTAATCTCAATCTCTGCTCGCCCCTTGCACGGCTGCGGCTCCCTGGGGCCCCTCCTACCTTATGGCCTCTGCGCCTCCGGCCTGGGAAGTAGCTCTCTTCTCTCCCTCCCCCCTCCCCCCCCACTGGCGGGGAAGGGGATAGAGTAGCGTGTGTGGGGGGGGGGGGGGTCTCCTTTGAATCCCAGGGGTCTGGATGAAGCCAAGTCCGAGCTCCCCATCAGAACAGGGGTTTCCTTCCTGAATGGGGGTGTGTACCAACCTCTTCTGTTCCTCTCCTAGATTTGGCCGCATCGGCCGCCTGGTCACCAGAGCTGCCTTCACCTCTGGCAAAGTCCAGATTGTAGCAATCAATGACCCGTTCATTGACCTCAACTACATGGTGAGTGGGACCCTGATCTCTAACTTTGAGCTTGCTGTGTGGCCGGTGCTTGTGCTGAGGTAGAGGTGGGGTGAAAAGGGGTGGGGAAGGAGTGCAAGTTGTCAGATCTATCTATATATGCTTTCCCTGTAAAAGCCAGAGAACAACCCAGGGGATGAGGGATCAGATTTAATAGGACAGGGAACTCCCATTTGAGCCAAATACAGATGAGCACGGTCACTACAGGCTGCCGCAAACTACACCCATGGGTTCCCGTGGCTATAAATCGGGATTGAGGGGCATTAACAGACCTATGAGTGGGCTTTGAGGATTGAAATAGGGAAGCTTTGAGAATGCAGCCAACACTGAACTTTTGTCTGTTTTTATCCCTAGGTTTACATGTTCAAATATGACTCCACTCACGGTCGTTTTCATGGTACTGTCAAGGCTGAAAATGGAAAACTTGTGATTAATGGAAATCAAATTACCATTTTCCAGGAGTGAGTATGACTCTTCCTTCCCTTTCCTTTGGAGCTATGGGAGAGGGCATTTGACAACTCTGCAGTTCCTAAACTGTTTGTCTCCTCTCAGACGTGATCCCGCCAACATCAAGTGGGGAGATGCTGGAGCAGAGTATGTTGTAGAGTCCACTGGAGTCTTCACCACCACAGAGAAGGCCAGCGTGAGTGATGGGTCACATCTGACTTAGGTATGGGAGGAAAAGGGTGTAGGGATGACTCCCTCCCCTGCAGGTGCAAGTGGGTGTATACAGACTTCTCTGTCTGAGGCTGTATTGCACTGGGATTTTTTTGGGGGGGGGGAGGGCAAGGTGTCCCAGAACTGTAGAGGACTCTATTAATGTTGGTCTGTCTCCCTCAGGCTCACCTGAAGGGTGGCGCTAAGCGTGTTGTCATCTCTGCTCCCTCAGCTGATGCACCTATGTTTGTGATGGGTGTCAACCATGAGAAATATGACAAGTCTCTGAAAATTGTCAGGTGAGGATGGGGGAAATCAGGGTTGAACCTGAGGTGCAGAGCTGACTATTATCCTCTCCTGTGAATGTGTGTGGGGGAGCTGAGTGATGTTTGGCCCCTCCTGCAGAGGGACTGCCTTCTGGGGGGTGAGCCCTGACTGTACCTCTTGTCTTTTTCTTCCAGCAATGCCTCTTGCACCACCAACTGCCTGGCTCCTTTGGCCAAGGTCATCAATGACAACTATGGCATAGTGGAAGGTCTCATGGTAGGTGATCTGGAGGCACAGAACCACTTATTCCTGAAAACTCCCCACACCAGCTCTGTCTGCGGGGCAAACCATAGAGCTCTGGAGGGTGTCTTTTCCCAATTCAGTTTTGGGTGGAGCGAGATGGTGGCTGTGAACCCACAGAGCAGGAGAGACCAGCTCCCAATGCTGCCTGGAATAGAGGAAAAGGGAGGGTTGGGGGAGCAATACCTTAGTTCAGTGGGGTGAGGCTCTGTGTAGATGTTGATTCTGTTCTACCCCCTCCCCCCCTTTAATTTCCAGACCACAGTCCATGCCATGACAGCTACACAGAAGACTGTGGATGGCCCCTCTGGGAAGCTGTGGCGAGATGGCAGAGGTGCTGCCCAGAACATCATCCCAGCATCCACTGGGGCTGCTAAGGCTGTGGGCAAGGTCATTCCGGAGCTGAATGGGTGAGTGTCGGTTCCGTGCATCCCTTGCTTTGGGGGTACAGGGACATCAGAAGGGGTGGGGAACCTGCAGCTGGCCCACTTTGCCCTCTCCCCAGTAGAATATGCAGAAGTCCTTGTGGGGGACAGGAGCCTGTTCTGATCCACTTGTCTCTCACAGGAAGCTCACTGGAATGGCTTTCCGTGTTCCAACTCACAATGTCTCTGTCGTGGACCTGACTTGTCGTCTGGAAAAACCAGTGAGTATTGCAGGAAGGGGACCAGGCAGGCCCTGGAGCAACTTCCCTGCACCCCCAATGCTTCTGTCACTTTCTTAACCTATGGGGCAGGGAGCAGCTGCTTTGCAGCCTCCATCATATTTGGAACTAGCCCCTTGTTGCTGCTTGTTCTAAGAGATTATGCAAGAGGCTGCCCCTGTCTGGTATAGTACCTGGCATAATGGGGTCCTAGCTATGCATCTCAGCTGTGCAGTCTCAAAACTGGAGCAATCTTCCCTGGGAAGCAGCTGCCACTCCATGGGGTCTGGGATGCTCTGATCTCTCTCTCTCTCTCTCTCTCTCTCTCTCTCTCTCTCTCTCTCTCTCAGGCCAAGTATGATGACATTAAGAAGGTGATGAAAAGTGCCTCTGAGGGGCCTATGAAGGGCATCCTGGGATACACAGAGGACCAGGTAAACTCGCCATCCTTTCAACAGATTGGGGGAGAAATGGAGTGAATACCTCCTCACATTAAGGGAAAAGGGAAGCAACCTTTTGGAACATCAAATATTCTTTAATCCTTCCTCCCCCTTCAGGAGTGTTCATGTATCAGGGTGTCAATAACATCGGGGGCGGGGAGGATGGAGCGGAGGACAAAAGGGGTGTATGTGACAGTCTTTCCCTCTTCCCTCCCCACTTGTAGGTTGTCTCCTGTGACTTCAACGGCGACAGCCACTCATCCATCTTTGATGCAGCTGCTGGCATTGCTCTCAATGATCACTTTGTCAAACTGGTCTCCTGGTATGGAGAAGAGGCTGTGGGGATGAGGGATTTGGAGGGTTGTTTCTCTGGGATAGTTTGGGAGTCCAGGGGAGACGTGGGGGTCACTTAATTGGGCTGGCAAGGATCCTATCATGGCAAGCTTTGCATTCTCTCCCTCTATTGCGTCTAGCTGGAATTTTAGTGAAAACACTTTGCAGCTAGCAGCAGCAGTTTTTGGTTGGCAAAGAGGCAGTATCTGCCCAGGAAAACCTCCATATAGAATGAGGTTGACCCTAGTATCTGAACAACTGCGGTCTCCAATCTTTCCCAGCTGGGGAAAGGGAGGTTGTTCTGGGGCTTGGTGTGGGGGGACTCCCCATGGGGACGTACAAGGGGTCTGTCCATCCCTAACTGCTGCTCCTCTACTTCTGTCTCCAGGTATGACAATGAGTTTGGATACAGCAGCCGTGTTGTGGACTTGTTAGTTCACATGGCATCTAAGGAGTAAGCCAGGTGCATGGATCAGCCTCTGCCTGGGGAATGAGGTGTAGGGGGAAAAGTCTCACTGGAGACCCTCATTCCTCCCACCACTCAGCTCTACAGCCTGCAGCGAGAAGCCAGCTCTGTTCCATCTGTCTTCCCTATTCCTCTACTGTGTATCTGAAGCTTGGGGGAGGTGGAGAGGCTAACAGAAGCTGACCTGTTTCTATACCACATTTTCTCAAATAAAGTAATAGCTAACCTACAATATTCCTGTCTCTGTCTGTCAGGAGATGCCACAAAGGGATCATAACATGTTACTGTGGCCACTGACATAGCCTGGGACTTTTCCACCACCCCGAATGGTAGTTACTGGCCTGGAAATGCAGCTGTTGTAAACTAAGAATATTTCATGCAAGACTAAAACTAAGGTTTAATTCAAGCAGTCAAAACTTAGGAAATGCCAGAAGACAGGGTGTGGTTAGACTTTTTGGGATGGGGCGGGTAGATGGGACAGTGTTCCCTCTGTGTGCTGCCCCAGCCCTGCGTGGACAGCTGGCATAGCAGCCCTCAAGCAAACTGCCCAATGACCCTAAGATCCGTTAAGGAACAAAAGCATCCAGCCAGGTTTGTCAGTGAAGCATAGTACTAGTGTCCCACAGACTCTACTGGACCACTAATGCATGTATGCCTGTAACAATGGACCAGCTCAATGAACAGCGGGACTTTCCATTCCTCCCTAGACCAGACAGATACTCCCTCTGAGATACATTTTTATACCCAGATGATGTGGTTATTTATTATCCATCACCATGTACATGTTGGTTTAATTAAAACATTTCTATTACATACTGCCTATCTTTTAGGAGGGGTCAGTGTGCTCCTGCTATTCTTGAGGAATGTTTTTGTACGATCCCTGATATCGGGATGTTTTGGTACCACTTAATATGGGGATGTGGTTGCATGAGTACTCCGTGACTAGCACTACTGAGGAATGTATTTTTTTTCCAATATAAGCCCTGTTCTTGCCAGGTTCTGTGAGCAGGCCCTGTCTCATACCAGGCCTCTGATAGAAGGGTTTGTTTCAGGCTTTCTTCCTACTGTGCAGGAAACCTTAAATCTGCCTTTTAATGATCGTCAAGCTACATGATCATATATAGTGCCTTTTTTAATCCATAGGACCTATGCTTCATTCATTCAGAGCACATGGACAACAAATGAGATGGGGGGGGGGGGTTATATGAATGAAGTTCTGCTACAGTTCTTGTGTGATGCTGGGCCTAACTTTCAGGGGCGGCCACTAACTGTTCTCAGTATCACAATTGACAACTAAAGCCTGACTTTCAGAAGTGATGATTGAACAACTGAAGTCTGAGAATGGCAGGTGCTTAGCAGCTCTGGGAAATATCAGAGCTTAGGTCTGCCAAGTTGGGCACTTCTACGGAGGTTTAGCCTTCGTCTTTTTCCTCAATTGCCTTCTAAAATACTATCCTGCTTTCTAGCAGTATTAAGGTAAGTAAATTCATTAATGGGGTGAAGTACTTGGCTCCTGTGGGTGTCATGAAATTAAAACCTGTTCAGTGCAAGATTTGGATGGTGTATGATTAAGGATGTGGCACTACCTCTGTAATGGAAACAGGCTATTAAATATTTTATGCTCAGTCCCTGATCATTGTCCATCCTGTGTAAGAAATGAGGTGGGAGGACAGTACAGTACATCATGTAACTAGATATTGTAGCTTTTTTGGATATAATGTTGCAAAGTCAATAATTCCAACTAGGAAAAAGTTGCCTTTGTAATATTTGGTTCTGTTCATATGTATTAGTGTAATCTAAAATTCTATCTACCATCCAAACCATGCCCCGAAAACAACTTATTTTCACAGCTCACGTGTGAGCTAAGAGGCATATTACTATGCTCATGTTAGAGCGAAAGGCAAGTGAGGCATAGCTTAAGGCAAAATATATCCACTAATTTTGGACGCCTAATTTAATTCACCTGAGTCTTGAAGTTTCAGAGTATTTCACATTATCTTTCACTTTCTATGTGGCTAGCAAAGTGCTTATTAGCCTCAGAAGTGCATGCTCAGCATTTCTGCAAATCGGAGCCCAAAATCTCAAATTAGGCATATGGGGGTGGGGGGAAGAAATGCCTGCCCTGTTCTACAGTCTAATCTAATTCATCACGCATCCATTATTCAGTCTGACTGAATGAGGCAGGGGTCCTGGGGGGGTGGGGCTTGTGTAACTTCCATTCTGGCATTTCCTACCATCTGAGTGCATGATTACACACACACACACACACACACACACACACAGAGCTATAATGTAAAGAGGGGTTGCAATTTTCCTAGGCTTGTGAGAAGGGAAACAAAACCACTTTCATTGTGTGATATAGTATTACTATCCATGTAGTTCATTAACAGGATTGGGGTCAGTGGGGTGATTTGAAAGATTTCACTTGAGGTAGTGAGGTAAGTGATACCAGTAACAAGCTGTTAGCTGGCAGTGGAGAGGGATAAGAGTTTGCCAGCAAGTTTCACAGCTGTTTGTGACAGTGGAGGAATAAAGACACTCTGAAATATTAGATTCCCCTCTGGATCTTTGGAAAAGAGCATGCTCTACCAGCCATTGTCCCTTCTGCCCGTTTCTTTTAGCTTGTCCTACTCCTTCCCTACAATCCCCAGCTCCTTAGCCCTGCTCCATTTTCCTTGGCTAGTTAGTCTCTGGTTCCTGCCTGAGCTTAGTCTTCCTCCCAGTCTCTATCCCCAATCCCTCTGGCTTCTTATCCCATTTTACTCTCTACCCTTGCTCTTTACCTTGCTAGTTTCCCTATTCTCTCTATCCCAATCTTCCTCATGCCTTGTCCCAGTGCTTACCTTTGTGCTACAGGATGTCTGGGTGCCAGTGTAGGGGGAGCAGTGCAGGCTCAGAAAACTGCTCTGGGGGGCTGGGTAAGCAATTGCAGGGAAAGTCCTTTTTGTCCCCTGCAGCCCTGGGATGGAGCATGCCCAAAGCAGAGAGCATCTTTGGATAAATTTAGCTGCCCCATAAGTCTCTTCTAAGCACGTGCAAAAAGATTTTTCAGCAGCTTAGAATGTGGTCAAACACAAGTGATTTTTTTTCAGAGGAATAGCAAAACCCTGCACCTTAAAGACCCTGCTGCCTCCAACTCCAGTTTCAACATCCTTACTCTAAAACACAAAGGCTTTAACGAAGAAATGATTTTAATATGAGCAAAAACGTGTTCGCTAATTTTGTTCTTGGAAATGACTGAATCATTTTTTGTTGAAACCTTCCAAAAAAATTCAGCTGGTCCCTGATTGCTGGCATAGGAAGTTTCAGTCTGAATAGTTAATGAACAACTGAAAACATATTCTTATATTAATGGGAAGTGTCAGTCAACTATAGCCAGCACAATGAGCTATACACAGCACAGACCTATCCCTTAAGCTAAAGGAACAACTGGAACATACAAAAGAGAGGACACTATCCTGGGAAGCAGTGACTCTGAAAGGATAATCAGCTGAGCATGTGGTCCCTGTACAATATTGTAGCCAAAAGGACTAATGCATGAACAAGGGAATCTCAGGTAGGAATAGAGAGGTTATTTTACCTCTACATTTGGCACTGGTGCAACTGCTGCTGGAACACTGTATCCAGTTCTGGTGCCCACAATTCAAGAAAGATGTTGATAAATTGGAGAGAATGATTAATGAGTTAGAAAACCTGCCTTATAGTGATAGACTAAAGGAGCTCAATCTATTTAGAATCATAGAATATCAGGGTTGGAAGGGACCTCAGGAGGTCATCTAGTCCAACCCCCTGCTCAAGGCAGGACCTAATCCCAACTAAATCATCCCAGCCAGAGCTTTGTCAAGCCTGACCTTAAAAACCTCTAAGGAAGGAGATTCCACCACCTCCCTAGGTAACCCATTCTAGTGCTTCACCACCCTCCTAGTGAAAAAGTTTTTCCTAATATCCAACTTAAACCTCCCCCACTACAACTTGAGACTATTACTCCTTGTTCTGTCATCTGCCACCACAGAACAGTCTAGATCCATCCTCTTTGGAACCCCCTTTCAGGGAGTTGAAAGCAGCTATCAAATCCCCCATCATTCTTCTCTTCTGCAGACTAAACAATCCCAGTTCCCTCAGCCTCTCATGTGCTCCAGCCCCCTAATCATTTTTGTTGCCTCCGCTGGACTCTTTCCAATTTTTCCACATCCTTCTTGTAATGTGGGGCTCAAAACTGGACACAGTACTCCAGGTGAGGCCTCACCAATGTCGAATAGAGGGGAATGATCACGTCCCTCAATCTGCTGGCAATGCCCCAATTTATACAGCCCAAAATGCCGTTAGCCTTCTTGGCAACAAGGGCACACTTTTGACTCATAGCCAGCTTCTCGTCCACTGTAACCCCTAGGTCCTTTTCTGCAGAACTGCTGCCTAGCCACTCGGTCCCTAGTCTGTAGCAGTGCATGGGATTCTTCCGTGCTAAGTGCAGGACTCTGCACTTGTCCTTGTTGAACGTCATCAGGTTTCTTTTGGCCCAGTCCTCTAATTTGTCTAGGTTCCTCTGTATCCTATCCCTACCCTCCAGTGTATCTACCACTCCTCCCAGTTTAGTGTCATCTGCAAACTTGCTGAGAGTGCAGTCCATGCCATCCTCCAGATCATTAATGAAGATATTGAATAAAACCGGCCCCAGGACCGACCCTTGTGGCACTCCGCTTGAAACCGGCTGCCAATTAGACATGGAGCTGTTGATCACTACCCGTTGAGCCCAACAATCTAGCCAGCTTTCTAGCCACCATATAGTCCATTCATCCAGCCAATACTTCTTTAACTTGCTGGCAAGAATACTGTGGGAGACCGTAATAAAAGCTTTGCTAAAGTCAAGGAATAACACATCCACTGCTTTCCCCTCATCCACAGACCCAGTTATCTCCTCATAGAAGGCAATTAGGTTAGTCAGGCATGACTTGCCCTTGGTGAATCCATGCTGACTGTTCCTGATCACTTTCCTCTCCTCTAAGTGCTTCAGAATTGATTCCTTGAGGACCTGCTCCATGATTTTTTCCAGGGACTGAGGTGAGTCTGACTGGCCTGTAGTTCCCTGGATCCTCCTTCACTTTTTTAAAGATGGGCCCAACATTAGCCTTTTTCCAGTCATCCGGGACCTCCCCTCATCGCCATGAGTTTTCAAAGATAATGGCCAATGGCTCTGCAATCACATCCACCAACTCCTTTAGCACCCTCGGATGCAGCGCATCCGGCCCCATGGACTTGTGCTCGTCCAATTTTTCTAAATAGTCCCGAACCACTTCTTTCTCCACAGAGGCTGGTCACCTTCTCCCCATACTGTGCTGCCGAGTGCAGCAGTCTGGGAGCTGACCTTGTTTGTGAAGACAGAGCAAAAATATTACTGAGTACATTAGCTTTTTCCACATCCTCTGACACTAGGTTGCCTCCCGCATTCAGTAAGGGGCCCACACTTTCCTTGACTTTCTTCTTGTTGCTAACATACCTGAAGAAACCCTTCTTGTTACACTTAACATCTCTTGCTAGCTGCAACTCCAAGTGTGATTTGGCCTTCCTGATTTCACTCCTGCATGCCTGAGCAATATTTTTATACTCTTCCCTGGTCATTTGTCCAATCTTCCACTTCTTGTAAGCTTCTTTTTTGCGTTTAAGATCAGCAAGGATTTCACTGTTTAGCCAAGCTGGTCGCCTGCCATATTTACTATTCTTTCTACACATCGGGATTTTTTTCCCTGCAACCTCAATAAGGATTCTTTAAAATACAGCCAACTCTCCTGGACTCCTTTCCCCCTCATGTTATTCTCCCAGGAGATCCTGCCCATCAGTTCCCTGAGGGAGTCAAAGTCTGCTTTTCTGAAGTCCAGGGTCTGTATTCTGCTGCTCTCCTTTCTTCCTTGTGTCAGGATCCTGAACTCGACCATCTCATGGTCACTGCCTCACAGGTTCCCAGCCACTTTTGCTTCCCCTGCTAATTCTTCCCGGTTTGTGAGCAGCAGGTCTAGAAGAGCTCTGCCCCTAGTTGGTTCCTCCAGCACTTGCACCAGGAAATTGTCCCCTACACTTTCCAAAAACTTCCTGGATTATCTGTGCACCACTGTATTGCTCTCCCAGCAGATATCAGGGTGATTAAAGTCTCCCATGAGAACCAGGGCCTGCAATCTAGTAACTTCTGCTTAACAAAGAGAAGGTTAGGGGGTGACTTGATCACAGGCTGTAAGTAGCTACATGGGGAACAAATATTTGATAACAGCTCTTCAATCTAGCAAAGATATAACAGGATTCAATGGCTGACAGTTGAAGCTAGACAAATTCAGACTGGAAATAAGGTGTAAATTTTTAACAGTAATTAAGCACTGGAACAATTTACCAAGGGTTGTGGCAATTTTTAAATCAAGGTTGGATTTTTAAAAAAATGCTTTAGCTCAAAAGGAATCATTGTGGGGGAAGTGTATGGTCTGTGTTATATAGGCAGTCTGCCTAGATGATCACAGTGGTCCCTTCTGGTTTTGACTATTCTGACTCTTATTAACTAATAGTAGTACAGAGTTTGTCTCTGTAAAGCTGTGACACATTGCCAATGGGCTACAGAACAGCTTTCTAAACAGCAGTGGCATGTGAGTTATCAAGATTCCTGGATTCTACTTCTGTTTCTGAAAGGATAGTTTGATGGTGGCTGGCTTGCAGGTATGTGCAATATATTTTTAATGGTCAGAAAATTAAGGACCAAGCGTGAAACAAGTTCTACTGATATCAGGTATAAATGACGATTTTTTTTTCTGAGTATATTTTGATGTTGGCCAATTTTTTTTATGAATTTGTGTGAGGCTAGTACAAGGCACTCTTCTGCAACCCAGGACTATCATGTTTTGATATCTGAGAGAGGCAATATACCGCTGGCCACACCAGTGCTTAGGTCGGCACAACTACATTATTCAGCGGTGTGGATCATTAGGTATGTGTCAACAATATCCATGTGGACTGGTCAGGGGTGGTGCATGATGCCCATATCATTAAGAACACAGGACTGTTTAGAAAGCTGCAAGCATAGACTTTCCCTATTGTCGGTTTACCGTTGGCGATGTTGAAATGCCAGTAGTGATCCTGGGGGACCTAGCCTACTCCTTCCCCAGGCTCATGAAGCCGGACATTGGCCACCTTCACAGCACCAAGGAAAGATTCAGCTACTGGCTCAGCAGGTGCAGAATGACAGTTGAATGTGCTTTTGTTAGAGTGAAGGGACACTGGCTTTGTTTACTCACTAGTTTGAGTCTCAGTGGTCCCCAGGTGTGTGCCTGTGTGCCTGCGCAGCGCTAAATAGGCTGCCGCATGGCCATGCAGCTTACAGGGAACTAAGCCTGTGATTTACAGGACATAAGACTAGGTGACCTAAAGGTCCCGTTTGGCCTTAAACCCTATTGAAACTATAATTTTTATTTATTTTAATCAAGGAAACTCAAATAAACAACAATTTTGTGTGAAGCAGGCTGGCAGATAATTCCATTTTGCGACAAATTTCTAGGTTTTGAGCAATCTGGGACCTGTGGGAACCACTTTGCCCCCTAACATACAGCTGGGCTAATCTCTCTCATACTGCTCTGCTGGTGGTTCAGCCATCCTCTCCAGGCCCTGTTATCACCCAGCACGACAGCAGGTGGTGCCACACACCCAACTGAGCCACTCAAGGACAGAAAAAAGACAACAGCCAATTTCCCAGCTCCCCAGCCTTGCACCCTTATTGGAGTATAAACCCAGTATTATACTGTCTTGCACTGCACAGCTTACAATGCAAGCTCCTTAATATAGTTACCTTTCCCCTCGATGTTGGAAAGATATGCAACAGGCTTTGTTTACAGAGCTGAGATTTTCCCAGACCCTTCACTGAAAACCAACTGGTTAAGCTAAAACATAAAACAAGTTTATTAACTATAGAAAGATATATTTTAAGTGATTATAGGTGATAACAAACAGATCAAAGCAAATTATATAGCAAATAAACAAAAACGCAAACTAAGCCTAACATACTAGATAGATAGGAGTTAGCAATTTCTCACGCTGACTGATGATACAAGCAGTCTACCAAGTTTCCATACACATCCTTTTAACCTGGGACCAGCACTTCCCCCAGTTCAGTCTTTGTTCCTCAGGGGTTTCCAGGAGTTCTCTTGTTTGGGAGTGAGGCCCAGAGATGATGTCACTTCCCACTTTATATAGCTTTTCCATATGGCAGGAACCCTTTGTTCCAAGCTAAGTTTCCAGTCCAGTTTGTGTAAAAATACAGATACCAAAATGGAGTTTAGTGTCATGTGGTCTGGTCACATGCCCCTGCATGCCTTGCTGGGTCATAGCAGCCATTACTCATAGGTTGGCTGAAATGTTCACAGGAAGGCTAAGCTCTTCCATGGTCCATTGTCTTTGTTGATGAGCCATTAACACTGTTTAGCTTCTTCATTGTTGTACCTGAGAGTCTAGTTGTGTGTGTTACCCAGAGTAAGCGCATTTGAAATACAGATATATAGTCAATGTTCATAACTTCAAATACAAAAATGATACATGCACACAAATAGCATAATCATATTCAGCAGATTATAACTTTTCCAATGACGCCTTGTACAAAATGCATCATAATTATGTCATAATCATATAATCATACCACTATGATGAATATGGGGGTACAATGTCACACTCTGTCCCCCATGAAATGATGTGAGAAAGAATGTATGTGTCTTCCAGATAGAAAAAAAATCTAAGTAATAGACACCCAAGAGATCAACACAGGTATTCTGCTAATGCCACTCAGACAAACAAGCCTCAGTGGTATTTGTCTAAAACTAACCTTTATACAGCAAAATAGTTCTGTATAACAGACAGCGTGTACAATGCACATGTTCATGACCTGCCATCATTTACAGAGTCATAGTAAGCAAACATTAGTATTTATGCAATTTTTACAGAACATGCAGCACTCATTTAAAAAAAAAAAGCCAAAAATAAACCCACCACACATGAATACACTATGGAATTATATATACACCATAAACTAGAAAATTAAAATGAGCGTGTAGCCTACATTTGTGAGCTGGATATAAACATAGTGTCTTAAGATAACGTCTCCAAAAATAGCATAACATTCACAACTAATCTATTTCCACATGTAATCGTATTGTACACAGATTCTTCATCTTACACTTTTACTGCGCACATAAAAATAATTGTTTATAATGAGCTTGTTATGCAACACAGCTGTCAGAAAGAAATATTATTATATTAATATTACAAACACATTTGTTGTAACTGGTGAAGATTCCTAAGCAGGAACTACGCTTGATCTTAGCTCATAGTAGGTAGAGTATAAGGCCAGAAGGAACCACTATGATAACCTCCTGTATAACACAGGCCAAAGGACTTCCTGAATTATTTTGTTTTAACTAGAGCAGATCTTTTAGAAAAACATCCAATCTTGATTTAAACATGTCCAGTGATGGAAAATCCAGCATGACACTTGGTAAATTGTTCCAATGGTTAATTAAACTCACTGTTAAACATTTGCACCTTTTTTCTAGCCTGAATTTTGTCTAGTTCAACTTCAAGCCACTAGATCTTATTACACCTGTCTTTGCTAGACTAAAGAGCCCATTATTAAATATTTGTTCCCCATCTAGCTACTTATAGATTGTACTCAAGCCACCGCCTAACTGTCTCTTTCTTAAGCTATATAGATTGAGTTCCTTGAGTCTGGCACTCTAAGGCAGGTTTTTCTAATCCTTTATTCATTCTTGTGGCTCTTCTCTGAAGCTTCTCCAATTTATCACCAGGCTTGGCTTCATGAACTGTGGACACTAGAACTGGACACAGAGAGACGTTTCACTAGTGTCAAATATTCCTAATTGAGATTCCCCTTTTTATTCCTCCAAGCTTTGCATTAGCCCAGTGATACTCAGACCTCAATGGTTCAGGAGCTAAATTAGCCCTCAACCGTAAAAGAGCCACAGTAGTGTGACTTCATTGTTTCATTTACAATTTTATTATACATGTATAATTCTCACAGCAAAATGGCTGAGCCAGTATTATTTTATTACTACAATTAACTACACTTGGTTAATAACCTAGTAAAAGCATCCTGATTGGTTAATAATTAAATCACACAATATTTTACTATTATGTGCTGCAAAGAGTAGCAGGAGACACATTAAAGGAGCCTCAGTCTGAGGCTCTGGCTACATATGGATACCAAATTCATGGTCCATTTTGGCCAATTTCATGGTCATAGGATTTTTAAAATCATAAATTTCATGATTTCAGATATTTAAACCTGAAATTTCACAGTGTTGTAATTGTAGGGATCCTGAGCCAAAAAGGAGTTGTGAGAGGTGTGGGGGGAGTTGCAAGGTTATTGTAGGGAGGGTTGCAGTACTGCTATCCTTACTTCTGCACCGCTGCTGGAAGCAGCGCTGCCTTCAGAGCTGGGCAGGTTGAGCAAGGTGGCACCAAGAGCAGTGCAGAAGTAAGGATGGCATTGTATGGTATTGGCACATTTACTTCTGCATTCCTGCCTGCAGAGCTGGACCATCAGTCAGCAACCGCCACTCTCCAGCCACACAGTTCTGAAGGCAGTAGCGCAGCAGTAAGGGTGGTATGGTATTGCCACCCTTGCTTCTGCACTGCTGCTGGTGGGGTGCAGCCTTCAGAGCTGGGCACCCAGCCAACAACCGTTGCTCTCTGGCCACCCAGCTCTGAAGGCAGCACGGACGTAAGGGTGGCAATACCGCACCCCCCCCCAATAACCTTGTGACACCCCCCCCCCAACTCCCTTTTGGGCAGGACCCCCAATTTGAGAAACATTGGTCTTCCCTGTGAAATCTGTATAGTATAGAGTAAAAAGCACACAAAAGACCAGATGTCAAAGGATAAGACCAGATTTCATGGTCCGTGATGCGTTTTTCATGGCCATGAATTTGGTAGGGCCCTAACTATGGAGCTTACAGTGGCACAGCTGCACCACTGCTAGTGCAGATGCTCTAACCTGATGAGAGAGAATTCTCCTGTCAACTTAATTATTCCAGCCCCTGTTAATGGCACTAGCTATGTCGGTGCTTAGTTTAGGGTAACTTATAAGCCTCCCCCCGAGCAACATGAGTGACACAATTTATACCGACATAAGATGTATTGTGTACATAGCCTGCATATCACCGCCTTAGCCCTTTTGGCCACAGAATCACACTGGGAGCTCATTATCCACCATGACCCCCAAATATTTTTTTAGCATATCTGCTGCCCAAGATAGAGTTCCCCATCCTGTAAGTGTGGCCTATTGTTTCCTTTTCCCCTTGTTACCAAGCCATCCAGATCATTTTGCATAAGTAACCTGCTCTCTTCAGTATTTACCACTCCCCCAATTTTTGTGGCATCTGCAAACTTTATCAGTGATTTTTTTTTTTTTTTTTTGCATGATTGTATGCAGGGCCGTCCCTAGCCATTCTCACCAGTGGCGCGGCTGCCCAGGTTGCTTCACTTTCCACCGCCGGTGAATGCAGGCCCAACCCCCTACTGCAGTCCTCAGGAGAGTGGGGAGCGGGACTGGGGCAGAGCAGAGGTGGGAAGAGGCAGGGCTGGGTTGGGGGGCCAAGGGGAAGAGGTGGAGCAGGGGCTGGAGCAGCATGCAGCTGCGTAGGGCACCAGGAAATGTGGTGCCCCAAATTTCCTGGTGCCCTACGCAGCTGCATACTTTGCATATGGGTAGGGATGGCCCTGATTCTATGTTTTCTTCCAGGTCGTTGATAAATATGTTAATAGCACAGAGTCAAGGACTGATTACTGCCAGACCCCACTAGAAACACTCTCTGATCATTCTCAGGGTACCCAGGACTGGGAGTCACCTTGTTACCCTCATGCCTCCATTGTGACAGAGACTTGCTTGTGCTTAACTGGGTAACAATAGTCTGACATGGGTGATGTCGTGGTGGGCGTCTGCTATAGACCACCAGACCAGGAAGATGAGGTAGACGAGGCTTTCTTCTGACAACTAACAGAAGTTTCTAGATCACAGGCCCTGGTTCTCATGGGGGACTTCAATCACCCTGACATCTACTGGGCGAGAAATACAGCAGTGCACAGACAATCCAGGAAGTTTTTGGAAAATGTTGGGGACAACTTCCTGGTACAAGTGCTGGAGGAACCGACTAGGGGCCATGCTCCTCTTGACCTGCTGCTCACAAACAGGGAAGAATTAGTAGGGGAAGTAGAAGTGGGTGGCAACCTGGGCAGCAATGACCATGAGATGGTCAAGTTCAGGATCCTGACAAAAAGAAGAAAGGAGAGCAGCAGAATACAGACCCTGGACTTCAGAAAAGCAGACTTTGACTCCCTCAGGGAACTGATGGGCAGGCTCCCCTGGGAGGCTAATATAAGGGGGAAAGGAGTCCAGTAGACTCCATCCCAATGTGTAGAAAGAATAGTAAATATGGCAGGCGACCAGCTTGGCTTAACAGAGAAATCTTCAGTGAGCTTAAATACAAAAAAGAAGCTTACAAGAAGTGGAAAATTGCTCAAGCATGCATGGGTGTAATCAGGAAGGCCAAAGCACAATTGGAGTTGCAGCTAACAAGGGATGTGAAGGGTAACAAGGGTTTCTACAGGTAGAAACAAGGAGGAGGTCAGGGAAAGTGTGGGATCCTTACTGAATGGGGGGAGGCAACCTAGTGACAGATGATGTGTAAAAAGCTGAAGTACTCAATGCTTTTTTGCCTTGGTCTTCATAGACAAGGTCAACTCCCAGACTGCTGCCCTGGGCAGCACAGTAGGGGGAAGAGGTGAGCAGCCCTCATTGGTGAAAGAACAGGTTAATGACTATTTAGAAAAGCTGGACATGCAAAAGTCCATGGGGCCAGATCTAATGCAGCTGAGGGTGCTGCGGGAGTTGGCAGATGTGACTGCAGAGCCATTGGCCATTATCTTTGAAAACTTGTGGTGATTGAAGGAGGTCCCAGATGATTGGGGAAAGGCAAATATAATGCCCATCTTTAAAAAAGGGAAGAAGGACAATCTGGGGAACTACAGACCTCACCTCTGTCCCCGGAAAAATCATGGAGCAGGTCCTTAAGGAATCCATTTGGAAGCACTTGGAGGAGAGGAAGGTGATCAGGAACAGTCAACATGGATTCACACAGGGCAAATCATGCCTGACCAACCTGTCTATGATGAGATAACTGACTCTGTGGCTATGGGGAAAGCGGTGGACGTGCTATATCTTGACTTTAGCAAAGCTTTTGATACAGTCTTCCACAGTATTCTTGCCAGCAAGTTAAAGAAGTATGGATTGGATGACTGGACTAGAAGGTAGCTAGAAAGCTGGCTAGATCATTGGGTTCAATGGGTAGTGATGAATGGCTCGATGTCTAGTTGGCAGCCGGTATTAAGTGGAGTGCCACAGGGGGTCGGTCCTGGGGAAAGTTTTGGTCAACATCTTAATTAATGATCCAGATGATGGGATGGATTGCACCCTCAGCAAGTTCATGGATGACACTAAGCTGTGGGGAGAGGTAGATATGCTGGAGGGTAGGGATAGGGTCCAGAGTGACCTAGACAAATTGGCGGATTGGGCTAAAAGAAATCTGATGAGGTTCAACAAGGACAAGTGTACAGTCCTACACTTAGGACAGAAGAATCCCATGCTGGGGACTGACTGGCTAAGCAACAGTTCTGCAGAAAAGGACCTGGGGATTACAGTGGATGAGAAGCTGGATATGAGTCAACAGTGTGCCCTTGTTGCCAAGAAGGCTAACGGCATATTGGGCTGCATTAGTAGGAGCATTGCAAACAGATTGAGGGAAGTGATTATTCCCCTCTATTTGGCACTGGTGAGGCCACATGTGGAGTACTGCATCCAGTTTTGGTCCCCCCCACCCCCCACTACAGAAAGGATGTGGACAAATTGGAGAGAGTCCAGCGGAGGGCAACGAAAATGATTAAGAGACTGCGGCACATGGCTTATAAGGAGCAGCTGAGGGAACTGGGCTTATTTAGTCTGCAGAAGAGAAGAGCGAGGGAGGATTTGATAGCAGCCTTCAACTACCTGAAGGGGGGTTCCAAAGATGCTGGAGCTAGGCTAGTCTCGGTGGTGGCAGATGACATAACAAGAAGCAATGGTCTCAAGTTGCAGTGGGGGAGGTCTAGGTTGGATATTAGGAAACACTATTTCACTAGGAGGGTGATGAAGCACTGGAATGGGTTACCTAGGGAGGTGGTGGAATGTCAATCTGCAGAGGTTTTTAAGGCCCGGCTTGACAAAGCCCTGGCTGGGATTAGTTGGGGTTGGTCCTGCTTTGACCTCCTGAGGTCCAACCCTAATCTTCTATCAGTCTATGACACCACCAGCCTGTTGGCCACCCAAGCATTGCCCTCTGGGCTATGCTAGCCCTTATTTTGCCTTGCAGGTTAACAATAGGTGCATTCCAGTCCCCGAGTCCCTATGAAGCATTCCCCCGTAGGGTCCAGACCCTTATCCACTGAACACTCAGATACACCAGGTCTTCTGTCCACAGAGAGACAGTGTATTCACCAGCTTGTCTGATTTAACACTAGGATCAGCACTTTGCTTAATATCACAGCACTTAGATATATTTATAGTGAAAACAAGGATAAATTTATTTTCAAAGACGCCAATGACTTGTCATAACATGCTTTATAGAGACTAAACCAACAGGTTAATCTCACTCCCAAAGTCCTGTGCAGTGTTTCAACAACGGCTACTTGTGATCCCATTTTCATAAATAAAGGTGCTGTCCGTTTACTTTCTAGGTGCTGGATAAGGGGATGTCATCTTTGCCTTCTACATGTACTCCCCAAAGTTCATTGTCATTGCATACAGCCAGGATAACCAACTGTGGTTTATTTTTCCTGGGTGCTTCTTCCCTGTTAACTTCACATCTCTTTGCTAACTTCTGACTTTGTATATAAATGGGCATCCATTGTGTTAGCTTACGCTGCTTAATTTATATCCGATAGAGATACATTTCTTACCTCCTGTTGGGAGGAAAGCCTGCTTTTCAGCCTTACCTTGATATTTAAAGAATATTTTTCAGTATATATATATATAAAGAGAAAGAGAGAGAGAGAGAGAGGGCTGTCAATTAATCGCAGTTAACAAAAAAATTAATCACCATTAATCGCACTTATAACAATAGAATACCAATTGACATTTATTAAATATTTGTGGATGTTTTTCTACATTTTCAATATTGATTTAAATTACAACACAGAATACAAAGTGCACAGTGCTCACTTTATATTATTTTTTATTTCAAATATATGTACTGTAAAAATGATAAAAGAAATAGTATTTTTCAATTCACCTCAAATAAGTACTGAAGTGCAATCTCGTTGTTGTGAAAGTGTAACTTACAAATGCAGATTTTTTTGGTTACACAACTGCACTCAAAAACAAAACGGTGTAAAACTTTAGAGCCTACAAATCTACTCAGTCCTACTTCTTGGTCAGCCAATCGCTCAGACAAACAAGGTTGGTTACAATTTGCAGGAGATTCTGCTGCCTGCTTCTTATTCACAATGTCACCTGAAAGTGAGAGCAGGCATTTGCATGGCACTTTTGCTTGCCAGATATGCTAAACATTCGTATGCCCCTTCATGCTTTGGCCACCATTCTAGAGGACATGCTTCCATGCTGATGATGCTCGTTAAAAAAATAATGCATCAATTAAATTTGTGACTGTACTCCTTGGGACGAGACTTGTATGTCTCCTGCTCTGTTTTACCCACATTCTGCACATATTTCATGTTATAGCAGTCTTGGATGATGACCCAGCACATGTTCGTTTTAAGAACACTTTCACAGCAGATTTCAAAAAACGAAAAGAGATTTCTAAAAATAGTTACAGCCCTCGACCCAAGATTTAAGAATCTGAAGTGCCTTCCAAAATCTGAGAGGGATGAGGTGTGGAGCATGCTTTGAGAAGTCTTAAAAGAGCAACACTCTGATGCGGAAACTACATAACTGAACCACCAAAAAAGAAAATCAACCTTCTACTGGTGGCATCTGACTCAGATGATGAAAATGAAAATGCATTAGTCCACACTGTTTTGGATCGTTATTGAGCAGAACCCGTCATTGGCATGGACACACATACTCTTGAAGGATGGTTGAAGCATGAAGGAACATATGACTCTTTAGTGCATCTGGCACATAAATATCTTGCGATGCCGGCTACAAAAGTGCCATGTGAATGCCTGTTCTCACTTTCAGGTGACATTGTGAATAAGAAGCAGGCAGCATTATCTCTTGCAAATTATAACTAACCTTATTTGTCTTAGTGATTGGCTGACCAAGAAATAGGACTGAGTGGACTTGTAGGCTCTAAAATTTTACATTGTTTTATTTTTGAATGCAGTTTTTTTTGTACATAATTCTACATTTGTAAGTTCAATTTTCAGGATAAAGAGATTGCACCACAGTACTTTTGAGGTGAATTGAAAAATACAATTTTTTTCTTACAGTGCAAATATTTGTAATAAAAATAAATATTAAGTGAGCATTGTACACTTTGTATTCTGTGTTGTAATTGAAATTAATATATTTGAAAATGTAGTAAACATAAAAAAATATTCAAAATAAATAGTATTCTATTGTTAACAATTAATTTGTAATTAATTACTTTTTTTAATTGCTTGACAGCCCTAATTTTATATAAATATAAAAAGAACTCCTTATGTAGTATTTGTACATATGTTTTAGAATAATATTAATGATGAGTGTGATCCCGGCTTTCATTTAATACCTCACATGACATTCTTTAGTGAACCAGAATGGCCATACCCGAATCAGGACATTCCTGTAACTCCCTTGTCAGTTGGCATTAATGGGTTCTTGGGTCCCACACAAACCCATTTGATGATGCTTTCCCCATGTGACCTGTAAGTTAGTCAGTTTTTAGTGCATTGTACTATGTTAATTTTGTATCATTCTAGTTTCTTAATCAAAATATTATGCTGTACCAAGTCAAATGCTTTACAGAAGTATAAGGATATTACATCAGCACTATTACTTTTATTAACTAAACTTGTAATCTCATAAAAAAGATATTAAATTAGTTTGACAGGATCTATTTTCTATAAACCCATGTTAATTGGTATTATTTATATTACCCTTCTTTAATTCTTTATTAATCAAATCTTGCATCAGCCATTTCATAGTTTTGCCCAGGATTAAGATCACAAACAGTGGAAAACAAAGATTAATTCCTCAGGAACATTAACATTCAATAGAGGGGAGGGTTAAGAGCATTTGGCTGTTACCTTGGTGACTGTTGTTGTTTCTAGGCTATAAGAAGATTGAATGGACAACATGTGTTGATTCATAGTTTAAGGGACAGAAGGGACCATTAGATTATCTAGTCTGACCTGCATATCAGAGACCATTACATTTTATTCTCTTACCCCTGTATTGAACCCAATACCTGCGTCTGACTAAACCAAATCTTCCAGCAAAGGATCCAGTCTTGATTTGAAGATATCAAGAGATGGAGAAGCCACCTCTGCCCTTGGTACTTTGTTCCAATGGTTAACATTTTTTGTTTTATTTCTAGTTTGAATGTGTCTGGTTTCAGCTTCCCATCCATTGTTTTTTGTTAGGCCTTTCTCTGTTAGATTACAGGGCCCTTTAATACCCAGTATTTTATCTCCATGAAGGTACTTACACACTGTGATCCAGTCACTATTCAATCTTCTTTTTGATTGATCTCTTTTTCGGTCTAAATTACTCCTCACAATCAATGTCTCTCATAATTTTCTTCATCTTTGAGAAGTTAGCCCTTTTGAAGCACCAAGAATATATATTATTGGTTAGGACTGTCCCCTGTTTGCTCATATTGAATTAATCATGTCATGATCACTGCACCCTAGGCAACCACCAACTTTCAGTCCAGTGATTAATTCAAATTTAGTTGTCATAATGAGGTCTGAAATGAGGTGGATCTTGTGTTGTGTGCATTAGAAAATTTTGCATTAGAAAATTATCATCTATATTTTTTAGAAACTCTAATGGATGTTTTACTATTTGTTGCATGAGAACTCCAGCACGTGTGTCACAAATTGAAGTCCCCTATAACACGCTTTCCCCCCCACACACACACATACACACATTACAGACAGGTGTTTGGAGAGAAACTCATCTTGTTCTCTGGTTTGAGTTGGTGGTCTGTAACTGACCTCCAGCAGTATCCTTTTCTTGGGGTTTGTTTCTTAGCACATTGATCCACATGTATTCAAGATCCTGTGGTTCTGAATTATCAACAACTCAAAAACTAAAACTTTAATATAGAGTTCAACCTCCACCCCACTACCTTTTTCCCCTCTCTGTCCTTCGTAAATAGTTTGCAACCAACATTTTTAACATTCTAATCATGCAAATCATCTCCCTTGTTTCAGTACTGCCAATTATATATCACATTTCCTTTTATCCATGAAAATTTCCAAGTCCTCTTGCTTGTTACACAAAATCATAGCATTGGTATATAAGCAATTGAAAAAATGTCTTCTTTTCACATTCTTTGCTCCTTTGTTCAATTAGTTCATGACACACGGAGTTTGCGTTTGAATTGTATTTGCCTTCTTAGTACCTTTCTCTTGCATTGCTAGTTTAACATTTTCCTGGCTACTCCAGCAAGTCTCCCTTACCCATGAGATGCAGGTTGTATCATTAGTACAGCCTCCTTTCCCACTGGAGCATTGACCAATGCTTTACCCAACCAAAATCTTCAAGTTCACACCTGTTGTTCAGCCAGTGGTTCACCTCCAATAGTTTCTGTCTTCTCTCACTCACGGGACTGGAAAGATCTCCACTTCATCTTTTCTCTTCTTCAGTTCCTTTCCAAAATCTCTGATGTCTTCTATAATCTGTGTAGCTCCATGTGATGCCATATCATTGATTATAATTTATTATAAATGTTATAATTGTGACAGGCAGGGCAATTTCCTGCATTATCCTGGACAAACCTTACTGAATTAAGTTGAAGCATCTTAGGTGCTCATTGTATGAAAAATGCAAAGGTTTATGCACTCTTGTGGGATTGTAGGCAACTTGTCTAGGAGAAATGACTAATGTAAATGTTGGGAAGTGTTATGAGATTCAAAAGACTCTTTTAAACAATGGGTAGAAAACAAGAATGAATTGTTAGTTGAGGTGGTTTCCTAGGAAATACCTGTGAGGAGGGGAATACAAATGCCCACCTCCACACCTGATCTTTTGAAACTTCCTTCTGGGGAGGGCACCTTTATCTATGAATTACCTAGTCCCAGAATCAAAAGGCCCAAATAATTCTCAGACTCATGGGTGTAGTGGTTCTCAACCAGAACAGTTATGAATGGTAGTCACTAAAAAATCCCTTGGTGGGATTTGAAGGGCTGTTCACTGACCAGAGCCCTTGCTGGAGTTAGGGGGTGGTCTCTAGTAAGCTTGTTAGCATGTGTGTAAATTCTTTTATTGTTTTAATATGTTTTATCTGTAATACTTTTACCCTATGAATAAATGTGCTTGCTTAGAAGGAGCAGTGTGGTAACTTGACTGTGTCAATTACACTGTTTACCATACCAGAGGAGAAAAGTAAAGCAGACCTGCTTATAAAGTCTGGCCTTGCTGGGAAAATCATGATGGAGGTAGAGAACTGTGCAGCCTGGAAATGTCCCTCTCTCCTTCCTGATTGGGGTATGTGTCTCTACCCATGAGAGGTTATGGCTGGGGAGTCGAAAGCCTAATCATGGGTGCCCTTGGTGGACCATAGAAGGGGAATGTAGGTGCAGTTGCCCTGAACTGTGGCTATAATCATCAATGGAGACTTGCCAGAGAACCCCATAATACATCCAATCTTGCAGTTATACCTTGTATCCAGGGAGACAACACTCAGTCTTGATGTCCTTGTGTCCCTGGCTGAATTCTCTGTTCATTGCCTTCTTAATACAGAGTCACCAATGCTTGCTTTCGCAGGATGGTTGAAGAACCTCTCTTGGTGGCTGCTTACTTTATACCACAAGGACACCCTTTAAGTGTGTACCCTGTTTTGTTCCTCCAGAAACAGGTTTCTCAGTAGTTTATTCACTGAGTATCTGCTAGTAATTGGATCCTTCTAGCCAGGTTGAATGGCTTCTTGGTCTGTTTCCTTTCTTAGGCACAAATCACCATTCCACTTCCTCAGTTTTTATACTCTCTTCAGTTTCTTACTGCGATCCTTTCCCTTGTGGTGTCCATGGCAATGATTTCTGAATCTGATTGTCCAAAAGATCTCCATTTTCTCAGCTGCTATGCACTGTTGAAACTCGCACTTCCAGACAACATATCCTCTCTACCAGCATGGCTACCAACTTGCACGTCATACACTAGATCTCTCTTCTATCTTCCAGCAGAAAGGAAAACGTAGCACATAAAAGGGCAGGTCACAACAGGTGGGTGCAGAACTATAACTAAACAGAAGGACCCACAGTGCCTCCGAAACTCCCATTTGCAACTCCTGATCAAAGGTTCCCTTGACAATTGATTTATAATACAAAGTCTTGCTGCTCAGAGTCATTGTTCAGGACAACTGGACCTGTATTCCCCCCTCTATGGTCCAGCAAAGGCACCCGCTCTTAAGATTCTGGCGGTCAGCCATCACGTCTCTTGGATTTAGACAAGCATCTCTCCCCCTCCTGACCGGGGATCTTCCAGGCTACACAGTTCACTCTCTAGACTGTGAATTCCCTAGCCAGGCAGATTGCCTCTGTTGGCCTGCTTTGCTTTTCTTCTCTGCGGCTATAAACAGGGCAATTGCCCAGTTATAAGGTACCACACAGCTTTTCCTAAGCAAGCATATTTATTCTTAAGGTGAAAGCATTACAGAAGAAACATAATAAAAACAATAAATGAACATACACGCATACTAATGAGTTTACCAGAAATCATCCCAGCAAGGGCATGTGAAGAGCCCTTCAAACCCCACAAGGGTTTTTTTGTGTGGTTACAAGTTCATAACTACTTAGCTCAGAACAAGCACCTCCATGAATCGAAGAGACATTCCTAGGCCTCTGATCTTGTCCTTATGTAACAGGTGATCAGCAGACAAAGGCAAAGCTTCAAAAGGCTGAGTTCTTGCATAACTGGAGGGGGTACACATTTGCATACATCTCCTGCTACAGACTTCCTGGGAAAGGAAGGACAGAGTTTCAGATAGTCCTCTGAAGTGCATAACTCTTCCCAGCAGGGCTTTGGAGCGGAGCCTGGAGCTGGAGCACAGAGCAGCTCCGGAGCAGTGGAGCTGCAGGTTTTTGCCTGGAGCTGGAGCGGAGCTGGAGCACAGCTCCAAAGCCCTGCTTCCCAGGGTTTATATTAGTCATGTTTGCCCCCTACACACAATCCACAATAAACACAAATATTTTCATTTTTATTACAATGAACTCCTAAAATGCTTAAACATAATTCAATAAGGTTTATCCAGGATTCTGCAGGAAATTGACATACCTGTTACACTCAGTTCTACCCTTCACTGATAGGGAGGGATTAACCACTTGGAGACTTCAAACATTGGGGGTGATCAAAGACCCAAGTGTCCCAGTCACATGGTCCTCACAGAGACAAACAAATGGACCAAACACACAACCTCACCCAGTTCCATTTTCTAAAAACAAGGTGGAGGAAAAATCAATTCTTTTTTTAAATGTAAAAATCAGACTAATAAAAAATGCTATTTTTGTGCATTTTTTTGAATTCCAATTCAATCCCAATCATGAGTAATAAAATTAACTATCTTCTAGTAAACAAGAAATAGGTCGTTCACCATTTTCTATATAAAAATATAGAAATATTTTTATACAAAATATAAAAAATTAAGACTGAATAACTGTAAGTTAAGCAATATAATTGCTGGTTAGCAAACAAAAGCACCTGGTTAGCAAACAAAAGCACCAAATTTAGTGTAAAGGCTATAATTAGTTCCAAATCAATGTTTTAATGGTTACCAATCAATGAGAATGAATCTTTCTTTAAGAAAATAACTAAACAACAAACAAGATTAAAATGGATGATTGAAACTACGGTTGCCAATTTAATTCATGATTTGAATTGGTGAATCATTCAGTGCAGCCTGATTCAGCCAAAATGAGAATGTTCTGCAACATAAAGTGAACTTGAGAGACCAGTCTTCCTTCCTCTGGAAGAATACTATCATCCCATCCCATGACAGATGAGAGAGAGTATTTTCCATTATCCTGTAGCCAGTTGTTAGTCCTGCTGAATGTCAAATATCACTTTAACAACAAGGAGTCAGGTGGCACCTTAAAGACTAACAGATTTATTTGGGGATAAGCTTTGCAAGGAGATAAAGAGTGAATTCTCAGTTAAGGTGTACTGGACATACAGGTTAATTCCAGGTATGTGATGAGAGCAGACATCGCCCCTGTGCATAGTGTTACAGGAACTCCCATTGCCAGCAGTGGATAAGAATGTGCTGAAAGTGTGGGGAAGGGTGACAAATGGGAGGGTAACGCAGGTTCCTGTAGGGTCCTTGAGCAAGGGTCAGAGCAGCATAAGCCCCGTCCTTGCTTAGAATGGAAGCTCAGCAGAGCAAAGACCATGTCTACTTTTTTGTTATTTTTAAAACCAAGCCTAGCACATTGGACGGAGCCTCTTGATAGCTACAATCAAAATACTAAATGCAGTCCCTGGAGGGCAGCATGACCCCAGCAATGGAGCCCTTTTCCCCAGCATGTTCCCCATACATGGTGACAGACAGACCGAGGGATGGAGCATCATTAACTCCCCTTTGAGACTCTAGCAGAAGCTGCAGCAACAGACCCTTCCCTGCAGCAGTGCCCAATCTGGGCTGCCTACAGGAAGCTTCCTCTCAGCAGTGTCCTCCAACTCCCACGCCAGCTAAATAAAACCCCACACAGCAGTAGAAAAGGGCATTATTGTCCCATTTAATGAGTCCTCATTTCCATCACAAACACATACACACGTCATGTTGTCACACCACAGATGCACAGCAAAGCAAAGTGCATGGAGGGGGCAGGAGCCAATGGCACTTTCCCTGTCCCCAAGGAGAAAAGAGGCTCTCGGTACCTTGTGCGCTGTGGTGCAGGGACCACGGGAGTGTTCAATGAGCACAGAGGGCAGAGAGAGTCCAGCACTCAGTCCAGTTGGCACCAATGTTTGCAGAGGGACACAGCTCCAGTTCTACTTCTGAGCAGCACAAGGGGTGCAGAGGGAGACAGGTCAAGTATACCAGGACAGGGGACGGAGGCAGTGGTCCCCAGGAGACAGGTCCCAGGGGATGCTGCTATAATAAAGTTGGCTCCTCCCTGTCTGAACCCCAGTAAGATCCAAGTGGGGGAGGGGAAGACAGCAATGGGGAGCGGGAAGGGGACCCTGTGTGAGGGCCCTCAGCTCTAGCTAGCTGTTCTCATTTACAACATGTCCTTTCTGGGTAAATTCTCCACCCCTGCCCCAAATGAGGAGGGATTTGATAGAGTTCTGATGGTGGCTCCCTGACCCTGTCAGTCTCTACCAGCCACAGTTCAGACACCCCTGCTCTCTGCCTTGCCAGGAGTGGGCAGGGCCTCTCAAATTATCTGATAGAGGCATCCATTGGGAGGTCGTGATTGGACTCCTCGGTATCCTCATTCAGGGCCGGTTCACTGTTAGAGAGTGGTGTGAAAGCAGGAGACTTTCTGAAAGAGAACAAAGGGCAGGGGTCACGTGGGCACCAGACTGGGGGAGGGGGGACAGGAGAAACAGAGCTATTATAACTAGGGCTGTCGATTAATCACAGTTAACTCACGCGATTAACTCAAAAAAATTAATCTCGATTCATTGCAGTTTTAATCGTACTGTTAAACAATAGAATAACAAAATATATTATATTTTGGATTTTTTCTATATTTTCATATATATTGTATTCTTATTGTAATTGAAATCAAAGTGTATATTTTTATTACAAATATTTGCACTGAAAAAATGATTAAAGAAATAGTATTTTTCAATTCACCTCATACAAATACCATAGTGCAATCTCTTTGTCGTGAAAAATGCAACTGACAAATGTAGATTTTATTTTGTTACATAACTGCACTCAAACACAAAACAATGTAAATCTTCAGAGCCTACAAGTCCACTCAGTCCTACTTCTTGTTCAGCCAATTGTTAAGACAAACAAGTTTGTTTACATTTACGGGAGATAATGCTGCCCGCTTCTTATTTACAGTGTCACCAGAAAGTGAGAACAGGCATTTGCATGGAACTTTTGTTGCCGGCATTGCAAGATATTTACATGCCAGATATGCTAAACATTCGTTTGTCCCTTCATGCTTCGGCCATCATTCCAGAGACATGCTTCCATGCTGATGACGCTTGTTAAAAAAATAATGCCTTAATTAAATTTGTGACTGAACTCCTTGAGGGAGAATTTTATGTCCCCTGCTCTGTTTTACCCACATTCTGCCATATATTTCATGTTATAGCAGTCTCGGATGATGACCCAGCACATGTTATTCATTTTAAGAACATTTTCACTGCAGAATTCACAAAACTCAAAGAAGGTACCAATGTGAGATTTCTAAAGATAGCTACAGCAATCAATCCAAGGTTTAAGAATCTGAAGTGCCTTCCAAAATCTGAGAGGGACGAGGTATGGAGCATGCTTTCCGCAGTCTTAAAAGAGCAACACTCTGATGCGGAAAGTACAGAACCCGAACCACCAAAAAAGAAAATCAACCTTCTGCTGGTGGCATCTGTCAGATAACGAAAATGAACGTGAGTCGGTCCGCAGTGCTTTGGATTGTTATCGAGCAGAACCCGTCAGCAACATGGACGCATGTCCCCTGGAATGGCAGTTGAAGCATGAAGGAACATATGAATCTTTAGTGCATCTGCATCTGGCACGTAAATACCTTGCGACGCCAGCTACAACAGTATCGTGAGAACGCCTGTTCTCACTTTCAGGTGACATTGTAAACAAAGCGGGCAGCATTATCTTGTTCAGCACTGGCTGAACAAGAAGTAGGATTGAGTGGACTTGTAGGCTCTAAAGTTTTACATTATTTTATTTTTGAGTGCAGTTTTGTAAAAAAAAAAAAATCTACATTTGTAAGTTTAACTTTCATGGTAAAGAGATTGCACTACAGTGCTTGTATTAGGTGAATTGAAAAATACTATTTCTTTTGTTTTTTTACAGTGCAAATACTTGTAATCAAAAATAAAGTGAGCACTGTAAACTTTGTATTGTGTGTTGTAGTTGAAATCAATATATTTGAAAATGTAGAAAACATCCACAAATATTTAAATAAATGGTATTCTATTATTGTTTAACAGCACGATTAATTGCGATTAATTTTTTTAATCGCTTGACAGCCCTAATTATAACTGATACCTAGGGGGTGCTGTAAAACCGGATGGATTCCTCAGGTACTGGAAGGGGTGTAGTTAACACTGGGAAGTAAACATGTGACATTATATGGGTCCTGTAGAGTACCACTGAGAGGGCAAGGGGTTTATATAGAGCCTAAATAAACGCTGGTGCCAATGATGGGGAGCTTTGCTCAGAACAATATCCTGGCAGTATCCTGCGGCAGGGAATATGGAGGAAGGAAGTAACACTGTGAGCTCATTCCAGCAGGGCCCAGCCCAGAGCTCCACTGACTTCATACTCCCACAGGCCAGCAGAATGTCCCAGCAGACCAGTGATGCTCTGTTCCAGGTTCTTTTTAGACAGTGACATCATCTATCAAAGCTGACATCTGAGCACGATTCATCTTCCATAGGCACCTGGCACCAAATTCAACTCCTGTGAGGAGTCTGCAAGGTGGTTACAGCTGATCATTCAGAGTCCAATCCAGTTATGACAGCCAGCCCGGCCCCTCACCCATCAATGCACTAGCTCCCATTCCCCTGCGAGAACTGGGAACAGAACCCAGGAGCCTCAATTCCCAGTCCCCCTAGTAGAGCCCATTCTTCTCCCAGCGCTGGGAGTAGAACTTTGTCTGTGTGGGAGATGGAATACAGACAAGTACAAGGTGCATTTCTCTGACTTTGCCTTCTTGAACAGAAGATATAGAGTAACATGTAAATTCAAAACAAACAATGCCCCCCAAACCAAAGCACTGCACTGTGCACACTTCGCTCCCCGGGGGAGAGGATGAGTGAACAAACAACATGTGACAAACATGTCGTCATGATGCTTAATCTGGAAGGCATTCAGATACTACAACGAGGAGTGCAGTATACAAACCTATAAAGCACAGAACTGAATTGAACCCAAGAGTCCTAACTCCGTCCCCTGACTCTGAGCCACTAAATCCAATGCCCCTCCCAGAGCTGGGATTGGAACCCAGGAATCCTGGCCCTCCCTATCCTGGAGCTCACCTGTCTCCAGACTGGGTGATGAGCCGGCGGCAGGTCTCCATCTGCACATCCAGCCCACGCTTCATGCTGCACATTTCCATGTATTCATGCAGGTGCCGATTCATGTCATTCTTTGCTGTTGCAAGCTCCAGCTGCACAAGGGGGAGCAATGAGGAGCTGAACCTGCCAGCGTGGCACTATCTGTGCCACATGGGGACACTGAATATTGTCCCAGTCAGCCCGTTAGAGGACACTGCCTACCTTCTCCTCCCACCAGGGGACACTGCCCAGCTACACCAGCCAGTCATAGGGAGACATACACAATTACCAATTTTCTTGTCCCTTCTGGGGTCTATCCCTATACCTCCCACCTCCTTGTCCGCCCTCATCTTCCCCACTATGTCCTTCTCCCACCTCTATTTGGTCGATGGTTTCCTGATATTCCTTCTCGCGGCTCTTGAAGAGCGACTCCGTGTCCTTAATCACCTTCTCCAGACAGTCATCCTGCTGCTGGGAGAGAAGAGGGTGCCATGACATTTGGAAACAGGGCAGTTGCCAGACAACAGAAAGCACAGAGTGAGAGATTAGAGAAAAACCCGGCAGCACCAGAGAGAGAGAGAGAGAGGAAAGGGCAGGGAACAGAGACAGACAGTGACACAGGATTAGAGATGGGTGTGTTCCCAGTTCACACAAATCCCATTTAACAGGCCACAACTACAGCCTGACCCCATGTTTGCATTCACTCCATATTTGCTGGTACAACTACACCTATACACACTTGATCAGCCAGGGCTCTCCCATCTAGTAGCAGGGATGAGACAGACAGCCTGGGACCATTGGCAGTGTGAAGTTTTGTCCCACAAAAGCACAACGTTGCTCTGAGACATTGGGGATTGTGGCAGAGAGACAGACCCCATCCCCAACCTTGCCCCCCGAGACCCTACAACTGTTAACCCACCAGGATCAAGGGGAGCAGCTGGAGTGCTGGCTATGCAGGGGCCTTAGCCAATTGGACTTTCAGGCCTCATCTTAGGTGGTGCAAAATGAGTTTCCTTCTCATTCAAGGGCTGATAGTCTCATAGGTGGGCTTAAGGGACAGAATGAGGGGTCCCTGGAGCCTAGAGCAGCTAGAGATGGCACCTTACCAGTTGGGTAGGATTTTTCTATTCTTGCTGGCTTTGGCAAGAACCTCAGACAAGAGGCCTTAGGTCAGTCTGAAAAGGAGATCTGGGCACATTTTACAGGGGCAGGGCAGTGTAGCTAACTGGTGGGGGGTAGGCCATGTAGGGCCTAGACAGGGGTGTTTGAATGTTCTGCATTTGAATGAGAGCTTCGGGGTAACAAACACTCAAGAAGGGATGGAATGGATAAGACAGAGTCTGTCTGGGCAAAAATCACATTGGGGAAGAAAGCTACTAGAACCTCCCTGAGATACTGCTTGGGGTGTGCTATAGACCACCGGGATCTGATTTAGATATGGATAGAGACCTTTTTAATGTTTTTAATGAAGTAAATACTAATGGGAATTGTGTGATCATGGGAGACTTTAACTTCCCAGATATAGACTGGAGGACAAGTGCTAGTAATAATAATAGGGCTCAGATTTTCCTAGATGTGATAGCTGATGGATTCCTTCACCAAGTAGTTGCTGAACCAACAAGAGAGGATGCCATTTTAGATTCAATTTTGGTGAGTAGTGAGGACCTCATAGAAGAAATGGTTGTAGGGGACAACCTTGGTTCGAGCGATCATGAGCTAATTCAGTTTAAACTAAATGGAAGAATAAACAAAAATAGATCTGTGACTGGAGTTTTTGATTTCAAAGGGGCTAACTTTAAAAAATTAAGGAAATTAGTTAGGGAAGTGGATTGGACTGAAGAATTTGTGGATCTAAAGGCAGAGGAGGCCTGGAATTACTTCAAGTCAAAGTTGCAGAAACTATCAGAAGCCTGCATCCCAAGAAAGGGGAAAAAATTCATAGGCAGGAGTTGTAGACCAAGCTGGATGCGCAAGCATCTCAGAGAGGTGATTAAGAAAAAGCAGAAAGCCTACAAGAAATGGAAGATGGGAGTGATCAGCAAGGAAAGCTACCTTATTGAGGTCAGAACATGTAGGGATAAAGTGAGAAAGGCCAAAAGCCATGTAGAGTTGGATCTTGCAAAGGGAATTAAAACCAATAGTAAAAGGTTCTATAGCCATATAAATAAGAAGAAAACAAAGAAAGAAGAAGTAGGACCGCTAAACACTGAGGATGGAGTGGAGGTTAAGGATAATCTAGGCATGGCCCAATATCTAAACAAATACTTTGCCTCAGTCTTTAATGAGGCTAATGAGGAGCTTAGGGATAATGGTAGGATGATGAATGGGAATGAGGATATGGAGGTAGATATTACCACATCCGAGGTAGAAGCCAAACTCGAACAGCTTAATGGGACTAAATCGGGGGGCCCAGATAATCTTCATCCAAGAATATTAAAGGAACTGGCACATTAAATTGCAAGCCCATTAGCAAGAATTTTTAATGAATCTGTAAACTCAGGGGTTGTACCATATGCCTGGAGAATTGCTAACATAGTTCCTATCTTTAAGAAAGGGGAAAAAAAGTGATCCGGGCAACTACACACCTGTTAGTTTGATGTCTATAGCATGCAAGGTCTTGGAAAAAATTTTGAAGGAGAAAGTAGTTAAAGGCATTGAGATCAATGGTAATTGAGACAAAATACAACATGGTTTTACAAAAGGTAGATCATGCCAAACCAACCTGATCTCCTTCTTTGAGAAGGTAACAGATTTTTTAGACAAAGGAAACACAGTGGATCTAATTTACCTCCATTTCAGTAAGGCATTTGATACGATTCCACATGGGGAATTATTAGCTAAATTGGAAAAGATGGGGATCAATATGAAAATTGAAAGGTGGATAAGGAACTGGTTAAAGGGGAGGCTACAACGGGTCGTACTGAAAGATGAACTGTCAGGCTGTAGGGAGGTTACTAGTGGAGATCCTCAGGGATCAGTTTTGGGACCAATCTTATTTAATCTTTTTATTACTGATCTTGGCACAAAAAGTGGGAATGTGCTAATAAAGTTTTCGGATGACACAAAGCTGGGAGGTATTGCCAATACAGAGAAGGACCGGGATATCATACAGGAAGATCTGGATGACCTTGTAAACTGGAATAATAGTAACAGGATGAAATTTAATAGTGAAAAGTATAAGGTCATGCATTTAGGGATTAATAACAAGAATTATTGTTATAAGCTGGGGACACATCAGTTGGAAGTAACAGAGGAGGAGAAGGACCTTGGAGTACTGGTTGATCACAGGATGACTATGAGCCGCCAATGTGATATGGCCATGAAAAAAGCTAATGTGGTCTTGGGATGCATCGGGGAGGTATTTCCAGTAGAGATAAAGGAGGTGTTAGTACCATTATACAAGGCACTGGTGAGACCTCATCTGGAATACTGTGTGCAGTTCTGGTCTCCCATGTTTAAGAAGGATGAATTCAAACTGGAACAGGTACAGAGAAGGGCTACTAGGATGATCCGAGGAATGGAAAACCTGTCTTATGAAAGGAGACTCAAAGAGCGTGGCTTGTTTAGCCTAACCAAAAGAAGGCTGAGGGGAGATATGATTGCTCTCTATAAATATATCAGAGGAATAAATACCAGGGAGGGAGAAGAATTATTTAAGTTCAGTACCAATGTGGACACAAGAACAAATGGATATAAACTGGCCATCAGGAAGTTTAGACTTGAAATTACATGAAGGTTTCTAACCATCAGAGGAGTGAAGTTCTGGAACAGCCTTCCAAGGGGAGCATTGGGGGCAAAAGACAGATCTGGCTTCAAGAGTAAGCTTGATAAATGTATGGAGGGGATGGTATGATGGGATAGCCTAATTTTGGCAATGAATTGGTCTTTGACTAGTAGCGGTAAATATGCCCAATGGCCTGTGATGGAATGGAATGTTAGATGGGGTGGGATCTGAGTTACTACAGAGAATTCTTTCCTGGGTGTCTGGCTGGTGAGTCTTGCCCACTTGCTCAGGGTTTAGCTGATCGCCATATTTGGGGTCGGGAAGGAATTTTCCTCCAGGGCAGATTGTCAGAGGCCCTGGGGGTTTTTCGCCTTCCTCTGCAGCATGGGGCACGGGTCACTTGCTGGAGGATTCTCTGCACCTTGAAGTCTTTAAACCATGATTTGAGGACTTCGATGGCTCAGACATAGGTTTGCTACAGGAGTGGGTGGGTGAGATTTTATGGCCTGTGTTGTGCAGGAGGTCAGACTAGATGATCATAATGGTCCCTTCTGACCCTAAAGTCTATTATTCTATAAATCCATTAGAAATGTGCAAGTATTTGTGTAGGAATTAGCATAAAGAGGAATGAGGGATCCACACTGTACCAGAGAGAGAGCGAGAGAGAGACACACACAGACACACACACACACACACACACACACAGAGGGCAGCGGGAGATGGGGTATGACTGGGGCATAAAGCTGGTGTTACCTCCCCCTGCACCTCTGCAGCTGCAATAGCGTATCCGGAGAAATCCTCCCAGAGCAGCAGCGTTTCCTCTGTCTCCTCCCACGTGAGACTGTCACAGTCATCCTCAAAATCATACTCCCTCCTAGGGACAAGGAAACCACATGTCAGCAAAGAGAGGGGAACTCTCCCAGTAGGAAGAGCTACAAAGTGTGAGGCTTCAATACTAACTGTGGGGGAATTCCCAATCCCGGCTTTTCCCTGCAGGAAGGTGCTGTAATGCAGTGGTTTTCAAACAGTGGGTCATGACCCAGTACTGGGTTGCAGAATAGAAGGCACTGGGTCGCAGCAGCTCTGGTCAGCATCGCTGACCGGGCCATTAAAAGTCCCACCTGCGGTGCTGCCCAGCTAAGGCATGCTAGTTCCTACCTGTTCTGACACCAAGCTGTGTCCCAGAAGCAGCCATCAGCAGGTCTGGCTCCTAGGTGGGGGGACCACAAGGCTCTGCGCGCTGCCCCCACCCCGAGCACCAGGTGCTCCACACTCCCAATGGCTGGTTCCCAGCCAATGAGAGATGGAGTGGGGCAGGCGGTGCCTGCGGGTGAGAGCTGCGTGGAGCTGCTTGCGCACCTCCACCTAGGAGCCGGACCTGCTGCTGGCCACTTCTGGGGCACAGCGTGGTCCGCAGTGCCAGGACAGGCGGGAAGCCTGCCTCTGCACCCTGGCTGCACCACTGACCAGGAAAACCACTGGAGGTAAGCAGGCACCCCAACTCCACGCCCCAATCCCCTGCCCCAAGCCCCCCCTCAAACCCAGAGCCCCCTCCTGCACCCCAAACCCCTCATCACCAGCCCCATCGCAGAGCCTGCACCCCCAGTCCAGAGCCCTGACCCCCTCCCACACCCTTAACCCTTCATTCCCAGCCCTACCCCACAGCCCTCACCCCCGCACTCCAACCCTCTGCCCCAGCCCTGAGCTCCTCCCACACCCCAAACTGCTCATCCCAGTTCCGTTGGGTCACAGGAATCAACAATTTTCTTCAACAGGGTCGCCAGAAATAAAGTTTGAAAACCACTGCTGTAATGAACATGGAAGAGCCATTGGCTGTGGGTGAGCTTTCAGCTACACCAGTCCCAGCCTCTCCCAGCACGGGGAAGAGCTGTAGGGAACAGGGCAGGAGAGCTGGCTATGACAGAACTCACAATGACTCTAGTCCCAGCCTGTCTCAGCAGCAGGTGTGGGGCAGAAGTAAGGGCTGGGCTACACTCACAGCTGGTTCAGCATCCTCTGCATCTCCTCATTGATGCTCATGGCTGTGGTCTCTTCATCTTCCTCCTCTTCAGGCTTTTTGGAAGCATCGTTCTCAGACAGCGAAGTGTCCTCGTCACTGATCAGCTTCCGCTCCCGCTTCCGCCCCGCCGTGGCTGGGACCTTAATGGGAGACAAGTGCAGAGACTACAGAAACAAGGCCGGGTCCAAGGTCGGGTTGTTGAGAGGAGATGGAGGGAAAAGGAATGGCACAGGGGTAGGAAGATAGGGAAAGTAAGAAAGAAAGAAGGAAGAAGAGAGAGCGAGAGAGAGGGGCTTATTATGATCAGGTTAAAGATGGTGCAATGGCTAAAATGTGATTTTAGAATATTTTAAAATGAAAAACTATGCAACTAAAGATGGAATCTGTGAACCTGATGAGAAGAATGTGGTTTAATTGAAGAACTCAACCCTCCCCGCCCCCAGATCCAGAGGGAAAGAGAAAGGCAGAGAGAGGAAGAAGAGACAGTCTAAGTGAAATATGTCAATATTTACAGTCAAACCTTAGTTTACAGAAAGTGTCTAAATTGTACATATTCTTAACTGAATGAAACTAACCAGCTGCTTCTGTAGGGGGAAGGGAGAGAGAGTGAGACAGGGACAGAGCGAGAGAGACAGGGACAGGGACAGAGAGAAAGGCAGAGAGAGAGAGAAGGGGGGGTGGAGAGAGAAGGGGTTAGAGACAGACACTTTGCACCATGTCTCCCTCTTCTGCAGCTGCTCTCAGGAGTCCCAGCGCCCAGTATCTCTGAATAATGAGTTGGGTGGGTACTCCTAATGCCTCGAGTAACATCAGGAGCTCTCAGCCTCCTCCCCTTGCCTCTCTGCCTGCTGCTCCCCACCCCAACGCATGTAACCCAATATGGAGAGCAGGTAAACTCATGGAACAAGGCTTATGGTGACTGAGTCCCTCCTCTGCAAGAGGCATGTAAGTGCTTTGGTCTCTCCCCTTGGCTGGAAGCTCCTTCCCCCAGTGGCAGCTGTTTCGCTTGGGACAGCAGCAGGTGCATCTCACCTGAAACATTTTGATCATGTCCTCACAGTTACGCTGCTGTGCCACGTCACACAGCTTGGCTGTGATGTCAATGCGCCGGCAGATATCCATGTCCACTTTCATGGCCTTCTCTTGGATCTTGGTATCCAGCTCTGTGAGGTTCTGACCCAGTGAGCACCAGCCCAGCAAATGGTGGCAAGGGGACAGAGGAAAAGGATAGTTAGACAAGGCACACGGAACCCTCTGGCACAGAGTCCTGACAGAGAATTCTCCTGGGCATGGTGAGGGAAATCATCATGCTGGAGGCATTATAATCAGGGCCAGGCACTGTCAAGGCATTGCTGAGGGAACTCACGCTGGAGGTTTTCCCCATGCACTCAGGTTGGGCGCTGCTGTGTCACTCTGTAGACATTCCTTGTTTGGCATTACTATGAGGAAATGCACAGCACGTCTGCTGAACCATGGGATGGGTTCACAATGTCTTGGACAGTGGCTGAGGGTGTATGCTGGGTGGACAGGGGCACTCACATTGCTCATCAGTCCCTTGAAGACAACCAACTCTGCCTTGAGCTGCTCCACCTTCAGGGCCAGTTCCTCCTGGCACGCTTCAGCCTCCTGGGCCTCCTGCTCAGGGGGGAAAGGGAAACACTGGAATCAGTGCCAGGGAAATGAGGCTAGAGTGCAGGGGGAGTGGAGATGGGCCCCTCACCTCATGCAGCTCGGTCACTTGGTCCTGCAGCTGGACACGCACAGTATACTCCTCTTCCCACCTAGCGAGACAAATGTGCCAATTACACCCTGCCTGCCCCACAGCACCCTCCGCTGGGGAGGGCAGAGCTGGCAGCTGCAGGTTGCCTTCCTCACTCCTGAACTGCGCACTACGGGATCCACTCTAGTCATACAAGGAGTGTTGGGAGTAGGGGAGAGAATTTGATACCCTTCCTTTCCAAACAGCTACAGCTGTTGGATGCATGTCACGCCTTCCAACCATGAGCTGGTCCCGGCCACAGACTCTACTGATCTCACTCAGAATTCACCAACTGTCTTTCATGTCACAGTGCGAGGCCCTCAGGACACCAACCACAAGCTGTATTTAGCAGCTGAAATGCATTCCCCCAGGACCACATTAGATCAATTGGCAGATCTAGCCCATTGTCCTCTCTGCCCCTCCCCAACATCCAGTTCAGGCAAGTGGCCTCCAGCCTGGGCTATAGTGGGTTTTGCTGTAGAGGCAGTAACAGGCGTTGGGCTGTATCAGGCACTGAGGGGCTGCAACAGTCTGTGCTGGTGTTATATTTATATATAGACATGCTGTGTTATTAAATTGGGCTGTACTGAGACAGTGGATAGCACAGCTCTGCAAAGGGCTCCACTATACAGGGCTGTGCTGTGTTGTGATGGGTTATGCTGTGTGGTATAACTGGCTATGCTATAATCCCCTGTATTGCACTGCAATGGGCTGAGCAGCATTGCACTGTGATGGGCTGTGCTGAACTGGCCTATTTTATGCTAGATTGTATTGGTTATTCAGGGATTATGTTACACCAGGTTTGCAGCTGGGCTGCAAAGGGCTGTTCTGCCCTGGTTATGTTGGGTTTCAACTGGTTGTACTATACTTAGGCTGTATTGTGTTGCAAAAGACTGCTATATTAAGCTGTATTGCTCTGCAGCATGCTGGATATGCTGCAATTATTGCAAGATGACTGGCAGTTTTATGCTGGTTGTGTTGTGCTGCAATGGGTTACAATACTCTAAGCTATATTTCATCACCAGGTGTTGTGCCATTCTGTGCTCTATTAGGTGTGTGGTACTGTTTTGTGTTGTATTGTATTGCGATGTGTTGATCCATGTTTTGTTATGTTGTGCTGGGTTGTATTTCACTTTGCTAATTAACTGTATCCTCTCCCATGTGTAGTTCATATTGGTTGGTGGTGCACTGTACTGGCCTCTGCTCTATTGTGTTGAACAGCGCAGCACGAGTTTGTTGCTATTCCATTTCCTTTGGGTGAGTGGAATTTTCTCATTGGGTTGGGCACTCATGAGTTGCCAACTCTTGCAATTTTATCATGATTCTTGCAATATTTGGTGTTTTTCTTAAAGCCCCAGCCCCTGGAGTTGTATAATAACATGAGAATCTCAGATTTCATTTTTAACATAGCACATTTCTAGTGCTCGTGGCTGGGCAGAAAAGTTTGAAAACGTGAATCCTAAAAGCTCAGAAACCAGAAGGCAAATAGAAAGAATCCCACATTTATTATCTCATGATTTTTAAGCCAGTCTCCTGATTTCTGGTGCCTGACTCATGACTTTGGAACACCTGGGGTTGGCAATATTGCTCACTGTGTTAGAAAACGTCCCACCCTACAGCTGCATGTTGGCCTTTTTTAGATACCCCAGACCACTGCCCTGAACAAGCAGGCAGCCCATCCTCCATCCGCAGGATAAGAGTCCATGGGGGTTCCTCTTACCTTGATAGGGGAGAACAGGAAAGAGGGAAGAAAAAGAGATACACAACAGAGGGAAGGACAGAGAAAGAGACAGGATGTATCTCACATGGGAAATGATCAAACAAGGTTTCCATCTCTGAGGAGAAAATGTATTTCCCTGACACAAAATACTTCAGTATCTCTTCCTCTCCCTCCTTCTCTCTCCAGATCTGGCTTGCAGTGCTTTCTGCCTTGCTTTCCATCACTCAACCTGTCTCTCTAGCCCTGTCTACACTAGGGAAGTGACCCATTACTGAAACAGCTTTAAAGTAGTGATTCCCCATAACCATTACGGTGTAGAACAGACAGAGATTTCAACACTGGGTCAGAAAATGACAGTGATACTTGGTGGAAGCAACACTTGTGTGCCCTCTTCCTCCTTCACCCCCTGCTTACTCTTTCTGTCTCTCTGTTTCTCTCTTCCTCTCAGCCACTCTATCATTCCCATCTGCAATGCACCATTCCTAATAATAACCTCCCTGAACACTTCCCTCACACAGTCCAGACCAGCCAAGAGGCTCCAGCCGGCATCCTAGATGTCCTGCAGACTGTGAGCAAAGCTTCTTCCTGTTACCCCTTCTCACCACCCCAAGTCCCCTGGGGAGCCACAGATCCTTCCTTTGTAGGCAATGTAACACACACATCACTCCAGCATCGCAATATTCCAGTAACCTGCCCAAGGATCAGATAATGTGAGGGGAGGAAGACAGAAAACCTGAGAGATCCTCTGCCCCATATAGACCAGGCCACTCACCAGTCAACACTAGGCCAGCATTTCCAACCCATTTCCTCCCATGCCAAGGACAACACCCAGGCCTCCCCATCCAGCCTCATGACACCATGAGGAAAACAACATGAAAAAAATCAAATCTGTCTTTAAAAATCAATATCAGCCAATCTGGGACCATGAACACTAAAATGCCTTAATTATCATCACGTGGTCATTGTGGTGTCAGTAGTGGACAGAGTTAAGGTTGTTTGGGTGCTTTAAACTGTATATTTCCAACCTTAACGTGTTTGGGTGACACTTTTAAGTTTAACCTTAACTGTGGATTTCCTGAGTTTGTAATACAAGGCTTGGGGATAATCACGTCATCTCTGTGATGTAGTTTATTCTGAATTACTGATATGGAGTCTCCATCTTAACCTCATCTTATTTGTGTCTGGGAATACATGTATATACACATGGAAGAAAGGGAGAAAGCAGACATGACTGGGCTCCCAGCTGCATGATCCTTGGCAGTCCGCACACATGTTTTTTCCCGCTAAGATCACTGACTCATCATTTAATTTTATCCACCCCAAATGTGGTTCCCACCCAGTCTCTTGTCGCTGCTTCTCCTCCCTTCATATTCCCAATCCCCTGCAAGCTGTGTTCTGCTCCAAAGTCCTGTACATTTTAAGAGAAACTTTCCTCACCACACTGTTGGGGGCTCAGCAGTCTTTGGGGCTCCTTTGGCCAAGGTGCAGATACTCAGCACTGCCCTATGCCCTTCCAGAATGCAAGAATTTCATTCCCAAAACTCAAACTATTCAAAAACCAGGAAATACTAAGTTAATACAACTCTTCCTACAAAACACAACCGTAGCTGTGTCCCTATTAGGATGACAATGGGAACAAGGAATTTCCTGGGTCTGAAGCATTGAAGTCTATGAAATTCAACTCTTATTGCAGGAGGACATGAGAAGCCCAGGGTCTTGTTGAGCTCCTGCAACCTTAATTCCATGGCATTACATTTTTGCATATGAACTTCCCCTGTTTTTGAGAAAGTGAGGGGCCATGACTGAAGGGAAATTTTGCAGCAGGGAATGGGGAAGGTTTCTTGGGCACACCTTGTCATCCCTCAGGCATTAGCTCCCACCTCCTCCTAGTCTCCAGCAGGGTTAGAAGCCCAGTGAGAGGAAGGAAGCGGGTAGTGGAGATACCTTGAGAAAGTCAGCTATCAGCTAAAGACTGCATGGGGGGACGGGATCCCCAGAATCCAGGCCTCAGACTGGGGGCCACATAGCAAGAAGGGTCTCTGCACTCCCCTTGCCCCCAGGAATGGGAGATGGGGAATCCCAGAAGCTCTTCTGCTGATGTGGGAGAAGTGTGTGGGAAAGGGGGAGCCCCACAACCTCCTCCTCCCAGTCAGGACCATAGGAGGTTCACAGCTGCAGCTGTGCATCTCAGAAGGTTCTCGATGTGGGGAAGGAGTTGTGGGGCTTCTCTTTATCCCAATGTAAAAATATGTTACACCAAGCACATCACTGGCCCTCAGGCCTGCAAGCATCTGTAACCACCCACCTGTCTCCTCCCAATGTACCCGCAGAATCATCTACACAATGCCCCTCTGAGTGCTGGGGTGAATATGGGACACCTCCAAAGCTTTCCAAGTTCTTCAGCATCAAACCAGCTAAAACAAACTCTTGAACTGTGAACGAGCCTAAACAGGCTGGTCATGCTCCTGAAGAGCCCAAATAGTTTACAGTTTTGGAAACCACCAGAGATTAAAGCCCAGATCCTCAAAGGTATTGATACACCTAACTCCCATTGAAATCACTGGCCCATAAATACCTTTGAGGATCTGGGCCTAAGTGACTTGGCTAAGGAAACTCAGGAAGTCTGTAGCAAAGTTCAGAACTGGGTCTCCTGAGTCACCATTAGTGCCTCAGGGTGGGCTAGTTCTCCAAAATACCTCAGAAGGATGACTGCTAACCACCAGATAGCCAGTCTGTGGAGGGGCTTCAAGAACAGAAACCAGTTCTCCTGGGTCTTACTCTCCATTGTCTTAACCACAAGACCTTCTTGTTTCTTCCTACAATCTGTCCTTCATTACCACACCTATTACACTGATATTCCAGCTTGTACGACTGGACAATTCAGTTTTAGCATACTAATTTCAAAAGGCAAAGGGCTGAATGGATGAGACTTGAGTTTGCTGTATTAGAGACCTAGGTTCTATTCCTAGCGCCGATAGAAGTGACATTGGGCAGCATCACTGTTACATGATCTGCAAAAAAGGGGCAATGGTAGCTGCCTGCCCCTAGGGAACGGGCTCTAAGCCTGCACTTCATAATAAATAATAATATGTATGACGCGCACAGAAAAGTAACACTAGCAGTCCATAGAAGAGAAGATTTGAACTCTTGAGCATCTGTTTCATAGTCAAGTGCACCTTCCTCTGAGTATCAGGTATTTCATAGACCAATCTGGTGCCCCCTACCCCTTCCTGTTCCATACATAGCTCACAGCACTTCAGCTTCCCACTTCACAGAGACAAAAAGAAAGCCTGATTATATTTGAATTATTTGGATCTTGGCATCTGACAGCTAGGGGTTAACAGAGCTATATATTTTATTTGGATACTGCCCATAGTTTTGCCCCTTTCTTTGCTTAAAAAAATCCCCTCAAAGCATCACAAGCATTTTTTTTTATTTTTTTTTAATTCACATGTCATTTGGCTGTGGGGGAGGTGGGCAAAGAAATGAATGTCTCCAGGATCCCTTAGCCAAGTTACCCCAAATTTGCACCCAACGCTACCCTAGGCCCTGAACTGGGACCTGTTTGTTTTCAGGCTGATTTTATTAAACATGTGAATTTTAGAGCAGTTTAAAACTTGACATTAAACAGAAGTGTGGTTGCCACCTTAACTATAGTAAAACAAGGACATCCCGGTGATACCAAAAGACTACCCAAGAACTTTGGGCACAAGCCAACCACTAGCTCTTGGGGTCAGGAGGAAACTTTCCCTGGGACAGGTTATCCCATCACTGCCCTCTGCAGGGTTTCCTGCACCTGCCTCTGAAACTGCTGGTGCTAGGATACTCTGCTCTCTTATCTGTGCTAGTAGTCACCTACTCACTACCCTCCTCCCTACGTTACACTCCCTTGCAGCCCCTCCACCTTCTCATCTTTAGCTGTATTCACCCCACTGCTCCCTACCACTCCATTCTCTGTCCCCTCTCTTGCCTGCACTAACACGTCTCCCAGTTGCCCTGGGGCTGCCACTCACTCCCTGCCCCCATTCTCCCTTCAGTCTCCTGCCTGGCTAGAGTCACCCTGTTCCCTTTCTCACCTGCGTTTGTACTCGTCGCGCTCCCTCTTCACCTTGGCCAACACATTGTAGAGGGCCCGGATCTCAGGGGTGATGGTGTCGATCTGCACACCAACCCCATCAGGATGAACCCACGAGACCCCTGGCCCCTGAACCAGGGTGGTCTCAGGTCCTGGGCCCAGCCGACGGGCCTGCGAGAAGGACCAGATGGTGCCTGGCATGAAGCGAGGTGAGGATGAAAAGGGGCTGCCAGACAAGGGAGGAGGCTGGGAAGAAGGCATGAATGGTACCCCAAGGTGCCAGCTAGGAGAGCCCAAAACCCTAGAGGGGGCACAGAGCCCAGCTGGCCGGGGGCTGCCCAGGGCAAGCCCCAGTGGGCGAATGGGGCTGATGAAGCTGGTCTGCACAGCCTGATCCCGGCGCTGGACAGCCCGCTGACGGCTGCCCCCCTCCTCCAGCGCCTGCTGCAGCTGTTTTTCCAGCTGCCGGTTCCTGCGCTCCAGCTCGTGCACCTTGGCCAGGAAGCAGCGGAACCGCAGGTTCAGGGTCTTCAGCACGTTGATGTTGGAGCCCAGGTCATTGCGGAGGGCCATGGCAGCAGGGGGGGCCGGGAAAGGGGGCACTGCTGAAGCGGGGCCCAGCTCTCCGCCGAAAAAGTCCCCCAGGGGCGCTGGTGGAAGCGACTCCGGCTCAGCCAGGCCCTGCTGTTCTTGCTGCAGGAGGAAGAGGTTGGGGCCGAATAACGGGTTCATGGCTGCGGCTGGTCAGAGCAGGGGGCAAGGGGAGCGGAGCGAGGGCGGAGAGAGGGGGGCCGAGGGGCCAATCAGGCCCCTAGCTGCTGCAGGTCCGCTGTCAGGCAGAGGCGGGCTAGGGGGAGGGGGCTGCGCGGGGAGCAATCCCAGGCGGAGCGAGGGAGGAGAGAAGGAGGGAGCCGGCTGCTGCGGGGGGCGGGAGACAGGGCAGCAGCTTCCGCTGCAGATGGGAGGGGTCCGGGAATGCAGCAGAAGCGCTGGTGGGGTAGGCTGGTTCCTGCACGTAGAAGCCGGAAAGGGGGATGGGGAGAGTGTCGGAGCAAGGCACAAAGCAGGAGCGCGGGGTGAAGAGAAAATCCTCCGGGGAGGGGGGCGCCTCATTCACGTGCCCCACCTGAGACGGGCCCAGGCTTTGTCCTTGGGCGAGGGGTTCTACAGCCCCCGCGGGGCTAGGGGAGGAATCATGGGCACACCCTGGTTTTCAGACTGGAGCAGCCTAGTGGTTCGTCCCTCTAGCCTAATATCCTGTCTCTGGCAGTGGCCAGCACCAGATGCAAGAAGCCCTGCAGGAGGCAGTGATGAGCTAGATAATCTGCCTTTTCCTCCAAGGCTCTTCTCAGTATAGTCCTCCCCTACCGCGCTGTCCTATGAATTATTGAGACATCTAGCCCCTGCCTTCTCGCCAACAAAAGCCTTGATTCTCCCACAAGCCCTGGGTGCTTTCTCCTCTGCTGCCCCTGAAACGTAGGGGAACCTCTCCCTTAAACCTTATCCACTTTCAAATCCATCCAGACGTGGGTCACCACCCTCATGGTGCCTACAGCGAGTCGCCAGCTGATGATGGCTAGGCAGATGATTGGCTGAGATTTTGTGTATGCAGCTAGTCTATGCAATGACATGCTGGTGTTATAGCAGTTTTTCTTCTCCCACCCCAAAATGGCTGTTTAACTCACCTGTTGAGTATTGCCTTTATGACTATGCTCTTTGAAGATTACCTTTACGAGACTGGGACTCAGAGGAACTGGGGGGCAGGGAGTCTATGTCCAGCTCTGCCACTGGCTTGCTGAGTGACCTTGGGCAAGTCACTTAATCCCCGTGCCTCCATTTCCCCACCTGCAAACTGGAGATTCAGTCTTTAATGACATGATCACATGCTGTTTTTCCCACAGGACCCATTTCTCATTCAGTGCACAGCATGGATGGTGCTCACTAAATGAGCAGTGATTATATATTTTATTTACTCCATGTTACTCAATGTACAGCCCCAGGCCTCATTCACTGCACACTGTTCAAACCCTGCTCTGAAGACAAAAATTATTTATTTCCTCATGGGCTTTTCTGCAGCTCTCATCACTATAATAGCCAAATGCTTCACAAACTTTACTTTATCTTTACAACAGCCCTGTGAGATGAAGGGGTTTTATCCGCCTTTTACAGACGGGGACTAAGGCACAGAGTTTAAGGTCAGAAATGCCCACTAATTTAGATGCCCAATTTGAGATACCGAGGACTTGATTTTTCAGAGTACTTAGAGCTACACTGATCAAAATCCAGCACTTCTGCAAATGAGACCCAGAAAGTGAGCACACAATTAGCAACCACCTGTGAAAAGTCTGGTTGCTGTGACTTGCCCAGCCTCACATAGAGGCAAGAATAAAACTCTCCAGGGCAGTATTCAGCTGCCATGAGACCACCCTTTCTCTCCCTGCAATCCTTTCTGCAACAAATAAGACAGGGGGTCCTACAGACAGCAGTTGCCTTCGCCACACAGAACAGGTCCATCATGTGCACTGAATGAGGCAAGGAATGCTATAGAAATAATAGTATGTGATCACACATACATACATAAAGACTGTACCATAATGCAGCAGCCTAAGGGAGGGGGAAGGGCAAATTAAAGTCACACAGGTAGCCTTAATTATGACACTTTCTAACTTATGTATTCCTGACTTTGCAGCCTTAACAATATTCTTTTAACCCATCATCCACTCCAGTTAACTAGTTGCTTGTTCATTTTTCAGTTTGCTCCAGCATCTTTTCTTTTGCAACTTCAATTTTGCCAGAGCCTCAGCGTTATTACCACAAAACAGCAGGTATCTTGTAACATCCTCTGTGGTAAAGACTGACCAAAGAAATGATATGCATCTCCACAATGTTTTCATCACAGCATGGCTGGCCCCTGTAAATGACACAGGTCCACCACCCCTGTGCCAGGGAGAACAAGTACAATTAAGAGAGCAGGGCTACAAAGGACCAGGGAAAACCTAGGAGGAAGGAGACCTGGTGAGCTAGGGCTGGCAGTCTCTGTGGAAAGCTTCAGAGTTCTCTACAAGCCCTCCAGGGGAAAGAGGGGGATTTCTCAGGAAGCCAGGAGAGGGGCTAGCCTGCTGACTTTCAAGAGTGAAAGTCAGTGCTGAGAGGCTGAAGCTTAGGAAGCCAGTGAAGGGCTGGCTAGCTGGCTGGCCTTCCTCTGCTAGAGAGCAGGAGTGCCGCCAGCTTTTCTGCCGCCATAGGCGGCGGAAGGTCCCGCCCCAAAATGCCGCCCCCCACAGAGGCAGCAGAAGGTCCCGCTGCCGAAATACCGCCACGGTCGCTGTCCCCCAAATTGTGGCGCCCTAGATGACCACCTAGGTCGCCTAATGGGTTGCGCCGGCCCTACTAGAGAGCCATGGCCAGAGAACATGTGAGATGGCTAAAGGTGAAGAACAGCAGAGGGAATATGCCTGCAGGCTATTTGAGCCAAAGAGGGCTGAAGCCTGGGGTTGAGGTGTAGTGAGGGACACAAGTTACACTAGAGAGCTGGGGCATGCTGAGAGACGCTGGGACTCTATGCGATGTGCTCTCTGGACTACAGCTATGAGACTTGGGGTATGGTTTATGTGCATGGGGGTGGCTGTTGTTGTAGAAGCAACAGTGATCTGTATGCTCTGTATAATCTGTATGTTCAAAAGGTCTGTTACACCTCCCCCCCTTTTTTGTCTCCTCTCCCTCTTTGAATATCTGTGAAGTGGCTTTTCCCCTCCCCCTCCCTCCTGCAATGCTTGTGGGATGAATGGGCTGCTTGAACAGCTGGAAGATCAGAAGAGCTCCCAGGTAGACAAAGTGTCTGGGACTCTAATTAGGCAGCGCTCACACACACAATGCATGGACACTGTCCGAGGTGGACTGTGACCAACCAGCCGTGGCCAAGTCATCTTTAGTTGCAGGCCATGTGGAGCAGGTCCTTAAAAGGGGAAGGGGACGTGCTCAGGAGTGCACTCACAAGATTGTACCTCCCGTAAAGGCCCTTCGCCCAGATCACCTGGCCAGTGGTTTGCCACGTTGCATTCCATTGTGCCTCGGGAAGACTTACCTTCATCGCACCGTCCATCACTGCGCTGTGGGACACTTATCTTGAAGGATCCTGACATCTCCAGTGCCGTGCCTATCCTGGGAGCATGAGTGTGACCTCCTTCCCCCCCTTCTTTTGAGCTTAGCTATCAGTATAATAAATGTGCTGCTTTCTGCCAAACTCTGGTGGGTCATTATAGATTCATAGATTCTAGGACTGGAAGGGACCTCGAGAGGTCATCGAGTCCAGTCCCCTGCCCTCATGGCAGGACCAAATACTGTCTAGACCATCCCTGATAGACATTTATCTAACCTACTCTTAAATATCTCCAGAGATGGAAATTCCACAACCTCCCTAGGCAATTTATTCCAGTGTTTAACCACCCTGACAGTTAAGAACTTTTTCCGAATGTCCAACCTAGACCTCCCTGGCTGCAGTTTAAACCCATTGCTTCTTGTTCTATCCTTAGAGGCTAAGGTGAACAAGTTTTCTCCCTCCTCCTTATGACACCCTTTTAAATACCTGAAAACTGCTATCATGTCCCCTCTCAGTCTTCTCTTTTTCAAACTAAACAAACCCAGTTCTTTCAGCCTTCCTTCATAGGTCATGTTCTCAAGACCTTTAATAATTCTTGTTGCTCTTCTCTGGACCCTTTCCAATTTCTCCACATCTTTTTTTGAAATGCGGTGCCCAGAACTGGACACAATACTCCAGCTGAGGCCTAACCAGCGCAGAGTAGAGCGGAAGAATGACTTCTTGTGTCTTGCTCACAACACACCTGTTAATACATCCCATAATCATGTTTGCTTTTTTTGCAACAGCATCACACTGTTGACTCATATTTAGCTTGTGGTCCACTATAACCCCTAGATCCCTTTCTGCCGTACTCCTTCCTAGACAGTCTCTTCCCATTCTGTATGTGTGAAACTGATTTTTTCTTCCTAAGTGGAGCACTTTGGATTTGTCTTTGTTAAACTTCATCCTGTTTACCTCAGACCATTTCTCCAATTTGTCCAGATCATTTTGAATTATGACCCTGTCCTCCAAAGAAGTTGCAATCCCTCCCATTTTGGTATCATCCACAAACTGAATAAGCGTACTTTCTATGCCAATATCTAAGTCGTTGATGAAGATATTGAACAGAGCCGATCCCAAAACAGACCCCTGCGGTACCCCACTCGTTATGCCTTTCCAGCAGGATTGGGAACCATTAATAACAACTCTCTGAGTACGGTTATCCAGCCAGTTATGCACCCACCTTATAGTAGCCCCATCTAAATTGTATTTGCCTAGTTTATCGATAAGAATATCATGCAAGACCATATCAAATGCCTTACTAAAGTCTAGGTATACCACATCCACAGCTTCACCCTTATCCACAAGGCTGTTATCCTATCAAAGAACGCTATCAGATTGGTTTGACATGATTTGTTCTTCACAAATCCATGCTGGCTGTTCCCTATCACCTTACCACCTTCCAAGTGGTTGCAGATGATTTCCTTAATTACTTGCTCCATTATCTTCCCTGGCACAGAAGTTAAACTAACTGGTCTGTAGTTTCCTGGGTTGTTTTAATTTCCCTTTTTATAGATGGGCACTATATTTGCCCTTTTCCAGTCTTCTGGAATCGCTCCCGTCTCCCATGATTTTCCAAAGATAATAGCTAGAGGCTCAGATACCTCCTCTATTAGCTCCTTGAGTATTCTAGGATGCATTTCATCAGGCCCTGGTGACTTGCAGGCATCTAACTTTTCTAAGTGATTTTTAACTTGTTCTTTTTTTATTTTATCTGCTAAACCTACCCCCTTCCCATTAGCATTCACTATGTTAGGCATTCCTTCAGACTTCTCGGTGAAGACCGAAACAAAGAAGTCATTAAGCATCTCTGCCATTTCCAAGTTTCCTGTTACTGTTTCTCCCTCTTCACTAAGCAGTGGGCCTACCCTGTCTTTGGTCTTCCTCTTGCTTCTAATGTATTGATAAATGTCTTCTTGTTTCCCTTTATTCCTGTAGCTAGTTTGAGCTCATTTTGTGCCTTTGCCTTTCTAATCTTGCCCTTGCCTTCCTGTGTTGTTTGCCTATATTCATCCTTTGCAATCTGTCCTAGTTTCCATTTTTTATATGACTCCTTTTTATTTTTTAGATCATGCAAGATCTCGTGGTTAAGCCAAGGTGGTCTTTTGCCACATTTTCTATCTTTCCTAACCAGCGGAATAGCTTGCTTTTGGGCCCTTAATAGTGTCCCTTTGAAAAACTGCCAACTCTCCTCAGTTGTTTTTCCCCTAAGCAGTCCTCCCTAAGCTTACTAGCTGACCCAATTTTGGTTAACATTACTGGCGGAGAATGCAGGCAGCTTAGTGGAGGATTTGACCCAAGAGTAGAGGTCCCCTGGTGCCCCCCGGTAGTCTCTTGAGTGGGTCCGGCTCGAGCCTGCGTGAAAAAGTGTTAGGCTAGCAACCCACTGCAGGGAGAAAGGGACACTGCTACTAAGTATGCCACTGTGGGGCAATGGAAACAAAAAGGCAAAGCAGCCCGAGCGAGAAGACTCCACCCCCCCTCCCCTGCCAAGCAGCACCGCTGCCCAGGGTGTTGTTAGAATGGCTCCAAAAGAAAGGAGCAGACCCCTGGATGCCAGGGGCAACTCCACCTGGGAGTACAATTCCTGAACTAGAGCTCATGTTGAATAAATATGTATTTATTTATGGTCCTGATAAGGTCGGACTGGATCATGCAGCTGCCTGGCTGCTGTGGCAAGCAGGCTGGCAATGGCAGGTGGCAAAGATTCAGCTTGCCACTGAAATAGATTCACTCAGGGACCGATGTAACGAGCTGGAGAAGGAATGGGATATGTGCAAGGTGCAGGCTCTGACTGCTAGCGCCCGGGAGTCTTCCCTCGCTGTAGCCACAGTACAGGTGACGGCAGCAGAGGAGGAGGGGGAGTGGGGGGGGGGAAGTAGAGAATGCCACTCTGAGCCAGGCAGTTACCTGCCTGAAGGATCTGGTCCTGGAAGGGTCTGCCTGGGAGAACAGGGTCCAGGGAGCTTATTCAGCCTGGGTCACTGCCGTTGGGGTGAAAGCCCAGGGGGGTGCAGGATCATATGATTGGGATGGGGCTATCTATCTGGTATGAGCCAGATCCCCCAGATCTGGACCCCGCCCACCATATTGTGGCAGTTTGGAGGGTGGTCTGAAACTATAGGCCTGCACCTGCAGGGGGCGGGGCAGCCCCAAGTACTGGACACACTGTGGCAGAGACCAAGTTGACTCCCACGCAAGCAATAGTCAGCAAAAACCCTGGGTGGCCCCTTGCGCTCCAGGTTCAGCAGGTGGGCCTGGTATATGGTGACCCTGTGTTTGGATCAGGGTCAGAACCTAGCTGAGACCTGATGGGTGTTAAAAGCTGCGTCCAGGTTGGGAGGAGATTTAGCAGGGGCGGCTCATCAGCAAGCCGGTCATGCCACACACAATAATATCTTTGATACATTGGCAGGGATGGTGCCTGCCGTGGCGCATTGTTGGCAGAGTTTGTCTCGGCAGCTGCTGCACCCGGGGAAGACCCTGTCCGATTTGTAGAGAGAAGGGTTCTCCTGGAATGCTTGTATGGCTGCCACAGCAGGAGGGCAGGTACCACCGAACATAGCTCAAATAGCCCTGCCTCTGGAGGAATTGAAGAGCTGAGAGACCCTTCTCAGTCCACGTACAGCAGGCGATCAGGAGGTGGGAACCCGCGGATGTGGAAGCCCTGCTGAACGCATTTGAACACTGTGCTAATTTGTTTCTAAGCTTCTATCTTTCAGCCTCTGAACCGGAACATCAGGAGAGCTGATACCAGCTGAAGAGTTATAAAAATACCATGGTTATAGTGTAGCGACAAAGTCTGTGTTGCATGTTCTGTGTCTGTCTCTGGTGGGTGTCCTGTGCTAGCATTGGATCCACAGAGTGAGGGGATACTGTACTAGACAGGGTAAATACCTTTTCCTCTCTCTACTTCCCCTCATCTCCAACCAAATTATCAATCACATCCACCTCTATCCAAAAGACTTTGGTCCTCACTGCATCACTCATCTGGAATACTGTGTCCAGTTTTGGGCCCCCCACTACAAGAAGGATGTGGAAAAATTGGAAAGAGTCCAACGGAGGGCAACAAAAATGATTAGGGGTCTGGAGCACATGACTTATGAGGAGAGGCTGAGGGAACTGGGATTGTTTAGTCTCCAGAAGAGAAGAATGAGGGGGGATTTGATAGCAGCCTTCAACTACCTGAAGGGGGGTTCCAAAGAGGATGGAGCTCGGCTGTTTTCAGTGGTGGCGGTCCAGGGTGGATATTAGGAAAAACTATTTCACTAGGAGGGTGGTGAAACACTGGAATGCGTTACCTAGGGAGGTGGTGGAGTCTCCTTCCTTGGAGGTTTTTAAGGCCCAGCTTGACAAAAGCCCTGGCTGGGATGATTTAGTTGGGAATTGGTCTTGCTTTGAGCAGGGGGTTGGACTAGATGACCTCAAGGTCCCTTCCAACCCTGATATTCTATGATTCTAGGTTTATTTTTTGTTAGGTTCTCTAATAATCATTTTGTTGTTGATGATACGTTTTCTTGTATTGTTAATTCCACACTTTCCTCTATGCACGCTGGTTCTACTTTCCCAAGCCCTGAAGGGTAGTTCATCGGCCCCCATAACCTGTAACACGCATTATCATCCTCTAGTGGGATTTTTGACCTTGGTCCGTGATTGTAGGGCCCCGTCTTTCAGGTCTTGGGTCTGTTCCCTCCCCATCCCCCGAGACCTTTTGAGAACAACTGTTAGTAATAGAGGATTCTGCAACGTTTTAGCAACTGGATGTTAGTTTAAGTATCAGCAATTTCACCAAGTTCTCTGTTACTATGTATCTTCCAACTCAGTTTAACCTTGCATGACAACTGTGGTACTCCTACAAATCTTAGTTGTTGTGTGTACTTAAGGGTTAGGGTTGACATTTATTGTTTGATGGCTATTGCAGCATCAAACTTGAGCCCCATTTTGTTTGTCAATGTACCCAATTATTGTAATGGTGATGGTTTTATTGTATTCCTAATTATTATGATTATTTGCATTTGTGTTTGTTATATCTGGTGTTTAGTCAATTGTAATGATTTTAGTTATATTCACCTGGTTATGATTGTTTGGTTTGTTTGCAACAGATCACCTGTGCCCTACAACGGCAACAACTACTGTAATGATCATAGATCAAGGGGCGGATGTTGTAGGAGCAGCAGCAATCTGTATGCTCTGTATAACCTGTATGTTCAAAAGGTCCGTTACAGCCCCCGCCCCCCTTTGTCTCCTCTCCCTCTTTGAATATCTGTAAAGTGGCTTTCCCCCTCCCCCCTGGAATGAAGAGGCTGCTTGAACAGCTGGAATATCAGAAGAGCTTCCAGGTAGACAAAGTGTCTGGGACGCCAATTAGGCAGCACTCACACACCCAATGCATGGACACTGTCTGAGGTGGTGTGGTCAACCAGACACAGCCAAGTCATCTCTAGTCGCAGGCCACGAGGAGCAGGTCCTTAAAAGAGGACATGTGCTCAGGAGTGCACTCACAGGATTGTATCTCCCATAAAGGCCCTTCGCCCGGACCGCCTGGCCAGCGGTTCACCGTGTTGCATTTCATTGTGCCTCGGGAAGACTTACCTTCATCGCACCGTCTATTGCTGCGCTGTGGGACACTTACCTTGAAGGATCCTGACATCTCCAGTGCCGTGCCTCTCCTGGGAGCGAGAGTGTGACCTCCCCCCACTTCTTTTGTGCTTAGCTGTCAGTATAATAAACGTGCTGCTTTCTGCCAAACTCTGGTGGGTCATTAGTCCTCCCTAAGCTTATTAGCTGGCCCAATTTCAAGTAACAGTTGTAATAACTCATCAGGACTATTTGCACACAGAATGTTTGGACTATTCCTGGGGACTCTGAGGGAAGGAAACAGAATGCTGTGGACTACTGCAGGAGGGCACTCCAGGCAGGGCCATCCTGACAGTCCTTAATTTGTTTCTTGATAGTCCAGCATATCCCCCCATTCCCTGGCCGTCTCCCTGCTTAACATACACTGAAAAATGTTCTCCACTGGTGAGGGGTTGGCTATTTGTACTTTCCTTCTACCTGCTGCAGTTCCAGCTCCTTTCTGCTGGTTTCCAGGGCTTGGATTTCCATTTTTGGAAGGATGCCTGGTTGGCTCAATCAACCTTTGACCCTTGCCCTTTTGCCATCCTGCCACTTATGGTAGCTGCTTGGGTAGCCTCCCTGATGAACCCAAGGATTTCATTTGTACATTTGATGGTACAGCCTTTTTGACTAGCTTCATTTTATTAAAATCTCCCTTTCTACAGTGCCATGTCACCATACCTCGCTTTGGGACCTTTCCTCCCCTGGGGATGTTAAATCTCACTGATAATGCGGTCACTATTACTTAATGGTTCAACTACAGCTACTTCTTGAACAAACCCACGTATGTCACTTAAATTTTAACTGCCTCGTCCCTTGCTCAAGCACTAACTGTTCCAAGAAACACTTAAGGTATCAAGAAATTGCTTCTCTAAACCAATCTTGGCCTTCGAGCAGTTTATACAAGAGATCTGGAAGTCATCCTCTACTAGATTTAGTGACTATTTTTGTCTCCTCAGCTCCTTTCCCTTTGCTCAGTCTCACCTCATTCCGTTGTTCAGCATTCCAAGAGGAACCAGAGTCACAGCCAAGGGATTCGTAACGGTCAGGTTTAATATGTGGGAGTGACAATAGCACAGAAATTGCTGGCAAATGCAGGCACACATTTCTGAGTCTAGGAGGGGAGATAATTCAGTAATTAGCTGGGCAGGCAGAAGCTCAGTTACCTGGTGGAATCAGGCCGTCTGCATTTGATTCCCAGCTCTTTAAGGAAAGAGTTCTACTGGGTTAATTCAGAGCAGGCTGGGCCTTAGAAATGTTGGATCCTATATTGAACTGTGACCTTGGGCAAAACCACCCCCCCACCCCAATCTTGCCAGGAGAGTCTGAGGCTCCATCAGTGCACAGAAGACCCTTTAGGAGCCACACATATGAAAAGGACACAAGCTGGCAAAGGCTTAGACCTTTTGGGGGGCAGGGGGGCAAGTGCCCACCTGAAGGATAACAAGGAGTCTCCTGGAGGAGATGCCACACCTCGTGTAGATGCAGAAGATTCACCGGCCCTGGTGCTGACTGAGGGCTTGTCTACACATACAGCACTGCAGGTGCACCAGTGTAGCGCTTAGTGAAGATGCTACCCACATGGGTGGTAGAACTTCTCCTGTTGGCACAGGACTCTACCTCCCCAAGAGGCGGTAGCTATATCGATAGGAGAAACTGGGAGTCAGGTCCCCTATGCCAGGAGTTAGGTGGGTATAACTGCATCACTCAGGGGTGTGGCTTTTTCATGCCCCTCAGCGACGTTATACCAACGTGAGCATATAGTGTAGACCAGGACTTAGACATTTAAGCTGAATTCCTCATCATAGTGGCATTGAATCCCCAAGGGCAAGTCTATGATGTAGACAGATATTCAGGAACCAAAGGTGAGAGCCAAGGCTTGAGCTAAAATCTTGTTATACTTCAGCAGGAACCTGCCATCCGCACAGGCCTGACTGCAACTAGGAGCTAACCCAGGAGAGCTCCAACTGGAACTCATGACCCACTTACCGGTGTTGAGGGGTTGTAGATGTCCGGGGTGGGGCTCGTCCCTCGCAGGGGCGACTGGGAGCCAGGCCGCCTCACTACATGAGGCTGGGGAACAGATCAGTCTCGCAGGTCCAAGCCCTAAGTCGGGGCAGGGTCGCGAGCAACCAGTAGTCCCGGGCTCAGGCCTTCAGGCAGGGGCTGAGCAAACAAACAGTAGTTCAGGGGCTTAGGCCCTCAGGCAGGGGCTGAGCATTGGCTTGAGGGTAGGGGAGGAGGAGGAAACTGCCACCCAGGGTGGGGTGGCAGCGGGGAACACAGGCCCACCCACTCCACTGTGTTCCAGCCTGGGGCCCTGTCAGCAGCAATCTGTCTGCTGATGGGTCAGTGGGGATCCTGACCGCAACACACTGACATGGGTTCGGGGTCTGCTATCCCCAGGCCACTTCCCATCTCCTCCTCCATGGGTACCTGTACGTCCTTAGCCTCGTCCGCTGTGTCCCAGATCATGGGCTCCTCAGGGCAGCAAGCGCTGGGTAGGTTGGGCGGCTCCTCCGGACCCTCGGTGAGGGGAAGTTCAGTCTGCTCCTCAGGATACCGGGCTCGGGGCAGGCTCGGCCAGTCCTCCTCAGGATACTGGGCTCAGGGCAGGCTCGGCCAGTCCTCCTCAGGATACCGGGCTCGGGGCAGGCTTGGCCCAGCAGAAGCTCGGACGTCCTCTCCCGTGGTCGGACGGCAACTGAGCGCTGGGGCCGGGCCTTTATACTTCCTGTCCCACCCCTTGACTTCCGGGGGGCGGGGACAGGTGGCGGTGACCCTGCCCACTCTGGCGGCTGTTCTGACTTGTCCCTCGCAGGGGCGACTGGGAGCCAGGCCGCCTCACTACAGGGGTGTATTATGTTGGCGAATGGGTCATCTCCCCACAGGAAGGTCCTGGAACCCCCTTCCTTAAGGCGCTAGGAGCCCTAGAGGATGATCCCACAGGGCACTAAAGGAAGACTGATTTGTTTAAGTCTCAGTATGTGGGGAAGGGGAGGGGGAGGGGGACACTTCAGACCTGGATGAATTTGATTTCATCACCCACTGTCAGGTCAGTCCCTCCCACTAGCCTAAGGCTAGAGATGAGAATCAGGGCAGGAACTCACCAAAAGCTGCAGAGCAAGGCAATAGCAGCAATGAGAATTAAGCTCAGGGCTCCTGTATGCCAGGCTCCTGCAGGAAGAAGACTTTACTTCAGATATGTAGGAGCGGGGGCTGGACAGCCTTATCTATGCTTATCAGTGTGGAGAAAGAAAGTTTACTAGTAAAGCTGCCTCCAAAACAAGGCCTGCTCACTGCTGTGATGGGAAAAACTGGCTACTATCCCCTCTTCAGGCATGAACCCATTTGCAGGGCTACTCGCAAAAAGGGCTTCCAGAGCACAGGGAGCTGTGCTGACATGTACTAGGCATAGGGCAGTTGCAGGGGTTTGAACGAAGGTTAATAGCCTTTCAGCAGAAGCAATTCCCTTCCATCCTTTGCTAGCCCCACTTACTGAGCCGCAGCAGCCAGAGGGTGGGTGAAGAGGCAACCAAACTGTACAAAACCCAGGCTGTAGGGCAGCCCCCATCACTGGCCCAGGAGTGAAAGAAAGGGGCACAAGGGAAAGGTTTGGGAAGGAGGAGTGAAGTGACTGAAGATTGGGAAACAGGAGGGTCAGAATAAGGGCAGGACAGAAAGCAAAGAGGCAACGAGGGAGAGTGATGGGAGGACAGAACAATGGAAGCCAAGTACAGAGGGAGAGGCCACAGTGCAGCACAAGAACAAATGGCTACAGCTGAACATTTACTGCAGGGTCCAGTTACACTGCATTGAAATAAATTCCTGCCTTAGACATGCAGGGAGAGAGAGAATTTGATCAATCTTTAATGAATTAGAATCTATCAATCCAGTACCCCAACCCCATGCTGGGGGAAGTACACTGGGCTGCAAGAATAAAGTCCAAAAAATGCTCCCTCTATAGGGGCAATAGTTGTCCCAGACACTCACTGCACAAGATGGCGAAAAACAACCCTACATGGGTGGAATCTGGAGAGTCCCTGACCTTCAGCCTTCAAGGAGAATGCCCCATCCCTGCAACTCTCATGGAATCAGACACCAAAGCCCAAAGAGGCAGTCGCTCTTATTGTCTATTCCGGTGCACTCTATGCTGCTTCCTGGCAGGTGGCCGAGTTCCTAGACGCCGGGGAGAGGGCCTCTTATGCCTTTGCACAGAACCTCCCTTTGAAGGGGGCTGCTGCTGCTTCTTCTGCCCCATGGTGACTTTCAACCTCTCAAGTTTCTTCCTTTTAAGCTGTGGCTCTGCAGCTACTTCCGGAGCAGATGCTGAACTTGCTGTTTCCACAGTAGATTCCTCATCTAGAAGAAGAAACAAGAGTCAGAGAGGAAAGTGCAGAAGATGTTGTGGTGAGCAAGCAGTGCTGCCTGGATGGAGAGCTCTCTGCTGCTCCAAACCAGCCAGCACTGTACATGAGCAAGATAGCATAGTGCAGCTCTGGAGTTCAGTTACCTTTCTGCATTTTAGGGATGGCATTAGAAAATTTCTTGAGCTTGGCGATGAAGAACCCATCCATGTTGTGGGTGTGAGGGTAGAAACGCTGTGTGGATTTGAGGGATGGGTGGAAGCGACGGTCCTTGAACCTGAGGGGAGAGAGAAGAGGAAATATTAGTTTCCCAATAGAAGTCTCAGGGCTAAAAACAGAGCAAGCTTCCCTCCTCCCCACAGCCCCCCGAGACTTAACACACACCTGGTGAATCCTTCCTTGCCAAAGTCCAGCCCTGTGGGCACCAAGCGAACATTGCGTTTCTTCAGGGCATAATCCACAACCCACTCATTCTCTTCCACCTGCGAGAGACCAAGCATTAGAGACAGACTCTGTGGAGACTCTCTGAATGAGAGCTCCCCCAGCACACGAGCCAGCTGCCTGACACCCAAAGGGAACTCACCATGATGGAGCAGGTACAGTACACTATGTAGCCCCCTGTCTCTGAGGCAGCATTGACTGAGTCAATAGCACTGAGAATCAGCTCCTTCTGCAGATGAGCACAACGCAGGATATCCCTCTCATCCTGAGAGACACAGAGGGGGTTAGAACACTTGAGCTATGCTGATCCACTCCTCCCCCTGGCCTAGCTCACTGTACCCTCTGTGCCTGCTGCAAATGGAGGTGTGATGAGAGCAAGAGCCACCAGTGGTGAGGTAGCAGGAGTCAGGTGGGCTTCTACCCCTAAATCTGGTCCCAGAACAGTGTGCGCAAGGGAGACAGGTCAATTTCTTCAGGTTTCTCTGGTCCAGACATCTTGGTGCAAGGACAAGAGTCCAGAAGCCCTGCTCTTCCATGGCCTGCAGGCAAGTTCACATCTCACTCTGTACCCTACACCAGCAGTTTTCAACCAGAGGCCCTCCGGAGGGGGGGCACAAGCAAGTTTCAGGGGGTCCACCAAAATAAACCAGAGATCAGGGCCAATGTTAAATTCACTGGGGCCCAGGGCAGAAAGCCGAAGCCCGAGCCCCTCCTCCTAGGGCTCAAGCAGAAGCCCAACCAACGTAGCTTGGTGGGGCCCCTTGTGGCTGGGCAATCGTTCTCTTTGCTACCCCCTAACACCGGCTCGGCCCTGGCTTTTAATCTACTGACAAACAATTGTTGCACAGGTGGACAATGGAATTTTTAATAGCATGTTGTGGGGGGCCTCAGAAGGAAAAATTTGAGAACCCCTGCACTACACCACAAATCACTCAAGCTCCTTCCCACTTCTCCTGAGCCGCCCCTGCCCAGGCTGCTCACCTTGTTGGTTTTGACAGCTGGGTCCTTGGAGATGACACCTGTGCCACTGCAGGGAGCATCAAGGAGGACACGGTCAAACCCACCCAGCACCTAGAGGTGGGTGGAGAGACAGAGGTCTTGGCCTCAATTCCATTGACAGGACAACAAGGGGAACAACAGAACAGCAGCAGAAAAGGGGAAGGGGGTGGGGAGAAGAGATGCCCCATTGCCTTCTCCCCCACCCCATGTGCATTCCTTTCTTGTGAGTCACCCACCCGCTGCACACAGTCAAGGAGAGCACAGGTGGATTCCATGAAGCCTTGTGATGGCCACAGCAAACATGAAACTACCCAGTGGCTGTGTACCTTGGGGAATTGGCGTCCATCGCAGTGGCTCAAGACAGCATTGGTGACTCCCAGACGGTGCAGATTCCCCACCACACTGCGCAGCCGCTCAGCACTGCTGTCGTTGGCCAGGATCACACCTGTGTTCTTCATCAGCTGAGCTGCCAGGGGATGAAGGTTACATCAAGACCCAGACAATGTGCAGCCCCACCACCTCCCAATCAGCAGGAGGAATAACCCCCCCCTCCCCTTCCCCAGTGGACCCCTCACTGCCTCTCCCTCCTACCAGGCAACCCATCCCCCAGCTTCCCCTATTTCCCTGCCCCCAGGTGTCCCCACAGACCTCTTTCCCCCAGGCTCTCCTCCCAAACTCCAGAGCCTTGGTCCCTCCCTCCCCCTCCCCCCAGTCAGGTACCTATGTAGCTGGTCTTGCCTCCTGGGGCACAGCACATGTCCAGGATGCGTTCATTCTCTTGGGGGGCCAGAGCCATGACAGGGAGGAGGCTGGAAGCTCCTTGTAGCATGTAGTGTCCAGCCAGGTACTCAGGGGTGGCACCTTGGAGGGGGTGGAGGGGAGGGGAGAGAAAGAGAGGAGGGATGAAGAACAGAGCCATGAGAAGAGGAAAAGCAGCTAAAAAATGAGTCAGTCAGCTCAGCCCTGTGAAGGGAGGGTCAGTTTCTCACCGATGGGCACAGAGGAGTCGTAGACAACAAGCCCAGTTTTCGACCACTTCCCCAGAGGGTCAAGATTCACACCGCGATTAATCAGAGCCTGAAGGATGAAGACAGAGGGGTGAGATCTTTGCTCCATAACTGGGACAGAGGTTGAGGGACCATGATGCTTTGCTAACCTGTGCCAGGTCTCGTCGCCGTGTTTTCAGTGTGTTGGTACGAAGCGTCATGGGGCGAGGAACCTCATTAGATTCTAAGAAGTTGACCAGCTGGAGATAGAGTCAGAGTTTAGGGCCAGAAGGCACCACCAGATCACCTAGTCTGTCTTCCTGTACATCACAGACCACCAACCCCTCCCACTACTTGCACGCTATGCCCAACAACCAAAATTAGAGTAAAGTATTACAACTGTCAGGAGACTAGACTGTTGTGTGCTACAAGCAGAGAACGGGGGAACCAAGATGACCAATGCCTGAGGCCTGTGCAGTGGCAGGGAAGCAATTACGGGAGATATACCCAGATAATCCTGGCAAATGATGCACACTCACATGCTGCAAAGGAAGACAAACCCTCCCTCCTGCTAGGTCACTGCTAATCTGAGCTGGGGGACAATTCCTTCCCAAACTCACATAAGGTGATCAATTAGACCCTGAGCATGTAGCAAGAACCAGTCAGCCAAGCACCAGAGAGACAATGATCAATACCACCTCCGAGCCTTGGCCCACCCTGTCCACTGCCCCTTCTCCAGCTGTGGCCATCTCTGATGCTTCAGAAGGAGGGGGAAGAAGAAAAAAAAAAACAACAAAAAAACCACACAGAATACATTGCCAGGGAGGGAGTCCCTTCCTGACCACTGCAGGTGACCAGCTGAAATCCTGAAGCATGAGATTTTAGAAACATCTGACATGAACCAGAAGGAACCTCCAGGACTGCTGAGACCTGCACCACGCCATATAATTCCACTGATAAATTTGTCCAACTCTCGTTTTCCCCCATAACTTCTAGAATCTGTTCCAGAACCTATCCTCTGATGGTTAGAAACCTCCTTCTAATTTCCAGCTTGAATTTGTTCACAGCCAGTTTATAGCCACTTGTTTTTGTGCCAACATTGTCCTTTAACTTAATAGCTCTTCACCCTCCCTGGTGTCTACCCCCTATGTATGTGTAATAGCGCAATCATATCCCCTCAGCCTTTGTTTTGCTAACAAGCCAAACTCTTCCAATTTCCTCTCATAAAATAAGCCAGGGGTCAGCAACCTTTCAGAAGTGGTGTGCCGAGTCTTCATTTATTCACTCTAATTTAAGGTTTCGCGTGCCAGTAATACCTTTTAATGTTTTTAGAAGGTCTCTTTCTATAAGTCTATAATATATAAGTAAACTGTTGTATGTAAAACATTTTAAAAACCTTATTTACTTAAGAAGCTTCATTTAAAATTAAATTAAAATGCAGAGCCCCCCCGGACTGGCGGCCAGGACCCGGGCAGTGCGAGTGCCATTGAAAATCAGCTCGCGTGCCATAGGTTGCCTACCCCTGAGATAAGCCCTCCATTCCCCGTTTAAATTAATCTTTTTTGAACATGGGTGACCATAACTGTACACAACATTCCATATGAGGTCTCACTAGTGCCTTGTATTATGGCATTAATACTTCCCTATCTTTACTGGAAATACCTTGCCTCACATCCTAGCCTTTTTCACAGCCGCATCATGTTGGTGGCTCAGTCACCTTTGATCGGCCCATACACCCAAGTCGCTCTCCTCCTCTGTTGCTTCCAACTGATGAGCGCCCAGCTTATAGCAGACATTCTTATTAGACCCTATGTGCATGAACTTGCACTTTGTACTATTAAATTTCATCCCGTTTCTGTTACTCCAGTTTTTAAGGTCATCCTGTTCCTGTATAATATTCTGAACCTCCTCTGTATTGACCATGTCTCCCAACTTTAGCAGCAGCAAATTTCATTAGCACTCTATTTTTTGTGCCAAAGTCATTAATAAAAATATTAAAATATGAGAGGTCCCAAAACCAATCCTTGAGGAACTCCATCAGTAACCCCAGTCCAGTCCGATAGTTCACCTTTCAGCACAACTTGTTGCCTTCTCTGCTTTAGCCAGTTCCTTATCCACCTGACAATGGTTCGACTGATCCCCATCTTTCCTAATTTAACTAACAATGTTCCATGTGGTACCGTGTCAAACATTTTACCAAAGCCCAGGAATATTAGATCTATTTAGATAAATTTAATTGTTCTTTTCTTCACAATTTGCTCTAAAGCCCTGCATGCTACTGAGGTCAGACTACAACAGGGGTCGGCAACCTTTCAGAAGTGGTGTGCCGAGTCTTCATTTATTCACTCTGAGTTAAGGTTTCGCGTGCCAGTAATACATTTTAACGTTTTTAGAAGGTCTCTTTCTATAAGGCTATAATATATAACTAAACTATTGTTGTATGTAAAGCAAATAAGGTTTTTAAAATGTTTAAGAAGCTTCATTTAAAATTAAATTAAAATGCAGAGCCCCCCAGACTGGTGGCCAGGACCCGGGCAGTGTGAGTGCCACTGAAAATCAGCTTGCGTGCTGCCTTTGGCATATGTGCCATAGGTTGCCTACCCCTGGACTACAAGGTCTGTAATCGCCCAGGTTACTTTCTTCCCCCTTTCTTAAATACAGGTACCGTAGCTATTCTCCAGGGGAGGAAGGGGAGAAAAGAAAATGAGATAAAGAACAGGCGAAGGCAGCAAGGAAGTCAGGCCCATATCTGGGAATTGGGTGGGCAGACGGGTGAACACCAGTCAGTGTGGATGTAGGCTGGGTGAATCCAGAAGCATACCTGGACCTGGGCGGGGTTCATACCTCAGGGAGAGGGAAGAGCTCCATGAGCTTCTTTAGCAAGAAGTCACTGTAGGAATAGTAGACAGCAAGGTCCTGGCGTAGCAATGCGAGGTACTCCTGCCGGGCACGTCCTGCCTCCCGCTTCACCCTGAAGTCCTGCAGCACCTCCACATTCTCCTTGATACGTTGATGAACGAGGTGCAGGTCAGGTGGCTCAGCAGGTAATGAGGCAGTTAAGGAATCAAGAAAAAGAAGAGTCACACGACCCTGGGCATTGCTCAAATGTGAATATTGTGTGCATACCATGACATGCAATGCACAGGTGCCTCTAGAGCATGACTTTCAGGCTACACATATGGCATCACAAATGCCTCTGCTGTTATGCTGGAGTGTGCTAGTTCCCCTCTCCCCCCAATGACACACAAGCGCAATCGAACACATGCAGGTGGTATGGCTCCTGTGATACACTAGTGCAGCCTATCATAACCAATACACCTCCGCTATGCAACACACACGTACAACCCAACATGGTTCTGTGCAAGAGTGTGGGTGCTCAAGCTGTGTACACAGCACAGATATGTGCACCACACACGTTAGAGGGAAGGATATTCTCTCTCTCGATCTCCTCACCACTGGGTAACACAAATTGCTCATCTATCTCCATATTGAGCTGCAGGTCCGTGTCCTCCTCTTCCTCCTGCCCCTTGCTTCGGCTGCTCACCCACTCCTCTTCATCTTCACTGTCATCCTCACTGAGGCCCTCCCTGAGCACAAGAGAGGGAAGGGTTTGCATTTAAGCATGAGAACCTTCCATCCTCTCCCTCCCCGCAAGTAAGGAGAGAAGTGCCACAGAGAAGTGTCCAGTTCTGGTGCCCACAATTCCAGAAGGATGGTGATAAATTGGAGAGGGTTCAGAAGAGCCATGAGAATGATGCAAGGATTATATAACCTGCTTTCTATTGATTGTTAAGCTAAATACATAGCCTCAAAGAGACAGTTAAGGGGTGACTTGATTACAATTTATAAATACCTACAGGGGGAACAAATATGTAATAATGGGCTCTTCAACCTAGCAGAGAAAGGCATAACACAACCCAGTGGCTGGAAGCTGAAGCTAGAGAAATCTAGATTGGAAATAAGGAGTACATTTTAATGGTGAGAATAATTAGTCACTGGAACAATTTAGCAAGGGTCGTGGTGGATTCTCCACCACTGGCAATTTTTAAATTAAGATTGGATGTTTGTCTAAAGAACATGCTCTTGGAATTATTTTGGAGAAGTTCTATGGCCTGTGTTAACACAGGGGGTCAGACTGGATGACCACAGTGGTCCCTTTTGGCCTTGGAATCTAGGCATGCTAGAAATGTGGGGGGATGGAAGAGACAGCCTCACCACAGCCTAGGAGAGAACCTGCTGGCCTCCAGCTCCTGAAACCCTCACCTGCCAGACTTCTGCTTCCGGGCGGCTTGTTCGATGGGCAGCAGCTAAGAGAGTCATGGGAGAGTTAATGAAACTATGGCATCAGATGGCAGCTCCCTGCCACCCCCATTCCTGCCCCGTAAAACCCACTCACTCTATGCGATAGCACCAGCAGCAGATGAAGGCAGGAGCAAGTACTCTATGCCTGGACCCATCTCCACTCTTGAGGTCTCTCTCACATGGGGATAAAGCCTTTCAACTCCTCCCACCCACCCCAGGCATCCTCCATCTCAGTGATAAGGTCATGATGTCTGAGCCCCGTACTACCCCCAGCTGGGGAAGTCTCAAGTGTTTATTGTGACATGAAAGTCAGGAGTTCCTACCTCCTCTTCCTCAGAGGACGAAGCTCCATAATCATCCACCATCTCCTCATTGCTCCCGTCATCCCCCATGTTCTCCCAGGCATCTACATCCTCATCTCCCTCACTTTCACTGGACTCCAAACGCTCTTCTTCATTATCCCCAGCAGGCTGTGATCTCTTGGCTGGAGTTAGCGAAAGTGAGCATCTGTCATTGCACCCAAGCTGAGGGTGCCGAGAGGCTCCTTCTGCTGGCCCCCTGGATTTTCCTCCTTTCTGTGGGGATGGCTGCTCTGCAACTGCAGGCAGAAGAAAAGGTTAATGATTTGCAACAACCCTCAAAACCATCTTGTCCTGTTCATTGCAAAATAAGAGGGCTGGGAATTCTGCATTCTAACCTCTAGCTAGAAGGGCCAGTTAATTCTCTGTACTTCAGTTTCCTGACATACAGTCAATGGGGATTTATGATACACATCCCTTTTTCACAGGTCTAATACTGAATTTTTTACATTCTATTTATTTGTTATATTTCTCTTGCTTATTTCCAAGTTAGATTCTTATACTACACCTACCAGCATAACACCAGAGCACCTTTCACAATGCGTTACGTAGAGCAGCTAACATTGGTTACATGTAGTTCCTTTCTCTGTTCCTTCCTTTTTCCAAGGGGGAAAAAAACTTTTTTTTTTTTTTTTTTAAATATATGATGTGGTAGGAGTTTGTATTAGTGAAGGCAGGTCACAAAAGCATGTCCTATACTTGTAATGGAAAATAGTGAGGTTTACAGTAGTTAAGGGAAGGATGGTCTTGTAGAAGGTGGCACTGGATTAGGACTCTGCAGATCTGGGTTAAGTTCCTGACATCACCATAGACTGTGTGTCTCTGAACCTGTCTCAATTTCCAAATGTAAAATGGGGGTCACAGTATTTTTGTTTATCTGTTTAGACTGTAATCTCAGAGTCAGGGAGTGCCTTTCATTATGATAGTGCAGCGTTTAGGACAATGAGGTTGTGATTTTGGTTGGGACCTTTAGGGTATGTCTACACTGCAGCTGGGAGTGTGCCTGCCAGCCTAGGCTCAAGTAAAAATAGCAGCGTACACACTGCAGCACGGAGAGAGGCTCAGACCACCACCCAAGCTCAGACCCAGGAGGGCGGGCAGGCTCTGACTTGCGGGGCTAGCCTGAGCCATCATCTGTGCTGTAATGTTTATGCTGCTATTTTTAGCAAGCAAGAATGAGCAGAGCTAGCACTACTCTGTCTACCTGGGCTGGGAGGCTCACTCGCAGCTGCAGCGTAGACATACTCTTCGGCACTGCCGTAAATACAAACTCTTCATTCTCCTCATTATTAAGTGGTTCTTGGATTCTGTGAAGATTTCTCTCTACACTTTTGGATTAGTCCCCAAAAATTCCCAGATCCTTCAGTGTATCCTGAGCCCAGGTTATTGTGCACCCTGAGGTCAAGGACTGTGACCATTGCATTTGAAGCCGTATTTTATGGTGAACCAGCATAGAAAGCAGAAAATAAGTCTGATGTGCATGCTCCCAGTGTTACTGAGGAGAGACAGTTTTAAAAACCCAGGTTTTACAAAATTTAATTTGAGCCAAAATTAAGTTATGGTGGTTACAAGGCACTTCTTAGTCCTGTGCAATGCATGTGTTTAAAACCCTAGCTACTAAAGATGCCCACAACACTCTGGAGGTCAGATGGGGGCAGTAGAAAGAGACGTCCACTGCTTAAAATGACTTAAGCGATGCCAGACTCCTGCTCTGCTCACAGCTGGGGATGAAAGTGAGATTTAAGAACTTAGAACATCCGGAACTCTTCATTAGAAAAATGCTTTTAAATGATTGAAGTCAACTTATTAAACACATACCTGTGTTGGTGCCATCCATTCCCCCCTTATCTGTTGGCTTCTTTAGCTGAAGCAGATTTTTCCTAGCTTGGGTTTTTCCTGACCCCATTCGTCTCTTTGCAGCCCTGAAAACACACGGACAAGTGAACAAAAGAATAAATGAACAGAAAAACCCTCTTACATCAGAGAGCCTAACAACTCCCTCTGACCCATCACAGCACTCTGACTTGGGTCTGCCAGATTGCAAATAGTGCCTTGGATTCTATCCACTCTAGAGGAGAAAATAATTTGTGTATTTGTACACTCACCTTTTTCGTGCATGGCTGGATAATTTGTTTCCACTGTTATCAGTAGCTAGAAACAAACAAAGATGACAGAAAATTAAGAAACTGGTAACAGGAGGAGGACAAACAATAGGATGATGTCCTTATGTGCAAAAGACTACTCCTGCTCCTGTTTTCTCTGCCAGCTCAGGACTCCAGCACCCTGTCTTGCTGAGCCAGCCACTCCTGTCTGGCTCTAACACAGACCCAGGGTCTGAATCACTTGTCCCAAAGCTGCAGGTTTACCTGAAAACAGCTCACAGTAGCGTGCTTGTCTCTAGCACTCAGATGCCCAACTCCCAATGGGGTCTAAACCCAGATAAATTTGTTTTACCCTGCATAAAGCTTATGCAGGGCAAACTCATAAATTGTTTGCCCTTTATAACACTGATAGAGAGATATGCACAGTTGTTTGCTCCCTCAGGTATTAATACATACTCTGAGTAAATTGCTAAATAAAAAGTGATTTTATTAAATACAGACAGTAGGATTTAAGTGGTTCAAAGTAGTAACATTTGTTAGTCTCTAAGGTGCCACAAGGTGCCACTCCTGTTCTTTTTGCGGATACAGACTAACACGGCTGCTACTCTGAAACCTGTCCTTATTTAAAAGCCCTTACAGGTGTGACTGCGTGTGGGGAGTGTGTGTGTGTGCGCGCGCAGAAAATGATACGGAAACAAAGACACTTACCTGGCGGAAGAAATTTGGCTAATTCTACCTCTGCTCCCTTCTGTTTGCGGGCTTTGCGCCCTGGGCCACGTTTTTCCTTCCTCAGTACATCAAGTTTGCGCCCCATAGTACTGTTCACTCTGTGGGGTAAGTAAAGGAAAAGGAAGGAAGGAAGGAAAATGAGATAAAAGAAAACAGAACAGACCCCACGCACACACATTTACTCATATGGCATGGCAACCTCAGGGGTGATTCCTTTAGGACAGTAGTTCTTCCAACTACCTGTCTCTGTCTGTCTCTAACACAGTGGTTCTCAACCAGGGGTACATGTGCCCCTGGGGCTACACAGAGGGCTTCCTGGGGGTACTTCAACTCACCTAGATATTTACCTAGTTTTACAACAGGCTACATAAAAATCACTAGTGAAGTCAGTACAAACTAAAATTTCATACAATGAGTTGTTTATACTGCTCTATCTACCATACACTGAAATATAAGTACAATATTTATATTTCAATTGATTTATAATTATATGGTAAAAATCAGAGTCTCAGCAATGTTTCTGTGTGCTGTAACACTTCTGTATTTTTATGGCTGATTTTGTAAGCTAGGAGTTTTTAAGTGAGGTGAAACTTGGGGGTACGGAAGACAAATCAGCCTCCTGACAGGGTAGTCTAGGAAGGTTGAGAACCACTGATCTAACACACTCCCCGTTCTAAGGTGTCTCTGGTTAAACCCCATCCCCCGTAACTCGTTTCTGAGCTCTCAAATCTCGCTGCCCAGAAACCACTTAGCTCAAGGTCTTCCCCAAACCCTCAGCCCTCCCGACCAGCCTCAGAGTGTTTCCCAGTTCAGACACAAGGAGCCCGCGGCTGGATCCCCCACTTCACGCCCCCTCCCCCCCAAAGGGCCGAGCTCTGCTGGAGCTTTCACCCCCAAGTTACCACGCCCGGCACGCCTGCACAAACCCCGGCCTCCCTACCCGCGCACGCTACCCCAGCTCCGAGCCAGGCTGGGGAGTGTGGACACGGGCAGAGCATCGGGCCCGAAGAGAACAGCAGCAGCCGTAACCC